>NC_068417.1:13169363-13834363 GCF_023724105.1 Carassius gibelio | reverse complement strand
TTATTGAAATCAGTAAAAGCTCTGGAGGCTGAAGTAGAAGAGCTTCAGGTCTTGGCTGAAGCCACAAAGGATCAATGTTATCTTGAAGCTCTTGAGATAAAAAAGTCTGTGTTAACGTCCCTGCTTGGTGTATCAGCTCAAGGAGCTCTTATTAGGTCCCGCTTTAAGAGTGTGGCAGAAATGGATGTTCCTTCACACTTTTTTTTTGGATTGGAGCAGAAAAATGGTCAAAAGAGGTATATTCACAGTCTAAAGTCTGACTCCGGAAATGTGCTGTCTGATCATGCTGCTATCCGTAAGCTTGCTGTCAGTTTTTATAGTGATTTGTATAAATGTGAACACCAAGAAGAGCAGATGTTAGCTCAGAGTTTTTACTCTGGTCTTCCCCAGGTTAAACAGGAAAGTAATGTGGTGTTGGAAGCAGATATTTCCCTGGGGGAGCTGTATGTAGCTTTGCAGAGTATGCAGAGCAGGAAAACTCCTGGACTAGACGGTTTACCTGTTGATTTTTACAAGTGTTTTTGGTTCATAATTGGAGAAGATCTCCTGGCAGTGCTAAAGGATAGCTTAGCCAATGGACGTCTGCCTTTAAGTTGCAGGAGGGCAGTTCTTACTTTGCTACCTAAAAAAGGTGACCTGCAGCTCTTAAAAAACTGGAGGCCTGTGTCCCTGCTTTGTACTGATTATAAGTTACTATCCAAAGTTTTGGCAAATAGGCTTGTTAAAGTGATGGATCAAATTGTTTTGCCTGATCAGACCTATTGCGTTCCTGGCAGGTTGATTTCTGATAACATTGTTCTCATTCGAGACTTGTTAGAAATCTCTAAGCTTTTTGGTCTTAAAATGGGAATTATTTCAATCGATCAGGAAAAAGCTTTTGATCGTGTTGAACACATATATCTATGGCAAACAATGATCGCCTTTGGGTTTACTTCTGGTTTTATCAACAAGATCAAGACTTTGTACTGTGATGTTCAGAGTGTTTTAAAAGTCAATGGTGTTTTGAGCACTCCTTTTCAGGTCCAGCGGGGAATTAGACAGGGTTGTGCCCTCTCTGGCATGTTATACTCTCTGGCTTTTGAACCGTTTTTACATAAGCTTAGATCTGTCTTACAAGGTGTGATTTTACCAGGGTGCAGTTTACCTTTAAAGTTATCTGCATATGCAGATGACTTAGTTGTCATGGTGGATAACCAACAGGATATTGATATGCTAACTAATGTTATAGATCAATATGGTGTCATCTCTTCAGCCAGAGTTAACTGGAACAAAAGCGAAGCTCTCCGTATAGGAGTGATGGAAAACAATTTTCAGTTACCGGTGGGATTAAATTGGAAGACAGACGGGGGGTTAAAATATTTAGGTGTTTTTTTGGGCAATGAAACCTTTGTCCTTAAAAACTGGGATAATGTTCTTGAAAGGACTAAAGGTTGTTTTGCCAGATGGAAGTGGATTTTACCGAAAATGTCTTATAGAGGTAGAGTTCTTGTCATTAACAATCTGATTTCATCCACATTATGGCATCGTCTTTCATGTGTAGATCCTCCCCCAGATTTGCTGTCAAAGATTCAGGCACTTCTTGTTGACTTCTTCTGGGATCGTCTGCATTGGACACCTCAAAGTGTGTTATTTTTGCCGAAGGATGAAGGAGGACAAGGTTTAATTCATCTGAACAGTAGAGGGGCAACTTTACGTTTTCAGTTCGTGCAGAGGTTTCTGTGTGGTCCCGTAGACCTAGTGTGGAGACCGTTGGCATGTACGATCTTGAACCAATTAGGTGGACTTGGCCTAAACAGAACACTGTTTCTGATGGACTTAAAGCAGCTCAACACCAGTGGATTGCCAAGTTTCTACCGTGGGCTGTTCAGAGTCTGGAATCTGTTTAAAACGGAGAGGACAGAGCATCACACATCACTCTATTGGCTTCTTCAAGAGCCAGTGGTGTATGGGACGCGTTTGAGTGCGGCTTGTCCAATAGGTCCCAGTTTACTCAAACAGTTCTGTTTGTCCAATGTTGTGACTTTGGGGAATGTAATTCACTTTACAGGTGCAAACATGGATAATGCTCAACTCCTTGCTTCTCATTTAAAGGTGCATTCTGTTCGCATGATAGAATTGATGCTCAAAAAGTGGAAAGAGGCTTTAACAGATGCAGAGCGCACATTGCTGCATTTTTATGGTGGTGATTCTGTTCAACATAGTGTTGATGATTCCTTTCCCTTGATGAAGGTTCTCCCAGACTTTAAGGATTGTACAGGGTTTTTTTTAGGAATCAATAATCCCTGTCTGTCTATTCATGATACCGATAAGAAATTGTTATACAGATTGATTGTAAAAATCTTGAACAAAGATAAGTTAAATGGAAAAACTGACACTCCATGGAGAGCTCGCTTAGGTCTGATAGACGGTGTTGGACCTGAATGGAGATCGCTGTATAAACCACCATTGCTGAAGAAGGTTGCAGACTTGCAGTGGAGAGTTTTACACACCGCTGTGGCTGTTAACTCTTTTATCTTTGTTTTAAACTCTGATGTTAATCATGACTGTCCTTTTTGCACTCTTCGTGAGACAGTTTTTCACTGTTTTATAGACTGTTGTCGTCTTGTGCCACTGTTCTCCATGTTGGAAGAGCTGTTTAAATTGTTTGGTGTAGTTTTTTCCAAACAGTTGTTTATCTTAGGGTACAGGTATTCCCAAAAAAAGAGGGAGCAGTGTCAACTCTTTAATTTTATTTTGGGAAGAGCAAAGATGGCTGTGTATATGAGTAGACGAAATAAGGTTGAAGGATTTACAGATGATGATGCTGTTTTTGTATTTGTGAAAATGGTGAAATCACGTTTACGAATCGATTTTAATTACTACAGATTGATGAACGATTTGGGAAAGTTTTCCATTATTTGGTGTTACATGGATGTGCTTTGCTCTATTGTAGAGAATAATCTCATTTTCAAGAGTGTGTTGATTTAATGTGATTTTACTTGATTGAATGTTGTTCTTACAACTGTTTTAATAAAGTAATTGTAAAAATCAAAAAATCAAATCTCTCTCTCTCTCTCTCTCTCTCTCTCTCTCTCTCTCTCTCTCTATATATATATATATATATATATATATATATATATATATAAAAAACATAAAAATTTAAAAAAATATATATTTTTTCTTATTTATGGCCAGTACTCATGTATATCAAATGTATGTATTAATTTGTATAATGGAAAAGTTTAATTATATGAATGTGTGAATGCATAAAGGGGGCAAAAAATATGATGTGAATTGTTTTGTGTTGTGTGTTATCATTAATGAGAATGAGTGAATGTGCGAATCATTGATGTTCTTCTGCTGTTTTTGCATGTGATACATTATGAATTCAGACATACATCTGCTGACAATCTTTATGATCAGTAGAAAAACGTTTTTATAGCACTATTGTATATTTTTGTTTGACTTATGTTAACTTTTTTCTCCAGGTGTTTCGAGTGTTAATACAGACGTGTCAGCGGTTGAGGGAGATTCAGTCACTCTATGTGATGATATGGAAATAAACAAAAATGATGATATTAAATGGTATTTCAATAACACTCAAATCGCTCAAATCAGTGGAGATCAGAGTAAGATCTGTACAGTTGATCAGTGTAAAGAGAGATTCAGAGACAGACTGAAGCTGGATCATCAGACTGGATCTCTGACCATCATGAAAATCAGAACCACAGACTCTGGAGATTATAGAAAGGAGAACATCAGCGGCAGCTCAGACAGTTCAGAGATCTTCAGTGTTTCTGTTGATGGTGACCAGTTTCATTATTGCTTAAATTCAGTTAATATCTATTAAAAGTACATTGTTAATGTATCGTTTTTTTTTTTGTTTTTGTTTTTTTACAATTATATTGTTGTTATTTTCTTTACCTGTATATTAATTAACATACAGTATAGATAATCTCTTTACAAACTTGCTGTGCCATTTACATTACTAAACAGATCATTTTAGTTAAAACAGCCAATTACATTAGCAATCTCTTAGTTGTAAGAGGTAATTTTGTTCATAAGAAGCTGACTTTGAGCTCAGATGGAGATGACAGCTATCAAACAATCTGATCAGCTTTTGTTATTATCTCTTTAAATCTAATGTAAAATAATATGTAGCACGTGTTTATAAGCACATCATGTGTGACTGTTTCTTTTCAGACAGAAAGGCTGTGTTGTCACTTTCATGTTCAGATTTTTTGTTTGTTTGTTTGTTTTCCGCAGCACAATGATCCTCCAGAAGTTGTTGGTTTGTGTTTCAGGTGTTTCTGCTGCTGAACGAGATGTGTCAGGGATGGAAGGAAAATCTGTTGCTTTAGATCCTGGTGAAACAAAAAAGCCAAATTATCTGATGAGATGGTATTTTTATGACACTCTCATCGCTGAAATCACTGGAGATCAGAGTAAGATCTGTACAAATGTTCAGTGTAATGAAGGTACTGAGAGATTCAGAGACAGACTGAAACTAGACAATCAGACTGGATCTCTGACCATCATCAACACCACAAACACTGACTCTGGAGATTATAAACTTAAGATCACCATCAGTGACAGAAGCTGTAGTATCACCAGAGTGAAGAGATTCAGTGTTTCTGTCACTTGTGAGTATATAATTCAGTGCATTTTCTTTTGAGGAGTTTTAAATGGCAGTTCAGTATTTTTGACACAGTGTAATTATGTGGTGACTGCTTTTGCTAAAAACAACAAATTATGCATTCAATATACAACTGATGACCAAAGTAAAAAATATCACTCAAGGGTTGTTAATAGTGGATGGGTTATCATTCACTCTTGTAATAATGTCTTCAGCTGTTCCAGATGCAGGTCTGTCTTCAGGCGCTGTCGCAGGAATAGTTATTGTTGTTCTGCTGGTGGTGGCTGCTGCTGCTGCTGCTGGTGTGGTTTACCGTCGCCGCACGAGCCATACAGCTGTACCACATTAATGTAAGTATTACATACTGTACAGTTGATTTAAATATGAATATATATATATATATATATATATATATATATATATATATATATATATATATATATATATATATATATATATATATATATATATATATATATTATTATTTTTTTTTACTATTGTTAGTATTATTATAGAATTATATTTTTTATATGATGTCATTATAAAGTGTAAGGTGAAAAATATATGTAAACTTTGAACTGTCATCTTTGAATTTGTATTATATATATGTGTATCTGTATGTATGTATGTATATATATATTATTATAAAATACAAATACAAGTACATTTAAGAAATATGAATTTAAGAAATTACAACCTCTGTATGAGCAACAACAAAAAAAATAATATAAATAATAATAATTCTCCTCATTATTTTTACTTTGTGTAAATCTGTTTTCTTACAGGAGAATGACGATGTTAATGGCATTCCTTTAGGGGAAATTTCACATATACTGACCAAGGCTGATGAAGCTGATGAAGCTGACGAGGCTGACGAGGCTTCCATTACAACAATGTAACATTATTTTTAATTTGGTGCTTTCATTGAAACGGACACTAGAGAATTATGAAATGATGGAGAGAAGAGGATCAGATGAAATTCTTTGTTCACGGAGTAATTGTATCACATTTAGGAATATGAACTACGACTTATTTTCCAGATGATTAAATAGAAATTTGTTACCGTTGGTCTAGAAGTAAGAAACCCTTGGGAAAACTTAATTGTGTTTATATGCGATTCAGTTGAAATATGTACACTACGAATCAAAAAGTCAAGTAATTCCAGAAACCTTCATATCTGAATTGTTCTTATTTTCCATCAAACAGTTAAAATTGAAAACAGTGACGGCAACAAAAGCAGCAGAAAGGATGAATGAAAATGCTAATTCACTCTCTGACAAGAGGTAAAGCTCTTTGGCAAGCAGAAATACAGTGGTTACTATGGTTACCTCTGTAACCCGATAGCACACGTACATCTCAAAGATGTCTATTTGATGTGCCTGTGCCTTGTTTTTGTATATAGCAAGTACACTGACTATATACATTTCCCCTTAAAAAAAAATAAATAAAATAAATTACAAATTCTACTACTACTACAACTACTAACAGTCTACTTAAATGTAAGTGAATTTCTGCTTAATTCAAGACAACATATTTGCCAGTGGGGTCAAAAAAATAAAGAAATAATTCAAACAGAAAACAGTTTTATTTTTCAAAACCCTGACAGACATATTCCCTTGTTCTAAGCATAAACGTAAACACAGCTTAAAATCTTAAGTGATTTTGCTTCTCAAAGTAAGTTTGCAGAGTATAAAGAGGATTTTACTGCTCACACACAGTCTGGAGGACACGAGTGCTAGTAACAGTTTACACTACTCATATGTTTTTACTGGTGTTTTTGATAATATTGGAAAAAGTCTGTTATCATGATGTTGACTAAAGTTTATGATTTAACTATAAACACTAACCTTTAGTCATCCACCCTCATCAGAAAACACTGGCTGGCCAACTATGAATAGCGTTTTACATTTCCATTAGTTACATCAGAACCTAAACCAGCCTTAATAAGCTCAGAAATTCATTGATTTATTTTAAAGTTGGTGAAACTCTTTGCTGTTGCTGACGTTAAACTTGAAAAATAATAAATGTGATGTTTTTCTCAGGAGGAATGTTAAAGAACAGTTCACACAGATGTCTGTATACTTGATAAAACAATGCTATTAAATTAAAATAAGTCTTAATACGTTTGAAATTCACAAAAATTAGTCACTTATCTTACCTAAATTTGAGAAATTCTGTGAAATTTTATGTGTCATTTGATGTTGTCATTTGTCTTTCCTCATATCTCTTTCAGTTATGTTGTGATCATCTTTGATTGTCAAGTGTGATTTGTATTTTATTTTTTACTCAATGACTGATTGTATTTTGCTGACGCGTTTGTCTTGTCTTCATCACTGTTTGATGAAGATGATTGCTTTCACTCAAATACTCCACCAGGTCAGTCCAGCCGTCAGCTTTAGACTTGTGGATTTATTGTTCTTTCTTTTGGCAACACTCTTCTCTAGGTGCTCGTTGTAAAGAAGTAAGTTGCCTCAGTGGTGATGTATAATAATGTTTATTTATGTTGAGTAAATATTTTTTTTTTTAAGTAATGTAATTGTCAATGCTAATATATGCTAAACTTTTCATAACAACCTGCTCAACAAACTGTTTTTTTTTTTTTTTTTTTTTTTTTTTACAGTTTTTAAATATTGTGCCTTGCACTGTAGGCAGAATATTGTTAGACATTTGTCTTTATCGTTCCTTACCTTTACTTCAGCAAACAGTACAAGTAAAACCAGTAATGCAGATTTATTTTCTGAAACAAGGAAATGAACTTGATGAATATTTGTATGTTTTTAAACATGATTAAGAAATGTGTGATTCACTAATAATGTGTGGAATCCGTGTCTCTAAAAATATATTTGTGTGTTATCATAACCGTGGACTAAGCTAACAATGAATCAGCAGTTTACATTTCGATTTATGGAGACAGGTTAGTTTGCTTTTGTGTTTTTCCAGGCCATTTTGCTTGTGGTGGTTTTGTTCACCCTTCTGGTGGTTATTTCTTATATATTTTATGACCTGTAACCGTCAGTGTTGTGGGTAACACATTACAAGTAACTCAAGTAACGTAATCAGATTACTTTGTTTCAAGAAACTAATAAAGTAACACACTACTGTTATATTAAAAACCAACAAGCAAGCCTGGCGTGGATGAGTAAAGAGTAACGCTATGAATTGCTTTTCATAATAAGTGACTAAGTTACTTTTATTTTGGGACTAATGCGATATTGTAATTTAAAATTAAATGTAAAAATGTAATTGAATTAAACTTGCTGAATCTTGTGTTAAGCACAATTATGCAGAAACATGCATGAAGAAGTGCATGCCTTTAAAAGGATGTGACTCTTCAAAAGGAAATAAAATTAGCTCCGATATAATTAGAGATCGCAAGACAGTTTATTTAATTACAACAAACAATGCCATGTTTTAAAGTACATATAATGTTGGCACAGCTGTGATTCATTGGATGCACTGTCAACTTGTGTTTGCCGTATTTATGTGAAAAAACTGGTTGAAGCCACTGCTGATGACATTTATTATTGCTCTTAAAAAACAAAGAAATGTTCACGTGACCACAGGAAAATGGATGGTTGCTTGGAAAAACCGCAAATATTAGTGTGAAATTGTGCATTTGTGGATAGGATTTCTCACAGTTGTCTTATTTTGCCTGGAGGCTTTATAGTAATCAACAGCAATGTTGTGAATAATTCTTACAAAAATACGGATGCAACTTGCTCCAAACGTAAGATCAGACTTCCCTGTTGTTCATCAGTATCACTGCAGCTTGTTGTTGCAAAACTAACGTGACTTTTAAACACTGGGCCATGCAAACATTACCTTGAGTATTTAACCAGTTGACGGGAAGTTCATCGCCTTGACTAAATGCAAATGCCCACAGTGCTTTGTTTGAGCCTCTATGTGCCTATGACACTGTAGTTCTTGGGCCCGTCATTGCTGCTTGCAACTGCTTGCAACTATTGTAACTGTGCTTTATTATTAATTAATCATAACCTACATAAAAATAAAAAATAAAAATATATATATATTGCATATTCTGTTGTTGCTGAGATGCAAGACAATCAAGCAGTTGAGTTTAAGGGTCATAGAGACCTTTTATTTCAACCCATTCTCACTCCAAAGGCGTCAAAAACCGAAGCATGGTCAAGCGCCCCTAGCGTCACTTCTATGACGCCAAATGTGCCTCTCGGCGTCGAATATCGAAGCACTACGACCTTCATTGCTTTCAATGGGAAACTTTTGGCGTCAGAATTCGACACGAGGACATGAGATGTTTATCGCTATGAAATCACATTTTATAAAATGTATTCTGTCTTATTTATTAATCAGATTAGTGCCATATGTTTAATCGCTGTATTATATCGGTCATCCGCGGCTGTCTTTGAGTTTCATTGCGTTTAAATAAATGAACACAGCTGCTAATTAGTGTGATTAAACTCTATCTGTCACCTGACGTGCCATAGACCTTCGATCCGTTTTATATTATTATTAATTTCAGGATTAATGATGTAAGTTGTATTTGTAGTAAAATCATGGTAATCACGACACTTACAATAGTAATAAATGAAATGTGAAGTTAAAACACAGTAAACAGGACATTAGTAACTGTAACTGTAGTTTTACTATGGTATATTAATAATCAATACAACAATACAATAATCACCAAACCAGCTATGTTTGTATCACTGTAATGTTAGTGTTTTTATGTGCTTTTATATGACAGATATCACAGTAATCGTATGTTCTGTACCATGCTTTTAATACCTTTTAATGTAAATCCAAAAAAAAAAAAAAAATCAAATTAAAAATAAATAATAAAACATGCATTTTTCCATCTTGCAGTTCTTTCATATCAGTTTATATATATATATATATATATATATATATATATATATATATATATATATATATATATATATATATATATATAAATATATATATATAAATATTTTGCTCACAGATCATTATTAACATTCTGTATATAATTCAATTTTATTTACTCTCCCCTTTTTATTATTTTTATTTTTAGCTGAAAAGACGTAAAGGCAGTCAGCCCAGTGGTGTTTCTGGAGAGGGATTCCTTCAGAAATGGAGAAGACAGAAAGCTGCGGAGGCAGATATTTGCAGCAGTAAGTCTGTGATAGTTTGTCCCTTTTATCAAACATTCCTGCTGTTATAATTTGTACAGCATTTGTTGTTTCTTAAACTGTTGCACTGTCCAAATACCCACACTTGCCATCTTTGCACTTGACCACTTGATTACTTATTTGAAGTCTTTCCTGTATTTGGCCTAGTGTTCGAGTGAGCATGATGACCACAAGTGTATGTCGAACTTTTCATGACCTGATGACTGTGTTTCCCAATCCTGATCCTGGAGAACCCCAGCACTGCACGGTTTGGCGTCTCTCTTATCTAACAAACACACTTTTGAGGTCTTGGAGACTTCACTGATGAGCTGATGAGTTGAATCAGGTGTGTTTGATCAGGGAGACATCTCAAATGTGCAGTGTTGGGGTTCTCCAGGACCAGGATTGGGAGCCACTGCCTTATGGGACACTTATGTGTTTACAGAGATTTTTAATAACTAATTATCAATATTTCACATACTGTACATTGGACAGCTTCCCATGACCTCTTGTGAGATCTCGGCAAAAAATCTGACGATTTATTCCAAAACATGATGCATGATGGGATACACAAAGCTTTGTATAGTGCTCCGGAGCAGTATTGGAGAGGTTTAGTGTGTGTTAAGGACGCTGTGCTTTGGCATTATTAAGACCGGGGACAGTCTCGTTCACACACTGTCATGTACACACACTCTCAAGTGGCCAAGACTGCAAGTTTGGGTATCTGGACAGGGTCAAAGTCTTAAAAATGATCCCTAAACACATCACAGACTTAATAATCCAGTTTAACACTTGTATGATATTGTACAAGCCCAAGGACGGTCTCATCTGACACTATCAAAAGAATTCATATGACTATAGCTTGCTATTAATTACTTGCTTTCAATAATGGATGGTATAATAATATGGTCCAAACAAAACACAGTGTAATGTATAAGTTGAATGTAATTTAATATTTCCTTCCTTTCTGTCTTACAGGATTGTTTGAGGATAACGCTGTAGCTCCATCATGCACAAGGACTCACCTCGTTAACTCTTTATCCCCCGCACACACAGAAATGGTCCCTGGATCAGTGATTAGACTTTGCAGTGGTTTGATTTTTGCAGAAGATGTAACTTTGTTTTAATTATAAGCTCATAATGAATACATTACAGAACCAGTGATGAAAACAATAGTTAAAAATAGCGCTCCATATTAAAAATATATTGCACACTTGACATGCATGTCTTCATTGTGTTTTTTTGTGAGTTTGAAACATTTACATTGTGTTGTATAACATTTTGGGCACAACACTTTTTCCAGTGTTCTCTGAAAGACATACTGTATTTGTGTTTTGTTTTTTAATAAAAGCATTTTCATTTGCATACTGAAAATAGTTAATGTTTACAACATAACTGCCTTTTTATTTTTTATGGTGGCAAAAACGAGCTTGGTGACAGAGGATGCAGTGTAGTAATTTGGGCATGTTGTCTTTAAATGAGTTTGACATATAAATAAATAATGGAAGATCCTTACAAAAATATGCATGTTTATTATGCTTTATGTATTTATTTGTTCATTCATTCATTTATAATTTCAGTTTTTATTCCTAGAGTTCAAATGGTAGAGAATGGTAAATCACAGAGACACAAATGTGAACAATTTTAACTTTAAAACACAATGTAATATACAATGTACATTTTAGAAGCACGTCATTTGATTAGTAAATATATTTGTCTTTGGTCAAAAAAAAAAAATACAAATCTTAAAAATGTGTCTTATATTTAATGAGAGGAATCTATCTGTTGGATACAACTGCGACTGCTGGGCATGTGCACATCAATATTGCCCAATGTTTGTCAAGCTGAACAACGGAGGAAGGTGAAGACGTTAATAAAACAGAATCTAATAAGTAGCAAGCTTAATCTATTGTTAACCGAATCTATCCCTTCAGCCGAAAAACGAAAGACGTCGGTCATACATGGATAAGGAAGTGTGACGCTGCTGCTCAGCTTTGATGTCATTGGCTATGAATTTTCAGGACAGTCTGTGGTTGGACTATCTTTTAACCCATATTAAACAGCGCATCATGTTAAAAAGTATGTTTTGCTGCTATCATCACATTAGTAATATATTAAGTCAACAATGAAGTGTTGCTATCTTGACAAAAATGACATCTTTAGCGAGATCCTAATCCTAACCCTAAGCATAACTTCAATGAACTACAAAAAACAGCCCCCTAGTGTTGCCTTTGCATAGATAGAACGACGGAGGCTTGTGGGTAATGTAGTTTAAAACTTTTTATTAACGAAACGAAATAAATTATTTATTTTAAGGAAAACTGGATATCTAAATATGTTTATTGTGCAAACCTCTATGATATATTTGAGATGCAGGCTGAAATGTGGTATTTTACAGTGAGCAATATTTAAAATGCCTTTATGTCAGCTTTCCATTTATTTCTGAAAACTGAGCTCAACATTATTTTATCAGCATAGCATAAGTAATAATCCTGCCCATTTTCGCTTTGATATGTTAATTGGACTCTGATTTACAGCCATTTGAAAAGTACAGTTTTGGGCTCTTCCGGGGGATGCTACTGGGCCCCTGGGGGTAGAAGGGCAGTAAAACCTACATATATGTATTCTCCTCATCATGGACAACAAACTGAGCTGAGTCACATTTATATCTGACAGTTTTCACAGTCCTCTGTTTTCTATTCTATTCATCATGACTATTATACCTTTTGACAGGACATTGTGAGGCCATCTGATGAAACATTGAAAAATTTGAAAGAAATGATTTAATAATGAAAATAATAGATTATTTATTTGATTTTTGAAGTATATGGCAAGAAATATAATGGATGAACCTGCAACAACTTGCCTTTATCTATTCCCCACCTGTAAAGCAGTAATCAAGGACAATGTATACACATTGTGATACTTCACTATTACACAAGGACAAATTCATGCAGTGCTAAGAATATTAATTTATATATATTTATATATATATATATATATATATATATATATATATATATATATATATATATATATATATATATATATATATAACTATTTAGCAAAAATCAGTGTAAAAATGTCCTCCTCACCCTCACCGTATCTTGCTCCTCAGGTGCTGGACATCATGTGTGTGCTCTTGGTTTTAATGCAGTACAAGATCCACGTTGATCATTCCTGCTACATTCTCAGTTATCCCTCAAGTGTTTGTAACAATAAAGCCCATGGCACCATCTTGTAATGCAGAATAGTTAATCTCGTAACTCCCTTTATTTCACTAAAAAAATTGCATATTTGTTACTAAAATATAAAAAAATTACTTTCTGGTGTACTGATGTCCCAAATGGTATTAATCCGATCAAAAATGTTTATGTCTTAAATAAAAAAATAATCCCAATAATTAATATGTTGTTTTTCCAAGTCTAAAATAAACACATATGAGCCTACCTAGTAAAATTATGCATTTACCAAGAATCTTCAGAACACAATATTCACCATTTTCATTTTATTGAAGCATAGACTATAAAGTTGATAAAGTAGCATCAAGACGAATAAGATTAAATAAAAATAATTATCATCAAAAATACATTAACCTCATATATAAATCAGTTCACACAGATGAGTGATGAAATGTCCTTAAAAGTCACACAGTCCCATCCAGTCAACTGTGATACAGATCATGTGATATATATATATAAGACATGAGATACTGTTCCAGAAAATAATGATTCCCATCATCACATCTAAACTGGTTTCATCTCCCCATCATGATCTTCTTCTCTCGTGTCTGGAAACAGTTTGTGGTTGATATCCAGCACTGATGTGGTGTAGCTTGTTCTCAGCCAGAGGATCTCTCAGTCCTAACATCCCAGACCTGGTCAAAGTGAAACAAACAATCCAGATGAAGTTGTTTAATGGACAGAGAGCTCAGCTTATGTTCTGTGTGATTTTAGCAGGGTGAGCAACTATGACCCTTGTAGTTCAAGCTGTTTTGAGACCTTTTGAGAAGCTTTTTCTCTGAAGAGAATTTAGCACATCCTCTTCTTTCACTCCTTTCAAGAGCATCACTTGGTCAAAACCCCTCATTTGGCTGATGAGATCATCTGTACAAATTAAAATACTGCAATAAAAATTAAAGAATTAAGAAAAAGTTACAGAGGCAAAGGTCTTGCTCATTAGACTGCATTAGCATGTGTAATTCTCAGAGACTCTAGAATTCATCTATTGTTGCAGTAAATGTGTTTTTTTCCTCTAGAATCTTTCTCCAAAGTTCCTGACTTCTCTCACAAATGTGTTTTAGTCTGTGCAGTGTAAGGCCTGGCTTCAAACCAATCCACTATCAATTCACAATTTATAACATAACATTTAGAAAACAATGAAATAATGTACA
This sequence comes from Carassius gibelio, assembly GCF_023724105.1. Taxonomy (NCBI): domain Eukaryota; kingdom Metazoa; phylum Chordata; class Actinopteri; order Cypriniformes; family Cyprinidae; genus Carassius; species Carassius gibelio. Next base: position 13,820,226 of record NC_068417.1, on the reverse strand, counting down.
TTGGTGTTTATATCAACTAAACCAATTTCATGATACTTGTCTACTCTTAAAACAGGTGGTGTGTTTTTAAAAACATAATATTAAAAATGTCCAGTCACACTTTGCTAACATGCTGTAATTGTAATAGTAAAAAAAGAAATCAAGGCTGACATGACCAGTTCTGTGAGAGATCATTATAAAATGTTGTATAACACAGCATTGCTTCAACACACACATACCAGAGGACTTCTGTTTGTTTGAGCACAAGATGGCCATCTTCATTCCTCATCTTGAGCAAATCATTTCCTTGGTCTGCCTTCTCTTCTGTGAAACAAGATAATCTCTACTTACTCTGTGTGCAATTAATAATGCTCATTAAACATAATTAAGTTAATTTAAAGTAAGATTCAGACCAGAGCATTTGAGGAGTAAATGTTGATAAAAAAAAATATTCTAAACAAATGTACCTGGGAAGAGCTGATCATGGCAAGATTCGCTGAGACTCAGTAATAGCTCTTTTAGTTTTTAGGAAGGTTTGTGAGGGTTGGCTCTTGAGTGAGCTGTTGAGCTTGATATTTTAGACCTGAAAAAGAAGAACAGCATTAGGATTTTCTGCAAAAAATCCTGTAAGACAGAAAGAAGGAAATATTATTAATTACGTGCAACTTGTACATTACACCTCTCTTAAAGATGCTGTATAATTAAATGTTAAATGCATCCATTATTGAAAGCAAGTAATTAATAGCAAGCTATAGTCATATGAATTCTTTTGATAGTGTCAGATGAGACCGTCCTGGGGCTTGTACAATATCATACAAGTGTTAAACTGGATTATTAAGTCTGTGATGTGTTTAGGGATCATTTTTAAGACTTTGACCCTGTCCAGATACCCAAACTTGCAGTCTTGGCCACTTGAGAGTGTGTGTACATGACAGTGTGTGAACGAGACTGTCCCCGGTCTTAATAATGCCAAAGCACAGCGTCCTTAACACACACTAAACCTCTCCAATACTGCTCCGGAGCACTATACAAAGCTTTGTGTATCCCATCATGCATCATGTTTTGGAATAAATCGTCAGATTTTTTGCCGAGATCTCACAAGAGGTCATGGGAAGCTGTCCAATGTACAGTATGTGAAATATTGATAATTAGTTATTAAAAATCTCTGTAAACACATAAGTGTCCCATAAGGCAGTGGCTCCCAATCCTGGTCCTGGAGAACCCCAACACTGCACATTTGAGATGTCTCCCTGATCAAACACACCTGATTCAACTCATCAGCTCATCAGTGAAGTCTCCAAGACCTCAAAAGTGTGTTTGTTAGATAAGAGAGACGCCAAACCGTGCAGTGCTGGGGTTCTCCAGGATCAGGATTGGGAAACACAGTCATCAGGTCATGAAAAGTTCGACACACACTCGTGGTCATCATGCTCACTCGAACACTAGGCCAAATACAGGAAAGACTTCAAATAAGTAATCAAGTGGTCAAGTGCAAAGATGGCAAGTGTGGGTATTTGGACAGTGCAACAGTTTAAGAAACAACAAATGCTGTACAAATTATAACAGCAGGAATGTTTGATAAAAGGGACAAACTATCACAGACTTACTGCTGCAAATATCTGCCTCCGCAGCTTTCTGTCTTCTCCATTTCTGAAGGAATCCCTCTCCAGAAACACCACTGGGCTGACTGCCTTTACGTCTTTTCAGCTAAAAATAAAAATAATAAAAAGGGGAGAGTAAATAAAATTGAATTATATACAGAATGTTAATAATGATCTGTGAGCAAAATATTTATATATATATATATATATATATATATATATATATATATATATATATATATATATATATATAAAAACTGATATGAATGAACTGCAAAATGGAAAAATACATGTTTTATTATTTATTTTTAATTTGATTTTTTTTTTTTTTTTTGGATTTACATTAAAAGGTATTAAAAGCATGGTACAGAACATACGATTACTGTGATATCTGTCATATAAAAGCACATAAAAACACTAACATTACAGTGATACAAACATAGCTGGTTTTGTGATTATTGTGTGATTATTGATTATTGATTATTGTATTGTTGTATTGATTATTAATATACCATAGTAAAACTACAGTTACAGTTACTAATGTCCTGTTTACTGTGTTTTAACTTCACATTTCATTTATTACTATTGTAAGTGTCGTGATTACCATGATTTTACTACAAATACAACTTACATCATTGATCCTGAAATTAATAATAATATAAAACGGATCGAAGGTCTATGGCACGTCACGTGACAGATAGAGTTTAATCACACTAATTAGCAGCTGTGTTCATTTATTTAAACGCAATGAAACTCAAAGACAGCCGCGGATGACCGATATAATACAGCGATTAAACATATGGCACTAATTTGATTAATAAATAAGACAGAATACATTTTATAAAAGGCATTAAAAGAGCGTATATACGACTACTCACCCAAACTGTGGAACTGATAGCAAGTATCGCGATGTGTGCTGAATGAGACTTCTTGAACGTGATTTCATAGCGATAAACATCTCATGTCCTCGTGTCGAATTCTGACGCCAAAAGTTTCCCATTGAAAGCAATGAAGGTCGTAGTGCTTCGATATTCGACGCCGAGAGGCACATTTGGCGTCATAGAAGTGACGCTAGGGGCGCTTGACCATGCTTCGGTTTTTGACGCCTTTGGAGTGAGAATGGGTTGTTTATTTGAAGATTAGAGACAGGTGTTGAACATCTTTATCTTTCTTATCCTCATATATTTTTGCACATCCACTACTCCCAATAATAATAATTATTATTATTACTTAAATGCCAAAAATTGTTTTATTGTTCACAAATGCACAATTACACAAAGAGACTTGTAATGAATGTAAAAACAGACTGGTGCACCATGATATGAGAGACTGTATTCTTCATCCTACAGAGTGCCATGATGACAGAGGTCATTTATCTATTACTCCAATATAATTAGCGATAGTAATAAAGTTTTTTAAAGCACAAAAAACACAACAAACAATGTAATACATTTATTGGCACTGTGTTCATGTTCACAGCTGTGCCTCATTGGTTTACTTTAGACTTCATCAAGCAGTGGTTTGAAAATGAACAGCACATCTGAAAACATTGTTAAACGCCACTGCACATTTTGACAGAAAATATGTGGTGAACAAATGATTAGCAAAATATTGTAAAACTTTGTGAGGCTCTATTTAGCCTGTCATCTATGCATTAGTTATGCCTTCATCATAATGTACAGGCCATCCTCTATCACACCCCAAAACAATGTAACGCGTGGACTTCTTCCCTCTATATTGGCAATTTGGGTGTCTCTGGCCACTTTGTAATTTACATGTGACCAGAGGAAAACGCTGGTTGCTCTTAAACAGATTATTGCCCTGTGGAGTTCCTCCTCTGCCACAAACGACGTTAATATTATTCTTATTTGCTTGTATGAAAGTGTTGACTTCTTTGCAGCCATTTGTAGTTCCAGAGGCAGTGATGCCTCTATTTCTGATTTCTCTGTCACAATCACGTTCACTCACATGAGGACCCAAATGCTGATTGAGGAATTTTTGATAACGAGGCTTTATATCATCTGGTTGACCATAAGCAGTGAAAGAAGCAGCCGAGATCAGCAGCAGAATCACAGCAGACGCGTGGATCTCCATCACCTGGTGAACAACACACACATCAACACACCTTCTACTGATGTTTGACTTACTAAAGCAGTTTGATTTGATTTTCAGATATATATGATACTTTACTTTAACCCAGCTGTGCAACTTTTTGTTAAAGTGTTTTAATCAGTACATATTTTTCCCCAAATTTCTTGTATATCTTATACTTGCTGAGTAAAGTTCTAAAGTTCTTACCTTGTTGTTCTGAGTAAATGAATAGGTTGTTTTAACAGTAGTCTTTGCAGTAAGTTGTTCAGAGTCTTGATGGTGTGGTGTAGAACAGTCGCAGCGCAGGATCCCCGGAGAATCAAGCTGATGCAGAGAGAGAAGACGGGTCAGATTTATACTCATACAGCAACATACAGGATGTCCCGAGCATCCAATCAAAGTTCTCAGAGATCAAACAACACCCTTTATGGATGTTAAGACGTGTAAGATGTGCAAGGGAGCATCTCTCTCTCTCACTCTGTGTGTGTGTGTGTGTTTACTCAAGGTCTAGTTCTTGTTTTGTCTGGTGTGCACATAACTGCAGGAAATTATCCAAGGGATGTTTTACACAAGAATTATCAAAAGTGAAGGACAAGAAAAGATATATATATATATATATATATATATATATATATATATATATATATATATATATATATATATATATATATATAAACAATGGCCACATGAAATAATTTATAATTCAGTGCTTCACTTGTGATGGAAATCATTCAGGCAGTTTTATAAAGGAATAGTAGCTTTCAAATAATGACAATACAAAATCTTCAGTTCATAGTTTAATACTGTGGTCTATAATGAACAGCAAAGCTTGTCTTAATCATTTCTTCCAAATACTGTAATATACATGACCCACATGATTAGCAGAAATATCAACACAGGTATAACAGCATATTGAAATATGTGGCCCAATTAGAAAACATTGTCTCGTGTCTTTACCCCGATCCTATGCCTGTGGTGGGTCCAAAATAATGTCTTACACGTGATTGATCAAGTCTGAGATATTGTTGTGCTAGTTTGGAATCAAGACACAGCGAAAAAATATAGAACATTTTACATTTCAAGTAGCTGTGAGAATATATATTGTCTTTTTGCTGTGGACTTTTGCACACACTTTCACCACTTAATTTCTAAAAGTGATAGAATCAGTCACTCTTACATCAGAGCCAGTCTGAGGATCTTTTGCAACACAGACACTGACCCTCCGAACAGAAACATGCAATGTTTTCTGTGTCTCAGTCTTGCTTTCAAAACTTGAATCAGGTGCTTTATGCTTTAGATGCATGAAGCTCATTTTTGACAGCACATCATTTAATATTGTATAAAAGAGTGAACATCTAAGGCAGGGATAGGCAACTCCGGTCCTGGAGGGTTTAGCTCCAACCCTAATTAAACACACATGAACAAGGCAATCAGTGTTTTCGGGATTACTAGATAGATACAGGCAGGTGAGTTTTTATGAGGGCTGAAGCTAAACTCTATAGTGGCCCCCCAGGACCGGAGTTGCCTATCCGTGGTCTAAGGCTTGTATCCTTCAGTGGTGGACGAAGTACACAATCAAGTGCTTGAGTAAAAGAACAGATACGTATAGTAAAATATTTCTCCAGTAAAAGTACTCCTTTTTCAATTTTACCTGATATAAAATCAACTTTACAGCACTTTCTTGAAGCCCTTAATAATGATGATGTCCACCAGAGGGAGCCACAGTAGAACACATCATTTTAGAATGTAACAATATACAGGTGCTGATCGTTTAATTAGAATATCATCAAAAAGTTTTTTTATTTCACTATTTCCATTCAAAAGTGAAACTTGTATATTATATTCATTCATTACACACAAATTGATATATTTCAAATGTTTATTTATTTACATTTTGATGATTATAACTGACAACTAAGGAAAATCCCAAATTCAGTATCTCAGAAAATTTGAATATTCTGAAAAGGTTCAATATTGAAGACACCTGGTGCCACACTCTAAACACCTGCAAAGGCCTTTAAATGGTCTCTCAGTCTAGTTCTGTAGGCTACACAATAGAGTTGGGGTACTCGAACTTGGACTCGGACTCGAGTCCGGACTCGAGTCCAATTTTGAATGAACTCGGACTTGTCACGCACTCGGGTGAATTTGGACTCGGACTTGACACGGACTTGAACATTTTGGACTCGGAAAATATTCCGAGTACAGTCGAGTCCATGTCATGTGTAACAATAAAACCAGCATAAAATTGAAATGATAAATTAATGAATGTCTCCCCTTCTGTCATTTTACTGCACCACACCGGCAGGCAGAAGTCTCCTGCTTGCAGACGAAACACACGCACCACTCACTGGATATCAATGTGGATTAGTGATGAGAAGTTCGTTTCTTTTCCGCGAACCGGTTCTTTCGGACGGTTTGATTCAATAAACCGGTTGAAAAAAAAAAAACAGTTCACCGGATACATAATCCATTGCGATGTATTTGTTATTAAATGAACTTACGTTTCGTCAGATTGCCCTTCATTCAAGCCCTCGGTTTACCCGCACTCATTACATTAGCACAAAATCAGTTCAGAATCAATCACCAAAAGAATCAGTTCGGTTCAGACGCGCTGTGAGTCATTCGGCTTCATGCTGAATCACGAATGCGCAGTATCATCAGCTCCTCGGTTCTCGAATCGGACGCGTCCGAAAGAAACGGTTTTCGGTTCAGTTTACTGATGATCTGAAAACTGATACAACCGGTTCTTGACTCGAGAACGAGAATCGCTCAAAACCCGGGTAGGAAAATCTGACAGGGTAGGATAAAATGTCAGGACACCGGCACATGCTGCAGTTCAGTATCATCAGCTGCTCTACTCGTGTTCATGTTCTGTTTACTACAAACTCAGTTTGTGAATCTGTCATCATTAACTATAAATACAGTACAGATATTTCATAAATCATCCCTTATTCATATTAAACATGGAGTCTTTAGAGTCTTAATTATTGTCCAACTTCCCTGAAAACCCCTTTGGCCCATACATAATCTACAATATACAGATTAGAAACATGTAGCCCCTATCTTAAAAAAAAACGTATGTATATATATATATATATATATATATATATATATATATATATATATATATATATATATATATATATATATATATATATATATATATTTTTTATATATATATATATATATATATATATATATATATATATATAGTTTTATCACACTTTCCGATGTTTAACAAAATACTTGAAAAATTACACGCATGCGCAGTATCATCAGTTCATCGGTTCTCAAATCGGACGCCTCAGAAAGAAACGGTTTTCGGTTCAGTGTACTGGTGATCCGAAAACCGATGCAACCGACTACCAAAGACAGCAGCAGCAACCAACAGATGCTGCACAGATCAGCATTGCAGGATTTGCAAGACCAGAACTGACCAAACAAGCAGTGCTACTTTATGATGCAAGTTCTCCAAGACAACAAGAAATTCATAATGTCATCATTAAGGATCTCCTCATTGGCTGCTCTTTACCTCTGTCAAATGTGGGGGAGAGGCATTAAATAACTGAAATGTCATCTTTAACTGGAGGACAATATAGTGTGATACAATAATAAAATAGGTTCATTTGTATTTTCATGCACTTGTAATACAATAAAACCTTTGAAACCTTTTTTGATAGGAAACTAGTTCTGTTGACATAAAATAAAAATGTTCAATGGCAATGACTAGATGTAAAAGTGGTATTTTTTTTTATTACATTTTTATATTGCCATTGGTTTAATGGGTTGAAAGATTAAAATATTAATAGAATGTAAAAATGTACAATACCAATTTATAATCTTTTTTAATTTAATTACTTTCTGGACTCGGGCGGACTCGACTCGGACTCGGCCTTTAAGGACTCGGACTTGAGTCCAACTCGGCCCCTTTTGGACTCGGACTCGGACTTGGACTCGATGTTTGTGGACTTGGTCTTGACTCGTACTCGACAAAGGTGGACTCGGACCCAACTCTACTACACAATCATGGGGAAGACTGCTGACTTGACAGTTTTCCAAAAGACGACCATTGACACCTTGTACAAGGAGGGCAAGACACAAAAGGTCATTGCAAAAGAGGCTGGCTGTTCACAGAGCTCTCTGTCCAAGCACATTAATAGAGAGGCGAAGGGAAGGAAAAGATGTGGTAGAAACAAGTGTACAAGCAATAGGGATAACCGCACCCTGGAGAGGATTGTGAAACAAAACCCATTCAAAAATTTGGGGGAGATTCACAAAGAGTGGACTGCAGCTGGAGTCAGTGCTTCAAGAACCACTACACACAGACGTATGCAAGACATGGGTTTCAGCTGTCGCATTCCTTGTGTCAAGCCACTCTTGAACAACAGACAGCGTCAGAAGCGTCTTGCCTGGGCTAAAGACAAAAAGGACTTGACTGCTGCTGAGTGGTCCAAAGTTATGTGCTCTGATGAAAGTCAATTTAGCATTTCCTTTGAAAATCAGGGAAATAAACATTTGAAATATATCAGTCTGTGTGTAATGAATGAATATAATATACAAGTTTCACTTTTTGAATAGAATTAGTGTAATAAATCAACTTTTTGATGATATTCTAATTATATGACCAGCACCTGTATATCCCAGTGGTTTCACCGTGCACGTGCACGTTATGTAATAAACCTAATACAATATAAATATGATTAGTACCGAAGTGGCATGGTAAACATTCTTATATATTTATACTAAATATACAGCTTTGTGCTGCTTTTTGTCCAACATCTTTATTATTATTATTAGTATTATTATTATTGTTGTTGTTGTTGCAGAGAATGGAAACATAAAAATAGAATAATCATACATAACATAATATCAAGCACAAAAATAAAAAGGAAACAAATCACAAAAAAAGAATACAATAAAAATAAGAGGGTCATCATCTAAACATGATCACATGAAGAGATCAAAAGCAGTGGAGATCATAACAGTCCTCATAGCATTCTTATTAGTAGATATGAAGTATGAAATATTTTTCCATTTCTTTTAGAAAGACAGAGAAGACAGGTTTACAGCTGGAAAAATTGCATTTGTGAATGTGAAATTTACTAAGGGGGGAAAATAATAATAAAAACAAAACAAATATTTTCATTTGTGGGGTCTGAGTCATAAAGTCCAAATATAATGTTTCTCATATGTACTGAGAAGTCTGTCAAAATCGTACACTTGACAAAAACATTAATATCATCCCAAAAGCTTCTGAGTGTAGTGACATGACCAACATTTCATTCATCAACTTTTTGAACTTGCACAAAGATACAAAAACAGGGAAGCGTGACATAAATACACTCCAACAAGAAGCATTCATAAAATAAAAACATTCTGGAATTGCTTATCAAATTATAGTATTATTGATACATAAAAGTGCAATAATTAACTTACATTCTTTTGGTAAAGTTGTCACAATACATCAAAAACTTACAACTCTTTTTGTTATTTTTAACAAAAGAGATGAAACAAGAGAGTCCAATTCCACAAGAAAAATTCATCCAACATCACCAACGGTGTCAGGCAAGTGACGTCACTGACTTGTTTTTGACACGTGCTTCTGTTTTGGCATCGAAAGAGCTCGTGAACTTTGTCTTTCATTTTTGGTTCGGACACGCTGGGTTAAGTTTCAGGCTATGCCAAAATGGGCACAACTTCCACAAAAACGGCTCTTCTATTTCAACAGAAAAAGTGTTTAAAATGAAGGGCTTATTTGTTTTGCTCATATTGTGTCTGTGTTTCGCTCCTGGTAAGTTGTTTAAACATGTCTTTCCGTGAACGATAATAGCTAAGCTTTTTTAGTTTCATTTTGTGTCAGGTCTAATTAAAGCTGCGAAGTCTGTAAGTCTCTGTGTGTTCAAAACTTACAAAATTTATATAACACGTGAGTACATCATGAAACCATTTTCCAAACCGTTTCGGCACACCTATTATACTTTTTTTTACATTCGGACTATTTTAGATGTGTGTGACCTGTGTGACTTCAAAAGAAAAGTAGCTCCGGCTACTTTCAGTGTTCTTCCGCTAGGTGCGTAAAGTCCAGTTTATTAACCGCTAGTGAGCCAAAAGTTACAAACTGCAGCTTTAACTAGACAGAATGGTTTTATTGCTGTTTGAAGTGAAATAATTGTATTATTGCTGTTGGAAGTGACTAATGCCTGACATGGGTAGTGTTATCTATTGCTGTATGTGTGCACTTGGATGGGTTAAATGCAGAGCACCGATTCCGAGTATGGTAACCGTATTTGGCAAATGTCACGACTTTCTTTCACTTTCACTTTTAGATATGACTCGATTGTTAGGCCTATGAGTCATTATGTGGGATCATCCATGAGATGAGCGAATGTGTAAATCTGTGATGTTCTTCTGTTGTTTTGTTTGCATGTATTATACATAATAAATCTAGACATATTTATCTACCCTTAATAATTATTATCTTTATACACAAATTAAAGTACAGCACTGTCCTTTTGTATATTTGTATCCCTCTCTTCCAGCAGTGATTTGTAATTGTTTGCTCATTTCTTTTCCAGGTAATGATGACAATGATGACAGAGAAGAAGTGTTTATGATGGAGGGAGATTCAGTCACTCTGCACACTGATGTTAAAACAATCCAGCAAGAGAGAATTACATGGTATTTTAATGACACTCGCATCGCTCAAATACGCGGAGATCGGAGTAAGATCTGTACAGATGAACAGTGTAAAGAGAGATTCAGAGACAGACTGAAGCTGGACGGTCAGACGGGTGATCTCACCATCACAGACATCAGAACCACAGATGCTGGAGTTTTCCAACTTCATGCAGTCAGCAAAAGAATGATTCAAAAGGTCTTCAATGTCACTGTTATTGGTGAGTCATGTAACAAAGCATGTTAAATATGACTAAATCAATTTATTTGTTTTAATTGCTGTAACTTTATTGCGTTTGTACAGTTTCATTTTATTATTATTTATTTTTAAATAAGTCTTCATTATTTCTCTGCTCTTAAAGTATATATGCGCATCAGAGACTGTAAATCACAGAGACCCCACGTTTGGCAAGACACTCCAGAATGTTAACGCTACTCATTCTCATCTCTTTTTGGACTGTAGTTATTTAGTTTCCAAAAAAGATCCCGCAGTCATCTTTTGGTTTTCGTTTCAGATGTGTCTGGTGCAGAAACAGATCAAACAAATGCCAAGTCAGCGATGGAGGGAGAATCTGTCACTTTAGATCCTGGTCTGGTAAAAAATCCAAATGATTCAATGACATGGTTTTTTAATGATGCTTTCATCGCCGAAATCACTGGAGATCAGAGTATGATCTGTACAAATGATCAGTGTGAAGAGAGATTCAGAGACAGACTGAAGCTGGATCATCAGACTGGATCTCTGACCATCATCAACATCAACTCCACAGACGCTGGACTTTATAAACTACAAAACAGCAGCCACATCCATCCTCACCACAGCATCATCAGTATCAGACGGTTCAGCATTACTGTCACTGGTGAGTGTACTTTAGTCAATTGATGCACCTTGTTAAGAGTGATTTCTGATGACAGCACTGCTCAGTGTATTTGTGCTACGATTTACAAGATGTTGATGAAAAGCTTTTGTCTCATAGTCTACCATTATAGAGACATTATAGAGACATCAAATAGATATAATCCTAATTGAGATCAGGTCGTCGGGGCCCCTGCCTTCGAACGCTGCCCTATCCACATTGTACCAGCCTCCCACAGGTGGTGAGTCCATGAGAGGTCGGCCCCACGTTGCTCTTTCAGGATAAGCCAGGGCGGGCCCCATGAGGGGAGGCCTGGCTACCAGTCGCTCGCATTCGAGTCATGTGCCATGCCAGGTGATGTCATGATCCTTGTTTTTTTGATAATTCATAAAGGGCTATTGAACCGCTCTTAGTCTGACCCTTCACCTAGGACCTGTTTACACAAAATACATGTAGCTCCTAGTATCATTTGGGTACTCAAACCCCTCCACCACAATAAGGTTGAGGTTCAATGAGGATCTTGGTTCTCAGCCGGAAAGGGTGTTATGTCCCCTTCAGGTTGGTAGAGAGTTCCTGCCTCAAGTGGAGGAGATCAAGTCTCTTGGGATCTTGTTCACGAATGAGGGAAGGATGGAGCGCGAGATTGAAATTCGGATAGTTGCAGCTTTTGCAGTGATGCGGTCGATGTACCTGTCTGTCGTGGTAAAGAAGAAGCTTAGCTGCAAGGCGAATCTCCCTATTTACCGGTCGATCTACATTCCTACTCTCACCTATGGTCATGAGTTGTGGGTCATGACCGAAAGTACAAGATCCCGGATACAGGCGACTGAAATGAACTTTCTCTGTAGGGTATCTTGGCACTGGCTTAGAGATAGGGTGAGGAGCTCTGCCACTTGAGAGGAGCTCAGAGTAGAGCCACTACTCCTCCACATCGAGAGGAGCCAGCTGAGGTGGCTCGGGCATCTGTTCCGGATGCCTCCTGGACGCCTTCCTGGGAAGGTGTTCCGGGCACTTCCTACCAGGAGGAGGCCCTGGGCAAGACCGAGGACACGATGTAGGGACTATGCCTCTCAGCTGACCTGGGAACACCTTGGTATCCCCCCGGAAGAACTGGAGGAAGTGTCTAGGGAGAGGGAAGTCTGGGCATCTCTGCTTAGACTGCTACCTCCGCACTTAAACGATTCTTAAAACTACATCCGGTAACACAACAGTAGTAGTAGTGCTAAAATGTCAGTGGGTTTGGGCGTCTACCTTGACACTCGCTGTGAAAAATACTGAAGCGGAGTGAGAAAAATTATGAAATGGTTCCTGTGGAGATATTGGATCATTATCTCATGTGTGGAAAGACCTCTCAGCCAATCAGATTCGAGGACCAGAAAGAACTGTTGTGTATGTAATGTAGTATAATATATTATAACATCGTTTGAAATTAGATTGAGATATTCTATCATCTTTAAAATCATGTCAAAGTGATAATATGTTCTTACATGAAACAAACACGCTTATAATACGTTTAATATTAAGAACATGAACAGTGTTTGTCTTATTGTTTCTTAATTATTTTAAATCAATGTGAAAGTCAAAGTGCTGAGGAATTAATTTATTTCAGCAAAATATTAATTTTATGTTTTGTTTTATTTTTTTAATTGAGAATCACAACATATCATGTGTTTCTGCTAATTTATCAATACAATGGGCAATCGAAGGCAAAGTATAAAAACACCTGAAAGTGCTCAATAAATAAAATGCAGGTACAGTGTTATTAAGAGGCTGATTGCAGTGTTGAACGCTTCAGTGATGATGACTTTTTTGCAGGCAATAATGATTGAAATGAGTATCAGGTGTAGCCAAACCCAAATCGAACAAATCAAACATTTTGTCATTATTCACCTAGTCCCATGTCAGCCCAAACCCGTAAAAGCTTTGTTCACATATACATATAACACGTAACACATTTTACATATTTGGGATGAAAACAGGGAGGCTTGAGACTGTCCCAAAGACAAGATAGATGGACTATTCTGATGATGTCTTTCTTATTTTCATGGACCTTGACACTGTTATTTGTTTGGCAGTCTATAGGACAGTCTCAAGCTTACCGGCTTTCATCCAAAAATATCTTAAATTGTGTTCTTAAGACGAACAAAGCTTTTATAGGTCTGGAACAAAATGGGGGTAAGTGATTAATAACAAAATTTCCATTTTGTGATGGATTAACACTTTAAGGCCAATGGTTTTACTGTCAAAAAGCAGAAAGAGTGAAAGGCTCTCAACCTTTTAACAAGAATGTAACCTTTTTGTTGATGAATTTAATTAACTATTAATTTCTTCTTCAGGTGTGTCTGGTGTTGAGACCGATGGAGTGTCAGTGTCTGTGATGGAGGGAGATTCAGTAACTCTACATACAGATGTTGAAATAAGCCAACAGGATACAATGAGATGGTATTTGAATGACTTTCGCATTGCTCAAATCACTGGAGATCAGCGTAAGATCTGTACAGATGATCAGTGTAAAGAGAGATTCATCGATAGACTGAAGCTGGATCATCAGACTGGATCTCTGACCATCACAAACACCAGAACCACAGACTCTGGAGATTATAAACTACTAATAAGCAGCATACAAATCATTCAAAAGATCTTCCATGTTGCTGTTCATGGTGAGATGTTTAGCATTTCATAGCAGGTTAAATATGCTTTAATAATGCTTTATTATAATCCCACATGGAAAAAAACCTATATAAACATATAGGTTTTGATAGAGGTTTTTATATAGGTTTTTCATATTTGTTACATATATAAAATTAGCCGTTTTCCTATATTACATGTACATATATTTACATATATGCACACATATATGTACACATATATATGTGCATACATATACCTATATAGGTACATGTATGACCGTATATATGCACCTAGATGTTCACCTATAATAGTAAAATTAAAATCCATAGCTGCTAGGAAACATGAATAAAAGTCCAAAATGTAGAAATGTACATTATTTACTTACTCAAGATCAATCAAATAGTACAAAACAAAAAATAGTACAAGAACAAAAATAAGACAAAAAAACCTGCTAGGCAACATAAATACAAGTCCAACATATAGAAATGTACACTATGTATTTAAAAGAACAATCAAATAGTACAAGAACAAAAACAAGACAAAAAACTGAACAGAATTTTTTTTTTATCTTTATTAGTCTTTGAAGGTCTGTCATGACGCGCCTTATCATCCTCCTCCTCCTCTTCCTCTTCCTTCCTGTAGGGTGTCCGAGATTTTTATTTTTTCCTCTTTTTTTTTTTTGCGGCGCACAGATTTTTTAGCGGATAGGCATTTTCGTCCACACGGATCTGCCGTTTTGGAAGAGGGAAACCGATGATTTAAACCGTGTCCCAGAGTGGATATATTTGGAAACGCCGCCTTAGTGTTTCTTCTGGACGGCGAATCCGTACATTTTCTGAAAATATGGCGTCATTAGCCATATTTTTTATTAACTAAGAAATAACACAGATTAATAATTGTATTGTTCCATGTTCGTTTGTGTACCACGCACAAGGTTTATCTGCAAATCCATGTGTTCTTCTCCATTTTAAGTGTATCTCTGTGGCAGAAATACAGTGCCACATGCTGGTCTGGCATGTATACTACATCGGTTTCGTGTGGACGCGGATACTTCTTGAGACGAGGGAAAAAAAGTTTGGGGTCCGTCTCCGTGTGGATGGGGCCGAAGAAGTAACGGTTATGGATAGAAATGTAGCGGAGTAAAGAGTACAATATTTGCCTCTCAAATGTACTTGAGTAAAGTCATGAGTACTCCCCAAAAATGATACTCGAGTACAGTACAGATCACTCAAAATTGTAGCTACTTAAGAACTGTACTCAAGTAAATGTACTCTGTTACTGTCCGGCTCTGTATATCATGTTAATATATCGCCATAGTTAAATTCCATAACATGCCAATTACATGTGACACCAATTTAACATGTTCGCACATACATAAGTTCCTGCATAATATTTTTCGTTAATTCTTAATTTTTGCCTTGATAATAGAAAATATGAGCTAGGCATCATGTATGACAGTCAAAAATGGGATATGAGCTACAAAATGAACAGATCCTGCCATTAGCTATATAGAAGACATATCTTGTATGTACAGGGCTTATATGTGGATATGAAGAAGCAATACAGGAGACCTATATTTCCTGTATATGCACATATATGCACCTCAATTGTGCCTATATGTGGCATACATACGCATATGTGCAGTATATTTACGCATATATTTACGCATCTATGCATCTACGCATCATATATGTGCATATACACTGCATATAGGTTTCATATATATGCATATATCCACATATAGGTTCTTTCCATGTGGGATATTGACTAGGGGTGTGCAATAATGAGAAAAATAAAATATCTCAATATTTTCTGAAATTTTATTGATGTGCTGGTACAGGTTTAGGACTACCATGGACAGCTAAACAAAACTTTATATATTTCTTTACTTTAGATATTTTTCATATTATGTCAGGTGATTAATTTGCAGGATTTTAGCTTTTAAGTTAGAAATTAACTTAATTAAACCTAAGGTAAACATGTATTTTAAATATAAATTGAAGATCGCCAGTAAGTGGCACCATATTAATGCATGAGTGAGTCATTCATTCAATCAATTAGTTCAAATAGCTGTTTGATTCAGTAACAAAACACTAGGTTCGTTCGACTTGAGATGGCGCCGACGCCACATGACACAGCTGTTGCACGATTGGCCAGATTCACCACATGACAACGATCACATGTGTTTTGGGGTTTATTCAGCTTTTCAGTTCCAATAATGGCAACAAATCTGTGTTTTTATAACGGTAAAAGCTTTTTGAATTGTAGTCCCGCTTTTGTATTGAGTCTCTTTTATCATACAACACTGGTAAAAGCATATATACCCCACTGTATTAGTATTTAAATAGTATATGATTATGTTGAACTTTATTCTTTATGGTTCTAAAACACATCTTTATTGTCAAATCACATATAGTTTAAACAACAATTATGATATTATCATTGGCGATATACCATATATCGCACACTGTTAATAGTGATATTTAAAACAATTCCATGTGGATATATACTGCTTATTCTCCTGTATTTTAATTTATATGCAGACAGAATCTTCATCTCATGGAATTGATGGTATTTCTTTCATCAATATAGAGCTACAATCAGCTGTTGGTTTGTGTTCCAGATGTTCCTGCTGATGAACGAGATGAAATGGAGAGAAAGTCTGTGCATGAAGGAACATCTGTCACTTTAGACAGTCAAGAAATAACAAACAAAAATTATTTGATGAGATGGTATTTTAATGACATTCTCATCGCTGAAATCACTGGAGATCAGAGTAAGATCTGTACAGATGTTCAGTGTGATGAGAGATTCAGAGACAGACTGAAGCTGGATCATCAGACCGGATCTCTGACCATCATGAACATCAGAACAACAGACTCTGGACTTTATGAGCTAAAGATCATCCACAGCATCCGCCGTCGTCACAGCATCAGCATCATCCACATGAAGAGATTCAGCATTACTGTCACTAGTGAGTGTAATTTCATTTCAGTTTTATGTTATTGTAATCAGATTACATTGATGATAAATGCTGCTGCTTCATGTTGAGCTCTCAGTTGTGATGCTGCTTTAACAGCTGTTCTTCAGAAGAACAACAGATGGTGCAAATGTATCAGTTTAATCAACATTATACAGCTGATGATCAAAGAAGAAGAATGTAGGCTAAATATTAGAAAAAGAAAGTATTAGAAAAAGAAAGCATCTCTTGTAATAATGACTGTCTGTCTTTATCATTACAGATTCAAGTCTACCTTCAGGAGTTATAGCAGGAATATGTGCTGCTGTTGTTGGTGTTCTGCTGGTGATTGTAATTGTCATTTGTGTAAAGTGGAATAGGGGCCATACGAACAATGTAATATAACAATGATGTAATGCAACAGTGTAAAATTACTGTTTAAATTAACAGTGGGTTTAATTGATTTTTGTATCAGCATGATGCTATGTCCCTGATTTAGTATCATGGTGTAACATCAATTTTAGGTTTAAATTATCATCACTGTGTGATGGAGATGATTCACCTTCACCAGCGTTTCCATGGGTCCTTAACAATGTTTTAACTGTTGGATCTAATTTAAGGGCATAAAGAGTCTTAAAATATACTGGAATGTATCCAAGTGAATGTTTTCACTTTCCGAAAAATCTTAATTATGATTTCAAGAGATTCTACATTTGAGAAACTGTGTTATTGCTTAATGTGAGTAAACTTTAGAAGGCTATGATTTCATTGGAATGCACAATATTTATTCTAAGACAATAGAGCACATTTACTAATGACAATTGAATGTCTGGGAAAAACGCTGTATTTTCACCATTGCAAAAGCGCCACCTGTTGTCAGACAATGAATTCGCATATATAATTAGCCCGTCTGCTGTTTCTATTCAGAACAATTTGAAAATCGACCCATAATTTTAAACAACTGTACATGTGAACCATTAAATCACAGACAAGCTAACTGAAAAAAACAACAACAACAATAATAATAATAATACAAATAAAAATAATAATAATAATCACCTTGCTGCCAAAGTAAAATTTTTCATTTTCTTTAAGTTTAATAAAACATATTATTATGGTGTAAATGTTTTAAGAAAATTCATTGATTTTATTTTTTTTATGAAAGGTATGTCTGGTGAGTGAGTTTCTAAAATAGTGTCATATTATACTGCATTTTAAGATATTACATCATTACTAACTGGACATGTAATTTAAGGAATATTACTCTCGCACTCTCTCCCTCTCTCTCTCTCTCTCTATCTCTCTCTTTAGTAAGCTGCTTAAATATTGTAAATGATCAGTGTGTGAGACATTTGTATTTTTTGTTTTCTTTGACTTTGTATGTTTTCTGGGATTGATTAATAACACTACTGGTCAAATGCTTGAATATTTATTATTATTATTTTTATTTTTAAGAAGTCTTTAAGAAGTTAATTTGATGAAAAAAAAAACAAACAGTAAAAACGGTATTGTTGTGAAATATTATTACAATTTAACATTACTTGTATTCTATGTGAACATATTGTAAACTGTCATTTATTCCTGTAATTAAAGCTGAATGTTCATCATTACTCCAGCCTTCAGTGTCACATGATCCTTCAGAAATCATGCTAATAAGCCGACCACTTCCTAAACTCAACCACAGACTCAGACTCAGAGGGTTTTGTATAAGTTTCCTCTCTTCTCATGGCGACAGGTGTATAGTCCACATGCTCTTCCTCTTTATCTATCTTATTCTGTAACACACAAAAAAGCAAACAAACAAAAAAAAGAAAGAAAATTATATTTAAAAGCAAAATATTTTAAATAAGAAGAGTGGAAAATTCAAAATCACTTGCAGTGTGTATCTGTGCGAAAATATGGTTTATGTATTTATGTGTTTATTAGTCACATACGACCAGGGCTGGATTCATTTGATAAACGGTACTAAATGGTAATATTTTGGAATATTATTACAATTTAAAATAACTTTCTGCTAGAATATTTTGTAAAATGTAATACATTCCTGTGATCAAAGCAGAATTTTCAGTAATATTATTCCAGTCTTCAGTGTTACATGTTCCTTTTACATGGGTTTGTCCAAAAACATAAGAAACATCACAAATGTTTTACATACTGAGATGACAATGAGACACCTTTCTTGAGAAGCAAATGCAAGCGAAAGTGACGTGACATTCAGCCAAGTATGGTGACCCAGACTCAAAAATTTGTGCTCGGCATTTAACCCATCCGAAGTGCACACACACACAGCAGTGAACACACACACACACTCTCTGAACACACACCCGGAGGAGTGGGCAGCCATTTATTCTGCAGCACCCGGGGAGTAGTTGGGGGTTCAGCACCTTGCTTGTAAATAAAACTATAAAGGTTTGTTCACAAGATATAGGGATGTTAGTCATAATCGGCAACACTCAACCGATATACTGAACTGCACTTGAATATTAAATAATTACAAAATTATAAAATAACGTTTGGCCTCATAAAAAGCGGCTTTTATAATTATCGGATTTTGTGTTGGTGTGTGTGTATGTGATGGATTATTACTGACAAAAACACAAGTGTACACTGATCTAAATCTGACTCACTTCTGAAATCATACAGAGACACATGACAGGAATAAATAATCTTACCGATTTATGTGCATTTCTTTTGAAGAACACTGGCTCAGTGTAAATTATCTCGTCATCATGAGTCTCAACTGTTTCAACAGCAATTGCAGATGGATTAAAACAACAAAACGCATTCCTGTGTTTCCAGTGTTTTGATGCAGTTTTTGTGCTAATGAGACGAGTAAAGATAGCTGACCAGTGCAGTTATATAGATATAGATATAGATATAGACATAGATATAGATAAGTATTCTCACATGAGTGTAAATCCACAGAATCCACCAACCCAATAAATACATATTATTATTTCTTTCAATTTCTTATAAAAGGGAACTACATTATGTTAGCTACAAGAATTGTTATAAAATGGTAATTAGGGATTTAAATTAATCAAAAATTTAGGGAATATTTAGGAACTTGCCTTCTTGATCAGTTTTTCTGTATTTCTTGTAGATCCAGAAGACCACGACTGCAGTGACAATCAGCAGAGATCCAGCAACAGGAACAGAGATCACCACTAAATAAGATAAAGCTAGACCCTGATCTGTAGAAGACAAAATGAGCTGTTAGTGTGACTGAATCTGTGTGTCTGATCTACAACAGTCACTATACATCAGCACTGTAGAACTGAGAGATATGTGCTTAGAAAATGAACATTAAAATCAACATCATCATACCTTTACATGGTTGACAGAGTTGAGTGATGTCCAGATGTGTGGTCTGGTTTGTGATGGGATTGTTGATCACACAGCTGTAGCTGTTTTTCTCCTGATATTCCACCTCCAGAGGTAGAGAGAGACTGATGCTGAGATCAGACACACTGATGCTGGACAATAAACTGTTTCCTTTGTACCAGGAGAGAGTCACATGACCCACATTCACCACTGAACACACCAGTGAACAATATGATGATCCTGATGAACTACAGTCTCTGGTAATGTTTGGAACAGGCAGACGAGCTGGAAAATATGAGAATGGTCCCTTTAAATAAATAAATAAAAACTATGGTTTACAGTGAGGTGCTTACAATAGCAGAGAAAAACATAAACAAATAAATATCAACATAAAGCTTATTGTTTCGATATCAAAACCACAAGAATTGAACAATATATGTTAACACGAGTTCAGTGTTAAAAATCACTTACTAACCGTTGCTGTGTAAAGTTATGGTTAGGGTTATCTAATTTTACTACTTTGGCACATGGATAAGTTTTAGAACCATAAAACACTAACTGTAAAAATCATTTAAAAAGCTTCACAATTCAAATAATACACATTTTAAGAGAACAATTAATGTAAGTCTTTTTATCATACGCTTCACATTTGTATTTTTATATGCTCCTAATATGAACACCATTACCTTCCAAGCTCCTCTTCTCTGTTTTTATTTTGGGAGTTTTCTTTTTAATCTAAAATATTCTTCTGATAAAATGTGAATATTTGAAACACAATCTCCACTCACCATAGACAGAAACACTGAATGCTTTTGAAGTCAGTTTCGCTCCATGTATCTCTAGCTTATAGTCTCCAGTGTGTTGAGTTGTGATGTTTGTGATGGTCAGAGATACAGTTTGATTGTTCAGCTTCAGTCTGTCTCTGAATCTCCCATCAGGAACATCATCATATGTGGTGAAGATTCCAGCCCCTATATTTATTTTAGCTAAAACAAACTTTTTTGCCCCAAAATTCCACAGTATTTCATCGTCTTCACGTATTTCAGTGAGATCAGTGTGTAGTGTGACAGAATCTCCCTCCATCACTGACACTGTGTCACTAAACACACCTGAAAATATGAAAAGATGTTTTGTCACAGATTATGTCTCCTGATAATTTACAAAGCCTGAAATCAGTTTGTAGTGGTTTTAAATGTGAATTGAAGAACATCAGTAGAGACGGAAATGATTTGAATACACTTCTATATATACAATATACACTTCTAAAAATAAAGGTGCTTAAAAGGTTCTTCACTGCAATTCCATAGAAGCACTATGTTTGGTTCTGCAATGAACCATTCCGTCAAAGGTTCTTTAAAGAACCATCTCTTTCTTACCTTTTTTTATAATCTGAAGAACCTTCTTTCACCACAAAGAAACTTTTGTGAAACAGAAAGGTTCTTCAGATGTTAAATGATCTTAATGGAACCATTTACACATTAAAACCAAAGTTATTCTATGTCATTGTGAAGCACCTTTATTTTTAAGAGTGTACTTACAGTAGCGTTATTATTGTGTAATTGAGGCCATACAAATACATATATAACTTACCAATCAGGCTCCACAAGCACATACAGAACAAAATAAACATGTGAAACATTTTCTTCAACAGTTCAGAGTCTGATCTAATGTCTGTCAGCCGAAAAACAGCAGAACGGTGTGTGCATCCTCCCTCGACTGTTTGACCCTTCTCGTTCATACACACACATAACACACACACACACACACACACACACACACACTGAACGCATGTTATAGTTACATATACCTGTTATTTACCCTTTAAATATTTATATTAGGGAAAGCATTCCACATTTTTATCATTTTGAATGTTACATTTTATTTTATTTTTTCATTTTATATGTGTTGTCGGATAAAGAAAGCTAAATGTTCTATTGTCTGTTTTTTTTTTTTTGTTGTACATTTCATGGTCCAATAAAACCTAACTCTAATGAGTTTAAAAACTCGAATGATATTGTGTTTGCGTTTATGTGTGTGTGTGTGTGTGTGTGTGTGTGTATATATATATATATATATATATATATATATATATATATATATATAGTTTTTTTTCTCAGATTTTGTTTATAGAATGATCAAAGTACACTGAAAAAAATAAATAAAGAATGCCTAAAAATGGCAACACGTGTATTACAGAATATATTCAAGTACAAAAATAAAAAAATACAAAAAAACAAAAATTAAGATCATTGCACAAACTTACAGTACATGCATTAATTTATACAAACAACCTAATTTTAAATCAGGGTTAAATCAGGTGAAAGTAGCTCTTTTATGTGACATTTGCAGGTTGTTACTTCTTACAGTCACATTCATAATGTCTCTCGTCTCACATGACACAGTTTACAGAAATATCCTCCGACACTAACAGTTTAGACTCTGAGTCAAACTGAAACCTGCTGCGGTTGGTTTTCTTCAGAAACGTGGTTTGATCTTTTGGCTCACAAAGCATCTCTTGCATGAGATTGGGGATTGAGAGCGTATGTGTTTAGTTTGTAGGAGATGGGCTTCTTCCTGTCCTGCATAAGTCTACGGTAACAACACACCAAGATGAGAAACTGACTTTTATTCCTACTCAAAACATATGCAGGTGCACTCATGCAAACATTCATGCAGAAGTTCAGTTCATACAGAACCTTAGGGTTCTAGACTCATTTTATGCTATCTTTATGCCAAAAGGGTTTTCTATATCTTCACTTTATAATGTAACAACAACAATATATACACTCAGTGTTCAAAAAAAAAAAAAAAAAAAAAAAAAAAACGTTGATGGTTCTAGTTCTAACAAAGAATAATAAGAACATAAGATGACTTCTAAATCTTTTAGTGATGAATCAGTTTTCCAGTCTTGAAATAATAATATTCAGGAGGGACTAGAGTCTGTGGAAATATGCTGTGATCAGCACATGGTTGCATGAACGCACCTGCATATGCTTCGAGTCGGAGCGAGAAAAGGATGCAGGTTTTGTGGTGATCATGAAGCTGCATATGCATTGACTCTAAACCCAAAACTAAGTGTTCATTTGTTTTAACCACTTCACCTCTAGTGTGGTGTAAGGACACATTAGCTGAACTTACTCAGGTTTTACACATATGAACTGATTTTAATTAGACTGTTTAGAAAACTGTGTTATGAAAATTATTGGGAATGTTTGACCATTGTTGCAGGAGGTCACTGAAAGGTCACTAGAAACCTCACTCACAGATGTGCTATATGCAGTATATATGAACACAGTGTTTTTAATGCTGTGTGTAATTATTGAACCAAGCAATTGTAGTTTTAAGTGAAAGGCACAGACTGATTCAATAATGACAATATATTCAGACTTCGAGTGTGCACTTGGGAATCACTACGAACCTCCTTTTTGGCTCACCATATTGTTGAACTCAAATAAATAAATAAATAAATAAATAAATAAATAAAATAAAAACAGAATGTTGGGTTTACTTTAAGTTGTAAGAACTAAATAAAGTACTATGTTACTTGTGATGTTAAACTAACTGCCTGCGATGATTTGGGCAGTGGGTGATAGGGACTATTGTACTCCTGGGTTACACCCCAAATCTTTCTGAGAAAGACGCTGGGGTTCATATTTACCACAACCAGGTGCCTTTTTACAGTATGGTTTATAGGATCAAGAAAGAGCACAGGATGAGCTCCCTCTGCTGGCCTCACTAACACCTCTTCCAGCAGCAACCTGCTCTTCTCAGGACATCTCCCATCCAGGTACTGACCCGACTCAACCCCGCGTCATAGCTGTGTGAGCAGAGTCAGCGTGGGGGGTAACAGCCCTTTCCTTCTCATTGGAAAAGCATGGTGTTGACTAAGAATGTCCTACATAAAATCACTTCTGCCGCTCGACAGAGCGACAAACGAATAAAAACTGAGCCGTATTGGCTCGGACTGTTGAAAGGGGAGAGCGGGGTCGAAAGTAACATGGGACGAAAGTAACAAAGCGATTTTCTCTGAGCCTCTTTTTGTATTTCTATTCCCAGCTATGACAGCATATTCAGCATGCAATCTTTGACAGAGCTGAGAAACATCACGTGATTTCCTCATAGTTTCCCGAAGTTAGGTCCGTAAAACTGTTTTCGAGTAGTTTTAAAGTAACTGTTGTTACTTTTGTCCCGCTACAGTGACAAAAAGTATTTATTTTGTTCCAGTGCAAGCTATATTGTGAATTTCTGTGTCTTGCATCATTTCTTACAAATGATAATGTCATATTATAGGCAAGGCAAGGCAAGTTTATTTATATAGCACATTTCATACACAATGGTAATTCAAAGTGCTTTACATCAAAGAAAGTAAAATAATCATGAAAAATAAGAAAAAAAAATGAAAATAAAACAAGCAATTTTAAAACTTTTAAAATTATTAAAACATTTACTTAAAATCAATTTAAAAACAGTTAAAAATTGATTTTATATAAAATAAAACAGTGAAGATATATTGCAATCAGTTCGGACATAGCACAGTGCTCATTCAATAAATGCACAACTAAACAGATGGGTTTTAAGTCTAGATTTAAATGTGACTAGTGTTTTAGCACATCTGATCTCTTCTGGAAGCTGATTCCAACTGCGGGCAGCATAGTAACTAAAGGCGGACTCCCCTTGTTTTGTGTGAACCTTTGGTATTTCTATCTGACTCGATTCTAGTGATCTGAGTGCTCTGTTAGGTTTATATTCAGTGAGCATATCTGAAATATATTTCGGTCCTAGGTCATGCAGTGACTTATATACGAGTAAAAGTATTTCAAAATCAATCCTAAATGTAACTGGAAGCCAGTGTAAGGACCTGAGGACTGGTGTGATATGCTCAGATTTTCTGGTTCTAGTCAGAATCCTGGCAGCAGCATTCTGGATGAGCTGCAGCTGTCTAATGGTCTTTTTGGGAAGGCCAGTGAGGAGCCCATTACAATAGTCCACCCTGCTGGTGATAAAAGCATGTACTAGTTTCTCCAAGTCTTGGCTGGAAACAAAACATCTAATTCTTGCAATGTTTTTTAAATGATAGTATGCTGATTTAGTTACTGCTTTGACATGACTACTGAAACTAAGGTCTGTGTCCAGAATCACACCAAGATTCCTGACTTGTTTTTTTTTAGTTGTATGACCCGTAGAGTCAAGGTATGCATTCACCTTGAGAACTTCATCTTTGTTTCCAAATGCAATGACTTCAGTTTTTTCCTTGTTTAACTGAAGAAAGTTCTGGCACATCCAACTATTAATTTCATCAATGCATTGGCAGAGGGAGTCAATGGGGCTGTAGTCATTTGGAGTTAAGGCTAGGTAAATCTGGGTATCATCAGCATAGCTGTGATAGGCAATTTGGTTATTTCTTATTATTTGACTCAGTGGAAGCATATACAGGCTAAACAAGAGCGGTGCAAGAATTGAGCCTTGTGGGACTCCGCATGTCATGGGCGTCCACTTAGACTTGTGCTCTCCTAGACTCACATAATAGCCTCTCCCTTCTAAGTATGACTTGAACCATTTGAGTACCATCCCAGAAAGCCCGACCCAGTTTTCCAGTCTCTCTAGTAGTATGTTATGATCGACAGTGTCAAACGCAGCACTGAGATCTAGCAATACCAGCACCGATATTTTGCCAGAGTCGCAATTTAAGCGAATATCATTTATTATCTTAATGAGTGCTGTCTCTGTGCTGTGATGCGGCCGAAAACCAGATTGAAAATTGTGCAGGTATCCATTTGAGTTTAAGTATTTGTTAATCTGATTAAAAACTACCTTTTCTATAATTTTGCCTATAAAAGGAAGATTAGATATTGGTCTGAAATTGCTCAAAATTGTGTTATCAAGATTGCTCTTTTTCAGGAGGGGCTTAACAACTGCAGTTTTTAGGGAGTTTGGAAATGTCCCAGAAAGAAGTGAGGCGTTCACCACTTCTAAAAGATCTGCTTCTAAGCAGTTAAGCACACTTTTGAAAAAAGATGTGGGAAGTGTGTCAAGACAGCAGGTTGATGATTTTAGGTGCTGCACTATGTCTTCCAGAATTTTGCTATCAATTGTTTAAAAAATAGACAAAGTATCTTTTTGATATTGTGGCCGAATCTGTCTGACCTCTGCATTACTTGAGGATGTGCTAATCGCCTTCCTGATATTGATGATCTTCTCAGAAAAGAAGGAAGCAAACTCATTGCATTTGCTGTCTGATAGCATTTCACTGGGAATCTGACTTGGGGGGTTTGTCAGTCTCTCAACAGTGGCAAAAAGAGTACGAGTGCTATTTAAGTTACTGTTTATACGGTTTGAGAAGAAATTCTCTCTATCTGTGGCTAGTTTAACATTATAAGCATGAAGGCTGTCTTTATAGATGCTATAGTGAATTTCAAGTTTTGTCTTCCGCCACATCCTCTCTGCTTTTCTGCATTGTCTTTTCATAGTCTGAACTGCTGTTGATCTTCTCCAAACTGATTTCTGTCTGTTTGTTTTCTTACTTACTATTATTGGAGCAATATCATCAATAACATTCTTAACTTTTGAGTTGAAGGAATCAAGGAGAATATCAACAGAGTCTGCAGAAATGCTTGGTGTTAAAGATATAGCCTCCGTAAATAGTACACGTGTGTTCTCGTTTATGCATCTCCTTCTGACAGAGACAGATCTAGATTCAGTGGTAGCAGAGATCAATATATCAAAGAAAATACAGAAGTGATCAGATAGTGCTATGTCCTTAATAACAATGGATGAAATGTTTAGACCCCTACTGATGATTAAGTCTAGAGTGTGTCCACCTTTGTCAAACTCTGAGGAAATCATTGATAACATTTCTGTGACCTCTTCAACAAAGGCAGGAGAGTATTTTGGAGGCCTGTAAATAATAATAATCAGAATGCGTGGGGCACCTTTCAGCACAATCCCTAGATATTCGAAAGACAAGTACTGACCAAATGACACTTGCTTGCATTGATAGACATCTTTAAATAGAGCAGCTACACCTCCACCTCTCCTAACAGTCCTGCAGACACTCATGTAAGTTAAGTTAGGAGGGGCTGCTTCATTGAGGACTGTTGCACTGCAGCTGTCTTCTAGCCATGTTTCAGTTAGAAATATAAAATCCAAATTTTTGTGGTTATAAAGTCATTGATTAGAAATGATTTATTTTTTAGTGAGTGAATGTTTAAAAGTGCTAACTTGATGGCAGTGCTTTGTGTCTTTATATCAATCTTAGTTTGATGCATAATAGGCCGCAGATTAGATGAGTTTGCACTTCGGCTTGAGATGGCTCCAGATTTTCTATCACGTGATAAAACTGAAATAGAGAAAGCTACAGGCACACTGGGTTCCCGCTTGTTCTGTAAGCATTTGTGAATGTTGCTGCTATTATAGCGGGGACCCAACACATATCATTGGGAGCTGCTATCAGTTGTTTTTGGTTCACCTTCAGCAGATAGAGGGTTTGGGCCCTGGCGTTGTGGCAGTGGTCGGAGAGCTCTCACAGGAACAGGGCCCACAGTCTTTGGTTGTTGGGGGGCCCGCCATTTTTTTTGTTGATATCTGGGGGCTAGCAGCAAATGAGTGAGAGAGGTTAGTCCCAGCATGCACCAATTCCTCCATTTTCTGTGAGAAGCACAGAAGTGGAGATGCTGGAGAGAGTGATAATGTGTCTGGTGAGATGGGCTGTGTCGCTGGTGTTTCCGGTGGCTGTGATGTGTTGTCCTGGCTTCCCTGGCTGTTTTTAAGAAAGTCATCCCTGAGTGCTGAATCTTGTAGCGGTTTTGATACATCACAGTCTGTCTGTGAGGAGCTCTGTTGGCAGGGCTCAGCAGGGATAGTGTCCATCAGCAGTGATTGTTTTGGCTGCGTGGTGTTATCAGTGTCATTGCGGGATATGTCAACCACATGATGACTCGGACCCGGTGTGTGTGTGCTGAATGGATTGACACACTCTGCTGAAGGATGATGGAGGGAGAAGTAGATATTGTCCTTAAGCACTCTGGCACCAAGTTTGTTTGGGTGGAGGCCATCTGGTTTAAACAATTGTCTATGGCCCCAGAAAAGATTGAAGTTGTCGATGATATTTACTCCTTTTATATTACAAGATCTTTGTAGCCATGTGTTCAGCCCAAGCAACCGTGAAAACATATTTGTTCCCCTTGCTGGGAGTGGTCCACTGATGAACGACTGAACTTTGAGTCTTCGAAGTGTTTCAAAGAGTTCAATGAAGTCCTTCTTAAGGAGTTCTGACTGCTCTTTCCGAATATCATTCTTCCCCACATGGATGATGATTCGATTTGCAGTCTTGTGCTTCATCAGAATGTTCTGAAGTTCCTTGTTCACATCAGAGACCGTTGCTTGAGGAAGGCAGCATGTTGTTGTAGTCCTGCTACGGATGTTTCTGATAATAGAGTCACCCACTATCAGAGTCCTGGGCTCGGCTGCGCTCTGAGCTGAAAGCCGCTGTCTGCTCGTCCTTGAGCGCCTGTTAGTAGCGATGTTAGCTGCTGGCTGATCAGATCCATGTTTAAATACATTTGGGGATTCCTCACCCGCATTCATAAATACTTGAAATCTGTTCTCAAGATGTATAGGGGGTGGTAGAATACCAGTATTTACAAGCCTTGTCATAGTCGAATCTGGCGTAGAGGAAGCTATGGCAGCAATACGAGAAACTCGTGACAATCTGATGTCTCGTGTTCCTTTGGGTCTCGCTCCCTGTTTGTGCCATCGATCAGTTTTGGCTTGTTCCTCTACACTTGGTATAAACTGTTGAGATTCAGAAGATTCATGGGACTCACCGGCTGTATGCTGAGGGGGTCCATGACGATGGTCTGCTAAGTGTTCCGTCTGTTTTGGAAGTCCAGAAAGTAACTTTGTTTCAAGAATCACAATCCTTTTTCTGCAAGTTTGCAGCAGTTCATGCAACAAGTAGATCCAACAGGAGGCATTTTCTCTCTCTTCTGTTTGAATGTAGGCAGTTGTTTTCCCGTCACAGGAATGTAAGCTGTTAGCAGTGGGAGACAAAGTCTTCTTTTTGTAGTATTATTCCAGTCCCAATGTTTTTAGTTTTAGCGTTTGTGCCAACAATCTGTTGTTTGAGCACTGTGCTGATCTCTTGAAGTAAAAATCTTAGAAAAATTATAAAAAAGTACAGAAATAAGAAGCAAAGCGCAGAGCAGTAAGCTAGAACGTCCGAACGGTAGCAAAGCCGGAAGCAAAAAGAATATGTCTTAGTGAGGGTCAGAAAGACAGACAGAGGTCTTGTTTTATCCAGATGTTTTAGAGAGGGCGTTTCTGGACATAGAGGAATATCTCTCTCTGGGCAGCTGCTACGTTGCATTTGTATTTAGGGTTTAGCCATATCTTAGCCTTTACACCTCCACCTGTGAATTTGCAGTGTTTCCAGATGTTTTAATGCACATGTTCAATTCATGCATAAAAACAACTGGATGGAAACATAAATAGGCCTACTGTTACATTATGTTTAGAGTTTTTTTATTATGCTAATGTGATTAAATTTTAATATTGTACATTCTGTTGAAATATTTATAAAAATAAAAAAAACAATACATTGAAATTGACAATAAAAAAATACAGTCAGGCTTTGAGACATCTGATGAAACTTTAATTTAAAATGAAAAAATGAAAATATTATATATATATATATATATATATATATATATATATATATATATATATATATATATATATATATATATATATATATATATATCAAAGATAAGGGACAAAATATGTTTGCAGTTACATATTCACAAGGTCACAATCAGGTATTCTTAAGAAAAATAAGAGTAACAGAAATACATCTTGCTTATATTGTTGTGTTACTTTTGTCCCAACCGACGGGGTCGAAAGAACAATGTGCATATTATGTTCAAAGTGAAAATGTACTGAAGTCTTTCAACATTTCTCTAAAATACCACCTGGTATTGATAGACCACCCTTATGAGTTACTGGCCACAGCAGAAATATATCTCTGTCTACAACATTATCTTTTAAAATTACGTTTTTCTGAAACATGGTACTTTCGCCCCTGCTCTCCCCTACTGTATCTGTGCCAGAACAAACGACCCAAAGAAATGGCCAGAGGTTTCGTTTCCTGACATTTTATTTTACGTAATGGAGCAAGAGAACGCTTACTACAAGCCTATGAGAATTATATATTTTCACAAATACATGCCGTCAAATAAATATTAACATGAACATTTGTGTAAACAGCACGTACAAATAGCGCTAACGCAGATTTAAGAGCGTGACGACACGTCTCTACGTCATCGCGCTGCAGAGCGTAGGGAGCCTGTCTCCCAAGTTATAGTTTCACTTTCATTCATGACACGACGGTTACTTAATGAACCAGTACACTGGATAATAGCCGGTGTAAAATAATAATAATAATAATAATAATAATAATAATAATAATAATAATAATAATAATAATAATAATAATAATAATAATAATAAGACACAATGGCTTCGGGTTACTGAAGAATTCAGCACTATATCAAAATTGTAATCTATAATTCTTTCTGCGTTCAAACGATTTGTGCTAACCGAAATTTGCGGTTAAAACGTGTTTTCAGTGAAAACCGTTCCAAACACGCGCAGGATGCTTCGTGGGAGCAGCAGGATCTGTGAGAAAGGCGTGTCCAGAAGGATTACTTCAGGGATGGTGTTTGATAACGGATTACATCATGCAGAAGCAACCCATGTCTTCTGTACTGGGAGTATTCTTCTGTCGGTGGGTCGAAGCGTGTATCAAACTGAAACAACAGTCAATTAATCGATAATAATAGGCTATAAACACATTATATTCATTGACATTTTATTGTTTATTTGTAATTAATGTTATTGACCTTTAAATGAAACTTCTGCAATGGGTTTGTAAAATGTTTTTTGTTTTGGCCTGAGACACTTGTTGTTGGAATTAAAATTTTAATAATAATAATAATAATAATAATAATAATAATAATAATAATAATAATAATAATGATTATTATTATTATTATTATTATTATTATTATTATTATTATTATAATTATATATGTTTTGCACATTCTTGTATTACATCCATATAATAGGTAAAAATTGATAGGTAAAAATTGATAGCCTGAATGCACTGTAAGTCGCTTTGGATAAAAGCTTCTGCTAAATGCATACATTTATATATTTATTTATTTTATTTATTTACATCTCCCTAAGTACCACTGTGATACAGTTTCATTTTTTTTTCTTCATAATTGGATGCAAAACTCATGAGTGATCCTATTTACCTCGCCATACAGACATAAAAAAATAAAATAAAAAAATAAAAATACTTTTGATACTTTTGGCTGGCTTTGGGATAACCATGAGGATGTGATATTGAATGTGTGTTTGACATTATGTTTGGCTTAGTGCAGGTTTTATTAATTCTCACACTGCCTTATGTGTTTCTCTGTCTTGACCCACAACATAAGCATGTCATGACTTAAAGCTGAATGTTTACAAAAAATTATATGTGTTAATTTGAATAAACATTTATGTAGCCTTTTCCAATATAATATTTTATCTGGTCTTCCAGATAGGAAGGACTCAGATAACTTAAAAACTGTTGAACTGAAAACATTTTATTATTATTATTATTATTATTATTATTATTATTATTATTATTATTATTATTATTATTATTAATAATAAGTATAATTTATACATGAGTATAATTTATACAATTAATTCCCAACATCAACTGTCTCAGGCCAAAACATGCATAACATTTTTTTCAAAAACATTTGAAAAATCCATAAAAAAATATTTTTATTGAAATATTAATATTATATTAATACATTAAATACAATTAAAGAATCAGAGTGTAGATGGTGTGACCGCGTTTCTCTGAAGCACATATGCTATTTCTTTATAGCAGTCCAAAGTTGTATTATTATTATTATTATTATTATTATTATTATTATTATTATTATTATTATTATGTATTTATTTATTTATTATTATTATCATATCCCTGGGACTAAGGAGCATGATTTTACCTGTGACTATCATAATGTGATTTGTTTATTTTATTTACAAATCATAGGTGGTGGGGAAATAACTGGACAGAAGGTGCTCCCAGCAATGAACAGGGTTGCCAGGTCTGCAAAATAAAACCAATCCAATTCTTATATTTGACAGTAATGCTTCTCATTTTTATTTTGCAACTATTTGTTTGTTTTTTTGTTATTTCTGTGCACAACCATGGCAAGGCATTTATAGAGTACATTGTCTGTATTACTTTGGTGTGAATCATGTTGCAGACAGACAGTTCTCAGTCCTCAGACAGTGGGTGAGGCATTTGTCTAGTCAGTGATCTCTGATTATAACAACAAGTCCAGTTCTTCCTCCACAGTCACCACACCTCAAGACATTGCTCAGATGTTTTTTTTCAAGACATTTTCCTGGTTTTTATCCTTAAAACAATCTTGTGTATAATGATTTCTAACATGTCTCATCCTAGTTATCTATAGGGAATAGCATCAGAGTAAATTAATAATGAGATTGTTGTAATTTTTGAACCATTTCCTTAAAGGCTTTGTGTTAGTTACAAGCACTATTTTCCTTTTTCAGCTTGGGTCAGTTCCAGACAGTTCATCAATGCCTTTTCTTCTTTGTTTTAATAGAATCCTCTGAGATTCTTTACAAATCCTCATTTTGTATGTTTTGTTTTGATCTCTCTGCTGCGTTTCCAATTCCCCCGAACTGCTTCCATTTACAACAGTGAATGCAAGGTAGATTAAAGTGATTATGACATTTTGAATAAGGATATTTTTTTTCATACAAAAACGCATTGATTCGCTACAGGAGGCCTTTGTACAACCTTCAGAGATAAGTGAGACACTTTTTTATGGAAGTGCTTTTTTTTCATGTCTTTTGGACTGAAGCAATGTAACACCCACTGACTGCAACGACAGAGCTTGAAGGATCAAAGATCTTTAATACAACGTTGACTGGATTCGTCTGAAAAAAAAAAAAAAAAAAGTTATAGACCTAGGATGCCTCTGGGGTGAACAAATTTTCGGGTGAACTAAACCTTAAATCTTTTTTAAACCTTTAAAACCTCCTGCAGCTGTTGGTTTGTATTTCAGTGTTTCTTCTGCTGAATGAGATAAAATGAAGAGAAAGTCAGTGAAGGAGGGGTATTCCCCAATTTGCCAAACATTTGCCAAAGTTAATTTTGGCAAATGTTCAAGCAGAAAAAAGGACACAGCACACTGATGTAAGATACTATGTGTACAAAGTCTGTCTGTAAACACTATCCATTTTACAGTTCATGAGTTCATGAGTATAAAATGTATAACCAAACTCCTGAGATCAGTGACACAGAGTTAATGTTACAGCACACGAATATAATATGTATTTATCTGTCACAAAACTCCTGAGATCACGGACAGGCATATGAAATTACTTTAGCCTATATGAATATAAAATGTATTTATATAAAACAAACATCCTGCAATTGCTGACAGGTAGGCTATACTTGAAATTGCTGTATATGTTCATAAAATATATTTGCAATTTAGCAAATAAAAAGTCTTGAACACAAATGGAGGAAAAACTAACTTGGAAGTTTTTAGAATTGCATGGAAAAACAGTATGTCCAGCTATAGACAGGCTCTAAAAACTGTTAGGGCAGAGCATATACACAAACTCATAGAAAATAACCAAAACAATCCAAGGTTTTTATTTAGCACAGTGGCTAAATTAACAAATTACCAGACAGTAATGACTTTATGAATTTCTTCACTGATAAAATAGATAACATTAGAAATACAATAGCGAATGTAGATTCTACAGCGTCTAACACTTCAGTTTCATCCATCGCACCCAAAGATAAATTGCAGTGCTTTACAACTATAGGACAGGAAGAGCTAAATAAACTTATCACTGTATCTAAACCAACAACATGTTTATTAGATCCTGTACCCACTAAATTACTGAAAGAGCTGTTACCTGTAGCCGAAGAACCGCTTCTCAATATCATTAACTCGCCGTTATCTTTAGGTCACATTCCAAAACCATTCAAGCTGGCGGTTATCAAGCCTCTTATTAAGAAACCAAAACTAGATCCTAGTGTACTGGCAAATTATAGGCCTATTTCAAATCTTCCATTTATGTCAAAAATTTTAGAAAAAGTTGTATCTGCTCAATTGAGCACCTTCCTGCATAAAAATGATCTGTATGAAGAATTTCAGTCAGGTTTCAGGCCCCACCATAGCACAGAAACTGCACTTGTTAAAATTACAACTGACTTGCTTCTTGCGTCAGATCAAGGCTGCATCTCATTTCTAGTCTTACTTGATCTTAGTGCTGCGTTCGACACCATATATCATGACATACTCATAGATAGATTACAAAACTATACAGGTATTCAAGGGCAGGCTATACGATGGTTTAGATCCTACCTGTCCGATCGCTACCATTTTGTTTACTTAAATGGGGATTCATCTCATTTATCATCAGTAAAATATGGAGTGCCACAAAGATCCGTCCTAGGTCCCCTTCTATGCTGATGATACTCAGCTATATATCTCAACGAGACCAGATGAAACTTCCCAATTATCTAAGCTAACAGGGTGTGTTAAAAATGTAAAAGATTGGATGACAAATAATTTTCTCCAATTAAATTCGGATAAGACAGAGATATTAATTATTGGACCAAAAAACACTACACAGAATCTTGTAGATTACAATTTGCAACTAGACGGATGTACTGTTACTTCCTCTACAGTCAGAAATCTGGGTGTCATTTTAGAC
The DNA here is from genome assembly GCF_023724105.1 of Carassius gibelio. Taxonomy (NCBI): domain Eukaryota; kingdom Metazoa; phylum Chordata; class Actinopteri; order Cypriniformes; family Cyprinidae; genus Carassius; species Carassius gibelio. The sequence goes on along the minus strand of NC_068417.1, from coordinate 13,785,280 downwards.
AGCAATTTGTCTTTTGAAATTCATATTTCCAATGTTACAAAAACTGCATTCTTCCATCTTCGAAACATTGCCAAGCTACGAAACATGTTATCTGTTTCTGATGCAAAAAAACTATTTCATGCATTCATGACCTCTAGACTGGACTATTGTAATGCACTTCTAGGTGGTTGTCCTGCTTCTTCACTAAACAAGCTACAGGTAGTCCAAAATGCAGCAGCTAGAGTCCTTACGAGGTCAAGAAAATATGATCATATTACCCCAATTGTACAGTCTCTGCACTACCTATTAAGTTCCGTATCAGTTACAAATTATCATTACTTACCTATAAGGCCCTAAATGGAAACTAACATTACACTGAACGATCCTGCCGAAGAGAAACCCACTGAAGAAACTAACATCACACTGAACGATCCTGCCGAAGAGAAACCCACTGAATAAACTAACATCACACTGAACGATCCTGCCGAAGAGAAACCCACTGATGAAACTAACATCACACTGAACGATCCTGCCGAAGAGAAACCCACTGATGAAACTAACATCACACTGAACGATCCTGCTGAAGAGAAACCCACTGAAGAAACTTACATCACACTGAACGATCCTGCCGAAGAGAAACCCACTGAAGAAACTTACATCACACTGAACGATCCTGCTGAAGAGAAACCCACTGAAGAAACTAACATCACACTGAACGATCCTGCCGAAGAGAAACCCACTGAAGAAACTTACATCACACTGAACGATCCTGCCGAAGAGAAACCCACTGAAGAAACTTACATCACACTGAACGATCCTGCCGAAGAGAAACCCACTGAAGAAACTTACATCACACTGAACGATCCTGCCGAAGAGAAACCCACTGAAGAAACTAACATCACATTGAACGATCCTGCTGAAGAGAAACCCACTGAAGAAACTAACATCACATTGAACGATCCTGCTGAAGAGAGATCCACTGAAGAAACTAACAGCACATTGAATGATCCACTGAAGAAACTTACATCACACTGAACGATCCTGCCGAAGAGAAACCCACTGAAGAAACTAACATCACATTGAACGATCCTGCTGAAGAGAAACCCACTGAAGAAACTAACAGCACATTGAATGATCCACTGAAGAAACTAACATCACACTGAATGATCCTGCCGAAGAGAAACCCACAGAAAATATAGTTATACTATTGTGCTATCCTTTACTCTTTTGTCTGTTTTAAACAAAACATTAATGGAAAAAAAAGAAATTTTTTACAGGTTTGTTTTGTGTTTTCTTCACAATGAATAGATTAAGGGAAACACTAAAATAGTATTTAAACTGTAAGATCCCTTAACACACTTATCTGTTTTAATGATTAAAGACAGTGCTTTTTAAGTGTTTTAATCTATCTTTTATTTTTCGGCCATATACACAGTGCAAACACATATTTAAACATTCCACGCTGCAAATACATATTTAAAGATTATACAAGAAACTTCTCTAACACCCATCCCCAAAGAAATAATAACCATGAAGGAAGAAGAGACAAAAGTAAATCTAATAAGGGTCCCAGCATGATACAGATGCCTGAGTGGTTAAATAAGCCATTCCTATAAAAGTGAAAGTAAAAGCGTGCTAAATTGCCTAGAAAAATGCAATGTCCATTTACAGAAAAGACTGTGAAAGGATTAAGAAAAAAATAAAAACTATTGATGGACTAGTTAAGGCAGAGTGTTGTAATAGCTGATAACTCAAAATGGAGAGTGGTGCATGATTTCAGAGCTTTGACCACATTCTCTGGCAGTGAATGATGTAATGGTGGACTGGCAGCTGAAGTGCCTAACCCACATCCCTTGTAAACAAATGTTCACCCTGCAGCTAAATATTTTAGATTAACTGACTTGTGCTACACCTTAGAGGAAATTGTTTCATAATTTGTCATTTGGATCAATGAGTTATTTTTTCATTTTTATAATAATGTATGCCATACAAACTCATATGAAAATTATAAATGTCTCAGATAATTGTACAGCAATCATCAGTTTTCAATTATTCAGACAATCAATCAGAAGCCATAGTAACCTGAGTACAATTGTTATAAGGGGTGACAATATAGGAGGGGATCTAAACGAATATTTACAGTCCCTGAAATAAATAAATAAATAAATAAATAAATAAATAGGGGAGTGAAAAATAGCTAGCCAAAGAAATCAGGAGAATAATCAAACAATTTTAGTCTAAGAATGAAATATGGATTTTGCATAACAGACTTTTTTTTTTTTCTCAAGATAGAAAAAATAGCATACAAAACCAGTTATTTTATGTGGTTTTCACTATAATGTTTTAGTTTTATGTAGCAAGTATATGAGTTTCTGATAATTGATAATCTGAAAAAGCGCCAAATGATACTATTTATTCATTTAAGAAATAAAAAAAGGGAAAGACGGTGATTCAAGCCTCTACGTACGTTATCGCGCCGCAGTGGGTAAGGAGCCATTACACTTTCACTTTCATTCGTGACTCAGTTGTTTGTAATGCGCCAATGTACTGGATGCCCACCGCCCTAAAACAATAAGAAGAAGAAGAACAAATAACGTTTTTTTTTTTTTTTTTTAAGAAAACCTGTTGAAAATGAAGCGTCTCTTTATTTCGCTCTTATTATTCCATTTGCTCTATCAGGGTAAGACACGCTTATTTCTCTCTTTCAGTGTTCGGGTCGCTAACAGAAATGTGCGGTTAAAATGGTGATTGTGCCGGACACTCGTCCAGGGCAGCAGTGGGAGTCGGTTTCCGCCCTGGAGTTTCCTGCCTTCCTTTTTTTTTTTTTTTTTTAGCAAGATGCTGTCTTAATTAGGGTTGCCAAGACAATTGTGATTCTTTATCTTTTAGTATTTAAGACGATAGTGTTTATCATTGTATTCTTGTAGAAAAAAAGTGTTTTCTCTTTATGAAAATGAGGGACAGAATAAGGGAGGCTCCAAATATTTGTGTATACCATAATGTAGGCATGCAGGGAAACAAATCTCAGAAATAGTCTCAATTGTTTTGCTTAAACTATTTGTGTGCAATTAAACAATTAAACAAATAATTTTAATGTCATACAAAAAATGTCATTGGCCTGGGTAAATTGTTCCAATATGGAATTGTGACTCCACAAATCACGAGTGTATAGTTTAGGAGGTGGAAATACTGTGAAATTACAAATGGCATGACATTTGAAAGCTAAAAACTGATGTTCTAGGACAGTCCATAAAGCTTAAACAACAACAACAACATCACAACCATATGGCCTCTGAATGAATGAAAATGCATCTTTTTCAATTCAAGAAAAACTTCTGGTGCTTGGATTTGTACCTCAATAATGATTTTTTTTAATGTAATTTCTCTCTCTCTCTCTCTCTCTCTCTCTCTCTCTCTCTCTCTCTGTCTCTCTCTCTATTTAACAGTATTAACTTACAATATAAGACATCTTCCCTCAGATCTTAAAGCCTTCCAGACAACTTATTCACAAATAAAACAATGATTTACACAAAAACAATGATTAGTTACTAGTTGAGAATTTAATTAAAAAATTCACACTTTCATAGTTAAATTTACAATGAAAGTACTTTAGGAACTTTTTACCAGTAGTTTATCATTATTTTTTCACCTTTTTAAAGATCATTATACATGCAAATGTTGCTGTTTTATGCTTGTCCCACGCCCAGACTTCTGATCTTCAATAATGAAAAAGAAGTGTAAAAAAATGATTCATATTTTTTTTTATATATATATATATATATATATATATATATGATTGAATAAAGTATCAGTAAAAGAATCAAAACATAATTGAGGATTTTAAGGTCAGACAACTATTAATATGATTTTATATACAAAATGTAGTTGTCCCACAGTATTGCCGTCATTTCCACCACAACGCTTGTAATGTCCTTTAAAAAAGTTTTTTTGAAAGATTGTTTGGGTAGTTTCTATGGATATTAACAATGACATCACAGCACATGTCTGACATGGAGGAGATTTTAAATTTCTTCAGAATCTTGGAGAAGAAAACTCAAGGTAAATATTGCTTGAAATGAAAATATTTATAATGGCCAGGACAATATTTATGGTCAGTTACAGGTATACTCTCAAAAGCCCACATGATAATCATTGTAGATGTTGCTAGTTTAAACCAGCACAAAACATCTTGCCAACATAATCTAACAAAGCATTGAACGCAAAAAGTATTTACCTTTATTGAAAACCACATCAAATAACTGATTTCAAAATTCACTCTCCTAATGCAATATTAAACAAAGCATGTTGGGACATAGATCCACTATCCGTTATTATATCATATGCAAATACAGTGTGTGGAAGGATCTAACTGTGTTGGGGAGGATTCACACAACACACTGACAGTTATACCGTGTTTTTCAGCACATTGTGTCATTAGATATGCTGGTGAACTTTTGAAGAAAATGTCTTGCATTTCTGTTTTGTTCTGTTTGTGCTGGTGCAATCTGAATGGTAAGTGTTTATAATATGGTAAATTCATTTATATATATATTTTTCCATGTCAGATTAATAAAGTAGCCGCTACTGCTGCTGCTGCTGCTGCTGCAAAAAAAAAAAAAAAAAAAAAAAAGGTAGGTCACCGTACACTTTAGGTACTACAAAAACATGTTATATTCAATGTTATTATATATAAATGAACGTGTCTGCTGTCCTTCAGTACACCCCAGGCCTCACGAATGAAAGTGAAAGTGTTCAATTTCATAGGTTCACTTCAACGCTGCGATGACGTCATCGCTTTGGGGAACACCTGTGGGGTGACGAATGTCTGAAGCCCTTATACCATCACGCCAATTTATTGGCCAATAACGCTTAGCACCACCCATACATACGTATGTTATATATGTGTGCTGAGCGCCATTTCATCAGATTTTAATTCCTTCAGGAAGTGAATCATCTGTTGCCCATCGGAAAGAGATTATTGTGTTCTAAGCCATCTAGCAGTTTACTCCTCTAAGGAGGACACAATGAGTTTTCCGGTATGTATGGATCACGTTACACGGACTCACGAGGAAACAGGTAGGAAGACCGCTTTGCGGGCCTTTATCTATTGTTGTATCCGTTATATCTGTGTTTGAAAGTAAGTAAGTTGCACTCTGGGCTCGCTCTCTTTCTGAGGAAGGAGAGATGTTCGTTCAACCCCCGCTGTTCTATTTCTGCGGTTGCTGAGGCGCCGCACGAGCTCAACACTTGGAGTGACGGCGATGAGCCCGAGTGTTCAGTGAGGGAGAGATCGGAATTAATCCCCTTTTTCTCTCGCTCTATTACCCGGACCGCGCGCACTCAGCAGAAGAGCGCCTCGTGGGTCAGGTGGTTAGTCATATCTGTTTCCCGCTCCGGAAGCTCGTAATCTATTCTGTCGGCTGCAGATTGGATGACGCATACTCTACAGCAGCCCCTGGCTCTTGAGCTCGCAGGCGACACAAGCTGTAGATATAAGCTATGGGATAAGAGGCAAGCTTACTGATATAAAATCCACCGTTGCTCTACTCCCTCCCTGGATAAAGTGTTTTCTCAAATTTATAAAAACTATATATATATATATATATATATATATATATATATATATATATATATATATATATATATGAGAGGCACTGATTTGAGGACATTAAGTCATGCACTACGGTCTTGGCACTTAGAGCTACCAAGCATTAGTTTGCCTGACTAATTACTATTTATTTCAAATTAATTAGAATATTCTCTATAACGGTAATTAGGAAGTAGGCAGGTGGTTAACTGCTGCACTGTACTAATGCAGACATGTTCATTTGGTTTGGCGCTTACGCTTCCAAATCTTGTTCATGTACTGTTTTTAGACGCAGACTTTGAGGAGTCCCTGCAGCAGGTGAGGGTTGTGCACTATTATTTTGGTGCTTTGTGCTACCAATAACTACAGGTGTTTGTGCATGATTTTGGCGCTTCAAGCTACCAAACATTATTTTGCCCGACTAATTACTATTTATTTCAGCTCCTCTGCTGTATTGAGCTGAAACAAATAAGTGAAAAAAAATCATGTGCTCCAAAATATTTCTTATAGCAAGCTATAATGGTGAGTAGGTGGCTAAAATTCCCCTTTCTCCCTTACGCTACCTGCTGCACTCTACTAATGCAGACACATTCATTTGATTTGGCGCTTACGCTTACAACTCTTGTTCATGTACTGTTTTTAGGCGCAGACTCTGAGGAGTCCTGCACAGATGTTGTTGTGCACTGTTATATTGGCGCTTCTGCTACCAATAATTTGTTGCCTGACTACTTCCTTCAGCTCCGCTGCTGCGTCGAGCTGAAACAAGTTGAAGAGCTCACGTGGTTATAGCAAGCTATAACAGTGAGCTGGCGGGTTTTGCTCCCTCTCTCTTATTGGCTGCGCTGGACTGATGCAGACATGTTCATTTGATTTGCCGCAGACTCTGAGGAGTTCCTGCAGCAGATATTTTATTGTGCACCATGGTCTTGGTGCTTCATGCTACCAAACGTAGGTCTGGCGAAATAATATACAATTTATATTACCTAATGCCACAGTGACTGGAGCTGCAGAGTGAACAGGGGTTTCTTGTCTCTATTCCTGCACTGCATGAATGCATGTACATTGATTGGCATCTATGGTTCCAACTCTAGTTACATGTGACACGTTTTTATCATGGATTCCACAGCTGACATTGCAGTTGCGCATTGGGTTTTGGCGCTTCATGCTACCAAACACTAGACTGTCCAGCTAGTAATAATTCTTCATCTCCACTGCTGTTTAAGCTGGAACAAATGGTAGACTCTGTGCTACGAGATGGATCTGTGGAGTTTTGCAACACACATTGTCTTGGCAACATGGTTTTTGGCACTTCATCCTTCCAAAACTATTTGCATAACTGGCCTATCATTATTATTCTCATCCTAACTGAGTTACTCTGAGCTGAGCTACTTTGTGAACAAGTTCACGTGTAAGAGGATCTTTTATGGCAAGCTATTAATGCTCACCATGGTCAGCCTACTTCATGTGATTGATGTGGTGCTTTTGCGACCAACACTCGCTTCACATTAATAGCCACATTATGTACTACAGCATACATTATTGTGCACTAGAGATGTTGGGTGCTCCATGTTACCAAGCAGTAGTTTGCATGATTAATTACTCTGTTCCTTTAAGCTCCACTGTTGCATTGAGCTGGAACTGTGTATAAATGTGGGAACCTACAAGTTTTACACCATCCAGCTTATTGGGTTGATTGGATTTGCGTCCAAACCTTGTGCTTGGAGTAAGCAATGTCAAGGACTCAGATGCTCATCCTGTCTCTATCTGAAGCAGAGATTGGTTTGTGACCATCAGTCTAGGATGTGTGCTTCTGCATCCAGATCATCAGGAGACACAGGGAGTTCCTCAGGTTTGCTCTTTGAATAAGTTTGCCAATACTTTATTCCATTGAACTGGTCTTGAACGCCAATTGAGTGGCTGTCACATTAGGTAAAAGACTGACAACATGGCTGTGGTCTCATACGTTGGTCAGAGAGGATTTCACTCTCGCCCCCTTCAGGTTGGTGATATGTGTTCTTCTTTGGACGCAGACCAGGTTCCTGTCGATCAGAGCAGTTCATGTCCAGGGTCATCTGACCTCAGGAGTGGACTTACTTTTGCACCCTCAGTTGGGTGAGTCTCATATGGCTAGGTTCGGCTGAGCGGAAGTGGATTGTTTGCTTCGAGCTTCAACATTGAACATCTCCATTACCCTTAAGGACCTGCCACAGGTTTATGTGGCTGCCATATCTGCTGAGCGTTACCCATAGAGGTGTTTCAGAAGGAGGTCACCCTCTGGTTTTCCATTATGCAGGAACGTGACTGCTTAGGCCTTTCCACCCAGCACAGATCCATTTTTGGGACTTATTTTGATTTGGAAGGCCTGGCAGCCCATCCATTTGAGCCGTTTAAGTTTGTCAGATAACTTTGAAGTCAAGTCTTACTGCTTCCAAGGCCTAGTATATCCTAGGCTGCTTCAACACTGTTAATTTCAGCAATTGGTTGGAGCCTTTATTCCTTGCTATGTGGGGTCAGATAGTACCATATCTTTAGCCTATGAGGCGCGTTGTGTGACTTTGCCTCCTAGGGTGCGTCCTCGTTTTATGAGAGCAATGACTTTTGTTCAGAACCTATGAAAGGGAACATCTCGGTTACGTATGTAACCTTTGTTCCCTGAATAGTATGAGATGCTGCGATGATTGGCTGTTCCGTACATTTGATAGCGCTTCCTTTTTCATAGTGTAAATCTGATGAAATGGCGCTCAGCACGCATATATAGCGGCATATGGGCGGTGCTAAGGCTATTGGCCAGTAAACAGGGGTGATGGTATAAGGGCTTCAGACATTCGTGACACCTCAGGTGCTCCCCAAAGCGATGACATTATTGCAGCATCTCATTCCCTATTCAGAGAACAAAGGTTACATACTAACCGAGATGTTTGGAGGGAGTCTCCCTATACGCTCTGCAACACGATGATGCGCAGTAAGACGTTTCCTCGCATTCTTTACTTCGCATTATTGGTGTTGTTCGTTAAGTGCTGTGTAAATACTGTTACTACATAATTGGTTTAGTTCGTATACAAGTTTAAAGACGTATAGTATAGCCTGTATTTTTGGCGTTGTATTATTTTGGTTATAGACATTAATTATCTGAAGGAATTCAAACATTAACAAGCTTTGACAGACAGAAACAAAAGAGTATAATAGTTGAGAACATGATTTTGACCTAGTCTTTGTCCAGGAAGTTCTAGTACAACTTTACAGTCTCTGAGTTAAATGCAATTAGAATCTTTCTTCAGTCACACCAGAGCTATAGAAAAAAAAAAAAAAAACACACAATCTAACAAAGCATTGAACATAAAAAAGTATTTAACTTTATTGAAAACCACATAAAATAACTGATTTCAACATTCACTCTCCTAATGCAATATAAAACAAAGCATGTTGGGACATCCACTATCTGTTATTATATAATATGCAAATACAGCGTGTGGGAGGATCAAACTGTGTCGGGGAGGATTCACACAACACACTGACAGTTATACCGTGTTTTCAGCACATTGTGTTATTAGATATGCTGGTGAACTGTTGAAGAAAATGTCTTGCATTTATGTTTTGTTCTGTTTGTGCTGGTGGAATCTGAATGGTGAGTGTTTATTATATGGTATATTCATTTATATATATATTATTGTACAGTAGGTCACTGTACACTTTAGGTACTATAAATACATGTTTTATATATATATATATATATATATATATATATATATATATATATATATATATATATATATATATATATATTTTTTTTTTTTTTTTTTTTTTTTTTTTTTTTTTTTTTTTTAATCTGCAAAAATTATGTATTTATTTAATAGATGATGAACATTGGTTTCCCATTAAAACAGAAAACAAATTAACGTTTACATGTGTTGCAACATAAGGTTTCATGATTAAGCTTACATCTATATTAAATCACACTGTAACTAACAATTATATTGCACCAATCTTTAACCTTTGTTTAAAAATAACTAGACTTACATTTAAATCCTGTCTCTCCATAACTTTAAAGTAATCTCCTAAAGGAAGTCACATAACTGCAAAAGTTGTTGCTGTTTTTGGAAACGTTTATTTTGCATTGCTTATGTTTTTAATGAACTAAACAGACTGACATTTTTACTATGACAATCCACTGATTAACTGTGTGTTGGATAATGTGCTTTTTTACATGATAAATTTGATAAATTAAGAATAAGAATAATACTTATGGTAGAAGGCATTAGGCTTCTATGAAGGGATTATGTGGGGTTCAGTGTGTTTTTAACATTCTTGAAGAAAGTGATTTTTAAAAATAATGCATTATGATATTGAGTAGATTAGTTACTTTTTATGGAAATTAATGCATTGCGTTACTTTTGTCTTATTTATGTCACCTGGGCTGGGCTTACATATTTGTCTTTAATAACAAACAAACAAACAGTTATATTTTTGCCATCTGTGAAGGCCGTTTCACACCAGGAGTGAACTGAGTAATCCTCAGGCTGAAGGAAGTGCCTCTTCCTCAACACTTACTCCCAGTTTCTGTCAGCTTGGGGTCAGCAGAGGAAAACAAAGAAAACTGTTACTTATTTGAAAAAGAAACTAAGATATTGCAATGAAAATTTTAAAGTAATGTGTTACTTTAGTTACTTGAAGAAAGCAGTCTGAAAGAGGTATCATATGGTAACTAGTTATCTGTCATTATATTCATAAATTATATTGCCATATTACTCCATTATTTGACACTATAAATATATTTTCAGGAAATATGTAAGTGCTGCTGCAATGTTTTATCCGTCTTCTCTTCTTCTTTGTTAATGGTAGCAGTGTATGGAAGGTTAATATTGCATTTTTCTTTATATGCAAGTTTCTGGTAGTCAGTCAAAAAGGAAATGGAATATGTTCTGATTCTTAATTGCAGTGGTCTAGCATTTAATTACCTCAATCTGTTTATTATTCAGGTGTTGTTAGTGAGACAGTATCAGTGATGGAGGGAGATACTGTCACGCTACACACTGATCTCACTGAAATACACCAAGATGATGACATACTGTGGACATTTGGAGCTAACAACTCTCTGATAGCTGAAATCAGTAGAGAGAAACAAATCTTCTCCACATTTAATGTTTCTGATGGGAGATTCGGAGACAGACTGAAGCTGGACAATCAGACTGGATCTCTGACCATCACAAACATCACAACTCAGCACGCTGGAGACTATAAACTAGACATAATTGGAGTGAAATGGTCATCAAAAACATTGAGAGTTTCTATCAGTGGTGAATAATTTATCCTCTCTTTTATAAATTCTTGTTTTATAGTTTGAGGTGTTGGAACATATGAACACTCAACACACTGAACAGAAAATAAAATGCTGTACATTTATCCATATTTCAGTTTATTGTCTCATGTTTTGTAGCTCGTCTGCCTGTTCCTACCATTACCAGAGACTGTTCTTCATCATCATCATCATCTTGTTCATTGCTGTGTTCAGTGGTGAATGTGAGTCATGTGACTCTCTCCTGGTACAAAGGAAACAGTTTATTGTCCAGCATCAGTGTGTCTGATCTCAGCATCAGTCTCTCTCTACCTCTGGAGGTGGAATATCAGGAGAAAAACAGCTACAGCTGTGTGATCAACAATACCATCACAAACCAGACCACACATCTGAATATCACTCAACTCTGTCAGCCATGTCTAGGTATGGAATAGTGATATTAACATTTATTTGCTGAGTTGATCTCTGTCTATTGTTTTAGATCAGAATGTCTTTTTTTTTACTCTACATATCCTACAGTCTCATATTCTTCGATAGTGTTGATCTTTGTTGCTCCTGCTGGATTTCGGTTGATTTATGGAAAACACTGTGTCATTAGGCTATTATGAGGGGTCCTGAAGGTTGTTGTAGCTGCAGGGTCCAATACGTTCTTAATATTGTCGGAGAGAGTTATGTTTAGAAGCAATCCATTATGATATTGTGTTACTGTTGAAAAAGAAACTAAATGTGTTAATTACTTTTGATGGAAAGTAAGACATTATGTTACTTTTGTGTTACATTTTGATACCTGGAGTGGGCTGGGCTTCCTTATTTGCTTTTAATAAGAAAAAAAAAAGTCAAATGAATAAGCCTCAGGCTGAAAGAAGTGTGTCTTCCTCTACACTTACTGCCAATTTCTCTCTGCACGAGATCAGGAGAGATGCGGAAATAACGTTACTTGCATTTCCTTATTTATTCATTTTTTCTTTTTTATTTTTATTTCATTTTTTTTTTACTAAATGCTAAAGGTATATATATATATATATATATATATATATATATATATATATATATATATATATATATATATATATATATATATTAATTAATGGAAATGGAAATGGGATATGTGTTGTGGTCTACCTTTGTAGTTACCTTAATAAGTGTGAAATCTGTTTATTCTCCAGGTGTGTTTGGTGAGACAGTGTCAGTGATGGAGGGAGATTCTGTCACTCTTAACACTGATCTTACTGAAATACATGAAGATAATGAGATAGTGTGGAAATTTGGAGCTGAAAGCTTTCTCTTAGCTGAAATAAATAGAGAGAAACAAATCTTCTCCACATATGATAATGTTCCTGATGAGAGATTCAGAGACAGACTGAAGCTGGACAATCAAACTGGATCTCTGACCATCACAAACATCACAACTCAACACGCTGGACTTTATAAACTGGAGATAGCTGGTGTGAAATGGTCATCAAAAACATTCAGTGTTTCTGTCTATGGTGAGCAAAAATCATCAGTTCTGCCTGTTACATATTCTTGATTTTATAGTTTGAGGTGACACCATAAAAACACTCACTCAACACGAATCGAACTGAAAATAAAATTACTGTGTAAATATTTCCATATTTCAGTTTATTCCATGGATGTGGTTTTCTGGTAATTTGGGTAAATCTAAAGGGCAGTCTTTTGTGTCAGTTATGTATTATTTGCTCCAGAGCAAGGTCTCGTAACATGATATTTTTTTACAACTTTAATTCTGTATATCAGAGAGCTGCCTTTGTACTTTTGACTGAATTGCCTAGCAACTTTTATGATAGCTGTTGTTGCTTATTGAATATTATTATTCAATAATAAAAAAGATGAAATATAAATAATAGTAGTATTTAAAAATAGTATATAGTATTCAGAAACAGTGTGTTTGTGGTCATGCTGTTGATTTTAATTTGCCTTTAGATGGCAATAAGAGACTGACTCTTTATGACTGAGTGAGTTGGAAGACATTTTTTAACTTTCAACAATGTTGTAAGATACTTGAACTAACCTCTCCAGATGTAAAAGAACAAAATGGATTAATTCCCCTTAGTTTCAAAATATTTAAGAGTATAAACAATTAGTAAATTCCCAGGTTACCCCTTTATTCCCAAACTTTGCATATTATTCCCTTATACCATAACATGGAGGTACTTTATAGGTGGGTATACTATAATTACAAAAAGCTACACTGTAAATTATGGTTTGATTTTGATAGTGTATGTTGTAAATCAGACAAACAGATTAAATTATATTAAAAGTTAATTTTGTCCATTACAGATCAGGGCCTACCTTTATTTTGCATAGTGGTGATTCCTTCTGCTGCTGGATCTCTGTTGATTGTTTCAGTCGTCATCTGCTGCATTTGCAGAAAATGTAGAAAAACAGGTCAGGAGAACAAGCTGCATGGAAATTCATTAGACACATTTTTTTTTTTTTTTTTATGTATTGTGATTTTAACATATCTGTATTGTTGTAAATGAAGCTCTGACCAAAGAGGAAGACAGAACTGATTCAGCATTGTGTAAACCAGCAAACAAAGAACATGGTAAGATCATTCATGAATGTGTTACAAAAAAAAGTGATATGATAGAGAAAATCTGTCTTTGTTGTTGCTTGTGTGAGAAAACAATTTTCAGCCATTTTGCTGATGTGAGAAAACGTCATATTTTGTAATGTTAACATATGTTGCATTAAAAATAAAAAATAAAAGCACCCTAATATACAATATCAGCTTTTGGTGTAAAACTGATGGAAAAATACATGTTCTACTGAGGATTTTAAAAATAGTAGGCATACTTATCTACTGAAGACAATTATTAATGGAAATGGAATTAGAAGTAGCTCTGTTACATTAACACAATTCCTGATTTATTTATTTTTTTCTTTCTTGCAGAAACCAAAGACTGAGGCTGTGTATGGAAATGTCCATAAAAAACACTGATCAAATATTGGAATTTTTATCAGAACTTATACAGGACAATACTTTACACCTTTTCATTCACATTCATTTTCTTCGGGGATGTCACTATTTGTCTGTGTCATATCTTTTGCTGTTACTGTGATGGCTAAAATCTTTTTTTAATTAAATTATGGATTTACCAATAGCATATCACCAATAAACTCAACTAACATGTTCTTATTAAGCCTATCATCACATGAAAATGTTGGTAACGTTCATTATTAAATCTTAATCACACCTATGTGCTCCTTAGCTTGACATTTAAAATTTTTGTTTTATTCTTTTATATATATATATATATATATATATATCTTGATTACACTGTATCACACACGTTTGTTCTTTTATAAATTTAATAAAACTTGTGTGGGCGTATGGATTGGTTCACTGGTTGAATAAGTGGTTTATTGATAAATGCATTAATTTATAATACATTGGCATAACCAGACACATACTGGTTTAGATAAATCTGTCTGATCAGATTCACGTGGGTTTGCTTCTGTATACGTTGTTTTTTATTCAAGTAAACATTGGGCTCCTCAAATATGCAATGGTTTCCGCATATCTAGTTTGAGATAAACGGTTTCCTCAAGTATACACTGGTTTCTTCAAGTATATGTTGGTTGGTACATATATTGTTTCCTTTCGAAAGGGAACTCCATGCTGTGTCCTCTAGAGGGCGCCTTGGGAATGCTATCAGCGTGACCAGGTGTTGAAGCATGTATGAAATAATGACAGTGAACTTGACATTGGCAGGCGGAAGCCTATGACGTAAACAAATGAGCGTCTTCGGATATATAAGGGCACCTGTAGAACACATCATACTCTTTTTTTGTCTTCAAGAGACCTTGTGTATGAAGCACATATGTGTCTGACTCACGAGAGAGAAGGATGCACTCACTGTTGCAGACAGAAAGAACGTTTGCACAAGCTTGTTCGCTGTCGGGGGATTTGAACAAGCTTAATGCAATGCATTCGTGGCTTCTGTTCTTGCCTGATTCTTGAGTGTCTGAACAGAGTGTGTATGGCTCTCAAATGAGAGATAGCCATACTGTGAGATCTGATTGCATTACGAATGCCTGATTGTCTTTGAGAATTTAGCGCCTCTCTCCCATGTTCCCTCCTCTGAGCCTCATTATCCTCTTTTTTGAGCCTCGCTAACAGCCTCTGGCGTTGAGTATATCTAGGTCTCCTCTCAGTTTAGAGTCATTATGCTGAGACCTCCTCTCTTAGAGCTCCAGACTTTGGCGGGTGAGTTAGTCTATGATGTTGGGAGCTTGAGCCTGCCATAATGCCTAGCGGTTTTGCTGGTAGGGATGCTGTTCCTCAAGTCCTGACTTGGGGACACAGTTACCTAGGCACTTATCCCTCAGCATGGCAGCGTCGGCATACCATTCCCATAGCGCCCTCTAGAGGACGCAGCATGGAGTACCCTTTCAAAAGGGAATGTCTCAGGTTACGCATGTAACTGTGGTTCCCTGAGAATAGGGAACGAGATGCTGCGTCTCTGTGCCATGCTTCGGTATCATGGCTGTGTCTCCTCAGACATAAAAAAGGATGATGCTTTCTACAGGTGCCCTTTTATATCCACATTCACTCATTTGCTTACACCATAGGCTTCCGCCTGCCAATGTCTAGTTATTTGTCGTTATTTAATTCATGCTTCAACACCCGGTCACGCTGACAGCATTCCCAAAGAGCCCTCTAGAGGAGGCAGTATCTTGTTCCCTATTTACACCATAGGCGGAAGCAAATGAGTGACTGTGGATATAAAAGGGCACCTGTAGAAAGCATCATCCTTTTTTATGTCTGAGGAGACACAGCCATGATACCGAAGCATGGCACAGAGACGCAGCATCTCGTTCCCTATTCTTAGGAAATGTCTCGGTTACATATGTAACCCTCATTCCCTGAAGGAGGGAATGGAGACGTTACATCAGAAATAGACTGACAAATGGGATCTCGCCCGAGAGCCCAATCACCTTCGAGTGGTTACAAAACGAGCCAATGGAATGCGGAATACTTTGGTCTGCGGAATTTGCATTGCGGGTACTTAAGGAGCAGCGCGAGCAACTCACATTCAAGTCTTCGCTGAGGAGAGAAGCCAGTGACCCGGCCATTCAGCGGAACAGCGATGTGGCAATGAGACGTAATGTCTCCATTCCCTTAATTCAGGGAACGAGGGTTGCATACGTAACCGAGATGTTACACCAGAAGGAGACTGACCTTACAAAACGTGTGAAGCACCCTGTCATGAAGTCAGCACGAGTGAGGGCCTATAGCTAACACCAAATACACTGTGTAGCATATTTCAGCTGTATGCTAGAAGGCTGCCTACTCGTAGGAGGACTTAAAAAGGCAGATATCATCCAAGGTGATGATACACATGAACTCTGAGGTGCCCAGGCCGCAGGGTGGAAGTTTCAATGACAGAGCTGTCAAGGGGCTTGCCGTGGGAAAGACACATGCTACAAAGAGACTTACTGTGGACATACACACGTGGGATTGCCCAGAAAGGGGAATCACAACACATGGAAGCACCTAGTCCCACACAGGGCTGACCAAAGGGCATGTAAGCCTTTGGTCAGCCAAGTGCTGGACATCAACAGTGCTGGAGGAACCCAGGGTTCTAAACTGAGGAACTCACCAGAGGGGAATAGCGCATCCAGTCCGTGGAGTGGAATGGCACAGCAAGCGGATTGACACCAAACAGGTCCTTACTGGGCCGAAGGGGCGAGTACCCGGGAGGACACGGGCTCTACACAGAGATTATAAAATCTTGCGAATGTGTTAGGTGTCGACCAACCCACATCTCTACAGATGTCTCTTAGTGAGGTGCCATGTGCCAGCGTCCAGGAGGAAGTTACACTCATAGTTGAGTGAGCTCTCACCCCTAGGGGGCATGACAGGACTTGAGCCTGATAAGCCAGGACAATAGCATCCACTATCCAGTGGGATTACCTTTGCTTGGAGACAGCATTTCACTTCTGCTGGCACTGTAACAGACAAAGAGCTGGTCTGAGGTCCTAAGGCACTGAGTTCTGTTCACATAGGTGCGGAGCGCACGTACTGGACATAGCAGCGCCAGGGCTGGGACTGCCTCCTCCAGGGGCAGTGCTTGCAAGTTCACCACCTGATCCCTGAGTGGTGGGAACTTTGGGCATGTACCCAGGCCGGGGTCTCAAGATAACGTGAGATTTAGCTGGCCTAAATTCCAGGCCCGCTTTGTCAACTGAAAATGCCTGCAGATCCCCGACCCTCTTTACCGAAGCCAAAGCCCCCAGAAGCGCTGTTTTCAAAGATAAATACTTTAGCTCTACTGAGAGCAAGGGTTCATAGGGAGCTCTCTGCAGTGCCAATATAACCACTGCGAGGTTCCAAGAGGGGACTTGCTGAGGGCGAGGCTGATTGAGCCTCCTTTCTCCTCTCAGGAACCTGATGATTAGATCGTGCCTCCCAAGAGACTTACCTTCAACAGGGTCATGGTGAGCCGAAATGGCGGCCACATAGATCTTGAGGGTGGAAGGAGACAGCCTTCGTTCCAACCCCTCCTGAAGAAAGGAAAGCACTGACCCAATCTGACATTTTCAGGGGTCCTCACACTGTGAAGAACACCAAGCGACGAAGAGGTTCCACTTCAAAGCATAGGCGTGTCTGGTGGACACGGCTCTAGCTGAAGTGATGGTAGCTACCACCTGTGGTGGCAAGGTACTTAAACATTCCGTGACCCGTCCAGAACCCACACATGTAGGTTCCACAGATCGGGACTTGGGTGCCAGATGGTGCCCCGTCTCTGAGAAAGAAGGTCCTTCCTCAGAGGAATTGGCCAGGAAGGGGCTGTCGCGAGGAATACAAGTTCGGGTAACCAGGTCCGGCCGGGACAAAAAGGCGCAACAATGAGGACCTGTTCGTCATCCTCCCTGATCTTGCACAACGTCTGTGCTCCATTTCCCGGGGCGAGACTGCTGCCGTGAGAGCTCGTCGGCTGCACAATTGAGCCTGCCCAGAATATGAATGGCATGAAGCGACCTCAGATGCTTGTGTCTCCACAAGAGGAGATGGCGAGCTAGTTGCAACATGCGGCGGGAGTGTAGACTACCCTGACGGTTGATGTACAATACGGACTCAGTGTTGTCCGTATGGACCAGAACATGCTTGTCCTTCAGCAGGGCACTGAAGTTGTGCAGAGCAAGCTGTACTGCTAGCAACTTGAGGAAATTAACTGTCCAGGAGTCCGACACAGCATGCCCATTGTACATGGCACCCCAGCCCGTGGCAGAGGCATCTGTTGACACAGGTCTGTCTGGACATCGGTTCTAGGGGCACGCCAGCCTGTAGAAATGAGGGGTCCAACCACGGGGTGTAGTTTCGGCGGCAGGCCGGAGTGATGGTCCCTCGGAGCATGCCTTGTTACCATGCCCATCTTGGGACTCGTTTGTGAAATGCAGTGCTGAAGCAGTCTCATATGGAGTAACCCGAACGGTATGACCGCCGCTGTGGACGCCATATGCCCCGGAGCCTCTGAAACCGTTTAAGTGGAACCGCTCTTTTCCCCTCAAATTGTCTCAGGCAATTCAGCAGTGACTGCCCATGCTCATTAGTAAGCCACGCGAACATGGCGACCGAGTCTATTTACATACAGAGAAAAGAGATCCTCTGCACAAGGGTAGAGCTTTGCTCTTTTCCCAGTTGACCTGAAGACCCAGTCGGGCAAGGTGTCTGAGCACCAGATCCCTGTGCTGGCACAACCGCTCTCGAGAGTGAGTTAGGATCAGCCAGTGGATGAGGTAGTTGAGGATACGGACAGAGACAGGGCCAACCCGAATGGAAGAACCTTGTACTGAATTACCTGCCCCTCGAAAGCAAACCAAAGAAACGGTCTGTGTGGAGGAAGAAAGGAGACATGAAAGTACAGGTCCTTCAGGTCGATCGCTGCAAACCAATCCATTGGATGAATGCATTCGAAAAAAGCGCTTGGCCGTTAGCATCTTGCACAGGAGTCTGTGCAGAACTTGGTTCAAGGCACGCAAGTCCAGGATTGGCCGTAACCCACCTGTCTTCTTGGGTACTATGAAGTAAGGGCTGTAAAAGCCGGACTTCATGTCGGCTAGAGGGACCAGTTCTATCGCGCCCTTTGCCAGTAGGTCGCGACCTCCTTGTACATGACAGGGGCATCTTTGTCCAGCATCGTCGCGCGGACACCCCGAAATCTGGGGGGATGCCGGGTGAACTGAATCACGTAGCCGAGCCTGAGTGTCTGGTAGGGGTATGCTGGTACTAGTATCGTTACTGAACAGTTCCAGGGCAAATTCCAAATGGAAGTGATTATCCCTATGCCCTTGGAGTGGGGACTTTGGAGTGAATAAGGCATGTGTTGCTATTAAGTAGTCGTTAGGAATGCACTTTGCAAAAGGAGCGACATCATTTCCTCATTATCTTTTTTTTTTTTCGAATTACTTTTACTATACTAACTAATTACAGAACACCCATTTCATCAGAGGTTACTTTCCGATCAGTTCAATAATTGATGATCATCATCAATGGGTTAAGTAAAAAAATGCCAATGGCATTTCTTCAGGGCTTTTGAGATGCAACAAACGTGTTTCAGAAACATGTGGTTACAACAGCCAGAGACAACACAAAGACTGAAGTCAATGGTCAAGAGCCCAACTAAAGCAAACATTGATCTCTCACATGGTTACTTCAAATGAAACAATAAATCAACATCTAAACCTTAGTTCATTCTCAATAAGATCTTCTGTAGACGTCTGATGGAAATAAAGTCAGTCTGGTTATAAATAAGTGGAGCTGGTGATGCTGTTTGTGGGGTTGTTTAATCAGATCTTGAGAGATTTAATGTATTTTATTTCAGTTGATTTCATCTAAGGCTGTGTCTGAAGTCAGTTGTAGTAGTTCTTATGTTTCTCTTTTCTTCTGTGATTCTGTTTGTTAACAGCAGGTGTTCATCACTAATGCTCAGTTATCACTCAATTAATCACTTCATTATTTAATTGCAATGTAAATCATCTTTCAGTGAACTCAACTGAATTAAGTTCAGAGTACTTACATGGTTTTAGGCAATTGGTTTCCTTAAATGGTTTGAATAAACCTAATTTGTCAGGTTTTTAAGGATATATTTAAGGATATATCTGTTTACTCAAACGTTTTGAGTTAAGTTAGGTCGGGTTTTACTGTGATATAATATATAAAAACGAATGTATATAAAGCTTGTTAAAACATTAAATGTATATTGTTTTTATGTCGATGTCCATCAGTGAATCTGCTGTCATGGGAACATCCCAGCTGAAGATAAGGAGGAAATTATATTGCTCCTATTGCAAAGTGCATTCCTAACGACTACTTAATGGCACGCACATGCCCTACTCACTCCAAAGTCCCCACTTCAATGGGATAAGGATGATCACTTCCAAATTTAATTTGCCCGGCTACCGTTCGGTACTGATACTAGTACCGGCGAATCCCTAGTGTCCGGATGAGCCAGCGGGAAGGCCTGGGGAGCAAAGCCAGGCTCCCAGAAACAAAACCAGCGGGGTCAAGTGGACTACAGGCGTACCCACAGTGGGGCAGCTTGGTGGAGCAGACAGCCCCGGCATGGGAGGTTTAGCGGGGGCGGAGTGTGGGTCTGACTCCGAGTAGCATAGAGGGCATGAGAAGCCAAAGCGTTCTCGAGCTGGCTTTGCATGGAAACTGGCAAGGGGAGAGGAGAACGAGAGCGGCGAGGAAGCACGTCGCCAACTGTCGTTTGTGGCCTCTTGGGACCCAGAGGTAGAGGAAACAGCTCTTTTAGTGAAGGTCTGGGTACCACCGGCCGCAGGGCCAGTGGCAGAACAAAAAGAAAACGAGAACAAAGGTTTCTATTTAAAAAGATGCAAATCGGCCCGTATCTCTTTTGTGAAAGAAATTTGTTGTGTTTACAGTATCTGCAAAGTCCAAGTACATGTTGGATGCAGGAGAGTTGTGACCATATACAAAGCAAGGTTTGAACGTGAATTGTTTGAATACAGCAGTAACCTTTGAAACGGTGTAACATAATATCAGTCTCAGCCGAGTGATTGCTGCCACGACTAAAGAAAATTTAGTTTCCCAATTGATTCCTCCAAGACCTAACATCCGTTTCCCCTGAGTGAGTTTCTTGAAGAAAGATAAGATCAGCTGCACTTATCATCATTATTATTATTATTATTATTATTATTTTACTATCCCTAAAACCTCAAATATTCAAAGTTACATAAAAGGGGGAGATGTGTGGTCAGGACAAAAAATAAATAAATAAATAAACAAACAACATTCTACATGTAATAAAACACAAAGCTATGAAACCAAAAACAAACAAACAAGGCAAAAAAGCCAAAGCATCTGTGTCAGAATTCTGAAAACATAAGTGAGGCCTGCTGGTTAGAAAAAAGGTCTATATACTATAGGTCTGAATCTTTACTTGCCTCATGATTCAATTCCAATTCAGAGTTTAACAATTCAATTATAAAACTCACCAATACCAGTATTTTGAATTTTATCTGAACATTCAAGTAAATAGAGCATAAAAGACTGAATTTTTGGCTCACGTGCTATCATAAAGAGGAGGCTTTCTGTGCTTGTGCTTCGGGTTTGTGTCATTTTGCATTGAGATCTTTTCTGTGGGTTGTTGTGCTTAATAAATCTTTTAACATTGAGCACATCCCATACTTTATTTAGTGGAGTAAGTACTTTGCTTCCTAAATACATGGACATTTTTTGTAATATATAACAGCAGCTTACTTTATTTACTACAAAAACAGTTTTTATCCAGAATCATTCACATCAGCATCGCCTTCAAATTCTCATTTGTGCATATGGTTTTGTTGTAGCCATTTAAGAAAGTGTATTTTCTTTATATTATTTGTTTAAATATTATTGGATTGTGGTTTGTTTAGTTCAGTTTGCTAATTAAGAAATTGTAAATGTCATAAGGGGTGGTAAACTGAATGGCAGAACGCCGGTAGAAGGGAAGTGGGTCAGACATCATTTTTTGACCTCTTCATATGTTTTGTTTGTAGAATTATTTTCTTTGGATCAAAATTTTGTTTGGTATAATTTGTATCTTAATTTGAATGCGTTTTTTTTCTTGGTCATTTACTTGTATTATGGCATGGCTAAGAATCTTGTTAAAGCAGATTAGTGCGTTATGGGGTCTTACACTCTAAATCAGGGCCTGTGTCCCTGCTGAGTTTAGCTCCAACCCTGAAAAAAAAATAAAAAATAAAAAAACACTACCTGTATTCTGAAAACCTTGCTTAGCTTGTTCAGGGGCGTATTCAAGTTCAAAACGGTGCGCAAAGTTTTGCTACGGTTTCCGGATTGAACGTCATGTTTCCTGGAAACGGCGTGCACCGGTGTGCAACGGGGTTTGAGATGCGTTCTCTCTTGTTTGGTGGGTGTGTCAGAACTATAGTCCAATCAGCAGCAACATGTATATAAAGCACGCGGTATTAAAGTCAACTCGCACAATGTCTTTAAGGAAAATAATGTACAAATGTGTTCATTGCAGCTCGGTATACGAAACAACTGAGGATATGTTTGTCATAAGTTTTATTGTAAAAATATAGGATATCAACATAATGATGTAGTTGTTTATATTTTTAGCTTCATTGCAAGTGTATGACATTTGGTATAGAAAGAAACAATGGTAATTAAGTGCTTTTCCTAAAAATGAGAAAGAAAATACAGGATATTAAAACCGTATTAACTACTAATAAAGTCAGTAGCTGTGTCCCAAAGTTGAGTGTACGCACTTCGAAGGCCACGGACTTCGAAGACCGGTCTCCAAAGTGCACGAAGGGCCCTCCAAAGTGCGTGAGATGCTCCGGCTTCGCAGGATTTCCTAATTCCACCACCTGGTGTTTCTGATTAGCGCTCTGTCGCATAGCAACGGTGAGAGCAGAGCACTTAAGGCTGGTTCACACGGCAGGATAATTAGGCCTATTTTAGCCCCGATTTAGCCCTTCCGACAATCTTAGGATGCTCCGATTATCGTAAAATAATCTGATCAAATATTCCTGCCATGTGTGGTGTGTTAAGACTGCTCTCCTCTGCTCAGAAGAATGTCGGGACCACTCCGATCTCAAATCGGGGATATCCAACATGTTGGATTTATTTGGCCCGATTTCTTCTCGTGTGTGGTGTCCCCCGAGGACAAACAATCACGCAGCCTGTGGACTGTGGCGTGTAGCCAATCAGAAAGCGACGTGATGAGGCGGTGAGGAAGTACCAGGAAACAAAATCAAAACAGCCGGCGTATATAACAAATATAACAAATACAAATAAAGTCGATGGGCATAACTACATCCACAACTGCAGTCCACCAGAGTACATGGAAACAAATATATGAACGTTTATTTCAACGGTTATTAATCTGTGTAGTACGTAACAACATTTCTATGAGATAAAACAACAACTTATCTCCATATCATGATATAGCAAGTATAGTCCATGCTCGCGTTGTCTCCACCTCTTTGACCATCACCTTTTCTTGTTTTTCTTATGTTTTTTTTTTTTTTTTTTTTCGTTAAAAACAAAGCACAAACTATGGCCACTGCATCCTCTTCGTCCGCCATGATTGTTTACTCTAAAGTCACATTTGATCGTGAGGGATTTTGCGAGATTTCCCGTCTGACCTGGGAATGCTCGGGAGTCAAATTGGTTTGTGTGTGATGTGTTGATAATGCCGTGTGGCTGCACACCACACACGGAAGGACCAAAACTGTTAGACCCGTGATTTTTTATCACCGTGTGTGGGGTCTCTCAGGTTTGGAAAATCGGCCGACAATTTAAAAATCGCCCCGTGTAAACCAGGCCTTACGAGAGGACAATCCTGCCAGGAGAGGTGGAGCCAGAGCGGTTTGTGTTTTTATGTTTTACGTCAAAGTGGAGAAGCCTCCGGCATAACCAAGACCGAGGCCAAGTTACACTGGTTTGCTGCGTCCTTTGTCGGATTACAACTTTAAATGCAGGTACTGGTTTGGAGCTTACTTGAATAATGTAACGTTAATGATACATATGAAAAACTACAAAATACACGAACACACATATCAGTTAAAATGCTTACTGATATCTTACGAAGGTGCGATTTTATGTAATTATTGTCTTGACCATGGTGATCATATGTTTGCAACTCGTTTTTATTAAGCATAGCATGAAAATAAAACTGAAAAAAGTGCATAATATGAACAGTGCTCTGTTTGATTTTAATATTCGGATAATAAATATTGTTACTTTAATCAGAGGTGGACTGTAAAGAAGTACATTAGTTAAGTTTACTCAAATATACAAACATAAAGTACTATGTTTTGTTTTGTTTTTCTCACAGACAGCAGCACTACAAATCTATGGTATTTTACAACATGATGCATTGTTGTAGATTAAACTACCCAACAGTGTATTAGTAGGCAACTTTAAATTTAATAACATTGAACATATTTAGAAATTAAACAAATTATTTTTCAGAACAATACTGTACATACCTTTACTTTTACTCTCAATACCTTAAGTATATTAGAGTATGCAAGATAATACTTCTTACTTAAAGGATAGTTCAGCGAAAATGACAATTCTGTGATCCTTTGCTCACCCTTAATTTGTTCCAGGTTTGTAATTTTCCTTTTTGAGTAAACTATCCCTTCAGCTAAGGTTTTAAACATGACTAGTAGATTTCAGCCAATATGGTATTGGTAGTTATTAAAAGTAGTTTCTCAATATTTCTTCTACTAATAACAATGTCATGGAGCTAAACAATTTCTCTTTTCCTTCTTTCCTTAAATCAGACTATACCCCTGTGCACGATAGAGCTGAATGTGGCAGTGCTGGACAGGTGTTTCATGGTTTTGGCCCTGACAGTGCTGCTGGATCTTCTGAGAAGTGAACGCCAACAGTGATGGGTTCCACAATCCAGACCCTGGTGTTTCTCTTCTGTAAAGATGGTCTCCTGAGTGTTTGACATGTGCCTCATTCCACTGTCAATGCATTGTCCTCCAAGTCCCTGCTTCACCAAGAGATTGACCTCATGAAGACCTCAGAACACATGGAAGCAGCGCTGGGCTCAAACTGATGTTGTTTTTCTGATTTTAAACCTAAACTATGCTGTAATCAGTTGTAAAAAGTACTTTCAATTATAGAGCAATTTGTTTTAATGTGTAAAAAAAAAAATATTTACAGGATTAAAAAAGAAAAGAATGTTTTGAGAAAAAATTTATAAGCTGCATTAAACAAATTAACAACGCACATAAGTACTTTTATTTACACATTAATATGCAAAAAAAATAATAATATACAAAATGTACTTATTTGCAAACAAATTGCACACAAAAAATTAATAATGTATGCAACTTGCACCACAAAAATAAACTACAGAAATTAGGTTGTTTCATTGACAATATGATATTTAAAAAAGATACTGAAAAACTGTAATGTACCCATTTTTCCCCCACTGTTTTTTTCTTGACTAATGAAGAATATATTTGTAAAGCATTCTCTCAAGAAGAGAAAGCTTGTGCTCCTCCTTCTCTCTCTCTCTATAGAGTTCGATGTCCTCCCTGAGCAGCTCCACTCGCTCCCTCACGTGTCCCAGGACACTTAGCAAATAAACCATGCCTGTTAACAACAACAACAGCACAATGAATTTCAGCAAAAAAATTGTCTATTAACTTTGTATTAAATCTTTCGTCACGCTGCGGTGACGCATTCACACTTCAAATGCGCCCTTCCAAGTGTGCATTCTGACTTTGGGACAGCTTACTTCGTGATGCTGTGACGCAGTCACACTCCACATCCGCACTTCGGAGTCCACGCACTTCACTTTGGGACACCCTTCGTCACGCTGCTGTGACGCATTTGCACTTCAAATGCGCACTTCGGAGACCACGCACTTAACTTTGGGACACAGCTAGTATGTGAGGATAAATAGATGGCTCCGGAAATTCTTCACAAAGAAACCAAATAATGGCCTTCTCAGCTGCCATAGTTGCAACTCTTGCTCATCAGAACAGTGTGTTCAACGCATCACCGTTTCTGTTTAAAAAACGTTGTGCAACGTTTTGTCGGAGCTGAACGTAGCCCAGGTGTGTTTGATTAGGGTTGGAGCTAAACTCTGCAGGGACACAGGCCCTCCAGGATCAATGCCCCCCCCCCCCAATCAATGTTCCCCACTCTAAATGCTAGTGATTAACTTTTAAATGCGTTCCTCAGGCCTTTAGGGACCTGGTACATCAATTACTACCCTCCCACTCATTCATTTTATTAATTTTATTTCTATATCCACCTTCTTTGTACTCATTGTGAAAAAAAGACAAAAGTATAATGGATAGTGCAATAGTGTAAGCATATTTTCTTCCCTGCAATAATTAAATATCTGATGACTCAATGAGTGTATTTCAACTTTATTCTTCAAGGTGGAAATGTTTGATACACAATGATGTTATGATGATTTTCTCATAATTACCACAGACATAGAACAACATAAACAAGAGAATATAATCAGCAAAACTTGAAATAGCTTAAATGGCTTCACTACAGGGAAATTACTGTATGCAATCAACTATAAATGACACTATCATTTGATGGTGGATGTGGTGAATACGATGTGGTGAATAAGATGATGATGATGACAATCACAGTATTGACTTTGAAGATATTGAAAACAAAAGTTTTCATAATATGTTGAGAGCAAATTTGGCTGAGATGCTGAAAGTACTGAGGAAATGCACTCTTAGGCTGACAGTTATGCTGAAACCATCTGCTCAAACTAAACACCCTCAAGATGTAATAAAATATGTTTTATTTGATCTTTTTGGTCTCAGCCTAATTAACGTGTTCCTCTTTAGCAGTACTTGTCATCGAGGTCTTAGCATTATTAAGTTCTGCCCCTTGAGCTGCTCCCATCCCCAGAGTCTCAGCATCATCAGTGGTTACACTTCCATCAGGACCCTCTACACTAGGATCCTTCAGTGTGTTGTTAGTTTTATTAGTGGATTTCTTTCCATCAGGATCCTTCTGTGTGATGTGAATTTATTCAGTGGATTCCTTTACATCAAGTTCCTTCTGTTTGTCATTAGTTCCATCAGTGGATTTCTTTTCATCAGAACTCCTATGTGTGTGGTTAGTTCCATCAGTGGATTTCTTTTCATCAGAACTCTTCTGTATGTCTGTATTTTCTTCAGTGGATTTCTTTCCATCAGGAACCTTTTGTGTGATGTTAATTTCTTTAGTGGATTCCTTTACATCAAGTTCCTTCTGTGTGTCGTTAGTTCCTTCACTGGATTTCTTTTCATCAGAACTCTTCTGTATGTCTGTATTTTCTTCAGTGGATTTCTTTCCATCAGGAACCTTTTGTGTGATGTTAATTTCTTTAGTGGATTCCTTTACATCAAGTTCCTTCTGTGTGTCTTTAGTTCCATCAGTGGATTTCTTTTCATCAGAACTATTCTGTGTGTCGTTAGTTCCATCAGTGGATTTCTTTTCATCAGAACTCTTCTGTATGTCTGTATTTTCTTCAGTGGATTTCTTTCCATCAGGAACCTTTTGTGTGATGTTAATTTCTTTAGTGGATTCCTTTACATCAAGTTCCTTCTGTGTGTCGTTAGTTCCTTCAGTGGATTTATTTTCATCAGAACTATTCTGTGTGTCGTTAGTTCCTTCAGTGGATTTCTTTTCATCAGAACTCCTATGTGTGTGGTTAGTTCCATCAGTGGATTTCTTTTCATCAGAACTCTTCTGTGTGTCATTAGTTCCATCAGTGGATTTCTTTTCATCAGAACTCTTCTGTATGTCTGTATTTTCTTCAGTGTATTTCTTTACATCAGGAACCTTTTGTGTGATGTTAATTTCTTTAGTGGATTCCTTTACATCAAGTTCCTTCTGTGTGTCTTTAGTTCCATCAGTGGATTTCTTTTCATCAGAACTCTTCTGTGTGTCATTAGTTCCATCAGTGGATTTCTTTTCATCAGAACTCTTCTGTATGTCTGTATTTTCTTCAGTGGATTTCTTTCCATCAGGAACCTTTTGTGTGATGTTAATTTCTTTAGTGGATTCCTTTACATCAAGTTCCTTCTGTGTGTCTTTAGTTCCATCAGTGGATTTCTTTTCATCAGAACTATTCTGTGTGTCGTTAGTTCCATCAGTGGATTTCTTTTCATCAGAACTCTTCTGTGTGTCATTAGTTCCATCAGTGGATTTCTTTTCATCAGAACTCTTCTGTATGTCTGTATTTTCTTCAGTGTATTTCTTTACATCAGGAACCTTTTGTGTGATGTTAATTTCTTTAGTGGATTCCTTTACATCAAGTTCCTTCTGTGTGTCTTTAGTTCCATCAGTGGATTTCTTTTCATCAGAACTATTCTGTGTGTCGTTAGTTCCATCAGTGGATTTCTTTTCATCAGAACTCTTCTGTATGTCTGTATTTTCTTCAGTGGATTTCTTTCCATCAGGAACCTTTTGTGTGATGTTAATTTCTTTAGTGGATTCCTTTACATCAAGTTCCTTCTGTGTGTCGTTAGTTCCTTCAGTGGATTTCTTTTCATCAGAACTCTTCTGTATGTCTGTATTTTCTTCAGTGGATTTCTTTCCATCAGGAACCTTTTGTGTGATGTTAATTTCTTTAGTGGATTCCTTTACATCAAGTTCCTTCTGTGTGTCTTTAGTTCCATCAGTGGATTTCTTTTCATCAGAACTCTTCTGTGTGTCGTTAGTTCCATCAGTGGATTTCTTTTCATCAGAACTCTTCTGTATGTCTGTATTTTCTTCATTGGATTTCTTTCCATCAGGAACCTTTTGTGTGATGTTAATTTCTTTAGTGGATTCCTTTACATCAAGTTCCTTCTGTGTGTCGTTAGTTCCATCAGTGGATTTATTTTCGTCAGAACTATTCTGTGTGTCGTTAGTTCCATCAGTGGATTTCTTTTCATCAGAACTCTTCTGTATGTCTGTATTTTCTTCAGTGGATTTCTTTCCATCAGGAACCTTTTGTGTGATGTTAATTTCTTTAGTGGATTCCTTTACATCAAGTTCCTTCTGTGTGTCGTTAGTTCCTTCAGTGGATTTCTTTTCATCAGAACTCCTATGTGTGTGGTTAGTTCCATCAGTGGATTTCTTTTCATCAGAACTCTTCTGTGTGTCATTAGTTCCATCAGTGGATTTCTTTTCATCAGAACTCTTCTGTATGTCTGTATTTTCTTCAGTGTATTTCTTTACATCAGGAACCTTTTGTGTGATGTTAATTTCTTTAGTGGATTCCTTTACATCAAGTTCCTTCTGTGTGTCTTTAGTTCCATCAGTGGATTTCTTTTCATCAGAACTCTTCTGTGTGTCATTAGTTCCATCAGTGGATTTCTTTTCATCAGAACTCTTCTGTATGTCTGTATTTTCTTCAGTGGATTTCTTTCCATCAGGAACCTTTTGTGTGATGTTAATTTCTTTAGTGGATTCCTTTACATCAAGTTCCTTCTGTGTGTCGTTAGTTCCTACAGTGGATTTCTTTTCATCAGAACTCCTATGTGTGTGGTTAGTTCCATCAGTGGATTTCTTTTCATCAGAACTCTTCTGTATGTCTGTATTTTCTTCAGTGGATTTCTTTCCATCAGGAACCTTTTGTGTGATGTTAATTTCTTTAGTGGATTCCTTTACATCAAGTTCCTTCTGTGTGTCGTTAGTTCCTTCACTGGATTTCTTTTCATCAGAACTCCTATGTGTGTGGTTAGTTCCATCAGTGGATTTCTTTTCATCAGAACTTTTCTGTATGTCTGTATTTTCTTCAGTGTATTTCTTTACATCAGGAACCTTTTGCGTGATGTTAATTTCTTTAGTGGATTCCTTTACATCAAGTTCCTTCTGTGTGTCTTTAGTTCCATCAGTGGATTTCTTTTCATCAGAACTCTTCTGTGTGTCATTAGTTCCATCAGTGGATTTCTTTTCATCAGAACTCTTCTGTGTGTCATTAGTTCCATCAGTGGATTTCTTTTCATCAAAACTCTTCTGTATGTCTGTATTTTCTTCAGTGGATTTCTTTTCATCAGAACTCTTCTGTGTGTCGTTAGTTCCATCAGTGGATTTCTTTTCATCAGAACTCTTCAGTGTGTCCTTGTTTTCTTTAGTGGATTTATTTTCATCAAGAGCCTTTTGTGTGTCGTTTGTTCCATCTGTGGATTTTTTTCCTATTTTTTCAGTGGATATCTCTCCTGTTGGACCCTTAAGTGTGTTGTTAATTCCTTCAGTGGATTTCCTTTTATCAGTATTAATAAGATGTTGTTTGTCTCCCCCATTCTCCTGAAAGACAGAGCAGAGATTCACAGAAGGTTAAATAAATGATTGTTGAAAAATATTGATGATTCAATTAGACTAAATTGTTATTTTCCCTCTATAATAAACAACATATCTCTAAACTCTTAGAATATTTATTACACTTTAGTCTTCTTGTTGAAAGATTGAGACATTTCAAATGATACATGACTGTGAATATCATTAATATGTATTTAGAACATATTTTGCTACCGACCCATCTGAGTTAACCGAGTGAAGGAAAGGATTGGAGAAAAGGAACAAATATATAGTTGAGAAAGAGGCTTTCTCACATGTTCTCAAAGTGAGGTGTGAAAATAGATGTCCATATTTCAGGAGAAAGTATCTGAGGTTCTTCCATACTTACAAAATATAATCATTTCTTTAGTTTATATAAAGCAGCTTTCCAGAGTATTCATGTTTTACTCACGGACATCTGATCTCAAATGACTGAACAAAATAAAACAACTGGAGGAGATTTCTACATCAAAGAAGGAGGAGCCCAGAAGCCACACCTAACTATTGCATATCTGCAACAGACCAATTAAAAGACAACAAAACAAACTAAGTCTAATTTTGTTCAAAATTGCATCATTAGTTATTTATTCAATTTTGGTTTAACTTTATCAGAGCCTTAGCCATTCTCAAATAAGTCTATTTGGTGTAAATGCATAGTGTAGTGTTTAGAGACAGATTTTATGCACATAGTATCTTACCTCATCATTATGCTGTGCCCCGTTTTCTGCTTGAACTAAAACAAAAATGTACTTTGGTCAATCATAATAAAAATGCATACTATTATGTATTTTAAAAGTTTTTTTTTTTTTTTTTTATATTATTTTGTTTTATTTGTTTTTGTCCAATTATCTGTATGCAATACTTGCCATTTTGATTTCCCTGTGCAGGTCGTCTGCGGTGGCAGTAAATCACACACGCAACTGCAACCAGCAGAACAGCAACAACAGCAGCAGCAACAGCAGCAGCAACAGCAGCAGCAACAGCTGAATCTGAAACAGCTGAAGACAGCCATTGCTACTAGAGATGGACTGATAAACAGTGATTTCAAAACCTTTGATTGATATTTAGCAAAAAGTTCTATGACACTCATTTATTTGATAAAGGTGTCTCTGTGGGTTTGTAAAAACAGCCGCTAAAACAGCAAGAAAAACAAGAAACAGCAGTGTTTATAAAATGAAACACTTTTGAATGTGGTTTGTAAGTTGTTAGTTTCTTCAGTGGGTTTCTCTCCATCAGGACACTCCTGTGTGTTGTTTTTATTTCAATTTTATACTGAATCAATGTTCACTTCTTCAAACAGGCCACAATGAAAACATTTACTGGGTCGACTTAAATGTATCAGTTTTCTAAAATGGTTTAAGTGAAAAAAACACATAATGACTAAAATGATACTCACCAGTGACAGTAATACTGAATGTCTTTATGATGCTGAATCCTCTCCTGTTGATCAGTAGCTCATATTCTCCAGAGTCTGTGGTTCTGGTGTTCATGATGGTCAGAGATCCAGTCTGATTGTCCAGCTTCAGTCTGTCTCTGAATCTCTCTTTACACTGATCAACTGTACAGACCTTACGCTGATCTCCAGTGATTTCAGTGATGAGAATGGTTTTAAAATACCACATCGTTAAATCATTAGTTTGTTTTACTCCATCTGTATGTAAAGTAAGAGATTCTCCCTCCTTCGCTGTTTTTCTCTTCATTTCATGTCCTCCAGCAGCAGGAACATCTGAAACATAAACCAATGCAGGAGGAACTTTTGGGGGTATAACATTCCTTAAGATTAAAAACCTGTGGATATGAAGGTAATAAAAAGTACCTCTTGACTCTCTGTCTGAAAAGCAAAATTTATTCACATTTTGTGCAATTAAGCTTATTTTAAACCAAATACTTTGCACTTTGGACTCCTGGTGGGAGGAAACAATGAATATAAATAAGAGATGGATTTAAATAGATGATTAGTAAAAAGTAACTGATAAAACTAACAACCAATGGGGAAAAAATGTGAATGAAACTGAACTAAATTTATATCCATGCCTTCACATTCCATTTTAACAGTACATTTGTTTTTGATTAAATCATCTATATACTCTATTTAAATTAATATACAGGTAAGAACATAAATCACTGCTAAATTTCACAACAAAATGATAACTAATAACACATCAATGATGTGATTTAAATGTACAAAAGTTCCTTTCAAACCTGACTCACCATCTACAATAACACTGAAGATCTTTTCAATGTCGAAGTTGCTGCTGGTTATCAGAAATTTATAGACTCCAGACTCTGTGGTTCTGGTGTTCATGATGGTCAGAGATCCAGTCTGATTGTCCAGCTTCAGTCTGTCTCTGAATCTCTCAGTACCTTCATTACACTGAACATCTGTACAGATCTTACTGAGATCTCCAGTGATTTGAGCGATGCGAGTATCATTGAAATACCATCTAATTCTCTCTTGTTGGTTTGTTTTAACCCCAGTGTGTAGAGTGACTGAATCTCCCTCCATCACTGACACTCTGTCTGTATCAACACCAGAAACACCTGAAGAAGAAACAAATGACAGTTTTTAATTAGAGTAAAAACATCCAGTTGTGTTCTGACGAACAAGCTCATATCCACCTTAGATTGCATCAGGATAATAATGAAAATCTTAATAACTATTCAGTACTACTGTATATTTACAAAAAACAAAAACAAAAAAAAAAACAATTTTGAACAGAATAGTGCTCTTTTAAATTGTGAAGCCCAATAAGAGAATAGTGGTCTGAATAAACCATAAGACTACACACACATAAAAGTCAGCATATCATACCAGATCTGGATAAATCTGGAAAGTAGTGAAACTTTTCAACACATCTAGAAGACTGATGAAAACTACCCGGGTCTGAGAGGAAAACGTTAAGAATATACTTTCTAGTGAAACAGAAAATCAACTATTATATAGATTAATAAAATTAGTAATGTAAATGTAAAGGAAATAAATCAAGGTTTATGTTTGTTACAGTTGAGATATAAGACTAGCTCTAAAATCGGAATTAACAGCAGAGGCTTGAAATGAGATGTGTAAGAAATAAATAAACAAGAGAATTTAAACCTGACTGGGACGTGGGAACAGAGCGAGGCCGGTGGAGTGATTGGAAATGAGCGACACCTGCTCGACCCACCGCTCTCGAGTCCCACAGAGAAGATGGAGGGATATAAAACCGGAGCGGCGACAGTGACAGACGAGAGAGGACCAGGCCTGGATTTTATTTTGTGTTTGGTTTTTATTTGTGCACGTCAGTCGTCCGTGAGGGGCTGATGTGCGGTTTTGTTTATTTTGTCAATAAAATATCATTTGATTGCCGCCTTCTTCCCGTGAATATGAAGTTTGTAATTGTTACGCTGACAAATGTCATAAAATAATACATGTGGTGACTGCCGAGGAATTATAACTGAAGGAATAATTTAATTGTCTGTTATAATCAGAGCAAAACCTGCCTCACCTTTTGAGAACTCTCTGCAGCAGGTGATTCCCCAAAGTAGTACAAACAAAAATCACATAAATGTACAGAAGAGAATTAGGGTCAAAAAAAAAAAAAAAAATGATTAGTTAAATTTCAAGAAAAAAAATAGAGATATGTAGGTTAGACTCATAAAATTTTGAGAATAAAGTCATTACATTGAGGAAAAAAAAAAAAACTCAAAATGTTGAGAAAGTTAAGTGTTAAATTGTGTGAGAGAAAATGAACGAGATAAAATGTTGAGAAAAATTACAAATTACAATTACGTTTAACTTTATATATATATATATATATATATATATATATATATAAAAAAAAAAAAAAAACAGATGTCGGGAGTTTCCCCCCTCCCTAGTTTCCACCTCGAGGAGGTCCCAAGAACACCCCAATGACCAGACACACGAGAGACTGGGTATAATTAAAACAAACTTTATTTAAATTTAAAAGGTGTGAAGGGAAGGGAAAAGGGAATCTAAAATCCACTCTCGGGGCCAGAGAGTATAGGTCCGAGACGCTTCTGACTCTGTCACGGGGACTCTCAGGTAAGCCTGTCAGTAATCTGTGTCCTTTCCTTCACGTGACTCAACAGGGTTTTTCTCAGTAGTGCCTTTGTGTTTCTCCTGCAGGAGAACCGTCGGTGGGGCCCTTCCAGTCCCTGCACGCAGAGCAAAGGTGGTAAGTACCTGACGCCGTTCGCCACGAGATTCTGGGTCTGCGGTTGGAAATGCCTAAAAGGTCCACAGGTAAGTATGCAGGTGAATATATTGGGGTCTTGGCCTTCGGTGTATAGGCAAGTATGCAAGAAAGATACACAATCCTTAACTCAGTCCAGGAATTAAATCCTTAATTTTCGTCCAGGTAAACCCTACGGATGGAGTTTGCAGGTGAGTATGCAAGGGCGACGCACTGGTATTTCACTCGGGGTGTACAGGTAAGTATGCAGAAGGTTAACTGGGTCTTTACTTTGGAAGTACAGGGGAGTATACAAGGGCAACTAGAGCTCGACTCTGGGCATACAAGTATACAAGGACAATACGCTGGCTCTTAGCTTTAGACGTACAGATGGGCATACAGGGGCAACTGGAGCTTTGCTCTGGGCATGCAGGTGGGTATACAGTGACAATACTGAATGGATACAACTCACGGACCCTCGAAGAGGTGGATGTCAGGCTTTAGCACTTTTCAGCTCGGGGGTGTAGAGAGGGTGTATGGGTCACGACAACTGTTGTCTTCCTCACCGGGGCAGACTTCCCAGACCAACACGGTCACCTCCAAACGTGGAAACTCCCAAGACGACTCAGAGCCTCAAGCTCAGACCTGTAGGACTGGTAACAGACAGAGTTCCTTCACAAATTTACTTAGCTTCAGTGAATATATAGAGAAGGAAGCACCACCTCTCGAATTTGACCAAGAGTGGACAGGAGTACAGATTAAAGTTGCTGCACGTTGGGCCTTCCACGGCCTCAGCTGGTGCCACCACGCTGGGTGACTTCAGGTAGGTTTGTGCCACCGGGTATGTACCTCAGAAATGGCTCGAACGCTTCCCTCTCTCTTCCAGACAACGGACCAGAGATCTAGACAGGGGCGAACCTCTGAAAGCACTCCACAGACAGGTATTCATATACAAGGGCTACACTGCTGGATGTTCATATAGCAGCCAACACTTCTCAGTCGTCATCCCCCACAATATGTACACGGTTCCTTACTTGCGATTGTTGACACGTCACCACTTGGCGGAGTAGGAGTCCAAAGCCACGAGCGGGCATGTATATAAAAAACGGTCGTCTCACACCACCGGTGCACGTTCTCCACAGGGTTTTCTCTCCCAGCCTAGAGGGTGATTACTGACGACATGACACAGCACGACACTGCAGACTTCAAGTGTACACACAGCAAAGAAAAGGACTCACCCACTGCACTCCACACACTCACAGTGAATTAGGGTCAAAACCACATAGGACCGGGGATTAGTTCCTGGACGTTGGGGGCACCAAAGCAACAGACGGCCAGAGGAAACGTCACAGCCACGACAAGGCACCAGACTCCTTTTTTGCTGGTCCCGGCTACCCACCAATCCTATTACGGTGGGGCCGCTCACAATGGTCACAACTCACAAGAGATATATGGATATTCCACGCTTGCAAAGTAACTGATGACATGCCAAATATTTCAGTGTACTCACACTTTCATTAACACTGGATCTTTCCACTTCACTTCCAGATAACCGACATCTGACACAACTGGCAGCACGATCTCCTTCCTGCAATCCTAGCAGATCATCAATAGGTGTTAACTTCACATCACACAATGCATCTGAACACAATGGTCCAATAAAGATATTCGTATACTCAGCCCTGTGTGTGTATCTTTCTTTGCCCAAGCTCCACAGTACACCATACACTCGCTCTTCAACTCTCCCCTCTGCTCTGTTGCACCCACAATAACTACTTAGAATCACCAACCCTTCCTGTGTTTCTGATGCCCTATTTATGTGTCTCTTCTTCCCCAAATTGCCCAATCAGTGATCGCCACACTCAACAAGACACCTGTTCCCAATAACACGCTGATTTGGGTTCGCCGGCGTTCCCGTAAGCGATATATGGTCCGGGCGGAACTAATCTTCCTCATTTTTGGTTCCGCCCTGTCACAGTCACTCCGTGACATTAAAGTGTTATTCAGTGCATTCAGTAGGTTTGGTTGGGGTAATGCACCGAGTAGTAGCGCATGATACAAATGAATGGATTTGAGTCCATACACATATAGAAAAATGGAAATTAATTGTTTAACGAGTGTTTCATAATAAAGGATTAATTAGGTAGATTTAGTGTTACTACAGTAAACCCATTGCAAATATTCATTTGTGGATTGAAAATTATGTATTGTTTCTAATTGCGTCTCCTGTTTTATGTGTTGTGTTGTTGAGAATGGCAACACATTTTCATCTGCCTTTAAACTAGTTTAAATCACTGTGGTATCTGTGGTTTGTATAAGAGAGCTCTGCTTCTCACAGTGCTGTTCAGTGGTTGAGACCTGCGATAAACACATTTGCTCTGAGCTTATGCTGTGCTGTCTTAAGACAGAGCTAATGGAGTGGTGGACCTATAATGTCACTTTGCAGGCAAAAACCCGTAAGTGAGTTTGCATTTTAGAACTTACGGTTCATTGTCCAGAGTCAATGGGTTTTTTAATGGTATTTTAGTTATAGTCCTTTTAAGGTCCATGATTTAACCCAGCAGGCACAGTACATCAATGTGACGTCAGGAAGACGTTGGACTCCAACTAATCCAACGTCAGTCAGACGTCATATTTTGGTTGAAAATGAAAGTCGGGTTGACGTCTAGACCCAACTTTGTTTGACGTCAAACTCCGACATCAGACAGACATTGAATTTTGGTTGGAATAAGCACCACACTGCAACAATGGGTGAAATGCATGGCAGCACATTAAATATCTCAAGATCTCAGCAGAGGAGGATTAAAAAACTCCACAAACAGCATTACCAGCTTCACGTATTACTAACCAGACTCCGACATCAGACAGACGTTGAATTTTGGTTGGAATAAGCACCACACTGCAACAATGGGTGAAATGCATGGCAGCACATTAAATATCTCAAGATCTCAGATAAATATTTTTTTTTAATTTTTAAGTCCTGATGAAAACTACCAATTTTTTTTTTTTTTTTACAAAATTCCAAGATTTAAATTTTTTAATTACCAAGTTCATAAATGATGTCACTGATTTGGGAGAAAAAAAAAAAAAAAAAAAACACAAAATTACATATTTTCAATATAAAAAGTGATTGTGGACTGGATTATTATTATTATTATTTTTTTACCTTTTATCACAGTCTTGGGCATGTCAAAGATTAGTAATAAGATTGGCATTGTTAGTTTTTGTGAAGCATTAGATTTTTTTTTTTTTTTCTCCCTAATTTGTTGTTGGTGGCTGTTTTTGCCCCATTGACTTCCATTATAACGACATTTTTTGATTGCAAAGCCATGACAGCATGCAATCATGCATTCTTGAAAAAAAAAATAAAAATACAGTTGATCACTAGGTGGGACCATTAACCCTTTAGATAGGCCTGTGCAAAAAAGGCTTATTTTCTGGCTTGTATGGAGTCATATGGAGTATAATAGCAAATAATAGTGTGTGTGTGTGTGTTATAGAGAGAGAGAGAGAGAGAGAGACAGAGAGTGGGTGTGAGAGAGACCTTTGTGCACTTACCTTGATGTACAGTATCTGAAAAAATCAAAATATGTACCTCATGCTCTCAGAACTACATGGAGTAAACAATAAAATAAGTGTGTTTATGCACCTGCTGCCTTTTGATGGTGAAAAGTACAGATGGCCTATATGTGAAATGCTCCTCTTTTCTTGATGGTAAAGCCAGTTTAAAACCTTTCTGTATCCTGTAAAAAAAATCTACTTCGCATCAAATTTATGAACATAATGTATTATGAACCAAAATGCAATACCGACTTCAAATGAGCTGCAGCTCGCTGGAGGGGTCACGCTACATAATCATTTCTAAAACTTTGGTACAAGTCAAGCCCTTTCTCATGGTGCTTGCTGCTCTTCTCAACATTAAATATCCAGCACGATGGCATGCAAGTGTTTACATCCATATACTTTGTTTTTGTTTAGTCTATTTGCTTGTTAAGTCTGACGCCACGTAGCAGTGCTTCCGTGTCCAAACACTCTATCAGTTACCACGAGAAAAAAACAAAAGGTGCTAATATAAACTCACAATGTGATAGAATACCAACAAAAAAGTTATAATATTAACCTTTAACTCCATACCGAAGTACCAGATAGCCACAATGAAAATATAAATATAAAATAAATATATATAAAAATTGTTTGTGTTTGGGACGCTGTAGTGAAGTCAGTTGTAGTTACTTTCTCTCTTTTCTTCATTAATTCTGTTTGTTAACAGCAGGTGTTCATCACTAATGCTCAATTATCACTCAATTAATCACTTAATTATTTAATTGCAATGTAAATCTTCTTTCAGTGAACTCAACTGAATTAAGTTCAGAGTACTTAAATGGTTTAAGGCAATCGGTTTCCTCAAATGGTTTGAGTAAACCTAATTTGTCAGGTTTTTAAGGATATCTGTTTACTCAAACGGTTTGAGTTAAGTTACTTGTCGGGTTTTACAGTGTATCGTAAGTTTGAAAGCGTTTAACATAAACTATCAATATGAGTAAACAGTGCTCATAAACGGCTGCTGAGGTCATATACTTAAGTGAAGCGAGTTGAGGCCTGGACCCGGAAACAGCACTTCTTACATCATCACTTAACATCCGAATACTTTCATCACCATTAAAAGGCAGCAGGTTAATAAATACACTTTTGTTTACTTCATGTAGTTCTAAGAGCTGAGGTGTACATTGTGATTTTCTGAAATACATTAAGGTAAGTGCGCAAAGGTCTCTCTCACACACACACACTCTCTCTCTTTCTCACACACACACTCTCTGTCTTTCACACGCACACACACACACACACACACACACACACATAAACAATCAATATAATATGCTGTTATACTCCATATAGCTTCATATACAAGTCAGAAACTAAGCTTTTTTTTGCACAGGCCTATCTAAAGGGTTAATGGTCCCACCTAGTGATTAACTGTAAAATTAACAAATTTTTCCTCTTCCCAAAAGGGAAAACCACAAACAATCAAGAATGCATGATTACATGGTGTCATGGCTTTGCAACAAAAAATGTCGTTATAATGGAAGTAAATGGGGCAAACACAGCCACCAACAACAAATTAAGGAGAAAAAAAAAAAAAATCTAATGCTGCACAAAAACTAAAAATGCATCAAAGCCAATGTTGCTACTAATCTTTGACATGCCCAAGACTGTTATAAAAAGTAAAAAAAAAAAAAAAAATAAATAAAAAAAAAATCCAGCCACAATTACTTTTATATTGGAAATAATAATTTTGTGTGTGTTTTTTCCCCCAAATCAGTGACATCATTTATGAACTTGGCAATTAAAGAGTTAAAATCTTGGATTTTTTAAAAACATTTGGTAGTTTTGATCAGGATTTATAAAAAAAAAAAAAAAAAAAAAAAATATTAATCTGATACATTTTTACAGCAGCTTAATTGAGTGGATGTTTTCATCCCGAACAGCTCGAAAGGGTAGTGAATTTGAACAATCCACAAGGGATAACATTGATTTTATTTATTGAAATTATTACATAGATGCTGACTTATTGGGAAAACAAAGACCTCCCTATAGCCTGCCGATGCCTTATTAATACATTATTATTGAAAAGTCAATGTATATACAGTATATATAAGGGCTGGTAACATGCCCCACCCCAAACCTATGTGGATCATCTGCCATTTCTCACTGTCGACTGATGACTAATATGAAGCAGAGCAACAACTTACTTTGATGGAACCTAAAGAATATCCCTAAAATTCAGGTTATGGGGCAAAATGCCCCTGTTTGAAATTTTGTCACTATCACTTAATCATAAATAACCCGCAGAAGAAACTACACTGAAAAAAGTAATAAGTAAATTTACTAAATTTTTATTTGGCAAGTTTTTGCACAAACATTTTTCAAGTAAATTTAACACATTTGGAAAATAAGTAAATCTACTTAACTAAGTTAAGTAAAAAAAAAAAATAATAATAAGTACATTTTATTGAGTAAAATTTAATTAAATAATATTAAATTAATGTATGTAGCAGACACTTTTATCCAAAGCAACTTACAGTGCATTCAGGCTAACAATTTTCACCTATCATGTGTTCCCGGGGAATCAAACCCCCCAACCTTGGATTTGCTGATGCAATGTTCTACCACTGAGCTACAGGAACACTTCAAGATTTTGTGAAAAATAAGTGAAAATTTCACTTACTTACTTTTTTATGTTGGAAAAGTTTTTACACTAACAAAAAACCTGAAAAAAGATATTCTAGAAATTTCTAAATGAAAAATATTTTTTTTCAAAACAGTTTTATCAAATGAGGGTAAATAAATCTCTCACTTATGTCCCTTTAAACCAGTTTACAGCAAAGACAGCACGAAGGACTGGATGCACGTGATAAATATTCTGCAATTAAGAAAACAGACAAAAGAAATAGCACTGTAAAACCCGATAAGTAAACTTAACTCAAACCGTTTGAGTAAACAGATTGCCTTGATTTAAACCATGTAAGTTTTAAAACTTTGCATTCAAGTAATTAAGTGATTAACTAAGTGCTCATTGAGAATTAGTGATGAACAGCTGC
Source organism: Carassius gibelio (assembly GCF_023724105.1). Classification (NCBI taxonomy): domain Eukaryota; kingdom Metazoa; phylum Chordata; class Actinopteri; order Cypriniformes; family Cyprinidae; genus Carassius; species Carassius gibelio. The sequence goes on along the minus strand of NC_068417.1, from coordinate 13,744,329 downwards.
TGTTAACAAACAGAATCACTGAAGAAAAGAGAAACACAAGAACTACTACAACTGACTTCAGACACAGACTTAGATGAAATCAACTGAAATAAAATACATGAAATCTCTCAAGATCTGATTAAACAACCCCACAAACAGCATCACCAGCTCCACTTATTAATAACAGACTGACTTTATTTCTGTCAGACGTCTACAGAAGATCTTATTGAGAATGAACTAAGGTTTAGATGATGATTTATTGTTTCATTTGAAGTAACCATGTTAGAGATCAGTGTTTGCTTTAGTTGGGCTCCTGACCCTTAATTTCTGTCTTAGTCTTTTCTCTGGCTGTTATAACCGTGTGTTTCTAAAACATATTTGTTGTAACTCAAAAGCCCAGAAAAAATAAGTGTTAACCTGTACCTAGGTATAGATTGTTATACTTTATATTGGTGATGTTATTATAACCTTTATTATTACCTTTGAAGTTATAATTTCATGACTTAACTGACAATGTATGCTCGTAGTTTCTTCTGCGGGTTATTTATGATGAAGTGATAGTGTGCACCTCATATTAACAGTTGAAGACCATGCATTGTGAGCACAAACGTCTGACAGGACAGGAAAGCATGTTTGACTCGTGCTTAGTTCTGAGGGCAAGCTGTGTGTCTGAAAAGTTTCCCGTTTGTTGTGGCCGTAAAAAGATACGGCTGTTTATAATAAATAATGCGTTAATGTTTAAGAAAATTACATAAAAATGTTTTGTTTCATTGTTTTTAATTTTTAACTAAGGTTTTGATTATTTATAACATTATATTAAAGAAGATTTTCACATAATGATGACGGAAAAAAGGGTCAATTCAAGTCAAGTCAAGTCACATTTATTTATCCGATATGGATACAGACGGGGTCTGGTGGCTACGGTGACCTCGGAATAAGAGAGAAACAGACTAATATTAGTGTAGATGCCATTCTTCTACACAGCAAAATCCCCAGTGTTAATTTAACACTCTGAGTGTGGATTATATAAACACTGAAGCAGTGTTAAAAGTAACACTGAAGCAGAGTTGAAGTTAATGAGATAATTAAGAAGTTAATTGACTTATGATTGAGCATTATTGAAGACACCTGATGTTAACAAGCAGAATCACCAAACGAGAAAATCACAATTTGTGTGTCACCATTATAGCAAGTACATGCACAGTAAAAAAATTTGCCGTTAAATAACAGTAATTTTCTGGCAGCAGGGGTGCCAGTAAAGTACTGTTAATTTACAGCTCTTAACCATTAATTTACCACTCTTATTTTTTAACAGTATTTTATAGGGCTGCACGATTAATCGCATGAGATTGTCATGCGTGTCTTTGTCAGTAAAGCCGGTTCTGTGATTAGCAGTAAATGTCCACCACCTGGTTTCAAATGGAGCGGCACTTCCCAGCTAGAATTTTCTTTGTTCTATAATGTTCTAAGAACATTCCCATGGATTGTTCTAACAATGTTTTTAGCGGGTAGTTTTATTTTTGTTCCCAGAACGTTCTCTCAAAAGATAGGATAACGTTCTCTAAAAACATTCTACAAATGTTTATCAATAACATTATTAGAACATTATTCCATAACATTCTAATTAAGATTTAAGTGGATGTTTAGATGTGGATGTTGATGTCTGTTTAAAAGTAATAGCTTGGTTTGATGTCACCATAATGCTGGTAAGTGTTGGCTTTAGTTGTGCAATTTGACACTTGACTTGACGGTGTTGTTTTTTAGCTGCTGTCATCTTTACTGTGGCTAAAACAGCAAACGAATATGTGGTTCAATGGTGCTGTTTGCTTGCTGATGATTGATATGTCTGATTACTTGTTTTCACCCAAGCTACTGTGTGGTGTTAGTTAAGTATTATTTATTAAAGTGACTCAATGGTCAACAACCTGACACCCAGTTGAATTTAAAGCAGATAATTTCAAAAATTAAAAAAAAAAATTGTCACACAAACATCAAGATTCAGTGTATGAATCTCAGCAATGGTGACATGCTTTATGCTGCAATGTATTCTGGGTACATCATGCAAAACTCATCCATAGCACCCAGAATGCATTGCGGCATGAAGCATGTCACCATTGTTGAGATTCTTACACTAATTATTAAGGTCTCTGTATGTCTAAGCATCCTATGGTTTGAAGTGATTCTAAAACAATGTAGTTTAAAAAGATCAGATAAAAATAAAATAACATAAATTGTCAGGACCCTGTGTATTGCAACACATCTGCTATAGTCACTAATATTAAATTAATAGCGTAGAACAGACTCCTGGTAAAATCAGTTGATCAGATTGTTACATTAAGACATCTCTAATATCAGCCAGTAACCAACATTATGGAATGACATCTTTTTCTCAATGTTTTTGCTGTAACAGGTATAATTACAGCAGTTAAATGAACTCTAACACTGAAAAGAGTCATACTTCCTAAGTACTGATCAGCATAATGGTGACATCAAACTAAACTATAATTTTCAATAAACCGTCAACATCTCTGTTAATCTCAATAAGAACTTGTTTACATTTATGACAGAAATAAATCTTGTTTATAATAAGTGAAGATTGTCATGTTTTTGGAGTAATTACGCTAGAGTTTGACACCAAACAGAGGTTGGGTTTTCACTTTCAACCAACATCTGACTTCTGAGCAATGTCAGTCCACATCTAGTGTGATGGGAAGCCATAATTCACTGACATGCTGTGCAATATCACGTTCAGAATCGCAGATTAATCGCATGCGGTTATGAACGCGATATTGCGTAGCTTGTCAACGATCTGCGGCTCTGTATATTAGGTGCGGCTCCATTTGAAAGCAGCTGATGGACATTTACCGCTAATCACAGAACCATCTTTACTGATGAGACACGCATGACAATCGCATGCGATTAATCGTGCAGCCCTAGTATTTTACCGTAAATTCTACCATGGAAATTAACTCCACTCCCACTGCTTCAAACAGTTCGAGTTTTTAAACTAGCATTCCTACGATGTTAGTACTATGAACTTATTTCATTTGAGTCCACTGAGAAGGAATATTTCTTACACTTAATGTGCAGTAATAAAGTAACTAAATACATGACTTTTACTCAAATCACTGCAGCTCATTGTCAGCTGTATTACACATGTATGTGCTGAAGTACTTAACACAGAGATCACCACTGTATCAGCGACTCCACATTTACTGCCTTTATATAAAGCAGCAGAAAATCAGAATTTGTGGCTCATCATTGACTGAAGCACCGGCTCTACTCTACAGCACAATGGTGAACAACAAAACTACATTAAACTAAACGATCTCTCTTGTGCAAACACACATTAATACAGTCAAGTTCAGTATTTACTCTCATTATCAGTGTATGACTTTGCCTAATTTTTTTTTCTATGGATGTTCACAAATATTTTAGTTAAATTAACTTATTTTTCATTTGGTAAATCTGACGTTTACATTTTACAGTATATTACTGTTTTTCCTTGACTTGACGGCAAAAAACTGTAGAAAAACAGTTATTTACTGGCAGCAGGGGTGCCAGTAAATAACTGTTTTTCTACAGTTTGTTTCTTGTAAATTAATTACAGTTTATTACTGTTAAATTATGTTTCATTCTGTTTTTTCTTCATCTTAAATCTTTAACCCTTTAAACCCCACAAGAAAATCCTCAGTTTTAAATGAACACTTATAATGTGTGCACACTACAGAGTGTTAGAGTAACACTGAATCAGTGAAGTTAATGAGATAATTCGGTGATTAATTGATGATTGAGCATTAGTGATAAACACCTGCAGAATCACTGAAGGAAAGAGAAACACAAGAACTACAAATGACTTCAGCCACAGCCTTAGATGAAATCAACTGAATAAAAGAATACATCAAATCTCTCAAGCTCTGATTAAACAACTACTAAAACAGCTTCACCAGATTCACATTACTAACCAGACTGACTTTATTTCTGTCAGATGTCTACAGAAGAACTTATGGAGAGTTAAATAGGTTTAGGTGTTTTTTTCACTACCATGATGGAGATCAGTGTTTACTTTAGTTGGGCTCTTGAACGTGACTTTTCAACAACTAAGGTTTTTTTTTTTTTTTCATGCTGTAACAATGCGCCTTTGGAACCTGTTATAGCAAAACAAAAGTACACAGAAGAAAAAAAATCTGATATTGTTGTTTATAGATCAATAACAAATACTAATATTTCTGATCTAATCCCGTATCTCTTCTCTTATTGAATATTGATACTACAGCATGAGAAGGAACACTGCTGAGCCATAAGTTATGAAAGACTGTTAAGAAAATGTCAATCATAATAAATAAATAAAAACCTTTGCTGAAATTTAGACAGAAATATCAAGAATCAGCGTATGAATCACAACAATGGTGACAATCCACAAAATAAATGAACAGATCAGTTCTGAACATCACATGCTACTAAAACTTAAAACAAATGCAAAATTATAAGCACATAAGAATTCAAGAAAATAAGTGAACAATTCAGGGGCATAATTTATTCATGCCGCAATGCATGCTGGGAATCATGGATGAGTTTTATCCTGTGCTGGTACCCAGCATGCATTGCATCATGAACCTTTTGATTGTCACCATTGTTGAGATTCATATGCTGATTGTTGATTTCTCTCTTTGAGTGTTGTGGGGACTGCTGCCCGAAATACTTTTTAACTAAAACTAGTCGTTAAATCCATAAATACTGGTTATCACACTAATTTTCAATCTTACTAAATTGAAGTGTCATTCACTCAAATATTTCAACACCAAATTAATATTTAGTTATTATAGCAACACTTTAAGTCAGTCTAGTAGATCATGCCTGTTAGAAACAACCATAATCACTTGACTATCAAAATTAATACTGCTGTAACAGATGCATCATAAAGATACAAATACAGCAATAAAACAAAATGTAAAGTGTAAAAGTCAATGGTCAGGAGCCCAACTAAAGCAAACACTGATCTCCACAATGGTGACGCTAAACGAAACAGTAACATTATCATCTAAATCTCTTTAATTCTCAATAAGATCTTTTGATCTCTGTTCTCTGATCTGACAGAAATAAAGTCAGTCTGGTTAGTAATGTGTGAAGTTGGTGAAGCTGTTTGTTGATCGTTTAAATCTTCAGTTGATTTCATCTAAGGCTGTGGCTGAAGTCAGTTGTATTTCATGTGTTTGTCTTGTTATGTTTTTTTTTTTCTTCAGCGATTCTACTCATTAACAGCAGCTGCTGATCATTGTCTGAATTCACTCATTAGTGTTCATTCTCTCTGTCAGGTGGACTATATTAGTAAACTCATGTAGGGAATAGTGAATGAGGGTGTAGGGTGTGATTTGAAACACAGCCGCTGAGTGTCGAATTTGAACGTTGTTATTTTACGATATATAGCAGCAGGCTACTTCTCGAAAACGATGAATATTACCCAGAATGCACTGTTTAAATGAAAAACAGTATTTTACTGTCGAAATTTGGCAGTTTTTTTTTACAGCGATTTTTAACAGTGCAGTCTTGGATCAGTTTGGTCTATCTATTCCTGTGTTAGGTTTGGTTTGTACCGTGTGTGTGTGTGTGTGTGTATGTGTGTGGTTTTCTGACTTGATCTTTGATTGAAATATTTGAGAATAGTTTTAGACTATTTCTGTGTGTTAGTAAATCTAACTTGTGTTCCTTTATTGGAACTTGTAGTAGCAGGACAGAGCACTTGTGTTTGTGGGTTCTTATAATTTGTATTAATTTGTTTTTCTTTTCTTTGTTAATAGGGAGTTGGGGAGTAGATTTAGAGCTACCCCGGGGTATACATGTATCACCCGTAGGTATTTCTTTGTCTAGAACACTAGCTAGACCTGGGTGGACCACCAGCTGTAAGTTTGGTTAGGGCGCCTTGATTGTTTGCCAGATAGGGATTGTATTTATGTGTGATTTAGTATAGGTTAGGGGTGGGGTTCCTTTTGTTTATTTCTTTGCTTTGGTCCGTCCAGTCCTCCCCTTTCCCAGAATATTATTGTTTATTATTTACAATATTGTTTATTTACATTACTGTGGCTAAATAAAAGCTTTTATACGGTATTTGGTGTTTGTGTCCTTTTCTCACACCGCAACTCTGTAACGGAAACAGGTCAGTTTAGCTCAAAGGGAATCATTTAAGATTTTAAAGGGAATTTGAACAGAATCACTGTTTCACGGCTGGTCACGGAGACGCGCCTGCAGTTCAGTGAACGAGCCGTTTAACATCAAATCTGCGCTGGATACTAATATCCAAACTATAGTGAAACACTATCAATTAGCACAGTAACAAGATCGGCAGTTTAAGACATTAACTTGTAAGCACAAAACACAAGATACTTCTCTTTTCAATATGAGTAAGGCTTTATTAGATAAATCTAAGACATATAAACTAATCTAACACATAAACGCACGCACACACACACATTCACACAAGATGCAGGAAGGTCGAAAGTTAGGGAAAGATGAGTTTAAGAGAAAGGAAATATGGAATCCCAAGTTCACAGCAATACGTTAAATTGCATAAACATGAACAACCATCAATCACGTAATTAGCCCTCGCATTGAGTTCCTCGGTGAGGTTAAAATTATATTAGATACACCAGCACAACAAATATCTGGGGATACGTTGCCTTCGTTTCCTGTGAAAGGGACTCCCGTTGAAAGGGGTATCCCGGTGTTGCTGATTGGCTGGAAGTTCAGTAGTGAAGTGACGTCTTGGAAAGCCCTTGGTTCTTGGGCGTTGGCTGAAAGTGCAGAGTCGTGTGCGCTGGTCGAAGTTGAACGGGTACCCGAGGTCAGGCGTCGGAGACTCGATGTTACAAAACTTAACTCAGAACACGAAACTCTCAAACGGAAAAGAAAATAAATAAAGTTTGACGAGACCAAGTTGTGTTTCTTCTCATCGTGGCTTAGTAGCAGCAGGCAGGCATGCTGGAACCACGCTCAAAGAACAGTGATGACTACACAGCATGGCTAGAAGCATAGCTAGAGACTAGAAACAGACATGGCTAACAGCAGCAGCTAGGGACTAAAAGCCAACTAAAAGCAAAATTTCATGGTGTCCAAAGTATTTAAACTTCCTTGTTGGCCACCCCTCAAATGTTGCCTTGACCAGTCAGATATGGTCTTGGCTCGGGGGTATCATAAATCATTTGTTTATCTTACCAAGCATGAGGTTCCTGCCTCGCAGGGTCTAATTTTGGACATGATTCCTATAACACGATTATGATATATTTGACAAATAAATGATTGTCAGGACAATATCAAGCAAGAAAATTTGATTAAATCAATACTAGACATGACTATGTATCATATAGTAATCAAAAGACATACACAATAAGTGATTATACATGATAGTCAAATGTGTGGGTTACACATAAATGAATATGGAGTTAAGCAATGGAATGATTCATTTATAAGTCTTTTTGAGTTCATTCTGGTCCATATATAATGTACAAAAAGCAGTTTCTTTGCCATTCTCTGGCAAAGGGACTTTTCTGTGAAGACAAAGGTTTAAAGCCCTTCCCCCTTCAGTCTGGTTCTGCTGGGTGGGGGAAGTCAATGCAAGTATTTAACTTGATCTCCTGGGTTTACATGTGATGTCCAGTGTTGCATTTCAATCACGAACAATAAATTTGACAATCTCTTCTTCAAATTAAAATTGTCAATAATTGTTCTATTGGTGTTAATGTTGAAAGCTGTTGTGTGAACAAGTTGGTTGGTTATCTTGCTTCGTTCTTGTGGCACTAGGACTGATTTATGACTTCCTGAGGAGTTCGGCTCTCGTTTCAATGCACACAGCTCTGATAGACTCTTTAATTTGTCTGGTTCGACTCATTTCTGCTACAACTCCATACCTCCTTTTGGGGCATCGGTGGGCCCTAGCCAGGCCCGTCGTCAAGGGGGGGGCATCGGGGGGCAGTACCCCCCCAAATGACTTTTTGTGCCCCCCTAAACGTAACGCACAGAACAATTAACCAAACTTGCATATTACTGTGCGTTCACACCGCCGGCGTCGAGAGCGTCAAAGTGGCCGGACGTCATTCATTTTCAATGTAAGCCAGCGTCGAGGAGCGGCGCGGCGCAACTTGGCCGTTGAGAGCGCAGAGGAGAGTTGAAATCAAGGCAACTTTATGGTAATGAGCTATGACGGGGTTGGGCAGCAACCAATCGGAACGTAGAAGTCAATCGCTTGAGAGGATTCCAAATGACCACATTAGTACCCAAACAAAATAGAGGACAGGTTGATTATTGCCGTTTCGCGTTTGCAGTAATCTACGATGTGTCCCAGTTCGCGTACAGGGAAAGTGATACGTGGACCAATATGTCTGAAATTGCTCATTTTAAGTAAATGACCTTAATATTTCGTCAACAACTATATTTATTGAGGTTTACGTACACCGTTTACCTCCTTGTACCTCCTAGACGTTTGATATTGCACGTTATTTATTTAGATCATTGCGATAAAGACGTTGTTTCAGCAGAACTTGGCTCACAGGAACAGTAATCACTACAACGGTAACACTAGAAATGCATAACACATTACCTTCAGAAATGATTCAGACAATTCATTAGTCAACGCATTATTACACAGAACATAATTTTAAATATAATTATATTCATAAATGACTGTTAAAACATCCCAAAACAGCACCCAAACCTTGCAAAGACCTACCTCATTAATTATTCAAAAACAACAGCCAATGGCAAGTCTCCAGCAGCAGACCTTTCAATATGTTATTTTTGTGTTAGTAGTTTTATTAATTCAAATTACAATATGCAGTTTGTGTGTAAGTATATGTATATGTATATATAAATCATGCAATTCATTTAGTTAAGCATACAGTATTGTATTGTTTATACGCAATTCCTTTGCATGCAATCTCAGAATCAATTTTTGCCGGTTTTGGAAATGTTAAGAGACAATAAACAGAGACGTTGAGATCATATGGTGAAGTATTTTATTTGAATAATTGAACAAAACAAGACTATTGTGGTCTATTTTAGTTTAGCCTAATATGGGTTGTTGTTATGGTCTGTCTCAGATCATTAAAAAAAGTGTGCCCCCCTATGAAAATTAAATGCCCCCCCATTTGGTTTGTTCTGGCGACGGCCTTGGCCCTAGCAGTGGCTTGTCGGGCTCCCCTCCCTTTGGGTAGCTAGAACGTAACACTAACTTTGAGGTTATAAACGTATGAATTTACATTTCTGCATTTGACATTGAGAGAATAGGCAGTAATTTAGATATATTTTTGAGATGAAAAAAATGCAGTTTTACAAATGCTAGAAACGTGGCTTTCTAAGGAAAGATTGCTATCAAATAGCACACCTAGGTTCCTAACTGATGACGAAGAATTGACAGAGCAACCATCAAGTCTTAGACAGTGTTCTAGGTTATTGCAAGCAGAGTTTTTAGGTCCTATAATTAACACCTCTGTTTTTTTCATAATTTACTAGAAATAAATTATTACACTACCCCATTTTAGAACCATAATATGTCAGATTTCCTTTCAATTTCATTCCCTTGTTCACTGGGGACACTATTTCCACAGTACCATTTTCAAGCAGAGCTTGCACCTCCTGCCGGAGAACAATACCTTTGTTGTCCAGGACATACGTTTGAATGACGTCTCTAAAGCGGGATAGTCTGCGAGCAAACTGCAGCGATTAGCCTCATCGAAATGTTTCCAAAACTCATCTCAAGATTGCCAGAATGGTTGCCCAGGCCATGTAATGGGATGCAAGAGGTTTTATTTTCTCAAATGAGTGCTTGCCTTGAAAAAGTGGGGAGTCTATGTTCGTATAAGAGATTGAGAGAGGATGATGAATTTTGCTCTTTAAAGTATATGGGTCCGATATCACAGTGGTAAAATATTCAGGCATGCACTGCACCTGCAGGACGTGACACGCTGAAAACCAAACTCTGTCTCTCAGGGGTGTTTGAAGAGGATAGGAATGAAGGCAAACTGTTTTGGGGGGCGTTCTTGCCAAGGCGAGAATGGGGTCCCTGCTTTTCCTCTCTAGCGCCCCAGGACGGCTTCGGTGGTTCAGGTTCCAGCACAGCCCGTGGGTCTTTGGGAAGGTTTTTTTTTTTTTTTTTTTTTTTTTTTCGGCCTGGATTGCTGTTTCAGTCCGGGCTTTCGGTGAGACTCGCAAGTCGAGGAAAGCCATTTTCTCAGGGTGCCTGATGGCTTTTGTAGCAGGCAGAGCGTGATCTATTGCTGTGTAAAGCTCCTTAAAGGCCTCCTGGTGCTCTTGGAAAGACTCGTCCATACTACGGAGAAGTTTGGCTTGAAACACTTGAAGGATCAGGAGGGAGGGATTGAAGGATTCATCCAATAAGTCATGGGCAGGCTTGTCCAGAGCCGACCACTTGAGGCCAAGATCCTCCATGGCCTTTGCAAGGACACAGATTAGCTTGATGTCTGGCTTTGGCCTCTGCACTTGAGAGGGAGGGGTTGCTTCTGGCTCCTTGCTGGAATCACCCCATTCCTCCGTTCCTGACGCCTCCAAGGACACAGAGCCGTTGGCAGTGATGTAATCAATGACAATGTCCTCCTCGGAATGCGCCAAATGAGACCAATGGTGCTATGGAACAACTTGCAGCTGAAGAGGGCCGGTGGTCCTCATGTGCGAAGCACACCACCGTGAGAGGACACGGGGAGGGTGGGAAGTGCAGATGCTGAGCTGATGTGATACTGCCCGGGCCCGCTGGAAAATATCTGCTGCCCTGCTGATTTTTCCTCTTAGGGGAGGAAAAAGATGGGAGGGCCTGGCAGGGGGGATCACCTTGATGGAACAAGGTAATCTGCGATCATAAATGGGAAAGACTCATATTCTCTTGAAAAGAGCATGAGCCAGCAGTGAGAACAGCCTCTGCGTGATATTTGAAGCAATGCATGATGAAATTTGCTCTTAGCAAATTTTCTCTTTGCCCGGAGGCCTGCAGTGATGCTTACGTCGCTGCTTTCGGCATCTTCCACGGTGGTGTGCAGAGCTGGAAATTATTGTACGTCTTCTTTCTTGCAGAAGAGTCAGCAAAGAGATGATCCTCAACACTGAAGGATAATAATTTGACGAATGGCGCTACGGACCGACTTATATAGTGGTCGACCCCACCCTTTTGGCGGACTGAAGCGCCATTGGTTTGTGCAGCAACACAAACGTGAACAAATCAGGCTTCAGCTGAAAGGAAAAAAGGAGTTTTCCTATACATAACTAGCGTGAACATTCGAAAGGAAACAATAGATTTTGTACACATCTATGGATGTGTAGTGGAACTTTCCCTTAATTGAAAGTTGTACATGACTTTTAGTATTTTAAAATCTTATGAAATTATACATATTGAGCAAAGTTTTACAGATGTGGGCATGAATGCAGTCTCCTTAAAATGATATTTCCTCACATAAACAAAAATAAGTTATTTTTTTATTTATTATTATTATTATTATTAATAAATATTTAGAAAATGAATAGAAAAATTTAAAAATGCCTTTTCAAAATTTGTAAATGTTTAAAAGTATTGTAGTAATGAATAGTACAGACACCATGAACTGCAGTTAAGGAAGTTGAGGCCTGTTAGCTCAGGTGGACCCAGGTTCAAGACTGATTTGATTCATGTCCTTGTATTATTCTCCCACTGTTGTTCCTGCATACACTCTACTCTTCTTAAAATAAAGAAAAGCCTTTACCAAATCATGATTGTTCTACATTTTCTACATAAAATTCCTATTTCATAATTTTTTCAGAAAATGCCATTGAGGCCTGGAATCACCAAATTGCACAAGGACTAACAGTACAAAAAAAAAAAAAAAACGACTATATTACTACTTAAATGTTTGATAGGCACATAATATAGCAATGCAGATTGTGTGTGTGTGTATATGATAAATGGCCTTGTGTAACATTATCAGATCACATGACCAATCAAAAAAAGTTTTCAATAATTCAAATTATTTTCAAAAAAAAAAAGAAAAAAAAAAAGAAAGATGTATATGAATATAATATAAAGGTGGGTGTGGCAACATGATATAACATAATCTGGAAGATATATAGATGTGGTATAGTGAGATACATGCATGAACAGTAGGTTTCGCTAATGTGCCAGAGGGCACACTTATGTCATGACGAAGTTAAAGTAACTGAAGTAACTGAAGTTTGTTATTGTGACATACACAACAATAGATTTCCAAAATCCAGTTTCTATATAGCGTGTGTCTCCAGAACACTAATAACAGCCCAGGATCCTTCAGTATTTCAGTCCAGATGAAGTGGCAAGTCCTTCAACAAAGCACCAGTTTTATTTTATTTTTTTTTATTTTTATTTTTTATGAATTTTGTTTTTACGTTTGGAGAGAACACAATAGATTCCAAAAGCGTTTTCATTTCAAGTTTGTTTCATAAAAAAAGGTCAGCATTTACAAAATTTACATAATTAATATATTTAGCTAACAGGAAAATAAGGTTTATGAAATGAATAAATAAATATCACTTTCCTTTTCACAATCATGAAAACCCAAAATAAAATGTATATATGTACATTTATTCATGTAGGATTCACATAACATTTGATAAAATCAAGAAAATCAAAATGTCATTGTGTGAGCAATTCCACATGCAGAGGTTTCAGGCTTTTCTAAACAACAGAAAAAAAAAATTAATAAATAAACTGTTGGAATATCTTTATCTGTGCACTGTTAAAAATCGCTGTAAAAAAACGGCCAAATTTTGACAGTAACATACTGTTTTTCATTAAAACAGTGCATTCTGGGTAATATTCATCGTTTTCGAGAAGTAGCCTGCTGCTATATATCGTAAATTAACAACGTTCAAAGTCGACACTCAGCGGCTGTGTTTCAAATCACACCCTACACCCTCATTCACTATTCCCTACATGAGTTTACTAATATAGTCCACCTGACAGAGAGAATGAACACTAATAAGTGAATTGAACTACATGAACTACAACTGACTTCAGCCACAGCTTTAAACAATCAACAAACAGCTTTACCAACTTCACTCATTACTAACCAGACTGACTTTATTTCTATCAGATCAGAGATCGAAAGATCTTACTGAGAATTACAGAGATTTAGATGATAATGTTACTGTTTCGTTTGACATCACCATTGTGGAGATCAGTGTTTCCTTTAGTTGGGCTACTGACCCTTGTCTTTTGAATTTTGTTTCTTTGCTGTATTTGTATCTTTATGATGCATTTGTTACAGCAATATTAACTTTGATAGTCAAATAATTATGGCTGTTTCTGTCAGGCATGATCTACTAGACTGACTTAAAGTGTTGCTATAGTAATCAAATACTAGTTTGGTGTTGAGTGAATAACACAATTATTTTTGTTTCTTCAGTTTTGTAAGATTGAAAAGTAGTGTGATAACCAGTATTTATGGATTTAACGACTAGTTTTAGTTAAAAAGTATTTAGGGCAGCAGTCCTCACAACACTCAAAGAGAGTAATCAACAATCAGCATATGAATCTCAACAACGGTGACAATCAAAAGGTTCATGATGCAATGCATGCTGGGTACCAGCACAGGATAAAACTCATCCATGATTCCCAGCATGCATTGCAGCATGAATAAATTATGCCCCTGAATTGTTCACTTATTTTCTTGAATTATTATGTGCTTATCATTTTGCATTTGTTTTAAGTTTAAGTAGCATGTGTTGTGATGTTCAGAACTGATCTGTTCATTGATTTTGTGGATTGTCACCATTGTTGTGATTCATACGCAGATTCTTGATGTTTTTGTCTAAATTTCAGCAAAAGTTTTTTTTTTTTTTTATTATGAGTGAAATTTCCTTAACAGTCTTTCATGACTTATGGCTCAATAGTGTATCTTCTTATGCTATAGTATCAGTAAGAGAAGAGACACTGGATTAGTTTTTTCTTCTGTGGACATTTGTTTTGTTTTGATTTCCAAAGGCGCAGCGTTATATATATATATATATATAACTTAGTTGTTGAAAAGTCACGTTCAAGAGCCCAACTAAAGTGAACACTGATCTCCATCATGGTAGTGAAAGAAAAAAAACAAACACCTAAACCTATTTAACTCTCAATAAGATCTTCTGTAGACATCTGACAGAAATAAAGTCAGTCTGGTTAGTAATGTGAATCTGGTAAAGCTGTTTTAGTAGTTGTTTAATCAGATTGAGAGATTTGATGTATTCTTTTATTCAGTTGATTTCACACACAAGGCTGTGGTTGAAGTAATTTGTAGTTCTTGTGTTTCTCTTTCCTTCAGTGATTCTGCAGGTGTTTATCACTAATGCTCAATCATCAATTAATCACCGAATTATCTCATTAACTTCACTAATTTAGTGTTACTCAAACACTCTGTACACATTATAAGTGTTCATTTAAAACTGAGGATTTTGGTGTGGGATTTAAAGGGTTAAAGATTTAAGATGAAGAAAAAACAGCATGTAACATAATTTAACGGTAATAAACTGTAATTAATTTACAGGAAACAAACTGTAGAAAAACAGTTATTTACTGGCACCCCTGCTGCCAGTAAATAACTGTTTTTCTACTGTTTCTTGCCGTAAATTAATGGTTGCCAGCAAAAAAAAGTGTTCTTCTACAGTTTTTTGCCGTCAAGTCAAGGAAAAACAGTAATATACTGTAAAATGTAAACGTCAGATTTACCAAATGAAAAATAAGTTAATTTAACTAAAATATTTGTGAACATCCATAGAAAAAAAATTAGGCAAAGTCATACACTGATAATGAGAGTAAATACTGAACTTGACTGTATTAATGTGTGTTGGCACAAGAGAGATCGTTTAGTTTAATGTAGTTTTGTTGTTCACCATTGTGCTGGAGAGTAGAGCCGGTGCTTCAGTCAATGATGAGCCACAAATTCTGGTCTTCTGCTGCTTTATATAAAGGCAGTAAATGTGGAGTCGCTGATACAGTGATGATCTCTGTGTTGAGTATTTCAGCACATACATGTGTGCTATAGCTGACAATGAGCTGCAGTGATTTGAGTAAAAGTCATGTATTTAGTTACTTTATTACTGCACATTAAGTGTTTGCATCTTTATATTAAGAACTATTCCTTCTCAGTGAAATCAAATGAAATAAGATCATAGTACTAACATCGTAGGAATGCTAGTTTTTAAACTCGAACTGTTTGAAGCAGTGGGAGTGGAGTTAATTTCTATGGTAGAATTTACGGTAAAATACTGTAAAAAAAATAAGAGTGATAAATTAATGGTTGAGAGCTGTAAATTAACAGTACTTTACTGGAACCCCTGCTGCCAGTAAATTACTGTTATTTAACGGCACAATTTTTTACAGTGTGCTCTTATCTGCATAAAATCTATAAATCAACCCTTCCATGCATGAATTGTTATATCACAAAATAATATATATTTTCAATAAGGTTTTTATTTTATTTTATTTTATTTAAACAAGTGAAAAATCATGCCAATAACTTTTTTACATGCCAATAAATATATTTTATTTCAAGGGAGTTAACACATATGTCCATTGTAGTGGATACCATGCATAAAATGTATGAAAAGTGAATCAATCGAATTTGCCAATGTTGAAAGTCTTTGCGCGAGGAGACCCCACCCCATTTTGGAAGTTCTGCCCACTTTTGGAGTTCACAGCCCATTTTGGAGATGTCTAGTCTGCAGCTAACCCACTTGGCGAGGGCCAGTGTTGTCATGCCACTGGGCTGAAATATAGATGCTGTCTCTAAACTGTCTGCACTCATAGAGGACCCACTCTTTTTATTTATTATTTTCTCTAAACCATATCAGGGTCACCTATAAGGCCCTAAATGGTTTAGCTCCTGCGTACCTAACTAGCCTTCTACCACGTTGCAACCCATCACGCACCCTAAGGTCACAAAGCGCTGGACTTTTGGTCGTTCCTAGGAAAGCAAAGTCCACTAAAGGAGGTAGAGCTTTCTCACATTTGGCTCCCAAACTCTGGAATAGCCTTCCTGATAATGTTCGGGGTTCAGACACACTCTCTCTGTTTAAATCTAGATTAAAAACACATCTCTTTCGCCAAGCATTCGAATAATGTATCTTTTTATTTGTGAGTGTAGTTGCATCTGATCAAATGTGCATTTTTATTCATTAGCTTGGGTTAAACTAATTTTACTTCGTTGGATCAGCAGCTATGCTAATGATGTCTGTATTTTGTTTCTATGTTTCGCCACGGGATTTACACAAGCTCCAGTCTGGATCCAGAACACCTGAGAAGAGATGATGCTGACCCTCAGAGGACCCCAGATAATGCTAACCCTGAATCAACAAACAGAACTAACAATTTTTGCTAAATGTGTGACTGAATCATATAATAACTTAATTAATAATATTGATAGTTCATCGTCTAGCTGACTACGTCTTGTATTATTATTATTATTATTATTTCTAAAATCCTGTCAAACGTGCACAAACTACTAGCTACTACTAAATATTGTAGAAACATCATTTTCTGTAAAGTTGCTTTGTAACGATTTGTTTTGTAAAAAGCGCTATACAAATAAACTTGAATTCAATAAACTTGAAAGGGTGGTTCTTCAACTACAGGCACTTTTGGCCTTGTGAACTTGAGGGAAAAAAAAGTGTTCAAATCAAAATTGTCACAATCTAACAGTTAAATACAACTAGTCTAGTTTAATAATCCATAAGAGAACGCACTTACATTATAAGACAAATTGGTGTTTTTTTACATATTTTCCGATCCGCACTAAACAAATGTCATTTCCATCACATGTAAATATTTGATTATTATTTAAAATGAATATGATATACATAATTTCTTAACAGTGTAAGACCACTGTCACACATAGTTTTACCAATTTATACCTATATTACAATTACCATAGATTTGTGGATTAAGTAAAGTAATTGTCATGAGGCCCAAACGCAAAGCTTACATCCACTACAACCTGAAATATAATATTGCATTGGTTAGATACATTTCTGAAAATTACTTATTGTGTTATTACATTAAGTGGAAGATTATCCCATAAACTATGCAGACATTTTTAATGAGTGATTATGATTTTGTACATATTTTTTAAAATAATTATGAGGTGGTGGAAATGACTGGGTGTTGTGGAAATGACAATGAATGGACGTCCATGTAGAAAAACAGAAAACATTTATTTGAAACACATTTAACAAATCATTAGTCATTAGTCTGTTTGGTTCCATAACCAGATGAACAGTTACAGCCTTACTGTAGATTAGATTAGATTAGATTCAACTTTATTGTCACTGCACATGTAGGTACAAGGCAACGAAATGCAGTTAGCATCTAACCAGAAGTGCAATAAGCAGTAAGTACAGAATAAAGGTCTATAATATATACAATAACTATACAGGTAAGTATTATGGACAAACAACTGTAAACAACTAACCACAAATAATCACATGAAAAATGTAAGTTATACATAAATTGTAATTGTAAAATTATAACATTATAATTGGTTAGATGAACACTGTTTTGAATTTTGGAATACTTAAAAAAACACCTAAAAAGTTAGTCATGTCAATGCATTGTAACATGAACTAATAAGCATCTTGAGCATGGACACGTTGTATGTGAGTTAGTTTGGTATTGTACAATTCTAATCGGTCTCTTAGATGAACAATGTTCTGAAGAGAACATTTAAAAGACACCTTAAACTATAACATATAAATTATCATATAACATGAACTGTAAAGCACCTAGATCACGAGGGCTGTGCGTGTATGAAATAGAGATAGAGAGAGAGTAACATGGAGGCTTGTCCAGAGGGCATTTATGGTGACCAGACTGTATGTGTGTGAGAGATAATGTGCATGAAAGTGAGGTAGTGTGTGTTAAAGAGTTTATGAGAGAGGGAGTGTGTGTGTGTGTGTGTGTGAGAGAGAGAGAGAGAGAGAGAGAAAGAGAGAGAGAGAGAGAGAGAGATGTGATTCAAGGCCAAATCTTGCAGATTTCTTTCCAAACTTCCGTCTTAGGCCCAATCCCAATTCTACCCCTTAGCCAGAGATAGGCACCTTTAGTCCTGGAGGGCCAATGTCCTGCAGAGTTTAGCTCCAACCCTAATTAAACACACCTGAACAAGGCAATTAGTGTTTGCTGGATTACTAGATAGATACAGGCAGGTGAGTTTTTATGAGGGCTGAAGCTAAACTCTGCAGGATAGTGGCCCTCCAGGACCGGAGTTGCCTATCCCTGCCCTTAGCCCTTCCCCTTTCCACTACCCCAACTAACGCGCGTTCACGTGAAGGGGTAGGGGTGTCTTTATTCTTTTTCGGCTGGAGGGGTAGGGGTAAGTGGAAGGGCCAGAAAGCCCTTCAAACAAAGATTTTTCGGGACCACACTTCAAACGAAGGGGTATGAATTATCTCGTCAACATGGCTGCTACAGCGAACAAAAAGACACATAAATATAAGCTTTTTTGGCATAAATAAAGATTATAATGACAAGTAATTATTTGTTTTATGTTTTATGTTACATTCAATTGTGAATTTTATCATGTTACTCAAAGAAATGTTTGCAAAAAAATTGCTAATATTTGCTAACATCATATCATTACAGACTGCATGATAGTGCCACAGCACAGGGCGATAACTGCCGTAGACAGTGATGGGGACTAATCGCCCCAATAATTAGAAATCACTAAACCATGAGGGAAGGAGTGTAAAATAGAATTGGGATTGGGCCATAATCTCCTCGTGCTGTTTTATCACTGGTACGGGCTCAGGGATGAGGCCTATTATTTCCATGGGTTGGTACCAGATGACATCATCTCTCAGTGGCCAATAAAAGCGATTGATCCCAATACCGGTAATTGTTTTCACTTGAGCACCACTGAGACTTTTCTCCAGTTGACTTCCGTGGCATCTTAAAAATAGATAAAATAAAATTTCAACAAATAAATATTTGAATAAAAACATTAGCGTTGTACATTTCAATAAATAAAATATTCATATATAGCCACTCATTCTATGAATTGCACCTTGTAAGCATAAATGTCATTTCCACCTTACCTTTGTCTTTTCCACCCAAGAAGGTAATGTGGTGGAAATGACGGTGGTGGAAATGACAATTCTACAGTATTTCGTAAAAAAATCCAAGCTAGTATTACAGATTAGCTTTGGATTGGTATCAAACATTCCATGCATGCAAACTAAATCTATTTGTGTTAAAAAAAATCTATTTATTTACAGACTCATTTGATGTTACGCCATGTTTGGAAATGACATACACTGTAAAACCCGACAAGTAAACTTTACTCAAACCGTTTGAGTAAACAGATTGCCTTGATTTAAACCATGTAAGTTTTAAAACTTTGCATTTAAGTAATTAAGTGATTAACTAAGTGCTGATTGAGAATTAGTGATGAACATCTGCTGTTAACAAACAGAATCACTGAAGAAAAGAGAAACACAAGAACTACTACAACTGACTTCAGATACAGACTTAGATGAAATCAACTGAAATAAAATACATGAAATCTCTCAAGATCTGATTAAACAACCCCACAAACAGCATCACCAGCTCCACTTATTAATAACCAGACTGACTTTATTTCTGTCAGACGTCTACAGAAGATCTTATTGAGAATGAACTAAGGTTTAGATGTTGATTTATTGTTTCATTTGAAGTAACCATGTTAGAGATCAGTGTTTGCTTTAGTTGGGCTCTTGACCCTTGACTTCTGTCTTAGTCTTTTCTCTGGCTGTTATAACCGTGTGTTTCTAAAACACATTTGTTGTAACTCAAAAGCCCCGAAGAAATGCCATCAGGTGTTAACCTGTACCTAGATGTAGGTTGTTATACTTTATATTGGTATAACAACCAATTATATATATTATTATGCAACTGCTAGGAGTCTAATCTCTGATGAAATATGGGTTGTGTAATAAAATTGACTATAGTAAAAGTGATTCTTAGAGCCAGTGGTTCTGTAATAATCAGTTAATACAAAGACTTTCCAAACAGTTTGGTCTTCTACGGTGTCAGTTAGTCACACACAGACATCAATAATCAGAATATGAACCTCAGCAATGGTGACCATAAAAGAAAAAAAAAAAAAATCCTGCAGAGCATGCTGGGCGCCATGGATGAGTTTTGTACTACAATAGTACCCAGCATGCATTGCAGCATGTTTTTTTGTCACCATTGTAGAGGTTCATATTCTGATTATTGATGTCTGTGTTTGACTATTACTGGCATAGAAGACAAATGTATGTGTACAAAATGTTTATGAAATAATTTTTATATTAACTGATTATCACAGAATCACTGGCTCTTAGTGTCATTTTTATTAAGTCCACTTCTACTAATTACACATTTGTTTCATCAGAGATTAGACTCCGATTAGACAGATCAATATTTGTGAATAATAATGAATAATTATCATCATCTATATAAAGTATAACAACCTACATCTAGGTACAGGTGAACACCTGATGGCATTTCTTCTGGGCTTTTGAATTACAACAAACGTGTTTTAGAAACACACGGTTATAACAGCCAGAGAAAAGACTAAGACAGAAATCAAGGGTCAAGAGCCCAACTAAAGCAAACACTGATCTCTAACATGGTTACTTCAAATGAAACAATAAATCATCATCTAAACCTTAGTTCATTCTCAATAAGATCTTCTGTAGACGTCTGACAGAAATAAAGTCAGTCTGGTTATTAATAAGTGGAGCTGGTGATGCTGTTTGTGGGGTTGTTTAATCAGATCTTGAGAGATTTCATGTATTTTATTTCAGTTGATTTCATCTAAGTCTGTGTCTGAAGTCAGTTGTAGTAGTTCTTGTGTTTCTCTTTTCTTCAGTGATTCTGTTTGTTAACAGCAGCTGTTCATCACTAATTCTCAATCAGCACTTAGTTAATCACTTAATTACTTAATTGCAATGTATATCTTCTTTCAGGGAACTCAACTGAATTAAGTTCAGAGTACTCATAACTGTTAGTTTTTTCAACTTAAATGGTTTAAGGCAATCGGTTTCCTCAAATGGTTTGAGTTAACATAACTTAAGGATATCTGTTTACTCAAACCGTTTGAGTTAAGTTTACTTGTCGGGTATTACAGTCAAGGCAATCGGTTTACTCAAACGATTTGAGTTAAGTTAACTTGTCGGGTTTTACAGTGCAAGATCTGATTAAGCAACCCCACAAACAGCATCGCAGCTCCACTTATTAATAACCAGACTGACTTTATTTCTGTCAGACGTCTACAGAAGATCTTATTGAGAATGAACTAAGGTTTAGATGTTGATTTATTGTTTCATTTGAAGTAACCATGTTAGAGAGCAGTGTTTGCTTTAGTTGGGCTCTTGACCCTTGACTTCTGTCTTAGTTTTTTCTCTGGCTGTTATAACCGTGTGTTTCTAAAGCACATTTGTTGTAACTCAAAAGCCCAGAAGAAATGACATCAGGAGTTAACCTGTACCTAGGTATAGGATGTTACACTTTATATCGGTGATGATAATTATTCATTATGATTCACAAATGTTGATCTGTACAGAGTCTAATCTCTGAGGAAACAAATGTGTAATTAGTAGAAGTGAATCTAATACAAGTGACACTAAGAGTCTGTGATAATCAGTTAATATAAAAATGGCTTCATAAACATTTTGTAGACATACATTTGTATTCCATCCCAGTAGTTGGTCAGACACAGACATCAATAATCAGAATATGAACCTCAACAATGGTGACAAAAAAACATGCTGCAATGCATGCTGGGTACTATTGTAGTACAAAACTCATCCATGGCGCCCAGCATGATCTGCAGCATTTTTTTTTTCTTTTTTTATGGTCACCATTGTTGAGGGTCATATTCTGATTATTGATGTCTGTGTGTGACTGTTTGACACCGTAGAAGACCACACTGTTTGGAAAGTCTTTGTATTAACTGATTATTACAGAACCACTGGCTCTTAGAATCACTTTTACTATAACCAATCAAATTACACAACACCTATTTCATCAAAGATTAGACTCCTTGCAGTTCAATAATTGATGATTATCATCACCGATATATGAAGTATAACAATCTACATCTAGGTACAGGTTAACACCTGATGGCATTTCTTCTGGGCTTTTGAGTTACAACAAATGTGTTTTAGAAACACACGGTTATAACAGCCAGAGAAAAGACTAAGACAGAAATCAAGGGTCAAGAGCCCAACTAAATCAAACACTGATCTCTAACATGGTTACTTCAAATGAAACAATAAATCAACATCTAAACCTTAGTTCATTCTCAATAAGATCTTCTGTAGACGTCTGACAGAAATAAAGTCAGTCTGGTTATTAATAAGTGGAGCTGGTGATGCTGTTTGTGGGGTTGTTTCATCAGATCTTGAGAGATTTCATGTATTTTATTTCAGTTGATTTCACCTAAGACTGTGTCTGAAGTCAGTTAGTTCTTGTGTTTCTCTTTTCTTCAGTGATTCTGTTTGTTAACAGCAGGTGTTCATCACTAATTCACAATCAGCACTTAATTAATCACTTAATTATTTGAATGCAAAGTTTTAAAACTTACAGGGTTTAAATCAAGGCAATCTGTTTACTCAAACGGTTTGAGTTAAGTTTACTTGTCAGGTTTTACAGTGTGCAACACATACTAATTGCATTTTATACACAGAGACTGAAAAGCTGTACTAGCACTTCCTGGACAAAGATCAGGTCAAAACCAAGTTATCAACTATTATATTCTTTTGTTTCTGTCTGTCAAAGCTTGTTAATGTTTTAATTCCTTCAGATAATGAGTGTCTATAACCGAAATAATGCAACACTAAAAATGCAGGCTATACTATACGTCTTTAAACTTGTAGACGAACGAAACCAATTATGTAGTAACAGTGTTTACACAGCACTTAACGAACAACACCAATAATGCGGAGTAAAGAACGCGAAGAAACTTCTTACTGCGCGTCATCGTGCTGCAGTGCGTAAAGGTAGACTCCCAGCAAACACTTTCACTTTCATTCTTGATGCGAGGGGTGTACTGAAGCACAGCATCATTGCTTAACTAGCAAAATCTGCTTTTATTTTTTAGAAGATCTGGATAAAAATGATATTATTTATTTCTACCGTGTTGTTCTGGTGTTTACTCGACTATGGTAAGAGGCTTATCTCTTTCTCTCTACCGGTGTACTATCGATTTAACAGCCATTGAGTTTACGGTCCTGTATATATATATATATATATATATATATATATATATATATATATATATATATATATATATAGATTCCTAAAATATTACAGATGAATATTTACAGAGAATGCCTGCATTTGGATGCTTTCTTTGCGTATGATTCGTATTATATTTAGACGTATATATAAGTTATTATTTATTGATGCATTATTTTGTTGGCCTTTGTCTCATTGTATTACAAGTTATTTTTATTTTTATTTTTTTTATTTTTTTGGTACTTTATTATTTGTTACCATTTTAAATGTATTATAAGATGTGTATGTGTATGCATTTGTGTTTGTTAGTTATGTTTCATTTATGTAAAATTGGTCATTATTTTGGGTACTTGTGTGTAATCCCTTGGACAAATATAAATTTTGTATTAATTGTTGGAACATTAATAATAATAATAATAATAATAATAATAATAATAATAATAATAATAATAATAATAATATATTTGTTTGTACAGCATTTTGTGAATGATTTCTGGCCTTTGATCACTAATTTTACTTGTCTAAGAAAATCATTCAAGATAAAATTATTGTTATAACTTTCATTATTGTTATAACCTCAAAGCTACTCTGAATAGAACCTTATATATCCAAGGGGACAAATTATCACAAACATAACAGATTTTGCTCATTTAGGTAATGACATAGTATTAAGAATAAAGGTTATGCACATTTTTTAATATGGTTAATTTGTGTATAATTGTAGTTCTCTCATAAAGGCAAATTATTTTACATCTCAAATTGTGTCCCCATTAATGCAAAGAAACAGCAGAATAAAATCTCCATTCATTTGGAATAAATTTATTAAACATAATGATTCATTTCTTCTTCAGGTGCCTCTGGTGTTGATGGAGACAGAGTCTCAGTGCCAGTGATGAAGGGAGAATCAGTCACTCTACACACTGGTGTTGAAATGAACCCACAAGACAGGTTCAGATGGTATTTCAATGACACTCGCATCGCTCAAATCACTGGAAATCTCAGTAAGATCTGTACAGATGTTCAGTGTAATGAAGGTACTGAGAGATTCAGAGACAGACTGAAGCTGGACAATCAGACTGGATCTCTGACCATCATGAACACCACAAACACTGACTCTGGACTTTATAAAGTACATATGAGTAACAGCATCATTACATTCAGCGTTAATGTCACTGGTGAGTTTTATTTTCAGTCATTCTGTGCTTTTCAATTGCACATTTGATCAGAAAACTGCTATATTTAAATCAACAGAGTCTGAATGTATGTGCAGGATTGCAGGTATTCCACATAATTTTATTCATTCCCGTGCAATCGGGCATTCGCTTTATTGTAACATGAGAACACAGTCGCAGAAAACTGGATGTTCGATCTCAAATAGGCTTAATTTATACAAATGAGCCTGTCCTCTCAATCTGATATTGCTTGTGCGCAGACTGTGTGCAATCGTGATCTCTCTGTAAAAAATGCTCTTTTCCACCTTCAACACCACAAATGAGGTTATTTTTAACAGTTATTCACATATTATTATTCTGTGACAATTTATTTACATTATGTGATTGATTATTATTATTATTTTTTTTTTTTTAGTTTTGTAGATTTGGGACTTTTTATGTAAAAAACATAAACATAAACAAAAAAGATCTATCTTTACAGAAGAATGGAATGCAAAAACTTTGAAGCTCAAAATCTCAGACTGCAGATAGAACCTTATAATTCCAAGGGGACGGATTATCACAAACGTAAAATATTTTGATAATTTAGGTAACAACAGTATTAAGAGGTTTTATGCATTTTTAAACTGGTTAATTTGTGTATTACTGTAGTTCTCTCATCAAGGCAAAATGTTTGACATCTCAAATTGTGTTCTCATTAATGCAGAGAAACAGAGCAGAATAAAATCTGCATTCATTTGAAAAAAAAAAAAGATTAAACATTGTGATTCAATTCTTCTTTAGGTGCATTAGGTGTTGATAGAGAAGTGTCAGTGAAGGAGGGCGAATCAGTCACTCTACAAACTGGTGTTGAAACAAACCAAGAAGACAGATTCAGGTGGTATTTCAATGAAACTTGCATCGCTCAAATCAGTGGAGATCAGACTGAGATCTGTACAGATGTTCAGTGTCCTGAGAGATTCAGAGACAGACTGAAGCTGGACAATCAGACTGGATCTCTGACCATCATGAACATCACAAACACAGACTCTGGAGAATATACACTACAGATGAACAATGGCATCATTACATTCAGCGTTAACGTCACTGGTGAGTTTTATTTTAGTTATTCTGTGCTGCTTCAATTGCACATTTGAACAGAAAACTGCTATATTTAAATCAACCGAGTAAATGTTTCCATTGTGGCCTGTTTGAAGAAGTGAGCTTTCACTCAATATTAAAGCCTAACTCAGATCAAATGCATCATCTTCACATGTACATCAAATTTAAAGAGCTGTCACATTGGGCTTTTCTTCAACTTAGGAATTAAAAACTTTTGAAATTGGTTGCTAGAAAAAAACAACAAACAAACAAAAAACATGTTTTTCTTGCTGTTTTAGTGGCTGTTCCTTAAAATCCCTCCAGATGGCACCTTTATCAAATAAATTAATGGCATTCAGCTTTGTACGCAAATGTCAGTCAGAAGTATTGCTAAAGTTGTTTATCAGTCCATCTCTAGTAAGAATCACTGTCTGTCTTTAGCTGTTACAGGTTCAGGTTTGTCTACAGCAGTAATAAGTGCTGGTGTTGTTGGTGCTGCTGTTCTGTTGTTCTGCTGGATGCAGCTGCTGGTGTGATTTGCTGTTGCTGCAGGAGGTCTACATAAGCAAATCAAAATGGCAAGTATTGCATGCAGCTGATTCGACAAGATTTAATATCTCTAAAAGTGTATGTATGTGTTATTCTAATTAACCAAAGTAACATTTTGTTCTTATTGTTCAAACAGAAGAAAGGACATAATACATTAATCAGGATCAAGTGAGACACTATGTGCACAAAATCTTTTTTCTGTAAAAACCTATGACAACAGTATGATTTACTGTACATTTACATGTAGCAGATGTTGTTGTGGTGTTTTTTTTTTTTTTTTTTTTTTTTTTTTTACAAAGTGACTTTGCTGACAACAGAAGCAATCAAAAACCCATACCTCTTGAAGTTCATCAAGATAATGCCAAGAGTGTGCAAAGCAGTAATCAAAGCAAAAGGTGGCTACTTTGAAGAACCTACACTGTAAAAATTTTTGCCGATAAATAACAGTAATTTTCTGGCAGCAGGGGTGCCAGTAAAGTACTGTTAATTTACAGCTCTTAACCATTAATTTACCACTCTTATTTTTTAACAGTATTTTACCGTAAATTCTACCATGGAAATTAACTCCACTCCCACTGCTTCAAACAGTTTGAGTTTTTAAACTAGCATTCCTACGATGTTAGTACTATGAACTTATTTCATTTGAGTCCACTGAGAAGGAATATTTCTTACACTTAATGTGCAGTAATAAAGTAACTAAATACATGACTTTTACTCAAATCACTGCAGCTCATTGTCAGCTGTATTACACATGTATGTGCTGAAGTACTTAACACAGAGATCATCACTGTATCAGCGACTCCACATTTACTGCCTTTATATAAAGCAGCAGAAAATCAGAATTTGTGGCTCATCATTGACTGAAGCACCGGCTCTACTCTCCAGCACAATGGTGAACAACAAAACTACATTAAACTAAACGATCTCTCTTGTGCAAACACACATTAATACAGTCAAGTTCAGTATTTACTCTCATTATCAGTGTATGACTTTGCCTAATTTTTTTTCTATGGATGTTCACAAATATTTTAGTTAAATTAACTTATTTTTCATTTGGTAAATCTGACGTTTACATTTTACAGTATATTACTGTTTTTCCTTGACTTGACGGCAAAAAACTGAAGAAAAACACTTTTTTTGCTGGCAACCATTAATTTACGGCAAGAAACAGTAGAAAAACAGTTATTTACTGGCAGCAGGGGTGCCAGTAAATAACTGTTTTTCTACAGTTTGTTTCCTGTAAATTAATTACAGTTTATTACTGTTAAATTATGTTCCATTCTGTTTTTTTCTTCATCTTAAATCTTTAACCCTTTAAACCCCACAAGAAAATCCTCAGTTTTAAATGAACACTTATAATGTGTGCACACTACAGAGTGTTAGAGTAACACTGAATCAGTGAAGTTAATGAGATAATTATGTGATTAATTGATGATTGAGCATTAGTGATAAACACCTGCAGAATCACTGAAGGAAAGAGAAACACAAGAACTACAAATGACTTCAGCCACAGCCTTAGATGAAATCAACTGAATAAAAGAATACATCAAATCTCTCAAGATCTGATTAAACTACTAAAACAGCTTCACCAGATTCACATTACTAACCAGACTGACTTTATTTCTGTCAGATGTCTACAGAAGAACTTATGGAGAGTTAAATAGGTTTAGGTGTTTTTTTCACTACCATGATGGAGATCAGTGTTTACTTTAGTTGGGCTCTTGAACGTGACTTTTCAACAACTAAGTTTTTTTTTTTTCATGCTGTAACAATGCGCCTTTGGAACCTGTTATAGCAAAACAAAAGTACACAGAAGAAAAAAAATCTGATATTGTTGTTTATAGATTGACAAGAACAAATACTATTATTTCTGATCTAATAATTGATACTACAGCATGAGAAGGGACACTGCTGAGCCATAAGTTATGAAAGACTGTTAAGAAAATGTCACTCATAATAAATAAAAAAAACCTTTGCTGAAATTTAGACAGAAATATCAAGAATCAGCGTATGAATCACAACAATGGTGACAATCCACAAAATAAATGAACAGATCTGTTCTGAACATCACAACACATGCTACTAAAACTTAAAACAAATGCAAAATTATAAGCACATAAGAATTCAAGAAAATAAGTGAACAATTCAGGGGCATAATTTATTCATACCGCAATGCATGCTGGGAATCATGGATGAGTTTTATCCTGTGCTGGTACCCAGCATGCATTGCATCATGAACCTTTTGATTGTCACCATTGTTGAGATTCATATGCTGATTGTTGATTTCTCTCTTTGAGTGTTGTGGGGACTGCTGCCCGAAATACTTTTTAACTAAAACTAGTCGTTAAATCCATAAATACTGGTTATCACACTACTTTTCAATCTTACTAAATTGAAGTGTCATTCACTCAAATATTTCAAAACCAAATTAATATTTGATTATTATAGCAACACTTTAAGTCAGTCTAGTAGATCATGCCTGTTAGAAACAACCATAATCACTTGACTATCAAAATTAATACTGCTGTAACAGATGCATCATAAAGATACAAATACAGCAATAAAACAAAATGTAAAGTGTAAAAGTCAATGGTCAGGAGCCCAACTAAAGCAAACACTGATCTCCACAATGGTGACGCTAAACGAAACAGTAACATTATCATCTAAATCTCTTTAATTCTCAATAAGATCTTTTGATCTCTGTTCTCTGATCTGACAGAAATAAAGTCAGTCTGGTTAGTAATGTGTGAAGTTGGTGAAGCTGTTTGTTGATCGTTTAAATCTTCAGTTGATTTCATCTAAGGCTGTGGCTGAAGTCAGTTGTATTTCATGTGTTTGTCTTGTTATGTTTTTTTTTCTTCAGTGATTCTACACATTAACAGCAGCTGTTGATCAGTGTCTGAATTCACTCATTAGTGTTCATTCTCTCTGTCAGGTGGACTATATTAGTAAACTCATGTAGGGAATAGTGAATGAGGGTGTAGGGTGTGATTTGAAACACAGCCGCTGAGTGTCGAATTTGAACGTTGTTAATTTACGATATATAGCAGCAGGCTACTTCTCGAAAACGATGAATATTACCCAGAATGCACTGTTTTAATGAAAAACAGTATTTTACTGTCGAAATTTGGCCGCGATTACAGCGATTTTTAACAGTGTAGAATATGACATATTTTCACATTTACACTTTTTTGTTATGTATATAATTCCATATATAATTCCTCATGTGTTAATTCATAGTTTTGATGCCTTCAGTGTGAATCTACAATTTTCATAGTCATGAAAATTAAAGAAAACTTTGAATGAGAAGGTGTGTCCAAACATTTGGTCTGTACTAATATATATATATATATATATATATATATATATATATATATATATATATATATATATATATATATATATATATAGATATATATAGATATATCTATATCTATCTATATATATATATATATATATATATATATATATATATATATATATATATATATATTAATTATTATTATAATTTTTATTTTATTATTTTTTTTATTGAGCTGCTGGAGGTTTCTTTTGGAAGTTTAAATCAGCTTGCTTTGAACTACCATTGTTCTGTGGCAAACAGGCAATAGATGGGTAATCTTCTCCAGTTGATTTATTCAGTTTAGTCCTTCAAGATCAAATTAAAAACATGACTACTCTGGGGAGCCTCTTTATGTAAACAGAAGATGTTAATCTAACTGAAAGCAACACCTACAGGGGTTGTTTATGTGTTTAAAGCTGCTTGCTTTAAATCTGTATTGTATAAAGCGCTATATAAATAAAAATGAAATGAATGGAGTGAGAAATTGCTGCTCGTGCAAACGTATCCACATTGCTACAATACAATGCTTTCTTAACTGCTGTTTTCTCAGAGCTGTTAGTTTTGTTGTTTGTTTATTTTTCTATTTAGAGGAAAGTGCACAGCACATATTTACATATTAATCTAAATGCCACTCACAGCGACATTGGGATGTCCACAAACAGTATATTGCTGGTCACATATTTCAAACTTATTGTTATCCCTCAATTTAACAAAGGAAAATAACTTCATCTTCATCAAGTACAATGTGGCCTAGATATTTCTGTTAGATCTTTTCTTTGAAATCTTTACATTGTAAAGTGAAAAACATTCATGTTTGTGTAACTGAATCGCTATGTCTCTTTTTTATATAGCAATTATTTGTGTTACCATCTGTGAATCTGTATTTTTTTTTTTTTTTTTTTCTCAGTGCGATGGTGGAGAATGATTAAATCTGGATGAAACTGGAAGGACATTGGTTTCTCAGTTGGGGAAGCAGCAAGAGGAATGAGGGACATCCACTACTCAGATATGTGTTGTGTGTTGACAAATATATGATTATTATTTTTTTTTTTTTTAAGTAAATCTATTTATTTATTTTTTGTTTCGTAGTGTAGTGCAGTGTAGTGGTGCTATCTTAAATTTATGAAAGTTAGTTCATATATTAAATTAATTATTTAATATTTAATATTTGCTCACATTAAAACATACAGTATGGGTTAAAGAATGGGTCCACTTCCAGAATGAAAATATCCTGATAAGTTGCTTATTTCTATCTCATCCAAGATTTGTCTTTTTCTTCAGTCGCAAATAAATTACGATTTTTAGGAAAACTTTCCAGATTTTTCTCCATACAGAGGACTTTTATGGTCGCCAGCAGATTGAATATTAAAGAATGCAGTTTCAGTGAAGCTTCAAAGGGCTCTACACAATCCAAGCTAAAGAGAAAAGTCTTATCTAGCAAACTTATCTGTAATTCTGTAATGTAGTTATAATATATAGCTTATTTATACACCTTTTAACCACAAATGCTCAGCTAGCTCTAGCTCTGTGATGAGCCTGCTTCCCAGCACACTCCATTCACATGCTCCACACATTATGTAATATTGTTGGAAAAGTCAACAACAGCAACAACGTTTATTTATAGAGCAAATTTAAACACAACCGAATTTGACCAAAGTGCTTTACAAAGAATAAAACAAAAATAAAATGAAAGAGTAACATGGAAATTAACAAACAAATAAGATCAACCGAGTACAATAATAAAAAATAAAAAATAAACAGGAAACATACTAAGTAGTGTTATAAAACAGAGTGAAAAAAATATGTCTTTAGATATGATTTAAAAATACTAATAGATGGGGCACGTCTGATAAATGGAGGAAGGATATACCAGGGCTTCGGTACCGCAGTAGCACGATCACCATGATTTTTAAGTTTAACTCTAGGGACAATTAGTAAGCCAATGTCAAAAGATCTCAAGGTTCTAGACGGGGCATATGAAAGCAGCAAATCATTTAAATATTGCTGAGCCAGGTTATTGAGGGCTTTATAAACAAATTATATGATTTTAAAATAAATTAATAAATAGGCAATCTAACAATGGCTGAGGTTAACTTTTTTATTATCATGCGGAAGGGGAAGATAAAGCTGGGTATCATCAGCATATAGATGAAAGGAGACACGATATTTTTCAGAAATAGAAGCCAGGGGAAGCAAATACATTGAAAACAACACAGGGCCAGGGATCGAACCTTGCAGAACACCACAACCAAGAGAAATGTTAGTAGAAACGCAATGTTTTATTTGAACAGTAAAACAACTATTTAACAAATAAGAGCATAACCACTGTAAAACCATACCACAAAGTCCTACACAAGAATCCAGGCATAACAGAAGAATGTTGTGGTCAACATTATATGCTGTACTGAGTCAGAACATGAGTGTGCCAGCATTTGTCTGAAACAGAAGCAGTTTGATGTGAAGTTCAAAATCCATCAGGTGCTTGTTGATTTCATCAATCCATTGGCCACCATAAAATTCCACAGTATGGAGAAAAATTTTGGGTGACATATAGGGGCGAGTAAATTATGAGGATTTTTTTTTTTTTTTTTTTTTTTTTTTTTTTGAAAGTGGACTTTTCCTTTAATCAAATTAAATTGTTATATTTGCATTCTACTATGCAAAAAAATAAAATAAAATAAAATGCTACTATGACATTTCTTCAATTAAAATATGGACAATTAACCATGTAATATATTCATAAGCATGAAATATGAGTCATATTATATAATTTTACCAAGTATACCATGTATTAGTCATATCATAATTTAAATATGTGTAATTTTACTTAAAAAAAATTGGGGGGAAAATCTGTACTTTAACTCTGTTACTGTGGGCGACGCTCCTCTCGTTACTTTATCTTAATGCAATACAAGTTATAAATGTCTCAGTTTATTCCAAACTCGCCATCTACTTTTCTCTGGGCAATGAGCGATGCCAATTCACGAATGGTTCATTCTTTTGAGTCAATTCTGTTCAAAGGCTTGATCAAACCAGTTGGCAAACCAGTGCATTGTTTCCTGAATGAGCTTGAATGATTCGTTCAGTTCCCTGTTCAGTCGTCTGAAGCGGTACACTCAGAGTTGTAACAGAAAGTTTAAGAACATCAAGAGCTTTGAAGACGTAGCTTTGGATCTGCACTGAATTGAAAGCATTGATACTTCCACAATATTAATCCTTGCATAAATATATATTTGTTTACATTTTGCAGAACAGACAGAAAATCCGTAATTTGTATTTGAAGATCATGTTCATTTGGTTTGTTATGTTCAGATGTTCAGTAACTTAGTGGTTATGTGAGGAGTTTTCACTCTTCTCTGTACATATGTAATTCATACTTTAAAATATATTTTATTTCAGTGATACGAATCAGAATTTTCATTAGCTGTTACTCTCGTTTACAGAGTCATGGTTTTTCAAAAAATAATGTTAATATATTGATTTATTACCAGTGCTGGAAACAGATTTGCTGCTAAATATTTTTTTGGAACCTGTTTAGGAATATTTGATGACTAGAAAGCTAAAAAGAACATCATCGATAGAAAATCAACATATTGGGATGATTTCTGAAGGCAGCCTTCACAGTGCCTTTCACAGCCTTGTTTAATCGTATTTACCAAGGGTACCAACAATTCTCTTTTATGTGTTTTTGGTGGTATTCCAAATGTGTTTTTGCCTAGTGCAAATGAGAAAGGCTTCTTTCATGCCACTCTGCCATACAGGACAGCTGTGTGTAAGCTTGGGAGTTAGCTGTCACATGCACAGACCTAGCCGTTTAGCCTTAAGTCCTTCAAAGTTGCCTTTGGCCTCCTAGTTAGCTTATCTTACCAATATTCGCTTGGATCTGTCATCCACTTTGGATGGACAGTCTGATGTAGGCAATGTGCTGGTGGTGCCATATGCTTTCCACTTCTTAATGATGCTCTGAACAGTACCCAGAGTGATAGTTAAAACCTTTTAAATGTTTATTTTGTAGCCTTTTCCTAACTTGTGCCTTTCTACAACTTTATCCGGAGGTCTTTTAAAAGCATTTTCTCAACCAGGGTGAATTATCTGCCATTCCATTAAGTACTAACTAAGTACATACTTAACTCTGCTCTTCTCCCAGTTTACCGGAGACCTACGTTGTTTCGGGAGGAGAGGATGAATTTTCATGTTGTACTGTAAAATCCCACAGCTCGGATTCAGCGAGAACTAACATGGCGTCGCCCATTAACCATATAAAAGTGATTAAACAACCAAATATATTTACTTGCACGTATTTCAGAATTGGAATATATGATATTTCATAATATACTGTAGTGAGCATGTTTATGAATATTTTGAATAAAATAGGAAAAACAAAACAAAAGCAATCCATGTGTCATATAGAGCTGTTGCGGCTGCATTGTTTCACATGACAAGGATGATTCGTCGCCATGGAAAAAATAAGGTGATACATTCTAAAATAACGGTCGCCTAAAAAAATAAATAAATAAATAAAAAAATAACACTAGGGGATCAGCTAGAATATTATAGGTGCTGTATGTACGATTTTGACTCTACTAACATAAAATACCATAATATGTTTGCAGATTTAAGAAACATGCTATGTTAACATACTTGATTATCTAAAAAACAATGCTACAGTCAGTTATTCTCTCTTGAAAATGTGTGTTCCGGGTGGAAATGTAATTCTTTGTTTTGGTTTGTGAAACCCACCCACTGCCAGTTTACTCAATTGTATGTCAGCCAGTCGGCGGAAAAAACACAGCCTATTTCATTGCATTCATCATCAAGTGTGCTCGTTCCTGTTTGTCTCGTTAATCTGGCAATCAAGTTTTTTTTGTGTGCACAG
Organism: Carassius gibelio; assembly: GCF_023724105.1. Lineage (NCBI taxonomy): Eukaryota > Metazoa > Chordata > Actinopteri > Cypriniformes > Cyprinidae > Carassius > Carassius gibelio. The sequence continues at coordinate 13,710,088 of NC_068417.1, read as the reverse complement.
TGGACATCAAACACACCTATTATAGTATGGGTGGGCCTAACTCAATAAATCAGTGTTTCCTATTACCTATTAACTTCCTAATATATCCTAATATAACATATTTTACACTTCCCATTTGGGATGTGCCCAAATCTAAATACCGTGTTCAGAAAGGAAAAGACATGTAGCCTACTTTGGAACCCTTAAATGTAATGAATATACGAAATGAGAGAGAGAAAAAAAAAAATCATGGAGCTGTTATAAATATGAAATATTAATATTTCAAAAGCAATGTGCTTTTGAAAGCGCGTTTGCTTTTTACTTTCACATTTTCAAGATTCCGATCACACATCCCTGCTGAAAAAAATAAATAAATAAATGCTGGTTTTGATGCTGGTTTATGCTTGTCCTTTTGATGGTTTAAGCTGCTCCTTTGCTGGTTTATCAGCAACTGCTAGCAAGCGGCTAAGAAGGATAGCCATGCCTGTTTGAATACGGATTCACTATTCGGGCACATCCCTGCTAACAAAAGAACTAAATAATTGATATAATATTTTTCCAAACACTTGCCCTCGCTGAAAATGGGGCAGGATGTTTTTTTTTTTTTGTTTTGTTTTTTTTTTTCTCTCCTCTATTGCTGTTATGGAGCATGAGGTGCACTCTTGCAGTTGAGTAACGCCTTTTTTTTTTCTTCTTCTTTTTCTAATAACATTGTCACTCCCATGGACTGTTTTTGTTGTGTTTTGACTCCACATGTGCTACACATAAAAACTGTGACCTAGTTTTAATCTCCCACTAATTACAGTATGTCATTTGTTTCAGGTGCGTCTTTTTATCAACCCTCATTTGCATGTAAACGTTGTGTTTAGTTCACTGATTGTGGACAAGTCTACTACTGTATATCTCTATGTGTGCAATATGTATTTTGTCTGTGGAATTACCCTATTGTGGACCTATTAAAGACTATTGCATTTACCTTCATCTTCTTTATGCATTCCCTTGTCAAAAAATCCTATTGGAATTTCACTTTGTCCTATTGGATCTTACTGGATTCTTAGAATCCTATTGGACATTCTGATTGATTGTAATGGAATTTCACTTTGTCCTATTGGATCTATTCTTGGAATCCTATTGGACATTCTTATTGATTTTAATCAAATTTCACTTTGTCCGATTGGATCTTACTGGATTCTTAGAATCCTATTGGACATTCTGATTGATTTTAATGGAATTTAACTTTTTCCTGTAGGGTTTTATTTGATGTTTAAATTCTTATTGGACATTGTGTTTAATTTAATGGGATTAAATTGTTTGATGTGATCTTTTATTTATTTGTATTGGACATTGTGATTTATAAATGGAAATTCAATTTGTCCTGTAGTATCTTATTTGATTCTGTTAATTACTTTTTAAGAGTAACTTTACTATTTTAGAGTAGCACTGGGTGTGTGTGTGTGTGTGTGTGTGTGTGTGTGTGTGTGTGTATAGAAAAAAAAAAAAAATTCATAAGAAATTCATAATACAGTAAGGCAAATATTTTAAATTGTATAATATCCGAATAAATTAAAATGTATTACATGTGACTATGAATTCATAGAAACACAAACATCTATAATGGTATTGTCATGACGCTTCCCCTTTAAGAAATCCGAATGAAGTGCGCGTCACACTGTAGGGTGCATAATTTGAACGGTAACGGTCAGGTGAGGAAGCTGAGAAGTCGAGTGATTAGCGTTGTTTAACTTGTTAAAAGTTTATTGAAAGACGCTAAAAAGAAATAAATAATTATACTTATCTGAGCTGCATCCCAAACGAACCATTTTGGGTGAAGTAACTATTGTTGGTGAGTTGTTGATCTCGTTACTGAGTCTGCCATTACATAGCAAAAGCTAATTTAACAACTGATATTAATGAAGTATTAATGTATGCAGTTTATAAAAACATTGGCTTGTCTTCCGTTATTACTGTCAATCGAAGCAATGAGTCCAGAACAATTTAGCAGATTTACCTGCGTAATATTTAACATTTGCATTTGTCATTTCTTAAATGGTAAATGTGGACGTTTCATCCTCTTAGATAAACAAAGATTTACTTCAAATTGTGAATAGATTTTGAAGAGATGCTGAGAAAATGGCTCTCCCCTTAAAGCACAGTACAACTGACAGGAAATGACTGAGCTGGCTTATCTAAAACCAGGAAGTAAACGTGTAAATGTTGAATTGACAGAGCATTAGTGATTGCTTTGGAATATATTAGAATCCTTTTGGAATGTGGTCTTCACAGGGCGCATTCTGACTTTGAGACATCTTACATCGTGATGCTCTTATGGAATTACACTTCAAATCCTACCTCCGGAGTGGCACACTTCAGTTTGGGACAGGCTTTGTTGTGCTGTTGTGATGCATTCGCACTTCAAATGCGCACTTCGGAGTCCATGCACTTAAGTTTGACCCCGTATGTCTCTCTTGATTCACACACCCACTTTCAGGTCTTGCAGTCTACACCAATGTGCTGAAGAGTTGAATCAGATGTGATTGATGAGGGAGACATACAAAATGTGCAGGGCTGGGGGTACTTCATGGAGAGGTTTGAGAACCACTGCTTTAAGGCAAGTCATGTCACTCAGCGGTGTCTTTTAAATTTTAAATCTTTCCCATAGTATCTCTTTGAAAAGGGAAACGTCAAATTCTCCAAAACTGCCTGCCAAGCTTAACATTAAATTTCAAATTTGAAATCACCAATAAAATCTGACAACAACTGTCTCATAAATGTTGTTTCTTTTGCTCAAATAGCATATAAAAAGGTTATTTTTCAGGCTAGACTGGCCAGTGCGCATGTGCAGGCTTAAGCTCATGTCTCAGAACACTCAGATCTTCTTTAGCAACTGGCACATCTAGTAACACAATGACTTTACAGATCAGTGATAGTCTCTTTTACTCAGAAGGTGGGGCTTTATTGGATAGATTGTCCATATTGAGCATTGCCTTTTTTCACAATAAAGGACTGAAACGAACCATTTTATAAACAGACACACTGTATTAGATTGTGTCTGAGTCGTGCATTGATGTGAGCTTTTATACCAGTGGCTTTAATGCATTGCAAGGGATGCAGCCACTTCTCCAATCTCAAAATGCTTTCATGAGGCACAATTAATATAAAAACAGTCAGTAATGTCTTAAAATGGATGTTATGGATTAATTAATGCTGTCAGACACAAATCCACTTCAAACTTAAATTGAATTGCTAATTATTATATCTTATTAATATTATTAGATCTTGAAATCGAAAAATGCAAAGCCTGTACAAATTTTGTAAATGGTGAAAAATTATTTGGAATCGTTAAAGGGGTGGGGGGGCTGAAATGCTATTTCATGCATACTGAGTTTTTTACACTGTTAAAGAGTTGGATTCCCATGCTAAACATGGACAAAGTTTCAAAAATTAAGTTTTTGAAACAAGTTCCGGTTTGTCACAAGTTTCGGAAAGTTTTTTTTTTTGAGTATGGGTCTGTGTGACGTTAGATGGAGCGTAATTTCCTTATATGGGTCCTAAGGGCACTTCTCCTGGAAGAGCGCGCGCGCGCCCATATAGCAGAGCAGAGACATTCACTGACCAGAGCGATAGTGCGAAATGTCACCAAACAAGAAGTTTGTTTTTGGTTGCCAGGGAAAGACAACACTGCACAGATTACCAAAAAAAAACAGCATTAAGGGACCAGTGGATGGAGTTTATTTTTACAGAGCATCAACGGAGTTGTGCAAGTGTTTTTCTTTGTTCCCTGCATTTCGAAGATGCTTGTTTTACAAACAAGGCCCAGTTTGACGCCGGATTTGCACATCGTTTATTTCTTAAGGATAATGCAGTCCCAACGAAAAAGGGTCACGATCGTGTGTTGGAACCGCATGCGGTGAGTAAAACTGCTTCAAATATCTCTGTGTTGTTAACTTAGCTATCGGCGCGTAAGCACATCAAGTAAACAACATGCGATGTTGGCATCAAACTGCACTTCCCACATGTACACCTTTAAAGAAGAAAAAAAAAAGACGACATGAAGAGGAACTTAGTCATTTTCCAAAAACCGCTAAGCAAATATATACAGTTTCAATACATACCACATAGAGACGTCCTGCTGTAGTCGTTGCTGCTGCTGCTCTTGTTCAATTTCAGCCTCGGGATCCGATTCTGGATCATAAATAAATGGCTGAATCTGACTGTTAGCCATGGTTTGTTTTGTTTTTGTTTGGATTTTACCTATTACAAGCTTTATTGATTTATTGATTTTTATTTTTTATTTTTTATTAATTAATTTATTTTTATTGACAGTATTTAACCAAGAAGGTCCCATCGAGAGACAATATCTCTTCAACGAGTGAGTCCTGGTCAAGATAGGCAGCAAAAGGCAAAATTACAAAGAAATACATATCACCATACAAACATAAACATGAACAAACATAAAACACAATTTTCTAAAACACAGTACAAATCCTTGTCAGTTATTAAAACATGTACATTGCTCTATGTAAACAAACTTTAAAATATTTTTAAACCTAGCGAGAGATGATACAGACTACATATGTAATGTACTTTGAAGCTCATAGAGAGCAAAAAGCAGAATGATCTCTAAAATCGGCATCTAAAGTAAGAGATTATCTTATATAATATATATATATATATATATATATATATATATATATATATATATATATATATATATATATTTTTTTTTTTTTTTTTTTTTTTTTTTTTTTTTTTTTGTCAGATCAAACAACAGTTTCATACACTTATACACTTATACTTATATTTTCAGGGGATCCTTTCATTAAGCAGTCCTTAAGTATACATGTGGTGATTCTAACCAAACTTTAAACTCATCCCAAGGCTCAGAGTTTGAGGTTGTTGCAGGAGATTCCTAGTAAAAGCAGTAACACTCATCTGATGGAAAATCACTTAAGACTGCAGATCATTTTCTCGTGGCAATAGGTGCATACTCCACATTAGCATCCCCTTTAACAGCCTAAAAAAAAAAAAAAAACATTACACAAAAGACGATAACACTTAAAAATCAAAGAGACGTGTCACTCTCTTAGAAATATATTTTGGACAGCCTTATTTCCATGTAGCCTTCTGGCTTCTATGTTTCGCATGACTACTATACAAAGGAATGAAATAATGCCAAATTGGACACTTAAAATCCGGTCTGATGTGTGATTTAGCTTTTGGAGGGTTTAACAGTTTCTGCTTAAGTTACCAAAAACACAAGGTTCAGTCCACTTGTAGAAATTGAATAATATTTTTTTCAGAAAGGGATAGATGTTTGATGTGCAAAGTAAAAAAATAATTGTTCTGGTTCCCAGACACGCTGCTGCTTGGCCCTCCACCAGCTGGATGATCTCCTCCACGGTGCCTGGCGGTGGCACTGGACTGCCCTCGGCAGATGACATGACAATCCTTCGATTTTGGGCAGCCGGCAGGAGTCCCCGTTCCCTGCTCCTCCCCATTCAGGCTGACGGCAGCAGGCTCCGGCTCCCTGACGAACGGCGCCAACTCCTCAGCTCCCTCACGGATGGCAGCCGCCTCTCCACATCGCGGGTGGCCGGCAGCGAGCTCATCTGTCCCTGGCAACTCACTCCAGCCCACCACCTCGAGCGTCCATGGCGGCACACTCCCTCGCCCTACTCGATGGCACAGTGGATTCACCACAGCGTCGAGTGATCTTCGGCAGAGCGTCCCTCCTTCCTCCCGGTTTTCAGCACCAGTGTAATAATGTAAAACTTCATCATCAAGGGAATAAGGAGGCGGGAACCGGCGGACAATCAAATAAAGTCTTTAATAATAAAATGAACTCAAAACAGCACAACAGCCCTTCATGGACGACTGTCGCGCACAAACAAAAACCAAACACAAAATAAAACCAAGGCCTGGTCCTCTCTCATTCTTCACTGTCGTCGCTCTTCATTTGTATCCTTCCGATCTCCTCCGTGGGACTCGAGACCGGTGGGTCAAGCAGGTGTCGCTCATTTCCAATCACTCCACCGGCCTCGCTCCTTTCCCACGGTCCGACTCTCTCGTCACACATACTTCAGCTAATTATGTAAGCATGAACTCATGAAATACAAGGACTCAAACCAACTACACCCATGGCTAAAACAACTCTCTTCAACTTCTGTCCTCTCACTGAGGCAGAATTATCCAAATTTCTCATCTCCAGCCATCCTACAACATGTCCTCTAGACCCAATCCCATCACATCTTCTCTAAGCAATCTCTCCAACACTCTTACCAGGACTCCCACATATCAAAACATCTCTCCTCCTTCCTCACTGCATCCTAGCAGGCTTGGATAAACCCCACTGCTAAAAAAAAAAAAAAAAAAAAAAAAAATTCTAAATGAAAGGGGTCATATGATGGGATTTAAATGTTTCCTTTCTCTTTGGAGTGTTACAAACACTAGGTGCATAAAGAAAATCTGTACAGTTGCAATGACTAAAGTCTCAAATTCAAAGAGATAGGCTTTTTTTAACAAAGTTAAAGAGTCAACCATACCCTCCTAAAACGGCTCATTCTAACATGCCCATACACACCACTCTACTACACGATGTGGGAAGATGTGGGAAGATAACACCTCTCCAAATGTTCACACAAAGAAAGAAGGCGTAAATTTTACTCGTAACTTTTGCTGTTTCCACCACTGCTATATTGTTGACCATTGTGTGTTTGGTTGTGAAAATGAAACGACTTTGTTTGGCCTTATAAAAGAGGGCACAACTACAGATAAGTTGTATTTACAACAATTTTCCAGAACAGTTCTACCCAAATATTCAGATGTGTGCAGTGCATTTTTGCTGAGGATGAGGACTGTTTCCTGAACCAGTAGCCTACAATGCTTCTGGGCACAAAGGCTGTTTCTTTAAAAAAGGGGCAATTCCAACTTCAATTCCAAAAAACAAGGACAGTCTGGCGCTTCAGACTGACAGCCTGTAAGTACATTTACATATGTAAAGGATTTGCCACTGATGATTCAAACACGAGTTTTGAGCAGTGTAGGCTAGCACTTGTTTTTTGAACTTTCTCAGATCACAAATGCGTCATGATTGTATGTTTACACCACGCAGTACACAATGCATAAAAAGACAGTATAAGTCATTATAATCAGTTTTTATGTCACCACTTGATGCAACAAATATGTCATTTATAATGGGTTTTATTGGTTTTGCCTCATTGTGCCGGGAAATGGCATCACAATATGGTAAGGGGCGTAACATTTCTATCACATGCTAGCTTGAAGAATTCAACCAATCACAGTCAAGTCAAGTCACCATTATTTATATAGCGCTTTAAACAAAATGCATTGCGTCAAAGCAACTGAAGAACATTCATTAGGAAAACAGTGTCTCAATAATGCAAAATGACAGTTAAAAGCAGTTCATCATTGAATTGAGTGATGTCATCTCTGTTCAGTTTAAATCGTGTCTGTGCATTTATTTTCAATCAAGTCAACGATATCGCTGTAGATGAAGTGACCACAACTAAGCAAGGAACCGAAACTCCATCGGTGACAGAATGGAGAAAAATCCTTGGGAGAAACCAGGCTCAGTTGGGGGTCAGTTCTCCTCTGACCAGACGAAACCAGTAGTTCAATTCCAGGCTGCAGCAAAGTCAGATTGTGCAGAAGAGTCATCTGTTTCCAGTGGTCTTCTCCTGGTGGTCCTCTGAGACAAGGTCTTTACAGGGATTCTGTATCTGGCGCTCTAGATGTCTTGGTCTCCGCTGTCTTTCAAGGCTGTAGAGGTCCTTTCTAGGTGCTGATCCACCATCTGGTCTGGATACGTACTGGATCCGTGTGACTGCAGTGACTCTCTGATCTGGACACAGACTGGATCTGGTGGCTACGGTGACCTCGGAATAAGAGATAACCTAATCTAATGTAATCTACAGTGCACTGGATAGCTGGTGAATCCGCACACACCTCACTTTTCAGAATGATGAGCTTTCTAAACAACATGTTTCAGAAGGCAGGGCATAGAAGAGCAACTATAATGTACATTATGTTGTTATAATGTTTTTTTTGTTTTTTGTTTTGTTTTTACCTTAAACTGTCTAAACACATTTCATTACACCAAATACACAAAATAATGTTATTTTTTTGCAATGTCATATGACCCCTTTAAACACTTCACTTATTGATAGCTACACACCTACAGACAGTCTTTCTGCTTCCATTCATAGCAAAAACACTCAAACGATTTGTTTTAACTAGGTACCATTATTTATTTCTTAGAACAACCATTTGGACACTAACCAGTCGAGGTTTCAGAAGTGGTTAGTCGACTGAGTATGTTCCACTGTCAGTCATGGAAGCCTTGCGGATCACAAAAGCTGATTCCAAATCAGTACTTGATTGCTGGATCTGTCTGCTGCTTTTGACATTGTGAATCATCAGATCCTCCTACCCACCCTCTCTTCATTGGGCATCACAAGGATTCAACTTCACTTAAATCCAATCTCACTTGTTGGTATTTCAGGGTGGCCTGGGGAGGGGAGTTATCCAAAGCACATCAGCTGCTCACTGAGGTTCCCCAGGGATTAGTTTTTAGACCCCTATTCTTCTCCACATACAATACATCACTGGAATCCATCATAAAGGCACATGGCTTCTCCTATCATTGCTATGCTGATGTCACACAGCTATTTTTATTTATTTATTATTATTTCATCCAGATGATCCAGTGGTAGCTGCACAGATCTCAGGTTGCCTTGCTGACATCTCAGCATGGATGAAGGAACATCACCTACAGTGCAGCTCAACCTGGCAAAGACTGACCTCTGTGTCCTCCCTGCCACTCCAGATCTGCAGCATGACTTCACCATCCAGTTAGGTTAATCACCAATAACCCCATCAAGTTTGTTCAGAAATCTTGGTGTAATCTTTGATAATCAGCTGACTTAAAAAAAAAAAACACATTGCAAAAACTGCTAGATCGTGCAGATTTGCATTGCACAACATCAGAAAGATCATGCTCTTTCGAACAGAGCATGCTGCACAACTTCTTATCCAGGCCCTTATCATTTCTGGGCTGGACTACTGCAATACTTTTCTGGCACTATCAAACCTTAACAAATCTTTCAGAATGCAGTGGCACGACAGGTCTTCAATGAGCTCAGAAGGGCTCATGTCACACCTCTCTTTATCACCCTGCACTGGCTGCTGGTTGCGGCTTGCATCAAGTTCAAAACACTGATGCTTGCAAATAGAATGACCACAGATTCAGTAGCCAATTGCGTCCACTTACTACTACAAATCTCAGGGGCGTGTATCTGGCAGTGGCGGATCCTGCCATGTGCAGCTGCCTATAGTGGCATTCTCTTCTCCTCTTTATACTTATTTTAGAGGGTTTCTATAGCATGATATATGACAAATATCGAGCATGCGTAATGTTACATGATGATCTATGTAATGCACAAGCACAAATCTCTCCACTCACAAGCAGATTTCCTTCACTCACACAAATCTGGATGTGTTCTTTTAATTGTTCTTCTATGAATGGTCTCTGTTCTCACTCAGATATAACATGTACATGCTAAAACGTTGTCTTCATATCAATGAACACTATGGAGCTTTTTTTTCTAATTCAGGTGAAGAGTAGACTTGTCTCACGAAATGGAAGCAAGCTGATTATAGTCAGTCTTCTCTAGTTATTTGGTTAGTTAGTTTAGTTAAGTGTCCCTTGTACTTATTTGAACAATGCTTGAAACTTGGTATATTTTAGTATTTTAGTATATGCAGTATATAGTTTCTTAGTTGACAGAGTAATGTGAAAAAAATACAAATAAAATGTCTTACCAAATTCTCTTCGTTGCTTCTGTGAAATGTCGGATCAGAGTAAATGATCTCTGCTGTATAAGTCTGAACTGTTTTGACAATAATTATAGATGCATTAAAAAAAAAAAAAAAACTCAACTAGATTTTTTTCTGTACAACAAGCATTAATGTATGCAATTGAGGATTTAATGCCAGATTATTTTTGACAGCATTAACACATTTGCTTTTAAACAAAACATATTTGTCATTTAGGAAACTCTTGCCTTCTTGATCAGTTTTTCTTTGTTTCCTGCTGATGCAAAAGATCCCAACTGCAGCTACAATCAACAGAGATCCAGCAGGAGCAGAAATCAGCACCATTAGAAAGTCTTGTTGTAAATTAAAGTTTGCATCCGATGCTGTAATCATAGAGAAGTGAATGACAAAAAAAAAAAAAAAAAAAAAAAAAATATATATATATATATATATATATATATATATATATATATATATATATATATATATATATATATATATATATATATATATATATATATATATATATAATGTCAATTAATAAACACATACTGTATATAGAGCTGTCGTACCTGAAGATGTGTGACAGAGTTGAGTGATATTCAGATGTGTGGTCTGGTTTCTGATGGGATTGTTGATCACACAGCTGTAGCTGTTTTTCTCCTGATATTCCACCTCCAGAGGTAGAGAGAGACTGATGCTGAGATCAGACACACTGATGCTGGACAATAAACTGTTTCCTTTGTACCAGGAGAGAGTCACATGACTCACATTCACCACTGAACACAGCAATGAACAAGATGATGATGATGATGAACAAGAACAGTCTCTGGTTATGGTAGGAACAGGCATATGAGCTGAAAACATGAAAGAATAAACAGAAATATGGATAGAGTAAACAATTTTATTTTAAAGGACCCGCTATTCGCGCTTTTTTGAAGCTTTGATTGTGTTTACAGTGTGCAATATAACATGTTTTCATGTTTCGCGTGTAAAAAAACAGTATTTTTCACACAATTCACCTATCTGTATACTGCTGTTTTCACTGTCACAAAAACGGGCTGATGACTTCCTTGTTCTATAAAGTCCCTCCTTCAGAAATACGTAGCGAGTTCTGATTGTGCCAGCGGTTCCTGTGTTGTGATTCGACATCAGTTTAGAGCACGCGGCCCTCCTTGAAACGTGACTGGGCTAGAACGCACGTGTTGGAGATGTACTTCTAATCACAGGAGCGTTTTTACTGACGAGATGCGCATGGAAATCGCATTCATTTTTTTGTAAAGCCCTAACATCTAGTTAACAAAGCTAAACAGCGTTGCCCTTTGTGTAATAAGTTCTAGAAACTGTTAAACGCACCAACTTAAATATAAAAAAAAAACTTTCCGGCTGTGGTCCATAAACAACGCCTTCTCCAGACAAAGAGGGAACTGCTCCATCTTTCAAGAATAATCTTTGTGCGGATCTGGCATTAAACTGATTGAGATTGAGGAAGTTGTCCTCAGCAAAATGTGCTGCACATAGTTTTACATGTGGATTATAATTTTCGGGAACCGAGTTAAACATAAATTGTAACCATTGATCTACAGCGTCCCTGGGAAGGCCAAACAGAGATGATTGGACTCCGAGATTAAAATATCAGCGTTTCAACGACATGGCAAAAACAAATGCAGCTCTTCCTCTTCTCCGTCGGAGTGCAACAAGGCCACGCCTTGGAACTAGAGGGCTGTAGTCCAAACGGGTCGTTTTTTGTATGCGACTTCTGTTAAATAAAATATCTCGCTTGGCACTGAACTTTGAGTTTTTGAATTTTACAGATATTATTTATACTCTAACAACCAACATTACACATTAACTAAAGTTTAAAACATGGGATCACGAAGAAGGGGACCTTTAATGTTGTATTGAGTGAGTGTTTGTATGACCAAGGCTGCATCTCATTTCTAGTCTTACTTGATCTTAGTGCTGCGTTCGACACCATAGATCATGACATACTCATAGATCGATTACAAAACTATACAGGTATTCAAGGGCAGGCTCTAAGATGGTTTAGATCCTACCTGTCCGATCGCTACCATTTTGTTTACTTAAATGGGGAGTCATCTCATTTATCATCAGTAAAATATGGAGTGCCACAAGGATCCGTCCTAGGTCCCCTTCTATTTTCAATATATATGTTGCCCCTTGGTAATATTATTAGAAAATATGGAATTAGCTTCCACTGTTATGCTGATGATACTCAGCTATATATCTCAACGAGACCAGGTGAAACTTCCCAATTATCTAAGCTAACAGAGTGTGTTAAAAATGTAAAAGATTGGATGACACACAATTTTCTCCAATTTAGATTACAATCTGCAACTAGACGGATGTACTGTTACTTCCTCTACAGTCAGAAATCTGGGTGTTATATTAGACAGCAATTTGTCTTTTGAAAATCATATTTCCAATGTTACAAAAACTGCATTCTTCCATCTTAGAAACATTGCCAAGCTACGAAACATGTTATCTGTTTCTGATGCAGAAAAGCTAGTTCATGCATTCATGACCTCTAGACTGGACTATTGTAATGCACTTCTAGGTGGTTGTCCTGCTTCTTCAATAAACAAGCTACAGGTAGTCCAAAATGCAGCAGCTAGAGTCCTTACGAGGTCAAGAAAATATGATCATATTACCCCAATTTTACAGTCTCTGCACTGGCTACCTATTAAGTTCCGTATCAGTTACAAATTATCATTACTTACCTATAAGGCCCTAAATGGTTTAGCTCCAGCGTACCTAACTAGCCTTCTACCACGTTACAACCCATCACGCACCCTAAGGTCACAAAACGCTGGACTTTTGGTCGTTCCTAGGATAGCAAAGTCCACTAAAGGAGGTAGAGCTTTCTCACATTTGGCTCCAAAACTCTGGAATAGCCTTCCTGATAATGTTCGGGGTTCAGACACACTCTCTCTGTTTAAATCTAGATTAAAAACACATCTCTTTCACCAAGCATTCGAATAATGTATCTTTTTAATTTTGAGTGTAGTTGCATCTGTTCAAAGGTGCATTTTTATTCATTAACTTGGGTTAAACTAATTTTACTTTGTTGGATCAGCAGCTATGCTAATGATGTCTGTATTTTGTTTCTATGTTTCGCCACGGGATTTACATCCCGTGGTAACTAGGATTTAAACAAGCTCCAGTCTGGATCCAGAACACCTGAGAAGAGATGATGCTGACCCTCAGAGGACCCCAGATGATGCTACCTTGAATCAACAAACAGAACTAACAATTATTGCTAAATGTGTGACTGAATCATATAATAACTTAATTAATAATATTGATAGTTCATCGTCTAGCTGACTACATCTTGTATTATTATTATTATTATTTTTATTTTTTCTAAAATCCTGTCAAATGTGCACAAACTACTAGCTACTACTAAATATTGTAGAAACATAATTTTCTGTAAAGTTGCTTTGTAACGATTTATTTTGTAAAAAGCGCTATACAAATAAACTTGAATTGAATTGAATTGAATTGAATTGATCTGTCACCTCAAACTATAAAACAATAATGTGTATGGCAGAACAAATGATCCATACTCACGATAAACAGAAACACTGAATGTTTTTGTTGACAGTTTTGCTCCCCTTATCTGTTGTTCATAGACTCCAGCGTGTTGAGTTGTGATGTTTGTGATGGTCAGGGATAAAGTTTCATTATCCAGCTTCACTCTGTCTCTGAATCTCTCATCATGAACATCTAATGTTGAAAACGTTTGTTTCTCATCACTGATTTTAACTATGAGATACTTTTCAGCTCCATATTTCCATGTTATGTCTTCATCTCCATTTAATTCAGTAACATTAGTTTTTAAAGTGACAGAATCTCCCTCCATCACTGACACTGTCTGGATTTCATTTGTTTCTGCACCAAACATACCTGATGAACATGAAGAGGTTTTGTCACAGATTAAAGTTACTGTTGGTTTACAAATCCTAAAATCATCTATAGTTTTAATCACTTGCATGTAAACTGAATAATATTCACCACAGCAGCAGAGACACAAAATGAACAGGGGTCTGTTTTAAAGTTATCAGTTGTGGGGCAAAAGCAGTGTTTCAAGTTACATAGTTTAATTGTGCTAAATATTTAGTTTAGTAAATGAGACACTTAGAACAGTATAATATGAACTTGCTGTTTCATTACCATCTTTCATTCTCTCAGGGCTTCTGCACATATGGACTAATGGCTTTCCGTGACTTTTGTAGAAATTTATGATAACTGCATTTAAAATTTGTAAAACATGAAATTCTTTTGAAATTGAATTTACATTTAAAACAAAAATGACCTGATATTTAAAAGCAACTCTGTGGAGGGCTATGGCTTTCTGAATCACCATGCAGAACATAAACAAAGACATCTACAAGACATCTCAAAATTGTCCATGATATTTTTCATAGTGATGATTCATTTGGTACAGATAATAGCAGATAAAAACAAAAGTCTAATTCTTAGCAAAAAAATAAAATAAAATAAATAAATAATAACTTACTAGTCAGACTCCAGCAGCACACACAGAACAAAACAAACATGTGAAACATTTTCTTCAGTGGTTCAGTGTCTGATCTAATAAAACCTCTGCTAAAAACACTCAAGCTGATGTGACTCCTCCCAGACAGAATTTGACACTCCTTGTTTGCACACTCTATTTGCATATTATATAATGCTTTATTTAATTCAATCCTTGTATTTTAACTTTTTTTAAATGCGTAAAATATTATACATTGTAATACTATATTTAACACATTTTTGTAATATAATTGCCTGTCCGTGTTAAATGACCAGAAGTATAAGAAAATTGTGTGAGATGTGGATAAACTACATTTCATGATAAACCGAGTGAAAGTTTTGTGATTTTTAAATTGTTGTGTATAATTATAAAGTTCTTAACATTAGTGTACAAAACAAAACGTTATATTTAAACCTGTGCCATATCACACTTTCGTTTTTACTAAGGTTCAGTTTCTGAGTCAGACTGAAAGCTGCTGTTGTCTGTTGTTCAGAAATGTGGGTTGATCTGTTGGGTGGAGGAGCATCCTGTAGGTGGAAGTACACATTCAGAGCATTTAACTTGTTTTAGTCGTGTTGTCCTGCTGCATTGAAAAGCTTTTCAAATGTGAAAAATTGTGATGAGGAACTGTGTCTGACTTAAACACAGGGGGTAGGGTGGCAAACATTTAAAATGTGTTGTGTGAGAGTGAGTCCACTAAATGCATGAACCGAAGACCCTTAAAAATGTCCCATAATACTGGGATAGGTACATTATTATAAAAAATGATGTTACTAATAAGTTAATGTTTAAAGTTAAGTTCATCTCCAGCTGAGATATTGCATCCTATCCAAAAATGATGCAAAAATACAACAAGCAAATAAATGTCTCTTGTGGAAATATGTGTTTTTGTTGTAATTCTTGATAGGATGTTGCTTGTTATGTTTAGATTTAAGCCCATGCCTAAAGCGAAATTTAATGGTCACAAATTTGACTCCAATTAATTATATGTAAAAGCTAAAGAGCTGTCTGTGCTGATAATTTTATGCAAATTTAAAAATTCCTGATGCAAAAAATGACCAACTGAGAACAATCGTATGATTTTTTTTTTAGCCAAGCTGTTTAAGAGCTACAAACTTTTTTTGAGCAATAGGTAGCACTGTGCTGAAACTTCTCATATATCTCTGGCCATGATTGGTTTAACACAGACCAAATTTGGTCTGAATACATGAAATCATTGTAGAAATATAGCCTTATGTATAGTTTTCATTACATTTTTAATGTGCTTTTACAAGAACATTTGGTCTGTTAAAATATTTCAATAGCTTTTTACCAGCATCTAAAGATGAACCCATAATGGTGAAAATGCTTAAGGGAAAATAAACCTCAGACGCACAATTGTCACTTGCTATATCATAAACGAGTGGAAAAAGGAGACTTGCAGGGACTTGTAGGATTTGTTTCCACCTGTTTATCATCCAGCAGCAAGTCACTATCACTGGAAGACCTGAGGGTTTAGAGGGATAGTTCACCCAAAAATTAAAATAACCCCATGATTTGCTCACCCTCAAGCCATCCTAGGTGTTTATGACTTTCTTCATTCAGAAGAATACAATCAGAGTTATATTTAAACATGTTGAGAGTGGTGTTCCAGTGGATGACTTAGGATGCAGGCTCCGGCAAGAATATACTAGTCTCGTGAGAACCAAGTTTAGTTTACAGTAAAGGAAAACTAGTCTCCTCTTGGATATATATTGAAATCCTCTGCCATTTATATTTACGAATCCTCGTTTTGTACTTCTAATTCATGACCGGTGTTTGTTTTGCGCTCTCTACTGCGCTTCCACGTGTGTCACTTCACACTAGCGATTATGCTATATAATGCTTTTTGTTAGTAACGCCCAAAAACTGATGAAAACTTACCACTGCACATTCACATGATACAATAACTATTACAAAATTGAATCAACAATCATCAAATGTATTCTTAAAATGATTCTGAGACATAGGCAGACAAAGAAAATGGATCTTTATGAAAAAAGGATGTGATATCGACAAGAATAGCTCTTCTACAAGTGTCACTAATGATGGAAATAAGTACTGAAACTTGCACTGGTATCAAGGCATGAGTAATACATATACATATATATAAATACAACAGACCCAAATTCAAAGTTCATCACAGGAGGTTCTTCTCATGCTAACAGAAACATAGTCTACTACTTGATCCTCCTCTTCAAATTTATAAAAAAAATGTATAACACAAGATATAATTAAATATTTTAAATGAACAAAAAAAAAAATAACTGAAATGTAGCAATAATAAATTGAATAATGGAAATATGGCCAATAAAATATAAAGAATGATGCCAGCAATATACAGTTAACAGTAAAATGGCTTCTTTTGGAACTATTGAAGAAAGAAAATATCTGTTAATCTTTTATAATACTATGTGATAAATCATTATACACATAAAAATACAAGTGCACACTGATCAACATCTGACTCTGCTGAAATGATAGAGACAGATAACGTAGTTTGAAATAATTAATCTTCCGCAGAACATTGTCTCATGTGTCATAATAGGTAGTTGACGCCTACTTGCATAGGAATTTTACCAACAAAAAGTGTGTTCGAAAATTTAAATCAATATATTGTTTTCTGTGAGTGAGTAAACAAGATGATTTTCACATAATTTAGAAAGAAAAATTCTAGGCTACAAGCTCCAGTTCTCAATTGTTCTTTATGTGTTTTAGGGCCTTTTTCAAGTGTTTTAACATTTTTAGTTTTCACTAACCACGCATAATTTTTTTTTTTTTTTTTCTCATAAACACAATCATGTACATACATGCATTTCACATATTATTATAGCCCAGTTTGTGCTGATTACAGTGAGATTAGACTTTACCCATTTAGATATTTATAAGAAACTGAAAAAAGCACAAATGTCAGGGCATGAAAAAACTTCTCCAGGCCCCAAAAATACCCTTAGACTCCAGAGGGTTAAGCTCTTGCTTGGACAACTTTTGTCCACTGTCATCTAGACCAGCACGCACCACCCCATCTGCCCCCTGGCTGTCCGATGTTCTCCGTGAACATCACTCTTAACTCAGGGCTAGGGAGGAAGGCAGAGAGGAAATGGCCTCAGTGTGTATCAGTCTCTCCTCCCTTCTCTACAAATGTCTTCACTGCTAAAACATCATACTACCGCAACCAAATTAACAACTGTTCTGACTCTCGCACAATTTTAACAATTTTATCTTCTCTTCTTAGTCCACCTCTAACTCCTCCTTCATCGACTCTTACAGCCGACGACATTGCAGTTTTCTTCACTAATAGACAATAACCATCAGTGACTAATTCTCCACAGCACAGACTGATAATAACTTCATAACGACTAATATACGCTCTTTCTCCTCCTTCTCTCTACTCTCAGAGATGGACGTTTCCAAACGTATCCTGTCCAATCATCCTACTACTTGTCCACTTGATCCTGTCCCCACTAACCTCCTTCAAGCGATTTCTTCTTCAGTAATACCTTCACTTACTCAAATTATCAACACCTCTCTTCACTCTGGAACATTTCCTTTAGCATTTAAGCAGGCTCGGGTAAGCTCACTGCTTAAGAAACCACCTCTAGACCCAACACTTTACATTTTATTTGACACAGTTTTCACATTGACAGACAGATGATTGATCCAGGTGCAGCCATGAATCAATTAAATCTATACAACCGCTAGAAAGGTCAAAATGTATTAATATTATCATCAATATATATATATATGTTTTGTGCATCTCAGTCTTCAAAATCTCAACCCCAATCCACTGCCATTTTAAAGCTTGGAAGAGCTAGGACATGTTTAATATAATTATGACTGTATTCATCTGAAAAAAGAAAGTCCTATACATATAGAAGAAATGAGGTCTGGGCAGCATTTCTCCTTTTTGTTAGTAACTCCCCAAAACTGATGAAAACCACTGCACATTCACATGATACAATAACTATGACAAAAGTGAATTGATAAACATCAAATGTATTCTTAAAATGATTATAAGGCATTGTCAGACAAAGGAAAGGGATCTTTATGAAAAGAGGATGTGATATAGACAAGAATAGCTGTTCTACTAGTGCCACTATTGATGGAAATAAGTACTGAAACTTGCACTGGTATCAAGGCATGAGTGTATTAGGTTGTGAATATATATAGACATGTATTTTCTCTTACAGTATATATTTATACATATTCAAAGTTCATCACAGAAGGTTCTTCTCATGCTAACAGAAACATAGTCTACTACTTGATCCTCCTCTTCAAATTTCTGAAAATAACATAACATAAGATAGCATCAAATTATTTTATTTACATATTTTTAATAAAGAACAAATGTAAAATAAATAGTAAAGATGAATAAAAAAAAGTAATCTCCAGCCTAATTAAAAGATATATAGCCAATAATATATCAATAACAAGACTGAAGTGAATAATTTTTCTCAACAAATTTGTGTCTTAGTAGTTTGATTCAGGTTCTTCTCCCTTTAAATATTTATATACATTTTTTTAATAAATGTTTTTCTGCTTTAGAACATTTAATTTTATTCAAATATTCTAGTGTTTTCTCAGTAGCTTTACAAATGCACTCTAGTTCAAAATATGAAAGTAAATTAATCTAAATCCTTTTATCTTTAGACTCACAATAAAAAATAAAAAAAAAATAAAAACTAACTTACTCTTGTATGCCAGCAATAAACAATTATCAGTAAAATGGCTTCTTTGGGAACTATTAGAGAAAGAAAATATATGTTAGTCTTTTATAATACTATGTGATAAATAATTATAATTATACAGAGAAAAGTTCACACTAATCTTCATCTGACTCTGCTGAAATGATAGAGACATAATATAGTTTGAAATAAATAATCTTACCAATGCATGTGCATTTCTTTCGCAGAACATTGTCTCATGTATCATAATGACATGAGTGATCTCGTCTTCACAAATCTGAACTGTTTAAACGAGTAATTTGCAATGTGTTATGTTAGCGCTTCCACAGTTGAATCATTTATGCACACAATTAATTACATATATTTAATATTGCAATTTTAAAAAGTGCATTAACATACAGTGTGTGTCATATAGTTACTTTTCAACAACTACTAGCAGAGTAAAACAATAATAAAAAAAAAGAAAAAAAAAAAGAATTAGCCTTGCATGTGACAAGACCGCTAATCAGGGCAGACCATTGCAAGAAACACTAACCGCACGCATTATTTTGAAACATTCATGAATTATATTAAATTACAGTATGAGCTATGAGTTGATTCAAATGAATAGGAGACACTTGCCTTCTTCATCAGCTTTTCTACATTTCCAGCAGATGCAGAAGATCCCAAATCCAGCAAAAATCAACAGAAATTCAGCAACAGCAACAGAGATCAACACTGTCAAAGAATCTGAGTCTGGGGAATGTATAGGAGAGGAAAAGAGAGATATCCATGTAAGTTATTGCGTCTGAGCAACAACAATAGACAGAAATCAGCTCAATTAATACATGATGAATATCACACTCTTAACAGTGTGATATGGCTGTCTATCAGCACGGCTGATAAACTTGTACAACCATGTTGCACTGCTACAAGTGTGACAGTATATTTATACCACAGTTCGATGGCACACGTGTGTAAATAAAAAAAGAGACAACAAAAGTTGCATCTTTGAAAACCCTCTTTTGTGTAGAATTACTTCCTTCCACCACAGATTCAAATCTGTTAGACAGTTTAACAGCTGATCCCAAGCCTCTGTTACTATTTCTAAAACATCACTTATGAACTAGTAACAAAAAAACATTAAACTAGTTGCTTCATTGAAAGCTTATTGTATTTGTGTATTAAAAGCTAACTGTATTATGTAGAGTATTTTGAGAGAGGGATTTATGTCACGAGGTGACAAAATTCCAACTGTCAAGGTGGAACTAATGTTGGCCGCGACTGCCTCCCGCTGGACCAATAACAACGGAACACCGGGCTAGTTCCGGTTTAGCGCAAAATTCCCGCGAATGGGGTGATCAGCGGAAATCGACGGCAGCTGTCATAGACAGTAAAAGAAATTGACACAGCGACCCCATTGGAACTCAACTGAGACAATTGAAGCCCATTTTTAGCGTTTTTTTTAGCACTTCCGTTTCTGACGTGCAGACTCAAACGAAGCTTGACGACGTCAGCAACCTGTCTGACAGATGTAAATGTTCTAGTAGCTGTGCGTGCAAACTGCCATCGTTAATCTTGCAGAGACGGCGAGCTTGAGCGGGGAGTTCTTTGGCGTGAGTGAGCAGGAGTAAGTTTTCTGATTAATTATTTTGTATAGGATTTTAAAATGTAATGCCAGTACGCCATATTAAGTTAATTGCCTGCGAGCTTCTCCTCCTGTCTGTACGGTAATGCGACAGAGAATCGCGTGGTTCTGACGCAATCGTTAGCCTATTCTGTTACAAAAACTGTTTCTACGGGCCATAATGTAACAAGGTAATGGAGCCCTTTATACATTGTTGTGTATCTTTAGAAATAAATAATGGACAAACGGAGTCTTTAAACGCCTCAGGTGTAAAGTTATTCGCTGTCAAAGTGACGCCAAAATGAATGGGAGTCAATGGGAATGCTAACGCAAGTGAAGTTCTGCTACAAGATGGCAGCACGCAGCCGACTTTAACTTCCGGTCGACTTCCTTGCCGCCTGGCAGCTGTGCACATTGGGACACGTTGCCATTAGTGTAGGATAAAAGGAGAGAGGATGCACCAAAGAGGGCGCTGTGTTCGGGACTGTGAATCTCGGAGGAAACGTAAGCGGTGGAGAAGAGGAAGTGGGGCTGGCAAATGGGCACGGCATTGTGAGTTTGGGAGAAAGAGCACACCGACTCAACCAGAAGGAGGAAATCGCTGGACAGTAAGATCGTTTGTCAGAGACTGTGAGTAGTCCGATCGATCTGCATCCTCTCTCTCTTGTCTATGGGACTCTCTGACGTGAATGCCAGGTCAGAAAATGGGCGATGGCCATCTATATATGTATTTCCCACTGAGTGTTGAATTGCAGTGATGAAGTGATGTGATGCACTGTTTTGATGTGTGAAGTGTGAACTCAAACTTGCTGGGTGTCCACTATTTACCTGAGTTTCTGTCACGTTCTAAGACGTAAGAAGAGGCTAACACTGTTGTAATCCACAGCTATTTGAGTGTACTATCTGACAGCCCATTGTGAAGAGGGATTTCATACTGGAATACTCACCTGACTGCTTTGCGGTGAAACTCCTCCAGCTGTAAGTTCTCTGTCTGTCATTGCTGAAGAAGAGGATTACATATCTGTGTATTCACCTGTCTGCTTTGCAGCTAACTTCTTCTTCTATCGTAAGCTCTTTGTCTGCCAGTCCTTCAAGAGGATTTCATACCTGAATACTTACCAGACTGCTTGGTAGTGGAGCTCCTCAGCCGTCAGTTCTCTGCCTGTCACCTGCAGAAGAAGAGGAGTACGTACCCGAAACGAGTACCTTAACTGTTCAACCACAGTCGCTCTGGGTGAAGTCCCGACCCGTCCTCCCCCTGGGAAGAAGGGAGTACGTCACCCGAAATACGCACCTGAATGGTACTACAGTAGCCTCCTCCCAGTTGTGAGCCCTGACTTGTCTCTCTCATTGGAAGACAGCAAAGCCACTCACCAGAACACCCCCCTACATTGCACTCTGTGTGCCTCTGGCGGGTCCTTAGGACGGAACGACCCTGCCCAGAAGACTCACCATTTTAGATCCCCCTTTTATACTCAATAAAATACTGTGTTACTTGAAACCTTGTCTGTCGTCCTTGCCTGGCCTCTGTCCGACTCCCCAAGGGTGGTACGGGTCTTAGGGGTGGGTGCAGCCTGATTGGCCTGCCCCGTGACAGATAGACTGAACAAGTGTGAATACCTACATCTGATACATCAACCATTCTTCATCTCTATCTCATATTCACAATAAAACATTAGTTTGAATGTCTGCTGAGGAAAGCTATATCTTTGTCGTAGTATCCTTACATTTGTTAAGGGTGATTTCCAAAGACTGCACTGCTCAGTGCATTTGTTGGCGGCGTCTTACAAGGTGTTGTTGAGAGTAAAAAAAGACCTTGTTTACAACCCTTTTTCAGTCTCTTTTCGATATACAAGTATTTATTGCTGACTCACTCATAAAAACTATTGTCGCGATCTAATGGCAGAATAATTTCACTAAAATCACCAAAACAAGTTCGATGTAAATTCCAGAAGATCTGTCTGAGCTAAGCACACTTTTGTCATCTTCATGATTTCTGAACAGCCACTGATGCCCTGGAGCTCACATATTCCAAACCACTGAATAAAATTTTCATAAAGATGTATTGAAATAGAAATTTTGAAACAACATTATTTAAAAGTATATAGTGGATTTGGGCATCTGCCATGACACTTGCTGTGAGAAATACTGCAAGTGGAGTTATATAAATGGTGAAATGGCTGGAGTTCTGTTAGCACTAGCATATCGGATTGCTGGAAAAGTCTTGCAGCCAATCAGATTCAAAGACTAGAAATAATTTTGTACAAACGTTAGTATCACTACTGTCCTACCTGCACATGGCTGACAGAGTTTGCTGATTTCCAGATTTCTGGTCTGGTGGCTGATGGGATTGTTGATCACACAGCTGTAGCTGTTTCTATCCTGATATTCCACCTCCAGAGGTAGAGATAGACTGATGCTGAGATCAGACACACTGATGCTGGACAATAAACTGTTTCTTTTGTACCAGGTGAGAGTCACATGACCCACATTCACCACTGAACACACCAGTGAACAAGATGATGATGATGAAGAAGAGCAGTCTCTGGTAATGTTAGGAACAGACAGACGACCTGAAAACATGAGAGAATAAACTAAAACAGGATACATTTACACAACTTTATTTCCATTTCAGCATTGAATGACTGCTTATATTATGTCACCTCAAACTATAAAATAAAGAATATAACAGGCAGAGCAAATTATGTCTGCTCACCATAGACAGAAACACTGAATGTTTTTGATGCCAGTTTTGCTCCACTTATTTGTAGTTCATAGACTCCAGTGTGTTGAGTTGTGATGTTTGTGATGGTCAGAGATCCAGTTTGATAGTCCAGCTTCAGTCTATCTCTGAATATCCCATCAGGAACATCATACATTGAGAAGATTTGTTTCTCTCTTCTGATTTCAGCTATGAGAGAACTACCAACTCCAAATGTCCACAGTATGTCATTGTTTTCAGGTATTTCAGTAACATCAGTGCTCAGAGTGACAGAATCTCCCTTTATCAATGACACCTCAAATACACCTGATGAACAAATATTTTACACAGATATTAAGCAAATTGTAAGTATAGGAAACTATAATTAAAAAGCAACACATATTCTATTTCCTTTTTTTTTTTTTTTTGGACTGACAAGCATACACTTTCTGTCTGATACTGTATAAGTACTTTAGCTCTTGCAGATAAATAACAATATGCTTTTATATACTTCTACCACTAAAGACAGAATATTAGTATGAAGCAGAGATATGAAACACCGCAGCAGCTCTTTCAGATTTCCATAAAATATATGTATAGTGTCAAATAATGGAGTACAATCAAAGTATAATTTATGAAAAAGGATAGATAACAAGGACTGGTTGCTCTTCTGTCCCTGTGTTGACAGGAATTGGGAGTAAGTGCAGAGGAAGAGGCACTTCCTTCAGCCTGAGGCTTATTCATTACACTTTTGTTAGACAATAGTTAGACAATTGTTAAAATTACGAATGACTTGCTTCTTGCGTCAGACTAAGGCTGGATCTCATTGTTAGTTTTACTTGACCTTGCTCTTAGATAGTTTAGATCCTATCTGTCCAATCATTACAACTTTATTTAAAAGGGGAGCCATCTCAGTTATCACCAGTAAAATATGGAGTGCCACAAGGATCTGTCCTAGGTCCTCTGCTATTTTCAATATACATGTTGCCCCTTGGTAACACGGGATAAACTTTTATGCTGTCGATACCCAAATATATCTCAACAAGACCAGATAAATTAGCTAAGATAACATAGTGTGTTACAAATATATTTCTCATATTTATATAAAATATATTCTCATATTAAATTCGGATATGACAGATATATTACTTATTGGACCAAAAAAAAAAAAAAAAAAAACAGTACACAGAGACTCTTGGATTACAATTTGCAACTAGAAGGATGTACTGTTACTTCCTCTACAGTCAAAAATCTGGGCGTTATATTAGACAGCAACTTCCCCTTTCCCATGTTACAAAAACAGCATTATTCCATCTTAGAAACAGGCAATTTATGAAAAATCAAGCATATGTTTTTCTGATTAAATGTTTTAAATAGATTTTTCTTTAAATGATTTAACTGACAGTCACCACTTAAAAGCAACTACTAAATATCGTAGAAACTTAATTTTCTGTAAAGTTGATTTGCAACTATTTGTATCGTGAAAAGCACTATGGAAATGTACTTGAATTGAATAGACAGACATCAGACCAACAAATAAACATTAATATCACTACTTCCATACCTGAACATGTGTGACAGAGTTGACTAATGTCCAGATGTGTGGTCTGGTTGCTGATGGGATTGTTGATCACACAGCTGTAGCTGTTTTTCTCCTGATATTCCACCTCCAGAGGTAGAGAGAGACTGATGCTGAGATCAGACACACTGATGCTGGACAATAAACTGTTTCCTTTGTACCAGGAGAGAGTCACATGACTCAAATTCACCACTGAGCACAACAATGAACAATAGGATGATGCTGAAGATGATGATGATGAAGAACAGTCTCTGGTAATGTTAGGAACAGGCAGATGTGCTGCAAAACATGTGAATACACTGAAATGTGGATAAATCTACACAACTTTATTTTTATTTCAGTGTTGTGTGAGTGTTTATATGATGCCATCTCAAACTGTAAAACAAGAATATGTAACAGGCGGAATGAATGATCTCTACTCACCATAGACAGAAACACTGAATGTTTTTGATGTCAGTTTTGCTCCACTTATCTGTAGTTCATAGAGTCCAGCATGTTGAGTTGTGATGTTCATGATGGTCAGAGATCCAGTTTGATTGTCCAGCTTCAGTCTGTCTCTGAATATCCCATCAGGAACATTATCATATTTGTAAAAGATTTGTTTCTCCCGACTGATTTCAGCTATGAGAGACATTTCAGCTCCAAATTTCCACAGTATGTCATCGTCTTCAAGTATTTCAGTAAGATCAGTGTTTAGTGTGACAGAATCTCCCTCCAACACTGACACTGTCTCACCAAACACACCTGGATAATAAAAACAGATTTTTTTCACCGACAATTACAAAGGCAGGCTACTGTAATTTAAAAGCAACACATATTCCATTTCCTTATTTTCTATTTATTTGTTTGACTGGCAAGCAAAACATTTTTGTCTGATATACAGTATATATCTTAAAAACTGATACTGTAAACTGCTAACCGCTACCATTAAAGAGATATTATTAGAACCAAGCAGAAAGAGAAAACATTGCAGCAGCACATAGAGATCACCTATGAATATATTTAGCAGCGTATTTTAAGAAAAAGGACAGATAACCAGGCCCCATAGGACACATAATAAAATCACTTTAATTGAGTAATTAAAGTAACACAATACTTTGAAATTTACAGTGAAGTTTTACTTTTTCAAATAAAGAAAGCAAGCAACTTTATTTTCACGTTTATTAATTGATGGATCTTCTGCCCACGTGTTGAGATAACTTATAGAATGAAAGTGCCTTTACAGTTGCCCAAATTAAAACTTTTGTGTGTTTTGTTTTTTTTTATTATGAAAAATAAGCAAGCCCAGCCCACATTAAAAAGTAACACAAAAGTAACATTAACCATTACTTTCCATACAAACTAACACAATTAGTTACTTTTTTTATAGAGAAACACTATATATTATATACTTTCCCTGCAGCTGTAACAACCCATGGGCTTAATCCTTGTGATGCAATGCATCCTTAATATTTATTTTGCTTTAAAGTTATCTGTTGTAGAGTAGAATAAATGTGCAACATTTAATAAACAAATTCATTATTACAGACTGAATATTTTTTAATGTTTGAAAACATTAAAAATAGTATATTATTTTTTGGTACCTAAAGTAGACTGCCTCAGTGACAGTTTTTGTACCTTTTCCGTTAGTGCAGCAGATACTTTATTACTCTGACATTTAAACAAAAAAATATATATATATTAATAATCAACCATACAATTAAACAAAAAGTATAGCTTACCAATCAGATTCCACCAGCACAAAAATAACAAAACAGACATTTTATTCAATAGCTTATCTAAAAGCATTTCTAAAAATGCTACTGTTGAAAACACTGCAGAGCTGTCAATGTGAATCCTCCCGACTCAGAGCACAGGATGAGCTCCCCCTGCTGCCTTCACTAACAACTCTTCCAGCAGCAAAAGACTGTAAAAAACACATGAAAATAATCTTAAACTTTAGCTTGCAGTTTGTGGTTGGATGTGTTGTTAAAAACCAGTAAAATAAAAATACAAATACAACATTTAAAGACTCAACGTTTTTGTAAAATAGCATGCAAATTTTGCGCAGCACCCTTGTATATTTATTTATTTATTTATTTATTTATTATTTCTTTATCAGTTTATATTTTATTTTGTTAGAAAACTATAGTTTCATTAAAAGCATGTTTTACTAATGTGTCTCATTACAAGAGATTTGTACATTTGTGCAGTGAAAATGTGTTGAACAATTTGGGAATGGAACCTGGCACTAAATTTTTTTTTACACAGGAAAAACCCGGCCTTGAATGAAATGCATGTAACATTTTAAGAAGAAATGTTTCTTTTAATTCTTATAAAATGTTAGAACCAACAGTCTCGTGCATATAGCGTGGTTGTGCTGCGGGTGATCCTTGAAAGTGTCCGAGCTCTAGGTCTGATGCCATCCCCTCCTCTCTCTAACCCACTTATGCGCTTTCTGTACTGCCCTGTATAAATAAAAACAAAAACACCCAAAATAAATACAACTATGATATTGTGAAACATCTTTAACTGTCATCTAACCTCGTCATCAAATTCATCTGCCTCATACAAACATACTCGTGCCGTATGGATATAAGTATTTGTTTACCGTGATAACCTCCAAATCTCTCAACTCGATTTCCACAACATCGATACATTTGAATATACGGTACTGAAGGTTGACTCTCTCATTATCAACCTACTCTATCCTCCTAAATCATTTTCAAACTTTTTTTCTCAACTCAGTGAACTGTAACCCTCGCCATCTCCTGTTCTCCTGCTTGGTGACTGTAATATACATGTTTATGTTGTTTGCCCTAACACCACTCAATTACTGTCCGTTTTTGATTGTTTTAATGTGTCTGATCATCATGTTCAGTTTCCTACTAATTCACATGGTCATATCCTTGATTTGATCTGTACCTCAGGGGATGGCATTTGCTCAGGGGATGGTATTTTGCTGGTATCTCTTTCTCTGACACTAGTACCTCTGATCAAAAACACATAGACTTTAATTTTAGTTGGCCTATACAAGTAATCTGCTAAAATTATATATTATCTTAATGTTTAACACCTCACTCTTAATCTAATTTCATCCCATTAGATTAATTGGGGGGGGGGGGGTCTCTGGGTTCGGGCTCTATCCTGAACTTGGAGCCATCCCTCCTGACAGCACACCTAAAATGCTACTAATTCCTCTACCATATTTTATGTTAGTGCAGACTTAGAAGTGTAAATTAAAGGGCTCCATCCATCAGTTTGACACACCTGGTTCATAAACGTCCAGTGTTAAGTTTCCACAGTCTGTGATGATTTGTGGTGCAGTTTAATCAAATGTAAGCTATACAGCACTAATTACTAGCTCAAATGCATTCACGTGTATTCCTCTTACATAAAATATAGTCTGTTTTATGTTATTTATTTACATTTTTAATTTAGTGATTTCAACTTGTAATGTTCTACTAATAACCATAAAGTATAACTGTAATAGTACCAATGAGAAAGGCTGTATGGCCAGAAACTGCTGATCGACTGAATGTGTATGTTGCAGCATGTTAACTTTTTTTTTTTTTTTTTTTTTTTTTTTTTTTTAAATATCTTAAAACAAACTCTTTAAATATTTGGCACGATGCATTAAAAAGAGTCAGTTGTCGTTTATTTTATTATGTATTTGATTTAAGCTGTATTTTCTGTATTCTTATACTTCTGTATACTGTATAAAAAATAATTATATGTGAGAGATTCCAGGTAATATCAATGTGTTCCTATTGGTAAGTGATAGATGAACTCAGCTTAGCCTGACAGTTTTATCCATAACCGGGAAAATATTAATTATACTGTTAAAAACAAATAAAGAATAGTGTAGGCGATTGCTTACTTTCATTTTCACTCTGGGTGCAGTGTGCGCACATAAAAAAAAAAAAAAAAGAAAAGAAAAAAAAAAGCGTTTATGTAAACACAACAATCAGATTCATCAATCAATATTAATTCAGTCCGACCCAAAAATGTGCATGCAAACGTAGCTGTTTCTAAGCCCTAGTGTGTCAAAAACACCTAAAACCCCTGTTGTCGACAGCAGATGTCGATCTAATCCCTAGGCGATTTGCAATCGAAAGCAAAACCGACCAGCTGGATTTGTTATTTTTTCACACAAGCCTTGGTTATTTGGGGCTCGAAATAACTCATGAAGTTCCTTTTTCATTCTTGATTCGGACGCGTTACAAATATATATTTGTTTGTATATATAAAAAAATTTCAGTGGAAAAAGTGTTGAAAATGAAGATCTTCGTTTTGTTCATTCTGTGTCTACTTTTCATCCCCGGTAAGTAGTCTGTTACAATCTGTCTATCCGTAAACATTAATAGCGAATCTGGCTCATTAGTTTAATGTTGTATCAGGTATCAAGTAAGCAGACATGTATTATTTTATTAGTTATTTTCGTTCGAAGTAGCTATATTTTATGAATCACGGCTTATGATAAACCTATGAGTCATGTGGGAAGATCATAAGACTCGCGTAGTCACAGCACTTTCTGTTGTGTTCTCACACAAGTGTTGTTTGATAAGGCGATGAGTTAGTGTTCAGTGATGCATCGAGTTTGATTGTGCTGGAAGCATTCTGTCATGACTGATCAATGTATGTGTTCGTCTACCGGGGTGTGAAGACAGAGAAGTGAAGTAAAAGAGATTCGATAAGTTGATGTTACTTACTGTGTCGGTGTGATCTTTATCAAACGCAACACTTTCCTTTTGTATATTCTTATACCAGTCCTCTAGAAGTGATTCATTTCTTTTTCAGGTGATGATGATGATGATGATAAAAATGAAGTGTTTGTGACGGAGGGAGATTCTGTCACTCTTCACACTGGTGTTGAAGCAAACCAACAAGACAGAATTGCGTGGTATTTTTTTGACACTCGCATCGCTCAGATCACTGGAGATCTCAGGAAGATCTGTACAGATGTTCAGTGTAATAAAGGTACTGAGAGATTCAGAGACAGACTGAAGCTGGACAGTCAGACGGGTGATCTCACCATCACAGACATCAGAACTACAGACGCTGGAGTTTATCAACTTCAAACTATCAGCAGAAGAATGAATCAAAAGATTTTTATTGTTGCTGTTCATGGTGAGTCATTTTAAAGCATGTTACATTTGCTTAAATCACATAATGCATATGTTTGTTTTTTTTTCATTGTTGTTGTTTTTTAAGGGGTGCAAGCACCCAAAGTTCTAAAACCCTATTTGTGTTTGTTTTGTTTCTTATAAATGTTTATGTGCATCAGAAACTGTAAATTGCAGAGACCCCAAATCTGTTCCCAAGAGTGTCTAAGTTGTTTTGTTTTTTCCCAAAAAGATCATCCAGCAGCTGTCGATTTGTGTTGCAGATGTTTCTGGTGCAAAGACTTATACAATGAAGACAAAAACAGTGAAGGAGGGAAACTCTGTCACTTTAGACACTCGCGTAATAAAAAACCCAAATGATGTAATGAAGTGGCATTTTAATGACGATCTCATCGCTGAAATCACTGGAGATTGGAGTAAGATCTGTACAGATGATCAGTGTAAAGAGAGATTCAGAGACAGACTGAAGCTGGATCATCAGACTGGATCTCTGACCATCATGAACATCACAACCACAGATGCTGGAGTTTACGAACTACAGAAAAACCACCGCATCCACCCTCACCACAGCATCATCAGTATCAGACGATTCAGCATTACTGTCACTGGTGAGTGTAATTTGGTCAATCAATACACATTCCTTTGCAATAAGTACAGTTCAATATTGCTAATATTGCTAAACAAATCAGAAAGAGTGAAAAGCACTCAACTTTTGAACAAGCATGGCAACTTTTGTTCTCTGTTACGTTTTAACGTAAATAGTTTCACTGAAAACTAGGGCTGTCGAAAATAACCCACTAATTGTGCAATTATTTTGTGCACAGTAGCTAACCATTATTTTGTATTGAAAGTGCAGGAGCGGCTAGCACCTTTTGTGCTTTCACAATTGGTATAATTTGTCAAGTGCCGCTGAGCCGCCACTTTACTGCAAATACAGACGAGTATCGTCCATTACACCACAGGTTTTCCCAGGTTTTTTCCTCTGACTACTGTCCTTAAATGTATGCTTTGGTTTATGATGGGCAGCAAACTCTGCTGCGATGCAACTGTGTTCCCATCCAACTGTCCGACACACATGCATGCATGTATCTTACATGATAAAAGTAATATTCAAATTAAGATATACCTCTAGATTTAAGCATTTATTTATTTGAAAGGTGGACAATGCTTCTGGCATCAAAAGAGGAAAATTATTTTGTGGTTGACTTTATTTTTAGTGTTTTAGTGTTTATTTTGACTAAGAACAATGCACTGTGGTTTTAATTCAGTGTGAGTGGTGCAGCAAAAATAGACGCAGCGCGGGGGGAGGTTCCGCTGTTGTGTCCCCACCAATGTCAGAAGCAAACATGTGCCCTTGGCATTTAAAGTGAAACCTACTGCAGACTTTGCCATTGATGTTAAACAAAGAACAAAAGAAAAAGAGAAGTCACTCACTGCTTGCTGATTGACATTTGTAACTTGGATAGAGACTATCTATCCAAGATAGTCTCTATCCGTCATACAAGTTTGTCAAGATTGTGCAGCAATAAGTACTGCTTATGGTGTGCATTTTTATAATTTAAGCTTCAGATGTGTGTTCACTTCTCACTGCTGTGTGTGTGCACTTGGATGGGTTAAATGCAGAGCACCAATTCCGAGAATGGGTTACTGTACAGGTCCTTCTCAAAAAATTAGCATATTGTGATAGAAGTTCATTATTTTCCATAATGTAATGATAAAAATTAAATTTTCATATATTTTAGATTCATTGCACACCAACTGAAATATCTCAGATCTTTTATTGTTTTAATACTGATGATTTTGGCATACAGCTCATGAAAACCCAAAATTCCTATCTCTAAAAAATTAGCATATTTCAACCGACCAATAAAAGAAAAATGTTTTTAATACAACAAAAAAAAGTCAACTTTCAAATAATTATGTTCAGTTATGCACTAAATACTTGGTCGTGAATCCTTTTGCAGAAATGGCTGCTTCAATGCGGCGTGGCATGGTGGCAATCAGCCTGTGGCACTGCTGAGGTGTTATGGAGGCCCAGGATGCTTCGATAGTGGCCTTAAGCTCATCCAGAGTGTTGGGTCTTGTGTCTCTCAACTTTCTCTTCACAATATCCCACAGATTCTCTATGGGGTTCAGGTAAGGAGAGTTCGCAGGCCAATTGAGCACAGTAATACCATGGTCAGTAAACCATTTACCAGTGGTTTTGGCACTGTGAGCAGGGGCCAGGTCGTGCTGAAAAATGAAATCTTCATCTCCATAAAGCTTTTCAGCAGATGGAAGCATGAAGTGCTCCAAAATCTCCTGATAGCTAGCTGCATTGACCCTACCCTTGATAAAACACAGTGGACTAACACCAGCAGCTGACATGGCACCCCAGACCATCACTGACTGTGAGTACTTGACACTGGACTTCAGGCATTTTGGCATTTCCTTCTCCCCAGTCTTCCTCCAGACTCTGGCACCTTGATTTCCGAATGACATGCAAAATTTGCTTTCATCCGAAAAAAGTACTTTGGACCACTGAGCAACAGTCCAGTGTTGCTTCTCTGTAGCCCATTTCCTGCATATGCCTGTGCACGGTGGCTCTGGATGTTTCTACTCCAGACTCAGTCCACTGCTTCCGCAGGTCCCCCAAGGTCTGGAATTGGTCCTTCTCCACAATCTTCCTCAGGGTCCAGTCACCTCTTCTCGTTGTGCAGCGTTTTTTGCCACACTTTTTCCTTCCCACAGACTTCCCACTGAAGTGCCTTGATACAGCACTCTGGGAACAGCCTATTCATTCAGAAATTTCTTTCTGTGTCTTACCCTCTCACTTGAGGGTGTCAATGATGGCCTTCTGGACAGCAGTCAGGTCGGCAGTCTTACCCATGATTGCGGTTTTGAGTAATGAACCAGGCTGGGAGTTTTTAAAAGCCTCAGGAATCTTTTGCAGGTGTTTAGAGTTAATTAGTTGATTCAGATGATTAGGTTAATAGCTCGTTTAGAGAACCTTTTCATGATATGCAAATTTTTTAGAGATAGGAATTTTGGGTTTTCATGAGCTGTATGCCAAAATCATCAGTATTAAAACAATAAAAGACCTGAAATATTTCAGTTGGTGTGCAATGAATCTAAAATATATGAAAGTTTAATTTTTATCATTACATTATGGAAAATAATGAACTTTTATCACAATATGCTAATTTTTTTAGAAGGACCTGTACTTGGCAAATGTCACAATTTTCACTTTCACTTTTATGGGGTGTGTGTTCAATACTGTGTGTAAGTCAAGGCAGGGATGGTGGAAACTTGGCCTGGAGATGGCCAGTGGAGATGGAGCCATTGGGGCAGGAAACCCAGGTGGAGACCAGCAGACTTCTGATGGATCTCCCGTGTTCACCACTGGTTTCCCCAGCTCCTGTTTTCCAGTGTTCCTTTCCAGACTCTCTCTTCCACCTCTATCTAAAAAATAAATTGTGTGGTCCTCAAGGCAGTGATTCTTATGCATTATGCATTGTTATCCTGTCATGGTGCAAGCAATCGTATCATCAATGAAGTAAATGAAGCTTGAGAACCTGTTGTATCTGTCATATTGTGGAAATCACCTAAAGTTCACTGGTACAAGCCAATGGAAAGTACCAGTACTGCCCTATGGAGGGCACCTAAGACTCACAATTTGTATTGTTATAATTATTAACTTTATTGTCCCCCTTAGGGGCAATTTGTTCTACAGCATGATATTTTTTTTTACACCACATACAAGACAGACAAATGCATGACATAAAAAGCAGATAAAAAAAAAAAAAAAAAAAAAAAAAAAAAAAAAAACGAACTACCTCTTCCTATTTGAATTAAGTAAATTGATAGCATATGGAACAAACAAACAGTTAAATATGTTTATCTTGGCTAGAGGGACCCTGTACAAGTATCCTGAGAGAAGGTTTGAAATTAATGATAAAGAGGGTGAGACGTGTCAGATATCATGCGATGTGCTTTCTTTATCACCTGAATGTCAAACAAATCTGACAACCCAGGTAATTTCACACCCAGTACTTTACTGCAGTTATTTACAACCTTTGACAGAAAATTATTTTGTTTCAACTTTAAAGAGGCAAATCAATAAATCAATGAAAAATGTTAAAATCAATTCAACATATACCTTATAAAAAGCAGTCATCGATGTCTCATCAATATTAAATTTAGCTAATTTCCGCAGAAAATAAAGTCTTTGTTGGCTCATATTACACAATCTATTGGTATTGTCTGCAAAATGTAATTTATTATTGATAATACTACCCAGGTAGTTATAACTTTCTGCTGACTACAACACTCATTTGTGTAAAGGATGTAGAGCAGAGGAGAAAGTACACACTCCTATGGGGAGCCAATAGATGTAATTATAGGACCTGACAGAACACTATTAACCCTCTGAGACCTATTTGTAAGGAAATCTAGTAAACAAGTGGCCATTCTTGCATCCACGCCAAAACTAGACCTAAGCTTGTGAATGCAGAAGAAAAATCTACAAATAATAGCTTTCGCATGGTTACTACAACTCTCCAGATGTTTATACAACAGGTCCAGTAAGATCTAAACTGTAGGTAAATTGCATTAATTACCTTCATTACAAGTGAGGTCTGGGAGACTGGTCTATGACCTGTCAAACATTTAGGACAATTATTTTTAGTGTTATTATAATTATTGATTTATCCATTTATAATTAGTGTTCCTGTTGCTCAATTGGTAGAGCATTGCGCTATCAAGCGTAAAGTTGGCGGTTTGATTCCCCGGGAACACATGATAGGTAACAATT
Source organism: Carassius gibelio (assembly GCF_023724105.1). Lineage (NCBI taxonomy): Eukaryota > Metazoa > Chordata > Actinopteri > Cypriniformes > Cyprinidae > Carassius > Carassius gibelio. Next base: position 13,675,231 of record NC_068417.1, on the reverse strand, counting down.
GATAGCCTGAATGCACTGTAAAGCATCTGCTAAATGCTTAAATTTTAATTTAAATTTAAATTTATTTTTAATTTTTTTTTTTGAAACTGGAATAACAATCGACTGTTTCCGAATGAGATATATATATCCGAATATATATGATTGCTTTTTGAGAAATTTTTTAGGAATAAAATATGGGTAGGGTTAGGTTTAGGGGTAGGGATTGGGTTAAGTCTATATTTTTGGACAATAAGGTTGATACAGGACCATCAAAAGATTTTGATCCAGGAACAGGTCTTACTTTGCAAAAAAACGGCGACCCTGGTTGTATTTTTACTGTTTACTATGACTTATAATGAGCCGTTCATTTCTTCTTCAGGTGCATCTGGTGTTGAGACAGATGGAGTGTCAGTGTCACTGATGGAGGGAGATTCAGTCACTCTACACACTGATATTGAAATGAACCAACAAGACCCAATGAAATGGTATTTTAATGATATTCGTATAGCTCAAATAATTGCAAATCTGAATAGGACCTGTACAGATGTTCAGTGTAATGAAGGCACTGAGAGATTCAGAGACAGACTGAAGCTGGATCATCATACGGGTGATCTCACCATCACAAACATCACAACCACAGACTCCGGAGATTATAAACTACAGACCATCAGGAGAAAAGTCATTCAAAAGATCTTCCATGTTGTTGTTCATGGTGAGTCATTTAACCCCTTTGCGCGCAAACATCGCTGACGGCCCCAGTTTATTATTGTTTCACTTTCACAGCACATTAAACATCACTGTCTTACTTCATCTGGACAAACTGTGCATCAATGGAAAGTTTAAAGACTCAAGCTTCGATATTTGACCAATATTTTGATAAAACATTGTTGCAGTGACAGATATTTAGTGATTTATGTCAGGAGTGCAAAATAATAAATCCGTATTATGCCATATTTTGAATAGAAATTCACCACTCACTCATATTCAGTCACGTCAGCAGCGGTTTATTTGTGTTCACATAGACTCACTGAACAGCGTCAATAAGGATTTACAGACCAAAGATGCATATCTGCGGATATATATGGATATATTTACTGATGTTTACTTCATATTTCTTCAGACAGAATCGTCATTTCTATTCATTTTCCACGAATTTACCCGCGATTACGATAGTAAAGCTTGGTATGAGAATTTCTTGAGATCTGGGGCGTTTTTATAAAAAAAATCGAAAATGTACATCGGAAATGCTAACTTGTGCAGCGATGAAAAAGGCTACAAATAACATATTTTTACAACAGTAAACGACCAAATTCCACCCCTGATCGCTAAAGGAAGTTATTATAAACACTCGATCGGGGTTTAAAGTGAGTTTTGAGTAAAAGTGTACTAATAATTTCATAAATTGTCAGATGTAGCTTGATGCTAACGTTAGCACCAATGCTACTAATAGCAGGTGCTTTTCTTCTTCATAATGCATTTTTGTCTCAATAATTCACGTAAGGTCGTAAGAAAATGTTTTGTTGTATTTTTATAGTAAGACTTTTGATAAATAAGGGCTAAATGCAAAGAGAGACTGAAGTGAGATCGCTGCTTTGTTGCTTTGTAAAGCCTGAAAAACCACAATCAAGGCTAATAAAGGTGGAATAAAAACAAAAGAATAATGATAAAAGAATAATGCAGATAATGTGTCATACCTGGCGGAGGTGTGAAAGACTCGTTTGGTGAGAACAATAGAATAATGAATCGGGCAGCTTTCAACAGTGAAACATACACAAAGAGCACAGGAAAGTTTACATGTGAGATCTTACAGAGATGACAAGGGCCATAAATCAATCTGATTAGCCTTCTCTAAAAACACACATGACATGGCCTTAGAAAATATTTCATAAAATTCACAGTTTTACAGATTCGATTATGAAATTTTTTATGAAGTCTTGGAAGACTTGTGGCCTTAGCTACACTGTGTTTTCAAACTCATTTCCTACATCAACATTTTTTTAAATACATTTAAAACATATGTTTTTAATATTTTTATTTTTGTTTTTATGTTTGAGCTTATATATCTCTATTATCATAACAGTCTGAGTGATTCTGATTCCTGAACAGTAAACTTTAAAGTGTCAGCTTTGTGAACAAAGGTTGATTATGTATCTAGTCAGAAAGAATCATGAGCAGAAACCTTTTTATTTTGGGTATGTAATTTCGGTCTCCATGCCAAAAAAGGGGGGTTACTAGTAAGGGGTTAACAGCAGGCTAAAAAAGCATGGATCACAACATTATTAATGTGTTTATTATAATAGTTACATTCAAAACTCTTAACCAGATTCATTAGTATTTATCGTATCTGAATGTGTTTTACCTATAAGACTCCACCCATTACAGTAGCAGCCAATTTGAAAAGTGCAGTATTCAGTTGTGCACATTTTTTTCTTATAACTTCATTTATAACTTTATATCTTTGAACAGTTAGTCAGAAAATCATGCTCTTCGTGTTTTTGGATTCCTTGGGTCATAGCGAATCTGGATATAATAACCCACAATCCAGTTTGTTCTAAACATTTGACGGGCTTCATATTAAAGCCTTTACTAGTAAGACATAGTTTATAGTTTTGTTTCACATATTAGTTTAAGGGCTCATCCCGTCATATGCTCTGACAGAAAGGCTGTGTTTGACGCTGACAGAGACTCACGTTATTTGGAAATGTGCTGTCTTCCTGAATGCATAACTTACATTTCACAAGTATTTCCTACATCTGTAAATGCTAGAAAGCCATGGAAATATTTCATTTTTTTTCTGGCAGAAGTGCATGAGCCTTCTGCTTTGGGATTCTCAACTAAACTTCACAGTGAATGAGCACCTCCGCTCACATGTGCGCCAAACAGACAGGAGTACTTGTAGTTGGACAGTAAATTTGACACTTAGATTTTTAAACCTACTAGCAGGTCTAATTTTGATGAAAGCGCTGACTGTAAAGTGACTGTAATGGGGTAATCAAAGTAACCTAACTCAACTCTGTGCTTTTTAGTTTAGTGAATTTAACTTCCACTTTTAAAGCCTTATTTTTGTTTTAAGACTGCAATGTTACAATGTTAGAATTAAGTGTGATTTATAAAAAAAAAAAGAAATTGCACATAATATAAAGGCTTACATGGGTTACATTCACTTAATTTTGTTTTCATAGCCTTTTGTAATGCACATTCTATTTCTGCTGTTCTTGGCTTGGCTCCACAATTGTTGCTTGCAGCTATATTTCTAATTCATTATTTTACGTTTGCCAAAAAAAACGATTGCTTTTCAGACTGAAAGCTGAAACATTTGTTTTCTCACCAAAATTGAGCTACAATCAGCTGTTGGTTTGTTTCAGATGTTCCTGCTGCTGATCAAGATGATATTAAGAGAAGTTCAGTGAAAGAGGGAGAAGCTGTTACTTTAGACTCTCGTGTAATTAAAAAACAGAATGATGTGATGAGATGGTATTTTAATGAGATTCTCATCGCTGAAATCACTGGAGATCAGAGTAAGATCAGTACAGATGAGCATTGTGATGGGAGATTCAGAGACAGACTGAAGCTGGATCATCAGACTGGATCTCTGACCATCATGAACATCAGAAACACAGACTCTGGATTCTATCAGTTAAAGATCATCTACATCATCCGCCTTCGACACAGCATCAGCATCTTCAGAATAAAGAGATTCAGCATTACTGTCACTAGTGAGTGTAATGTTGTTTCATGTTTTCCTTTCTCTTTTGTGTAATAGTCAGTCGCCCTCTATGTTGAGCTCTTTGTTCTGTGATGTTGTTTTAGCTGTTGTTCCTCAAACACCCACTAGAAAGCACCATTTATCAGTTCAATATCGATATCATTCTACTGATGACCAAAGTAGAAATGTGTAATCGTTAGAAAAGAGTTTGATATCATTGATTATCAGAGCATCTCTTGTAATAATGACTGTCTGTCTTTATCATTACAGATTCAAGTCTACCTTCAGGAGTTATAGCAGGAATATGTGCTGCTGTTGTTTTTGGTGTTGGTGTGCTGGCCACTGTGGTGGTTTGTGTAAAGTCCTGTTGCTGCAGAAGGGACCATGAGAAGAAAACTGATGTATTGTGAAATATACGATGTAAAATTAATTTGGAAAGTAACAGTGGTATTAAAACATTTTTATATCAGCAGAATAATATGACCATAATTTAGGGTAATAATGTAACGTGTACCCTTAAAAATAGTTATCAACACTGTGAGATGGAGATGGAACTGATGCCTTTTGAAAACTATTGATAGCATTACCATCTTTCCTCCATATAATGGCTGATAAAGTAGTGTTTATAGCGGTACATTGTGTACAGCCTGGGAAACTGCTATATGTCTGACACTTTCTGGTGTCTGTACATACAGCTGTAAAACCAATGGATCAACATGAAACTAATGCTAAATTATAACAATCTATAACTGATACTTTTGACTCAACCTCAAACAACTAAAAAAAAAAAAGTTTTATATTATGAAATGTTAAATGTGTCTAAATATATACATGTATTTATTTTTTTTAATTTTTATTTTTATTTTTTTTGTGAAAACCTGAACTGTAAGTCTTGTTATTTATTGTATTTTTGTGTTTGAATATGTTTACATAGTCATTGCTTTGATATATATATATATATATATATATATATATATATATATATATATATATATATATATATATATATATATATATATATATATATATATATATATATATATGTTTCTGTATCTCCTGTGGATACCCTAACTATGTTGCTCTCTCATTCCAGTTTTTTTGGAAGCACTAGGGTTATTATAATACATTAAAACTGAAACTAAAACCATTTCATTATTCTAAATAAAACATGTTAACTGTAATAAAAAAATAAAAAAATTTTTTTTGCCAAAGCAACATGTCATTGAGTTCAAAATCTCAAAACTTATCCACAGACTCATCAGAGTATTTTATATCAGTTTCCTCACTTCCCAGGGCAAGATGTGTAGTCCACATGCTCTTCCTCTTTCTTAATCTGTAAAAAAAAAAAAAAAAACTCATATTAAGAAAATTATTTTTATAATCAAACAGGAAAAGCAGTGCAATTATGACATATTAGTACAATTAAAAAAAAAAAAAAAAAAAAAAATATATATATATATATATATATATATATATATATATATATATATATATATATATATATATATATATATATATATATTCAGCTTGAATATATTATAACATTTATTCTTGTGTCAAAAAGCTGAATTTAGTGGATGTGGCTTATTTCTTACAGAAGTAGAGCATGCAATTTCAGCACAAAGCATCATTTTTTTTATGTTTTAAAAGAGTTAGGTAAGTTGGAAAGAGCAAAACATTTAATATTTGCCAACTGTTTTACAAATAAAATGTTAAGCGACTGACAATAATATCCAGGGATGGAAACTAAATTTCTTTTTTTTTTTTCTCAAATATTGAATTGAAAATGTAAATTAGTAAATGAATAGAAAACACAAGACTAGAAGTATTTCTTATCCTAGTGGACAGCATAAGTAATGCAGCCTTCATCTGTCAGTTAAAATGGAAAATCACGAGCATTGGAAAAAGTTCAATAAACTGATTTTTTTTTTTTTTTTTTTTTTTTTTTTCTCAGAATCTCCAGTTCTGGGAAGTTTGAAGTGGAATTTGTGTCCACAAGATATGCATGTTAATCATATAGGCAATTCTCAACAAATTAAGAGTTTGGTTCCAAAACGCAATAAATCCATTTTGATCAATTTGAGTAAAAAAATATATATATATTTTTGTTGTTGTTGTTTATGTTTGTTTGCTTGTTTGTTTGTTTACCAAGAAAGTGGCAAAATTTGCGACTCATCTGCAAATACGAAGGCAATATTGCATAACTTGTCAGTGATCTGATCTGTGGCTTTATTTATTAAATGCTGCTTCATCTGAAAGCACGCAATGGAGATTTATCACAGAACCGACTTTACTGACAAGATGCAGATGAACATTACATTGCGCCGCCATCACAGTCTAGAGGGTGTGGAGTGGTGTGCTGTGATTGGTTGTTACAGTTTACAATGTGTGAAATGGTGCGCTTTGATTGGTTGAGTGGATAAATCGCATTCTGGAGGCGTTTGTCGCGGTTTGGAACTTTTCAAATATATTCAATTGTACTGGAACGTTTAATAGATTAAATTATGAAATAACATTTGGCCTATCAATAAAAATAAAAAAGGAGGTTTTTTTATCATTTTTGGATGTGGTGCTGGTGTGTGTGATGGATCATAATACAGACAAAAACAAGTACGCAAACTGATCTAAATCTGTTTAACTGTTAAAATCATACAGAGACACATGACATGAATAAATGATCTTACCGGTTTATGTGCATTTCTTTCGTAGAACACTGGCTCAGTGTAAGTAACCTCGTCATCACAAGTCTCAACTGTTTCAACAGCAATAATAGATGGATTAAAAAATCAATAAATGTCTTAACTAGAGCTGTTTCTTTATAATTTGTTATTGGGATTTGTCAAAGCTTAAGTGTTAATGCAGACAGTTGGTTAAATGTTTAATGCTGCTCTTTTTAAAAATGGTATTTACTATTTTTTTTTTTCTCACAAAGTCCCAATAAGTACATGTTTACGATTAAACGTGAAGATACATTACTTATAAATAAATTGTTTATCAAACCCAGATGCCTAACACAAGTGAAGTCCTTTGTATTTTTTGTAAGGTTGAAATGTTCTTAAGTGGAACATCTGGAACATCATCATTCAATAGAGATGAACAGTGCATCTTTACACAGGTGAGATTATAGAGATATTATAGAAATATTATTAAGATTATGTTTGTAAAATATGGGGAAAGTTGTGTTATTAAATTAATGCAAATTTGCATTCCTGTGTTTCCAGTGTTTTGATGCAGTTTGTGAAATGAGGAATCTGTTTCTGTGCTAATGAGACGAGTAAAGATAGCTGCCTGGTGAAATTATATAGACATAGATATAGATATAGATATCTATTCTGACATGAGTGTAAATCCACAGAAACCACCAAACCCAATAACTACATATTATTATTTCTTTCCATGTCTTATTAAAAGGAACTAGAAAATGTTAGCTACAATAATAATTAAAGCTATCAATTAATTCAAAATATTTAGAGAATAATTTTAGAGTATTGTTTTCTTTGTAGGTCTTGCCTTCTTTATCAGTGTTTCTATATTTCTTGTAGATCCAGAAGATCCCGACTGCAGTGACAATCAGCAGAGATCCAGCAAAAGGAACAGAGATCACCACTAAATAAGATAAAGCTAGACCCTGATCTGTAATGAACAAAATTAGCTGTTAGTGTGACTGAATCTGTTTCTCTGATCTACCACAGTCACTATCATACACCAGCACTGTAGAACTGTGAGATATAGTGTAAAGTAAATTAAAGTTAATGTCAACACCAACATACCTGTACATGTGTGACAGAGCTGAGTTATGTTGAGATGTTGAGTCTGGTTTGTGATGGGATTGTTGATCACACAGCTGTAGCTGTTTTTCTCCTGATATTCCACCTCCAGAGGTAGAGAGAGACTGATGCTGAGATCAGACACACTGATGCTGGACAATAAACTGTTTCCTTTGTACCAGGAGAGAGTCACATGACCCACATTCACCACTGAACACAACAATGAACAAGATGATGATGATGATGATGATGATCCTGATGATGAAGAAGAACAGTCTCTGGTAATGTTAGGAACAGGCAGACAAGCTGCAAACATGAGAGAACGAGAAAAAAAAAAAGTTCCTCGTTTCAGTCAATCAGTCAATGAATAAAAAAATAATTATTGAACTCATTATACAGTTTACAGTAAGGTGTTTACAGTGGCAGTAAATGGCAGACACGTAAAAAAATACATAAAATTATTTGTTTCAATACAAAAGCCACAAGACTTGAACAGAGGTGGGAAGTCCAGGGGCCAAAGAGTAAAAGTCCTGCCATATTTTTGTTCCACCCATGAACTCATCAGCCGATTTCACCAGAGGAGGAACCAAGTCATTCCTTCCAAGTCACAAACGAGTCTTGAGTCAAATCCCAAGTCCTCAAAGAGTGAAAGTTAATGAGATAATTAAGTGACTAATTAAATGAAGATGCATTAGTGATGAACACCTGCTGTTTACAATCAACATCACTGAAGAAAAGAGAAACACAAGAACTACAACTGACTTTAAGCACAGCTTTGGATGAAATCAATAAAATAAAAAAAATAAAAAACTTTGCCACCATAATTGTGGTGAGTATTTGCTTCAGTTGATATCTTGAGCCTTTAAGCGGTTTTCACAAATTTGCTTCTATACAATTGCATTATTGTTTAGCAGCAAACATTTGTGCAATGCTGATACAACTCTTGATCTAGCAGGTGACTTATGCTTTTGATGACTGTATGATCTTGATTAAATTTCTTGATTATATGAGAAGAGTTCGTGGTTTAGTTGTTAGAGAGAACTGCCGTGAATTCACTGCTCTGTCTGTGCACTTTGGATGGGTTAAATACAGAATATGATTTCTGAGTACAGGTCACCACACTTAACTGTATGTCACTTTCACAAAAAAGAGAGAAGTCTCATTAAGCAAATGCCACCATATAATGCTTTATAACACTTTAATATTAAGAAAAAAAAAAATGGATTTAGGCATTTAGCCATGAACATTTATCATGTGATCCTCAACAGTGGTGAAAATTATTATTCATACTGCGGTGCATTATGGGAGCAATTCATGTATTGCAACATGAAGCATTTTGTTGATTGTAACCATTGTAGAGATTCATATGCTGGTTCTTGATATATGTGTGTGTGTCTAAAAAGCACTGGAGTTCAAACTTCTATATGTGTTACAACTTAAAAAAAATCCATATCCTGTAAATATTAGAGCAATGCTTTTTTTGTGTGTATGCTGTAGTTTCACTGGAATTATTCAAAACCTAGACATGTGATAAGAAAGAAGACAAAAATATTTGAGATATAGTTAAACCAGCTCATTGTAACTATATGTTTTTCATATGTCACAGTTCTGTCTTCTCCACAACACCCCATGCAGAGTTACAGAGAACAGTGTTGCCAACTTAGCGGATTTGTCGCTAGATTTAGCGACTTTTCAAACCCCCATAGCGACTTTTTTCCAAAAAAGCGACTAGCGACAAATCTAGCGACTTTTTTTTGACAGACCTTATTTATTCTCTGAGACTCTCCAGTACTGCCGAACGAGCACAAGCGCTCGCGCGCTCTCTCTCTCTCTCTCTCTCTCTCTCTCCCCCCCCACAGGCAGCGCGCGCACACGCATCTCTATCTGCCCTGTTCAGCGAGCAGAGAGGAGCAGCACTTTCAGTTAAAAAAAGATATTCTGTTGCTTCAAACTCTATTTTACATACAAGTACAGTCGAAATCACAGTTCAACCATTGTCTTAATCTTATGTGTATGTTATTTCATAGTCGTGAATAGGATTTTAGTGCACAGATTAACATCTTTGAGAGCTGGTATGTAGTCTTAATGGACCGCGTTTCAGTCATTATAATATTAATTCCGTTGTCTGACAACAGAAACATTAAAATATAATAATAAAAAACGTTTTATTGAGAATTTTTGCAGCATTAAAATGCAGTACATGAGCACAGAAAGGGCGAGATAATATGACGCACCTACGTCATGAATATGGTAATTACCATATGACGTCATCTAGCGACATTTAGCGACTTTTCAGGCAGGGTTTAGCTACTTTCCATTGAAAGAAGTTGGCAACACTGACAGAGAAAGATCTAGCACAACAAGTCAAGGGTCAAGAGCACAATTAAACCAAACACTGATCTCCATGATGGTGGCATCTTTTTAACCAATAAAACATCCACATCTGATCCTCTGTAATTCTCAATAACAGCAGGTGTTCATCACTAATGCACATTCAATAGTCACTTAATTATCTCATTAACTTTACCTGTTTGAGGACTTGGGATTTAACTTGAGAGTCGTTTGTGACTTGGAAGGAATGACTTGGTTCCTCTGGTGAAATCAGCTGCTGGACTTTTACTCCTTGGCCCCTGGACTTCCCACCTCTGTACAAAACTGGTCTCTTAAGGTAAAAATCACAAGGGTACAGCACCAGTGACAAGTTATTGTACACCTAAAGGTACAATTATGTACTTTATTTTCTGAGAATGTACCCTCAAGGTTACAGCTTTTGTACCCTTGGCATAGGGTACATAAAACATCCACATCTGATCCTCTGTAAGTCTCAATAACAGCAGATGTTAATCATTAATGCACAATCATAATTTAATTAGTCACTTAATTATCTCATTAACTTTCACTCTTTGAGGACTTGGGATTTGACTCAAGACTCGTTTGTGACTTGGAAGGAATGATTTGGTTCCTCCTCTGGTGAAATCGGCTGCTGAGTTCATGGGTGGAACAAAAATATGGCAGGACTTTTACTCTTTGGCCCCTGGACTTCCCACCTCTGAACTTGAATAATGTATGTTAACATGATTTAAGCGTGAAAAATCACTTAATAACCTTTTCTGTGTAAAGTTATGTCTAATTTTACAACTTTGATACTTTGATCATTTTTGGAATTGTAAAACCCTGACTGTAAATATAATTTAGACAGCTTCAACAAATATCATTTTCAGACAGCTTCACAGTTCGAATACATTTAAGAGAACAATTCATATTTGGAGTGTTTTTATTAAATCATAAGCTTCACATTTTAAATCCTCCAAACATTGATCCTACTGATTTCCACTGTAAGCATCATGATTTTATTTATTTATTTATTCTAATAAGGGAGAAGTTAAAATTATTGCAGATATCAACAAAATCATATGCCAAAAATGCTATCAACTGAGCTTAACTTGTATTGAACCTAAAATATTCCTTTAATATAACAATAATATGTGAATGTTTGAAAAAAAGATCTCCACTCACCATAAACAGAAACACTGAATGTTTTAGATGACAATTTTGCTCCACTTGCTTGTAGTTGATAGTCTCCAGCATGTTGCTCTGTGATGTTTGTGATGGTCAGAGATCCAGTTTGATGATCCAGCTTCAGTCTGTCTCTGAATCTCTCATCGGGAACATCATCAAATATGGAGAAAACTCCAGCCTCTCTATTTATTTGAGCTAAAATAAATTTTTCTGCTCCAAAATACCACAGTACTTCGTCCTCCTCATTTATTTTAATATTGTCAGTGCCTAGAGTGACAGAATCACCCTCCATTAATGATAATGTCTCACCAAACACACCTGATGAACATTGAAAAAAGGTTTTTTGTCACAGATTAGGTCTCATGATAGTTTGCACACCTTGAAATCAGTTTGTAGTGGTTTGAATGTGAATTGAAGAACAGCATCAGAGACAGAAATATTTAGAACAAAATGAGATTTTAACACAGCAGATGAAAATGCTAATACTTAACAACATACCAACAGCTCAGTATAGAGGCAGCTTTATTATTGTGTAATGAAGAAAAAATGAAGCCATAAAAATACATTTATAACTTACCAATCAGGCTCCACCAGCACATACAGAACGACATAAACATGTGAAACATTTTCTTCAGCAGTTCAGAGTCTGATCTAATGTCTGTCTGTCGAAAAACAGCAGAACGGTGTGTGCATCCTCCCTCGACTGTTTGACCCTCCTAGTTCACACACACACACACACAAACACACACTGAACATGTTATATATAGTTACTAGGGGTGTAACGGTTCACAAAATTCACGGTTCGGTTCGATACGATACACTGATGTCACGGTTCGGTTCGGTTCGGTTCGATACGTTTTAGATACAGCAAAATGTAAAAACATCTCAACTTTTCAGAATGCCGCAAGCGCACCGCGGGTCATGTGACAAGAACCAACCAATCAGCTTCATCCTTTCCCGTAACAACGTTGAGAGCTCAGCCAAGATGAAGGAACAGCTGATCATAGTTGTATATGGATTGCAATTTTGAAATAAATTCAGTAGCAGAGCTACTGCAAGCGATTTTTAGAGCTGCAAATCCATTTATCCTTCGCTGAAATTTCCGCGTCTCATGGAGAGAGCACGTCATTGTTGCTTAGCAAAGACAGACGCCTCAGGAGCGCTTCTGCCCGAGCGCTTTGGAAAGGAGGAGAAAGACGCGCCTAGCGTTTTCCATGCGTTTTTAGGCACGATATGTGAACGGCCCCTAAGGCGCTCGCTCACTCAGCACGCGCTGAAGGCTCGTTGCAAAATGTCTAATGCATTTAACAGACCAGAAATATAAGATCCTAAAATAACCAACAGGTCTGGTGTTTGGGTTGGATTCCCTGTAAGCTATAGTGTCTAAATGCTGCAGGGATAGTTTGCTGCGTGCATGTTTCTCCTTTTTTTCGTCTTTTCCCAGATAGTACTGACGCATATATCCCAGATATTCCCGCTGTTTTTTTTTTTTTTTTTTTTTTTTTCCCGCTGGTGTACCCTGTCATGTTGCAGATGCGACATACCGTTGTTTTTTTATCCACCACTCTCTTGCCATCACCATTATAGCTTAAAGGGAATCCAAAGTGCACCCAAACACCAGACCTGTTGGTTATTGGAGGATCTTCTCATTTCTAGTCTGTTAAACGCATTGGCTATTTTGCAACGAGCCTTCAGCGTGTACTGAGTGAGCGAGCGCCTGCTGAGTAGCCTAACATAAACATATAAGATGGTGTTTTTTTCTTCTTCGGGAGTGTCAGGGGCGTTGCCTGTTACGTTGTTTGGGTTATTGGGCTACCTTGTTGAACGCATATCATTATATTTCTTTCTCTCTCTTTTTTTTTTTTCAAATATAATTAATTACTCCAACGAACCGTTCGGTATACATAATGCGTACCGCGTACCGAACCGAAAGCGTCGTACCGAACGGTTCAATACGAATACGCGTATCGTTACACCCCTAATAGTTACATATAAATGTTCTTTTCTCTTTAAACGTTTATATTAGTGAAAGCATTCTTAATTTTTATCATTTTGAATGTTACATTTTATATTTATTTTCCATTTATATTTGATGTCTATGTTAAATAGCAAGATGTATTATATATATATATATATATATATATATATATATATATATATATATATATATATATATATATATATATATATATATATATATATATATGGTAAACTAAAAATGGCATCACGTGTATTACCAATTTTATTCAAGTTTCATTCATTCAACCAACCCAGATGCATTAATTTATACAAACAACCAAATTTTAAATCAGGGTTAAATCAGGTGAAAATAGCTCTTTTATGTAACCTTTGCAGGTTGTTACTTCTTACAGTTTACTATGTCTCTCGTCTCACATGACACAGTTTACAGAAATATCCTCCGACACTCACAGCTCAGACTCTGAGTCAAACTGAAACCTGCTGCAGTTGGTTTTCTTTAGAAACGTGGTTTGATCTTTTGGCTCACAAAGCATCTCTTGCATGAGATTGGGCATTGAGAGCAAATGTGTTTAGTTTGTAGGAGAGGGGCTTCTTCCTGTCCTGCATAAGTCTACGGTAACAACACACCAAGATGAGAAACTGACTTTTATTCCCCCTCAAAGCATATGCAGGTGCACTCATGCAAACATTCATGCAGAAGTTCAGTTTATACAGAACCTTAGGGTTCTAGACTCATTTTATGCTATCGTTATGCCAAAAGGGTTTTCTAAAAAAAAAATGTAGGCTATATCTTCACTTCATAATGTAACAACAACAATATATACACTCAGTGCTAAAAAAAAAAAAAAAAAAAAAAAAAAAAAAAATGAATAAAACTTTGGTGGTTCTAGTTATAACAAAGAAGATGAAGAACATAAGATAACTTCTAAATCTTTTAGTGATGAATCAGTTTTCCAGTCTTGAAATAATAATATTCAGGAGGGACTAGAGTCTGTGGAAATATGCTGTGATCAGTACTTGGTTGCATGAACGCACCTGCATATGCTTTGAGTCGGAGCGAGTAAAGGATGCGGGTTTTGTGGTGTTGCATATGTATGTCCATGACACTTTGACTCTAAACCCAAACTAATTGTTCATTTGTTTTAACCAATTCACCTCTAGTGTGGTGTAAGGACACATTAGCTGAACTTACTCAGGTTTTACACATATGAACTTATTTTAATGAGCTTGTGTTAAAAAAATAATAAAATATGCATGTGTTATGTAAATTATTGGGAATGTTTGACCATTGTTGCAGGAGGTCACTTAAATGTCACTAGACACCTCACTCACAACTGTGCTATTGTTTATGCAGTATAACTGAACAATTGTTTTGAATGCTTTGTAATTACCAAACCAATCAATTGTAGTTTGCAGTTACAGGCACAGACCATGTGCACTTGTGAATGACTTTAAAACATTTTTTTTTTTTCCAGCATAACACTGCATTCAAAAATAAATAAATAAATAAATAAATAATAATAATAATAATTGTTGGGTTTATTTTAAGTTATGTCATACTGTATAAGTACTATGTTACTTGTGATGTAAAACACAACCAGGTGCCTTTTTACAGTATGGTTTATAGGAGCCACTCAGAGCACAGGATGAGCTCTCTCTGCTGGCCTCACTAACAGCTCCAGCAGTAACCTGCTCTTCTCAGGACAACAAGCACAACAAGCTATCCCTTTATAATTACTAGAAAGCTGTCACTCATCTTCATCGAGACCTCTAGCACCCCAGAACCAGGCCTGATTATAATTTACGCAAGGAATACAAAAGCTATAGAGAGAGAGAGAGAGAGAGAGAGAGTTACCCCTCAAAAAAGTCAGTAAGAAGCTTCATCTTCCCAACTGCCACTGGTGGTTTATTATTCTCCTTCCTTTTTAAGCTGAATTAGCTTCACCGGAGTAGCACCAATCAAGCAGTCACATCACCGATGTCCAGCGATTAGACGTGCACTTAAAAAATAAAAATAAAAATAAAAAATTATATATATATATATATATATATATATATATATATATATATATATATATATATATATATATATATATATATATATATATAGTGAATATCTAAAACACATTACAATTGTTTTATGACTGCAAGTCTTTATCCTCAAATGCTACATATAATTTACAGTTTATTTCATTAAATATCAAACATTCAATTAAATTGTGAATTATAGCTGACACCTAGATGGACAATTACAGTTGTTTTCATGACTGTAAGCCATCTCCTCAAATGCTACTGACATTAGAAAAGTGTATACCAATATCGCATGTAACTTTAGAGACGGTCCCTAAATTTGAGACTCACGAACGTCCAACGTCAAGCCATATTTATGCCTGTCCATCCATCAATTAAGATGAGACAAACCGATAGGCAGTTGCTCCTGCATGATGTAACCCGTTATGACAGATTACCAAACCATCCCTGACCCCTGATATATAGCGAATATCTAAAACAAACAGACAATATACTTCCTGTTTTTTTTTTTTTTTTTTTTTTTTTGTGAAAGCTTAATAGCTAATGTTTGAATTCATTTATATAATGTCTATACCAAATATAATAAAACATCAAATTATAGGCTGATATATGTAATAGCTAATGTAAGAAACATAGCGGCCATCAAAATAAATTAGTAAACTATAACATTAAGAACAGTTTTTCTCATAAGCATTCACATTTTTTAGACGAAACTGATGATTATTTATGTACTAACACTATCAAACAGCATTACAAACAGCACTAATGCAGATCAAAGCACATGACGACACGTCTCATTCCTCGCGCTGCAGTGTCTTGGGAGTCTCCCGAGTTATGCTTTCACTTTCAGACACAACGGGTTATTCATGCACCAGGACACTGGATACCAACCGCTGTGAAAATAATAATAATAATAATAGCTAAACAAGAAGAAGACGCAGTGGGTTCTGGTTTACTGAAGAGAAAGAACTCAGCACTGTTTCAAATTCTACATTTTTAAAAACCTAATGAAAATGAAGCTGCTCTTTATTTCACCCTTATTGTTCTGCTGTTTACTCGACCATGGTAAGACATTAAGGCTTAAATGTTTCTTTCTGTGTTCTAACGATTTGTGCTAACTGAAAATAGCGGTTAAAACGGTGTTTTCAGTAAACAGTAGACTACAAACATTCGCTTCGTGGGAGCAACAGATGTCAGAAAGGCAGGACTGTGTCAGGGATGGTTTGGTAATCTGTCATAACGGGTTACATCATGCAGGAGCAGCAGCCCTTCTCGGTTTGTCTCATCTTAATTGATGGATGGACAGGCATAAATATCAAATTTAGGGACCGTCTCTAAAGTTACATGCGATATTGGTATACACTTTTCTAATGTCAGTAGCATTTGAGGAGAATGACTTACAGTCATGAAAACAACTGTAATTGTTCATCTATGTGTCAGCTATAATGCACAATTGAATTGAATGTTTGATATGAAATAAACTGTAAATCATATGTAGCATTTGAGGATAGAGACTTGCAGTCATAAAACAATTGTAATATGTTCATTTAGGTGTCAGGTAAAATGCACACCTTATACATTTATATATATATATATATATATATATATATATATATATATATATATATATATATATATATATATATTAAAATTACGAATCCTGTGAAAGTTTTTCAGGTTCCCTTAAGAAAATTACCCATGGTTTTAACAATAACACCACAAATCATCGTTCTTGTAGCCACTGTAACTGCAAATTAACCATGGTTTTGTTACTTCAAATAATAATTTACAAATAAGAATTAATATAATGTAACTTGTGTTGTTGTTGTTGTTGCTATAAAAACAGATATCAATAGCCTTTAAAATGACTTAAAATGCATTATATAAAAAAAAACAATGAGGCTATAATGATTGGTTAATCATAACAATGTTAAAATACATAATGTAGGCAAATACAAAATAAACAATTTATGAACATGTTATTTCAAATGCCTGCAAAGGGAGCCAAATGCCATGCAATTGCTGCTGTTACCAAACATTTAATTCAAATATTCACTTCATCTTTCATTTTTGGCCACCTTTTTGCTATAGATGACACAGCCTTTATAATTTCTTCAACAAAAAAACGTGCATATCACAACCCTTACAAAAATGAGCCATGGTTTTATCATAGTAAAACTGCTTAATTTCCTTTTGCATGATTTCTGAATGCTTGAGTCTATAAAATAAATTAAAGTCATAATAAAGTTATAGCCATAGGTAAATGTTGAGAGCTACAATTGTAATTTATAAATAATACAATTTATTCATTTACTTTTTTATTTGATTAAATTTCTATTTCCACCCCTATAGTATGTTTTTTTTTTTTTTTCATCATCATATTTGAGGAAGTGGGACACAACATACAATCCTGCTTAGGGCACCCATTTGGCCAGCAGCGCCCCTACTTGTAGTAGTTAACCTTGCTGTTACACTGTGGAGAAGAAATAGGCTATTATACTTATGAAATTGGGAAATGTCACTTTTCTCACTTTAGTTTCTATTTGTTCTGAAATACAGTGATATAAAAACACACACTGCGGTTTTTGATTTTGAAACATGAACTGCTCATGTTTATTCAACGAAGTCAAAGCCTTTTGGAAACTCTATTTGTGGCGGTCAGTTTTGATATTGCGGTGGCCCGCCGCAAATAAATCAATGTCTGGGAAACTCTGGATGTACTCAATACTTTGTAGGGATTATTTTTCTTTAATTACTGCCTCACAATGGTGTGGCATGGAGGTGATCAGTTTGTGGCACTTCTGAGGTGGTATTGAAGCCCAGGTTTCTTTGACAGTGTCCTTCAGGTAATCTGCATTTTTGGTCTCTAGTTTTTCATTTTCCTCTTGACAATACCCCACAGATTCTCTCTGGGGTTCAGGTCTGGTGAGTTTGCTGGCTAGTAAAGCACACCAACACCATGGTCATTTAACCAACTTTTGGTGCTGTTGGCAGTGTTGACATGTGCCAAATCCTGCTGGAAAATGAAATCAGCATCTTCAAAAAGCTGGTCAGCAGAAGGAAGCATGAAGTGCTCCAAAATTTCTTGGTAAACCGGTGCAGTGACTTTAGTTTCCAAAAAACACAATGGACTAACACCAGCAGATGACATTGCACCCCAAATCATCACAGACTGTGGAAACTTAACACTGGACTTAAAGCAACTTGGGCTATGAGCTTCTCCACCCTTCCTCCAGACTCTAGGACCTTGGTTTCCAAATGAAATACAAAACTTGCTTTTATCTGAAAAGAGGACTTTGGACCACTGGGCAACAGTCCAGTTCTTCTTCTCCTTAGCCCAGGTAAGATGCCTCTGATTTTGTCTATGATTCAGGAGTGGCTTAACAAGAGGAATAAGATAAAATAAGATTTTTTTTTCTTTGCTGCTGCGTTTTTTTTTTTTTCATCCCTCTGTCATCATGGACAATCCAAAAGTTGCCCTGTTACACCTGGAGCAGAGGGACCACTCCCTAAAGACTCACACCAGGGATTTTTTTTGCAGTTGGTGTGCCTTACTCACTATTAAGATCACTCCCTTTGTGTGATTTACATCTCCAGCCCCTTCAGTGAGCAGTCCAAGGCACGCCTCTCCGGGAGCGGTCTTTGGGACAACTTCCCTGCAAGTGTGGAGTGTGTGCAGGAAAATAATGGACTATACATCTCTGTCTTCCCCACTGCTGAGGACATCTCCAGCCCCAGTCCCAAACCAGAGACCAGCCAGCTGTCATCCTGCTGCACGAGATATTGCCAGAGCCCACCAGTAAACGGAGAGACTGAGCCTGCCACGACACTTGAGCCAGTGCGCATCACTGTAAGTGAACCGTTCATCGCCCTGGAGCCTGAACCTCAAGACGTTCTGACCTGGTGCATGCGCCAGCAACATCTCCCGTCAGGGACGTCACTAGGATTGTAAGACAGGGGCGGGCTCAGCCACCAGGGTATTTATAACTTGCGTTTGCAAAATCTTTGCACTCACATACAAGCATGTGTGTGTATTAATATATATAAAATAATTGTACACAGAAAGAGTACATACACATTTATTAAGTTAATACAAACTTTTATTTTGGATGCGATTCATCACGATTATAATCGTCTCAGCCCTAGTTAGAATATAGCTAGCATATATAATAAATATAATGAAATAATTTTGTTTAGGCTATGCATAGTGCCTAGACCTGCCAACAAATGTGTATTGTTAGAAGAAAAAAAAAAAACAATCCTTATAGACCATAGTAGTGATTTTTCCCACCTGCGGGTCCGCTTTTATGAAATTATTTGTCCCACCCCAGCCCTCCCCGCAAATAAAGTAAAATGTTCTTACCCATTAACATTTAATCTGAACAGCCTATATATGTGCAATATTTTAAAGAGCCCTCACTAACTGAGTTTAATGCCACAGTTATTTTAGAATGCATCTCATTTTTGTTTCTGTGGCGGTGCGTCGGTCTCGCCATTAATACTTTATATTTAACATGATCATTTATGTCCAATATTAGTGTTAAACTTCTGGACTATAAATTAAATCTACTGTTGACTGATTTTGCAGAACATTTAGACTGATAACTTCTGTGCGCAGACACGGCAGATTTGTCCCAGGACGTGCGATATGACAGTTGCGTCTGTCCATATATGAACTAGCTGTTTTAGATACAGTATTTTTATATTTAACTTTAGTTTATCAGTATGTTTGAAAGTATATATATATATATATATATATATATATATATATATATATATATATATATATATATATTATTATTATATTTTTTTTTTTTTTTTTTTTTTTTTTTGATTATTGATGATTCCATAGGTTCTCTCTCGGGCACCTGCGTGGTTTAAAACACCAAATAGTTATTCAATGACAAGAACAAAGAGTATCTCTCTTGCTCCATGCATGATAATATCGTGTATAGTTGATCTGATCTGTTTTGAAAAATGACCATATCGCCCAACACAACATATATGGATTTTTTGGTTTTTAATGACCCGCCCCAACTCGCCCTGCAAATAAAGTGACAGTCTTTACCCGCCCCAACCCAGGGTCCTCGGGTTATGATACGACCCGCGCATCACTATTGCATGGCCAGTTCAGACCAAACTAAATTAACGATGAGACGAGATGAATCCTCCAGTTACTTGGAGCGCTCCGGTCTGCACCACTCTGCACCGCTCTGAAAGCTGCCAGTTCACACCAAAGCAACGAAACGGTGCATTGATCATCTTGATAGCACAACGACTCTTTGTACTTCTGTCCAACTTCCAAATTTTGGCTTATTTTTTTTGAAAATGGATATATATCATTTGTTGCATCTTAATATGAATGAGGATACGGTTATTGATAAATTGAATTGTTATTGACTGTTGCTCGTATTATCATTTAGGGGGGCTTAGGAACATTTTGGGGTGGCTTCAGCCCCCCTAAAATAGGCCTAACGATGTCCCTATCTCCTGTCCCTGAGGGAGTTTTGGTGGAGACCGTGGGCTTGGAGGGAAGCCCTCCCCAACCTTCCGCTGCGGAGGGTGAGCTTTAGCTGGCCTCTTGGATGTACTATGAGGAACTAATGGACATTTTCCAGATGGATTTAATAGACTGGTTTGGTGAGGCATTACCCAGTTCTTCTGTATCTCTGCTGGTTCCACCCAGCCCTGAATCTCCTGTGTCTCAGCTGGTTCAGCCTAGCTCCTGTCCTCCAGTGTTCGCTCCCAGCCTTCTTATCCTGCCTCCTCTTTAAACAGCTAGTTCCTCATCCCCATATCTGTTGGTGCCTGTCAGTCCATCAGCGCCCCCTCACTCAGCTCCAGCTGGGAGCTCTGATCCTCAGCTTGGGGACTTCCAGTCTCTGCCTCCAAGCCCTGGACTACACATCGGTCCTTCGACCCATTGGCTTCGCCTTGGCACTCTGGATCCTCAGTGTCACTCTGGCTCTCCGTCTGCTCGGCTCCAGCCTGGCCTCCTCAAACATTGGCTCAGTCTTCATCAGTTGTCCTCAGGGTGTCACTTAGACCAACTCCACCTTGGCTCCTCCCTCCCTTGACTCCACCCTGGGGCTTCATCCTGGCTGGTCTTTTGACAAATATCTGGCTTCTCCTGTTCCTGTCTTCACCTTGGCTCCTCCCACTCTCCATACCCCATGGACTTACTTTTTGGACTCTTTTTGCATCTGGCCCTCTCCTGTTCCACGCCGTACTCCTGAGCACCCACCCTCCCTCCTCAGTTGGAATATGTTATGGAGCGGGGACACACTTTCTTTGGAGGGGGAAAAATGTCACATGTCTGTTAGCCTGTTCCACTGTGACCTAGTTTCTTTCTCTTGTTAACTGTGTCATTTGGTTCAGGTGTTTGTCATTCATTATTGTCATTAGCTTTCCTTTATGAGTCATGTTCTGTTCTCAGTTCAGAGTCTGTTCTCATTGATGTGATTTATTTTCCTTTCTCCTGGATTCTCTAATTAAAAATACTTTTTTTGTCCATCTCCTTCATCCTCGTTTGATTTTACCTCACCAACCTGTAACACACTGACCTTTAGTACTGAAGCTATATATTATTTTTTTACATGTTTCACAGGAGACAAAATATGTTTTTTTTTTCTGAATCATTATATTCAAAAAGGCTTTATCTACATATAAATTTATGTATTTATCTGTTTATCCTTGAACACTGCTGAATGTTTGCTCCTTGTGATATATTTGTCTGTGAATCCTTCAATTGTCTTCAGTATACTGAAGATGGATCTCAAAACCATATAGTACCTGGAAACGGTTTGAATATGCAGGAGATGCTGGAAAAAATATGTTTAACTGCTCAGGACAAACAAGGGCTTCTTGAAAAATAATCACAATAACAACAGATTTTGATCTTTTAGATTGCATGGTTTAAGAATCAACTTTTGAACTGGTTAATTTGTGTATTATTATAATACTTTCTTCAAGGCAAAGTGTTTGACATATCAATTTTTGTCACTAATAATGCAGATGAACAGAGCAATTTTATTTCATATAATTTTCATTCAATGGAAAGAAATGGTGAATTGATTAAAATTATGATTCATTTCTTTTTCAGGTGCATCTGGTGTTGATATAGATGCAGTGTTGTTGATGGAGGGAGAATCAGTCACTCTACACACTGGTGTTGAAACAAACCCACAAGACAGATTCAGATGGTATTTCAATGACACTCGCATCGCTCAAATCACTGGAGATCTCAGGAAGATCTGTACAGATGTTCAGTGTAATAAAGGTACTGAGAGATTCAGAGACAGACTGAAGCTGGATCATCAGACTGGATCTCTGACCATCATGAACATCAGAAACACAGAATCTGGAGTTTATAAATTACTGATAAGTAGCAGCAACATCGACAGTGAAAAGAGCTTCATTGTCAATGTGCATGGTGAGTCACGTTTGAAAGATACTCCTGTAGCCTACAAGTAAATCACACAATGCATGTGTTATTAGTGATAACTTTTATTCTTACCTGTATATTCAATTACATTGTTTTATCAGTTACCTTCTAACAATCATCTTTTTAAATCCATCCCTAATTGTACAGTCATTTTTTTGTTCACCCACCAGGAATCCAAAGTGCAAACTATTTGGTTTAAAAGGTTTTCAATAGCACAAAATGTGAAAAATGTAATATCCACAGTTCTTTATGTGATGTTTCTCCCCAAAAGATCATCCTGCATCTGTTGGTTTGTGTTTCAGATGTTCCTGAAGAGAAGAGAAAGTCAGTGAAGGAGGGAGAATCTGTTACTTTAGATCCTGATATAGTACAAAAACAAAATGCTTTAAAGATGTGGTATTTTAATGGTAGTCTCATCATTGTAATCACTGAAGATCAAAAGAAGATCTGTACAGACGTTCAGTGTAAAGAGAGATTCAGAGACAGACTGAAGCTGGATCATCAGACTGGATCTCTGACCATCATGAACATCACAACCTCTGACTCTGGACTCTATACACTACAGATCAACGGCAGCAGATTTGCCGTCATAAAGACATTCAGTGTTACTGTCACTGGTGAGTATCATTTTAATCATTCAGTGCTTTTTCACTTCAGTTTCAGAAAACATGTTTCTAAATCGACCCAGAAAATGTTTTTGTTTGAAGAAGTGAGCTTTTACTCAATAATACAATATAACAGATACAATCTAATATCTTCACATGCACATCAATCTGACAGACAAATACTACCTTATGGATTTTAAACTTTTGAAGTCTATTGTTGATAGAAAAAAAATAAAAATACAAATCATAATATTATCAGTCAGTTTTCCTCGGAAGACATCTTTTTCTTGTTTTTCTTGATGTTTAAGCTGCTGTTGTTGGTGCTGCTGTTGCTGCTTCTACTGCTGTTTTCGTTGCTATTCTGCTGGTTGCAGCTGCTGGTGTGATTTACTGTTGCTGCAGGAGATCTACACAAGCAAGAAAACCTGGCAAGTATTGCGTACGTTTGATTTAACAAGCTGGAATAATGACATTTACTCTGCAAAAACGGTGCAAAACAAACAAGCAAACAAACAAAAATTAATAAATAATCTTTAAAATTGTGTTAAGGTATGTATATTTATTCTAACTGACCAAATTAAAATTTTGTTGTTTTGTTCAAACAGGAAAAACGACACAGCACAATGGTCCCGACCTGGTGAGACACCACACAAAATGTCATTTTACATGAAATTAGACCATATAATATACCATATCATATCATTGTATTATTATTATTATTATTATTATTATTATTATTATTATTATTATTATTATTATTATTAATATTTTGTTGGGAGTTTATTTTAGGATTTTGTTAACTGGTCTGTAGTGATTACACTGTAGGTAGGTATGACTTTAAGATTTCTTCTTTTGAGTGGAAATCTGTGAGTAAAAGCATAAATACTCTGGGGAGTTGCTTTATAGAAATTTAAGATATTATTCTTACTGAAAGTGACACCAAGACCATTTAATAGTATAAAGCTGCTTGCTTTAAAGAGCAGGGTATATGGTATTTTGTGTCCTAATATTGTGTTGGGAGTCATTCTTGTCTACAGTTCATCTGCTCCGGTGGTGACAACAATGGTGGACTGGTGACAGTCACTCAGGGTGGGTGTAAGATAAGACACCAGTGCAGTCTGTGCTGAAATGCTACCATCAATCAAACTATTGTGGGATGGGCATGTTTAATGATGTCTAACAGACAGGCATCTGAGACTGGGGAAAACATTTGAGGAGATAAAAAAAAAAAAAACACTGGGTGAATTTTTATCATTATAGGTTTGTTGTTTACACACACTGCCAGCACACATTTCAGTTCAAACATCTTGTAAAAGCCCATGTGGCATCCGATGACCCCTTTAACAGTTTTTGGTTCTGGTATTTTCCGATTTTACATGTCATGCATCTAAAGTCAGAAAACATTGTAATTTTCTCAGAATTTACATTAAATATTTCATTAAAGTCATTTGCCAATGATTTCAAAATAATGTGTTCCAAGCAAATTAGGAGCAAACCCCTCCCTTCCATAAGCCTGCTCTGATTGGTCAGCTGACAAGCCTGTTGTAATTGGCAAGGAGATGAATCATTGAGCCAGTTGAGTGCTACCATTGACAAAGTGCCTTTACATGAAACAATAATACAGTGATCCAATCTGTTCTGAAAATAAGGACATAAAATACTAAAACACTTATGCAAGCGAATTGTACCCACAGCTATAGTTTAGCTGCTAAACTGTGAACACTTAAAACAATAATAGAGGATAAGTTAGCCGAGAGCTAACACGACTAAATTATAAAACAATACAGTTTATAAACCACACTATTTTAATGTTTGAAGGAAGACAGACAAAAGACGCTTTGTCTTATTTTTTTAATCAGAACAGGGAATAGCTGTATCACAGGCACTCCAGCCTAACTAACTTGCTTGTCTCTCCTGCATTAACCCTATAACTGCCGGTGCAGCAAAATAAACCGCAATATCAATATGATTATAAAGTCTGTGCACCACACTACATTTTTTTTAATTTTTAAACAAAGTAATTAAACAACATCCGCCTATATTAAGGTTGTCATTTGATATTGCAAAAAACAAACAAACATTATTTTGTGTATTTGGTGTAATGAAATGTGTTTATGCAGTTTAAGGTTAAAAAAAAAACATTCTTTTCCACATACTGTACATAATTGTTTCTCCTCTATGCCCCGCACACTTCGATTTTTACAAGGATCATCGGTCTGCAAATCAAGGTGTGCTGTGATTGGCCAGCTATCCAGTGTGTTGTGATTGGCCAAATACCTCATCAATACGAAATCAGCGTGTGACGGAAATGTTATGTCCCTTAACATATTGCGATGCCTTGTGCGGCCGGAACAATGAGACATAAACATTAAAACCATTATAAGATCTTCTTTATTCATCAAGAGCTTGTAACACTCCAAAGAGAAAGAAAAAAAAGGAAATCACATCATATGATCCCTTTAATCAACACATTCTTAGGAAATAGTGGGTTCACAGCTAATTATCAGAAGTACTTTAGTAAGACAGTAATATTGTGCTTTACATGGAAACCTAAATCTGCACTAGGCACACATAATCACATATTGGCACTCAATTTAAAATGTACACATAACGTATCATCAATCGTACTTATAGGTTGTGGTTCGGAGAGCTTCTCAGGACAAATTAAGAAGATTAGAAGCCAACAAATATAAAAAGCCAAGATTAGAGAAGCAGTCCTCAGTAAAAGGACAAGCACACAACAAAAGGCTTGAATTGTATTTCTTTGCTATCTCTGAACACAGCATCTTCTCAATGTATACACACTAACTAGTGGAAGTGTTTGTGGTCAGGTCAGTGTGTTCGTTTTTCGCAGGCAGGCGGGGGTTATGCAAATGTATTAACCTGTAAAGTATATTTTAACAGGCAAAAGATTCGAAAATATGATGACTTGTTAAAGCGATTCAGAACCGAATTTCTCTTTTGAGAGACATCTTTATTTATTATGCACTCTCTTGGTTAACAACTTTGCAGATTGTTTTCTTTTAAGGATTTTTAAACTGCAAAATCTATATTTTTTTTTTTTTCAAAAACCCATGTGACTTGCTCATTAAAGCTCTATTGTATAAAGTGCAATATAAATAAATGTGTAATTACTGAAATAACCAAATTGCTGCTTGTGCAAACAAATAAATGTCCTTCTCAAAAATTAGCATATTGTGATCAAAGTTCATTATTTTCCATAATGTAATGATAAAAATGTAACTTTCATATATTTTAGATTCATTGCACACCAACTGAAATATTTCAGGTCTTTCATTGTTTTAAAGGTGCTGTAGGGAACTTTTGTAAAAAAATATTTTTTACATATTTATTAAACTTGTCATTATGTCCTGACAGTAGAATATGAGACAGATAATCTGTGAAAAAAAATCAAGCTCCTCCTGCCATTTGCAGTTACAGACCGCTCCCAGTAAGAAATCAACCAATCAGAGCTGCGGTCCGTAACTTTGTTTGTGTTCAAAATGTAGAAAAATTTATATAATAAGCGAGTACACCATGAATCCATTTTCCAAACCAGGTTTTTGGCTTGTCCTGAATCACTAGGGTGCACCTATAATAAGTGTTTATATTCGGACTATTTTAGATTGCTTCGGGGATACCACGGCGGAGTAGCCCAGTACCTTTGTGATTCTTCATAGACATAAACAGAGAGAAGTAGTTCCGGCTACGATGTTCTTCCTCAAGACGCAAGCAGTGTTTATTAACCGCTAGAGTGTCAAAAGTTCCCTACCGCAGCTTTAATACTGATGATTTTGGCATACAGCATATGAAAACCCAAAATTCCTATCTCAAAAAAATTAGCATATCATGAAAAGGTTCTCTAAACGAGCTATTAACCTAATCATCTGAATCAACTAATTAACTCTAAACACCTGCAAAAGATTCCTGAGGCTTTTAAAAACTCCCAGCCTGGCTCATTACTCAAAACCGCAATCATGGGTAAGACTGCCGACCTCTGACTGCTGTCCAGAAGGCCATCATTGACACCCTCAAGTGAGAGGGTAAGACACAGAAAGAAATTTCTGAACGAATAGGCTGTTCCCAGAGTGCTGTATCAAGGCACCTCAGTGGGAAGTCTGTGGGAAGGAAAAAGTGTGGCAAAAAACGGTGCACAACAAGAAGAGGTGACTGGACCCTGGGGAAGATTGTGGAGAAGGACCGATTCCAGACCTTGGGGGACCTGCGGAAGCAGTGGACTGAGTTTGGAGTAGAAACATCCAGAGCCACCGTGCACAGACGTGTGCAGGAAATGGGCTACAGAGAAGCAGCACTGGACTGTTGAAGTACTTTTTTTCGGATGAAAGCAAATTTTGCATGTCATTCGGAAATCAAGGTGCCAGAGTCTGGAGGAAGACTGTGGAGAAGGAAATGCCAAAATGCCTGAAGTCCAGTGTCAATTACCCACAGTCAGTGATGGTCTGGGGTGCCATGTCAGCTGCTGGTGTTGGTCCACTGTGTTTTATCAAGGGCAGGGTCAATGCAGCTAGCTATCAGGAGATTTTGGAGAACTTCATGCATCTACTGAAAAGCTTTATGGAGATGAAGATTTAGTTTTTCAGCATGACCTGGCAACTGCTCACAGTGCCAAAACCACTGGTAAATGGTTTACGGACCATGGTATTACTGTGCTTAATTGGCCTGCCAACTCTCCTGACCCGAAACCCATAGAGAATCTGTGGGATATTGTGAAGAGAAAATTGAGAGACGCAAGACCCAACACTCTGGATGAGCTTAAGGCCGCTATCGAAGCATCCTGGGCCTCCATAACACCTCAGCAGTGCCACAGGCTGATTGCCTCCATGCCACGCCGCATTGAAGCAGTCATTTCTGCAAAAAGATTCCCGACCAAGTATTGAGTGCATAACTGAACATAATTATTTGAAGGTTTACTTTTTTTTGTATTAAAAACACTTTTATTTTATTGGTCGGATGAAATATGCTAATTTATTGAGATAGGAATTTTGGGTTTTCATGAGCTGTATGCCAAAATCATCAGTATTAAAGCTGCGGTAGGGAACTTTTGACGCTCTAGCGGTTAATAAACAGAACTGCTTGCGTCTTGCGGAAGAACATCGTAGCCGGAACTACTTCTCTCTGTTTATGTCTATGAAGAATCACAAAGGTACTGGGTTACTCCGCCGCGGTATCCCCGAACCAATCTAAAATAGTCCGAATATAAACACTTATTATAGGTGCCCCCTAGTGATTAAGGACAAGCCAAAAACACGGTTTGGAAAATGGATTCATGGTGTACTCGCTTATTATATAAATTTTTCTACATTTTGAACACAAACAAAGTTACGGACCGCAGCACTGATCGGTTATTTTTTACCGGGAGCGATGGAGTTTCTGCAAATGGCAATAGGACCTCTGGGAGGAGCCAGAGGAGCTTAATTTTTTTTCACAGATTATCTGTCTCATATTCTACTGTCAGGACATAATGACAGGTTTAATAAATATGTAAAAATATATTTTTACAAAAGTTACCTACAGCACCTTTAAAACAATGAAAGACCTGAAATATTTCAGTTGGTGTGCAATGAATCTAAAATATATGAAAGTTTAATTTTTATCATTACATCCCTTACGAAAGGAAAATATATTTACCAATATATTTCTTAAAATATATTGTGATATATTGTAATATATTATTTTCCCTTTTATTTTCTAATATTTTATATATTTGAATACATTTAATAATATATTGATGATACATATATTATATAATATATTGCAAAATATACAAATGATTGCCACTCATTTTTTATTTAAAAAAATAATCTATATAAGAATATATGCCTAATATATTACATGATATTTTTCAATATACTGCAATATATTTTTGTTTCATAAGGGAATATGGAAAATAATGAACTTTTATCACAATATGCATTTTTTTAGGACCTGTACACATCAAATTAAGATTCTTTCTTAGCTGTTGTTTACTCAGCACTGTTATTTTTGTTGTGTGATTATTTTGTTATTAAGAGGAAAGTGCACCTAAATGTACATCAAAACACAGCTCTCAGCACTGCAGGTAGCGTTCGAACGTTTGTAAACTGTACATCGCTGGTCGCGTATCAACCTTATTCTTACCATTAAAATGTATAAGAAAAATAACTTAACCATGAGTATATTAGGAGCCTAAGGGTTATGTATCTGTTTGAGATTTCTGTGTGAAAGTTTGTTTGGTTTCATTCAAAAAACTTCCAATAAAAACACCAATAATAATGAACTTATATAAGTGAGCACTGCATCTGTGTTTTTTAACTCCAGAATGAAGAACAGAGATATTTACATTCAGTATACATCAGACATGAAATAATGTGTTTAACTGAATCATCCATTTTTTCCACAATAATTTTTTTTTAAATATATTCTGGGAATCTGTTTTCTTTTTTCTTTTTTCAGGAGGAAGGTGAAGAAAAATCACCCCTTCTTCAGCCTAACACTCTGCAGAAAGATGTTGCTGATAAGCCACTTGTCAATCATGTGGAGACCCCACAGACAAATGAGACATCCATTGACCAGGTGGGGACCCTGCTGAAGGATGTTGCTGATGAGCAAGACGTGGATCAGGTTAAGACTCCGCAGATGGGTGCTGCTGATGGGTCAGTTGTCAATCATGTAGAGACCACACTAAATGATGCTGCTGATAGGTCATCCCTCAATCAAGCTGTGACCCCAAAGATGGATATTAATGATAATCAATCCATGGATCAGGTTAAGACTCCGCAGACGGGTGTTACTGATGGGTCAGTTGTCAATCATGTAGAGACCCCAGTAAATGATGTTGCTGATATGTCATCCCTCAATCTAGCTGTGACCCCACAGATGGACATTAATCATGGACAAGCTGTGAATCAGGTTGAAATACTGCAGACAGCAGTTGGTGACGAGCAAGCTGTACATCAGGTTGAGATTCTGCAGATGGGTATTGCTAGAGGGGCACTTGGTAATCAGGATAAGACCCCACAGACAGTTGTTGCCAAAGGGCCATTCGGTAATCAGGCTGAGACCCCACAGACAAGTGTTTCTAAAGTGCAATGCGGTAATCAGACCAAGACCCCACAGACGGGTGTTGCTAAAGTGAATTGCGGTAATCAGGCTGAGACCCCACAGACAAGTGTTTCTAAAGTGCAATGCGGTAATCAGGCTGAGACCCCACAGACGAGTGTTTCTAAAGTGCAATGCGGTAATCAGTCTGAGGCCCTGCAGACGAGTGTTTCTAAAGTGCAATGCGATAATCAGGCTGAGACCCCACAGACGAGTGTTTCTAAAGTGCAATGCGGTAATCAGGCTGAGACCCCACAGAAGAGTGTTTCTAAAGTGCAATGCGGTAATCAGACCAAGACCCCACAGACGGGTGTTGCTAAAGTGCAATGCGGTAATCAGACCAAGACCCCACAGACGGGTGTTGCTAAAGTGAATTGTGGTAATCAGGCTGAGACCCCACAGACGAGTGTTTCTAAAGTGCAATTCGGTAATCAGTATGAGGCCCTGCAGACGAGTGTTTCTAAAGTGCAATGCGGTAATCAGTCTGAGGCTCTGCAGACGAGTGTTTCTAAAGTGCAATGCGGCAATCAGGCTGAGACCCCACAGACGAGTGTTTCTAAAGTGCAATGCGGTAATCAGGCTGAGACCCCACAGACGAGTGTTTCTAAAGTGCAATGCGGTAATCAGTCTGAAGCCCTGCAGACGAGTGTTTCTAAAGTGCAACGCGGTAATCAGACCAAGACCCCACAGACGGGTGTTGCTAAAGTGAATTGCAGTAAACAGGCTGAGACCCCACAGACAAGTGTTTCTAAAGTGCAACGCGGTAATCAGACCAAGACCCCACAGACGGGTGTTGCTAAAGTGAATTGCGGTAATCAGGCTGAGACCCCACAGACAAGTGTTTCTAAAGTGCAACGCGGTAATCAGACCAAGACCCCACAGACAGGTGTTGCTAAAGTGAATTGCGGTAATCAGGCTGAGACCCCACAGACAAGTGTTTCTAAAGTGCATTGCGATAATCAGGCTGAGACCCCACAGATGAGTGTTTCTAAAGTGCAATTCGGTAATCAGTATGAGGCCCTGCAGATGAGTGTTTCTAAAGTGCAATGCGGTAATCAGACCAAGACCCCACAGACGGGTGTTGCTAAAGTGAATTGCGGTAATCAGGCTGAGACCCCACAGACGAGTGTTTCTAAAGTGCAATGCGATAATCAGGCTGAGACCCCACATATGAGTGTTTCTAAAGTGCAATTCGGTAATCAGTATGAGGCCCTGCAGACGAGTGTTTCTAAAGTGCAATGCGGTAATCAGTCTGAGGCCCTGCAGACGAGTGTTTCTAAAGTGAAATGCGGTAATCAGGCTGAGAACCCACAGACGAGTGTTTCTAAATTGCAATGCGGTAATCAGGCTGAGACCCCACA
This sequence comes from Carassius gibelio, assembly GCF_023724105.1. NCBI lineage: Eukaryota > Metazoa > Chordata > Actinopteri > Cypriniformes > Cyprinidae > Carassius > Carassius gibelio. Next base: position 13,643,741 of record NC_068417.1, on the reverse strand, counting down.
GACGAGTGTTTCTAAAGTGCAATGCGGTAATCAGTATGAGGCCCTGCAGACGAGTGTTTCTAAAGTGCAATGCGGTAATCAGTCTGAGGCCCTGCAGACGAGTGTTTCTAAAGTGCAATGCGGTAATCAGGCTGAGACCCCACAGACGAGTGTTTCTAAAGTGCAATGCGGTAATCAGTCTGAGACCCCACAGACGAGTGTTTCTAAAGTGCAATTCGGTAATCAGTATGAGGCCCTGCAGATGAGTGTTTCTAAAGTGCAATGCGGTAATCAGTCTGAGGCCCTGCAGACGAGTGTTTCTAAAGTGCAATGCGGTAATCAGGCTGAGACCCCACAGACGAGTGTTTCTAAAGTGCAATGCGGTAATCAGGCTGAGACCCCACAGACGAGTGTTTCTAAAGTGCAATGCGGTAATCAGTCTGAAGCCCTGCAGACGAGTGTTTCTAAAGTGCAACGCGGTAATCAGACCAAGACCCCACAGACGGGTGTTGCTAAAGTGAATTGCAGTAATCAGGCTGAGACCCCACAGACAAGTGTTTCTAAAGTGCAACGCGGTAATCAGACCAAGACCCCACAGACAGGTGTTGCTAAAGTGAATTGCGGTAATCAGGCTGAGACCCCACAGACAAGTGTTTCTAAAGTGCAATGCGGTAATCAGCCTGAGACCCCACAGACGAGTGTTTCTAAAGTGCAATGCGGTAATCAGTCTGAGGCCCTGCAGACGAGTGTTTCTAAAGTGCAATGCGATAATCAGGCTGAGACCCCACAGATGAGTGTTTCTAAAGTGCAATTCGGTAATCAGTATGAGGCCCTGCAGATGAGTGTTTCTAAAGTGCAATGCGGTAATCAGACCAAGACCCCACAGACGGGTGTTGCTAAAGTGAATTGCGGTAATCAGGCTGAGACCCCACAGATGAGTGTTTCTAAAGTGCAATGCGATAATCAGGCTGAGACCCCACAGATGAGTGTTTCTAAAGTGCAATTCGGTAATCAGTATGAGGCCCTGCAGACGAGTGTTTCTAAAGTGCAATGCGGTAATCAGTCTGAGGCCCTGCAGACGAGTGTTTCTAAAGTGCAATGCGGTAATCAGGCTGAGACCCCACAGACGGGTGTTGCTAAATTGCAATGCGGTAATCAGGCTGAGACCCCACAGACGAGTGTTTCTAAAGTGCAATGCGGTACTCAGTATGAGGCCCTGCAGACGAGTGTTTCTAAAGTGCAATGCGGTAATCAGACCAAGACCCCACAGACGGGTGTTGCTAAAGTGAATTGCGGTAATCAGGCTGAGACCCCACAGACGAGTGTTTCTAAAGTGCAATGCGGTAACCAGGCTGAGACCCCACAGACGAGTGTTTCTAAAGTGCAATGCGGTAATCAGTCTGAGGCCCTGCAAACGAGTGTTTCTAAAGTGCAATGCGGTAATCAGGCTGAGACCCCACAGACGAGTGTTTCTAAAGTGCAATGCGGTAATCAGTCTGAGGCCCTGCAGACGGGTGTTGCTAAAAGGGTACACAGTAATCAGGTTGAGACCCAACAGCCAATGGCCTTTGCTAAAGGGGCATGTCCTAATCAGGCTGAGACCACAAAGACGGGTGTTGCTAAAGGGGAATTCCGTAATAAGACTGAGACTTCCAAGACGGGTGTTGCTAAAGGGGCATTCCGTAATCAGGCTGAGACCTCCCAGAAGGGTGTTGCTAAAGGGGCATTCCGTAATCAGGCTGAGACCTCCCAGAAGGGTGTTGCTAAATGGGCATTCATTAATCAGACCGAGACCCCAGAGACGGTTGTTGCTAAAGAGGCGTTCCACAATCAGGCTCAGACCCAACATCCGGGTGCTGCTAAAGGGGCATGCCCTAATCAGACTGAGACCCCGCAGATGGCTGTTGCTAAAGGGGCATGTCCTAATCAGGCTGAGATCCCAGAGTCAGGTGTTTATAAAAGGGCACACCGTAATCAGGCTGAGACCCCGCAGACGGGTGTTGCTAAAGGGGCATGCCCTAATCAGACTGAGACCCAACAGATGGGTGTTGCTAAAGGGGCACGCCCTAAACAGGCTGAGACCCCAGAGATGAACATTTATAAAGGGGCACGCCGTAATTAGGCTAAGAACCCAAAGACAGGAGTTTATGAAGGGGCACGCCGTAATCACACTAAGACCCTGGAGATGACTTTTGCTAAAGGGACACGCCCTAATCATACTGAGACCCCAGATAAGGATGTTTGTAAAGGGGCCAGGCTATAATCAGACTGAGACCCCACAGATGGAAGAATCAATTTATATTTCGTAATTAATTTATAATTTATAAATAATGTGTTAATTTTGTTTATAATGTATATGTTTTTTATGTTTGTTTACAGTTAATTTTATTTATTAAGTATATTAAGAATGTTGATGTCTAACTGTAAAAAAAAATTAGACTGAGGGTAGTAAATTAAGTCCTGTGTCGCTAAAGACCCAAGGCATGCAGGTTAAATTATTAAAGGTTAATTAACAGCATTTACAGTGTAAGACCCCATAACACACTAATCTATTTTAATCAGATTATTTGTAATGACATTATGCAATTTGCAAGAACTTTTTCACAGACTACTGGATGTGCCCAAATGCACACATGGGAATTTGAATACAATTATCTGTCAAAAAACACACAAGTATTGAACCGTATCAGTAGAAAGTCTGTTGATGATACAGTACATCTTTACAATTTTAGCTTTGGCATCTTGACAGAACTACAGAGAAACATGATTAAGACACCAGTATGTTGAATTTTAGATGTTGTTGTATTTATTATAGTTGTGAAATATAATGTTTTTTACAGTGTATCATGATACTGATGTGAACAATTCTGCATAATAATTCTGAAAAATATTAAATAAATAAATACATAAATAAGCCCATCACTGTTATTCTAAATAAAGCATTTTTTTAAGTTAGATATGTCATTAGGAAGCAAAGCACTTGTGCTACTTTTATACTATGTATGAATGAGAGTTAAGCGCAATAAGCTATGCACAGAATGTGTTACTTGCACTGACTGACACACCTCTCAAACAGCATGTGATACCAAATTAAGTTGTATTTAGTGGTGTATTGTGGTTGAACATTCAGATGCAAACATAATTATTTCAAAAATTTCTATATATAGTATATACACCTTATTTAACCAGCAATCCTCCCTTGTTTGTCAATGATAAACTGCTTTTTCCAAATTCTGTGGCCCATACAAACGCTTTGGCTTTTGGTTCATATGTTGTTTTGTGTGTGCAATAAGATGGATAAAGATTTGCTAGATCATATTCATGTATAGGCTACTTGAGGGTATGACTCTGAATTAACAGATGCCCCCCCCCCCCCCCCCCCCCCCCCGATAGGTGCTTGTGCCCCTAAGGTTGAAAACCCCTGATCTAATTAAGCACCTAACATCATCACATGCAGCCACAAATTTAGTGGCAAAGAATGCTGGTGATAACGTGAACTCTGATACCAAAGGAGAAGACGGAGTGATGACATCAAAGCAACTAAATCTAGATTTTCTCCACCGCAAACTCTTACCACTCACAGAATTAGGCCACATCCACACGAAGCCAGAGCTTTCTCTATCCAATCTTTGTTTAATAAAAAGACAACCATTCAGTGTTTGTTCATGTAGTTGTTAGTATTATGCGACAGACATGGGGACTTGTGACTTGGTGACTTGGACTCGAGTCGACTCGAGTCGCTATTTTTAGGACTTGAGACTTGACTCGGACTTGGAAGTTAAAGACTCGGGACTTGACTTGACTTGAGACACGATGACTTGAATGACTTGAGTGTTAATCACAGCATGTTTTCAGTTTGAATATAAAATATATAAATTATTTTTTAAAATAAAGCTGATTACTCAGCTGGAGCGCAGGCTGAGAATAGCGTCGTGACTGGATCAGGACACAATCATCAGTCATGCCCTCTCTACCTTACACACACCACGCCCACTTAAAATCAGATATCACATCACATCAACATGTCAGCCTGAGAGGTACCGAGGGTCATCGCTTTTGTCTTCAATAGTTCGCGCCTAAAAACGCGTGGAAAACGCTAGTCGCGCCGCTTTCTCCTTCTTTCCAAAGCGCTCGGGCAGAAGTGCTCTGGGGCGTCTGTCGTTGCTAAGCATCCATGACACGCTCTCTCTCAATGAAGACGCGGAAATTTCAGCAAAGGATAAATGGATTTGCAGCACTAAAAATCGCTCGCAGTAGCTCTGCTACTAAATTCATTTCAAAATGGCAATCCATATACAGCTATGATCAGCTGTTCCTTCATCTTAGCTGAGCTTTCAACGTTGATACGGGAAAGGTTGAAGCTGATTGGTTAGTTATTGTCACATGACCTGCGGTGCGCTTGCGGCATTCTGAAAAGTGTAGGGGTCCTATCTTGCACCCAGCGCAATTGACTTTGTACACCGACGCATGTGTCATTCCTATTTTGCACCCGCGCAAAGCGCGCTTTTCCCTCCACAGAGGCACGTCGCTAAACTAGTGAATGAACTTGCGCTCCCTGGGCGGTTCAGCGCAAAAAAGGAGGCGTGTTCCGGCGCAAACAATCCCTGGTGCTATTTTGCTGTTCCATTAAACAATTGCGCCACTGACCAGAAAAAACCTAGTCTAAAGTCAGTGGCGCGTTGCGCGTTGTTCATTATGCTATTTTAAGGGCGCACGCTTGACCATAATGTATAGCGTGCACAACGCGCATACACTTTGCTCATGTAATCTACACAGATGCAACAGTTATTTTTGCAAAACAGAAATTGTTACACTAAAAAAAAATTAACACATGAAATGACGGAAATCATTGTGGTGTGCCACGAAGATGTGAACAAAATAGGCATAAATCTAGCTTACAAATTATTCAGGCTAATTGTAGTAATTAAGGATCAGACCTGTTTGAGGTCATATATTATAAGGACATCTGACAAATTGATTTGTCAGTCAAGAACCAGGAAAAAAAATCGATGAAACAATTGTGGATATTTCCTCCCACGCCTGTTTAACCGACGCTATTTTGGGTGGGTTTCTCCCATCCCCATACAACACAACTTCTCTGTCTTTCACTGCTCTTACAAGAACATCAGTCTCCTCGGCTGTGAACCGCTCCTGGCGTGCGCCTGGTAAATACGCCATAATAATAGCAATCCATAATGGAACTTGCGCACCTGCTTTTAAAGGGAATGTTGGATGAAGTTCTGATTGGTTTATTTCACGTTACGCCCAAACCACACCTATGAATAATGAAGCTACTTCAGACCAACCCATTTTAGATTTGCGCCGGGCGCAAGAGCCATTTATCCCGCCGGGAAAATTGCAACAGCGCCGAGACCCGCCCACAAACTTACTTGCGCTTCGCGCTTTGACACTTGCGTTTCAGATCGTTAAAATAGGGCCCCTAGTCTAAAGTCAGTGGCGCGTTGCGCGTTGTTCATTATGCTATTTTAAGGGCGCATGCTTGACCATAATGTATAGCGTGCACAACGCGCATACACTTTGCTCATGTAATCTACACAGATGCAACAGTTATTTTTGCAAATCATAAATTGTTACACGAAAAAAATATTAACACATGAGATGACGGAAATCATTGTGGTGTGCCACGAAGATGTGAACAAAATAGGAATAAATCTAGCTTACAAATTATTCAGGCTAATTATTCTCCCATCCCCATACAACACAACTTCTCTGTCTTTCACTGCTCTTACAAGAACATCAGTCTCCTCGGCTGTGAACCGCTCCTGGCGTGCGCCTGGTAAATACGCCATAATAATAGCAATCCATAATGGAACTTGCGCACCTGCTTTTAAAGGGAATGTTGGATGACGCTCTGATTGGTTTATTTCACGTTACGCCCAAACCACACCTATGAATAATGAAGCTACTTCAGACCAACCCATTTTAGATTTGCGCCGGGCGCAAGAGCCATTTATCCCGCCGGGAAAATAGCAACAGCGCCGAGACCCGCCCACAAACTTACTTGCGCTTCGCGCTTTGACACTTGCGTTTCAGATCGTTAAAATAGGGCCCTAGATGTTTTTAACTCGATGCAGTGCGCGTCGTGAGCGCGTTGCTTCCATTATGAGCGCGCATACCGCGCGCCTACATTGGAAATAACGAACTTGCGCGCGCAAAAGACGTGATGTGAACGGCCCCCAATGATCCTCTAGCAGGCCGTCAAAAAATTCCATTCCAGGGGCGGCGCTAGGGCTGGGCTAAGGGGGCATAAGCCCCGAATATTTTGTTACCTAGTCTTTCTTATAGAGCAAAACAATTAATCAGAAAAACAAATGTAGCTGCCGCGATTACCCAATCATGAGAAGTGCATATTACATAGCCTATATATATATATATATATATATATATATATATATATATATATATATATATATATATATATATATATATATATATATATATATATATATATATATATTTATACAGTACAGAATATAAATATGACGTATTTTAAGTTGTTTCATACTTTTTGTTATGTACAGTACAGACCAAAAGTTTGGACACCTTCTCATTCAAAGAGTTTTCTTTATTTTTATGACTATGAAAATTGTAGAGTCACACTGAAGGCATCAAGGGCTATTTGATCAAGAAGGAGAGTGATGGGGTGCTGCGCCAGATGACCTGGCCTCCACAGTCACCGGACCTGAACCCAATCGAGATGGTTTAGGGGTGAGCTGGACCGCAGACAGAAGGCAAAAGGGCCAACAAGTGCTAAGCATCTCTCGGGGAACTCCTTCAAGACTGTTGGAAGACCATTTCAGGTGACTACCTCTTGAAGCTCATCAAGAGAATGCCAAGAGTGAGCAAAGCAGCAATCAAAGCAAAAAGTGGCTACTTTGAAGAACCAAGAATATGACATATTTTCAGTTGTTTCACACTTTTTTGTATATATATAATTCCATATATAATTCCACATGTGTTAATTCATAGCCCTTGATGCCTTCAGTGTGAATCTACAATTTTCATAGTCATGAAAATAAAGAAAACTCTTTGAATGAGAAGGTGTGTCCAAACTTTTGGTCTGTACTGTACATAACAAAAAAGTATGAAACAACTGAAAATACGTCATATTTATATTCTATACTCTGAGAGAGAGAGAGAGAGAGAGAGAGAGAGAGAGAGAGTGTGTGTGTGTGTGTGTGTGAGAGAGAGAGAAAGTGAGTGTGTGTGTGTGTGTGTGTGTGTGAGAGAGAGAGAGAGAGAGAGAGAGAGAGAGAAAGAGAGAGAGAGTGTGTGTGTGTGTGTGTGTGTGTGTGAGAGAGAGAGAAAGTGAGTGTGTGTGTGTGTGTGTGTGTGTGTGTGTGTGTGAGAGAGAGAGAGAGAGAGAGAGAGAGGAGAAATGTAACAAAGTTTAATGTTGTATGTAAACTGTGTTTGAGAGAGAGAGAGAGAGAGAGAGAGAGAGAGAGAGAGGTGTTCAGAGAGGAGTCTGTTGGATGTTTAGTTTTTTAGGGACTCAATGTTGAAAATGTAAAACATTTCAAACACTGTTGGCAGAAGTGAAAAATAAATAATTTTAGGAAGTTACAATTTTGTTTGATTCCATGATGTATTTTACTGAACATGAGTATTTACAATGCAAATCCAAATTATTTTAATTTACTGACAGTTACCTATATCTTGTCTTTTAACTTTATTAAGATCAGATTCTGCAGGTAAAATAACAATATTAAGGTGACTTGACTTGGACTTGACTTGACATAGCTTGTGACTTGACTTGACTTGACTTGCCCAAGAAAAAAATACTTGGGACTTACTTGAGACTTGAAGGTTAAGACTTGAGACTTACTTGAGACTTGCACATGTGTGACTTGGTCCCATCTCTGTTATGCGACATACCGGTGTCTGGTCAAGACGTGGGGTGTTGACATCATCGTTTTAACTAAATACACAGATTGGGTATAAACACAAAAATGCAAAAGTATCGTTTTCAGATTTATCCTGGGACCTGGCTTAATAAAAAATAGCGGTTTCATGCTCCCCAAAATGCCGGATCCATCTGGATGAAACGCCAATACGTTTCAACATTTTTATGTATACAGATAAACACGTCTCCATATGGACAGGGCCTTAAATAAATTAATATCTAGCTACTAAGTTGAGGACATGTTTCTGTTGTTGACTGCCGAGCCAGATTCTTTCCGGGCAATCAATGTGAAAATACATGTGAGAGAGAGGGTATACCCACCATGCAAAAAAAATACTTTTTCAATGTAGGTAGACACTGAGTGTGCCAGAATGGATAACAAACTCAAAAAGACCTTTGAACACATGTTTCAGTTTATACAGTTTATCTCTACAACAGCTGGTATTTGGAAGGCACTTAGTAAAAGCTATCTTGGTGTAACTGTGCCTTCGATAAATCCGAAGCAGCACTAGCATGCAGACTATTCAAGGGTTGTCATACATGGCATAATTGCAATTGAGCTTGACAACATTCACTCACCCAATGACATATCCCATAAAATTACATCAACTGTCATGGATAATGGCTCTTATATCGTCAAAGCCTTTAAAAGATACCAGCCAGTCGAGGAGAACTCTGAGGATTAGATGGCTTTTACGGACATTAATGATGTTTAGCAAAACAGTGGTGGTGATGATGATAATGATGATGATGATGATGATGGTGGTGAAGTTGTGGTCACTTTGTCGACATATCAGAAATGTGCTGCACATACTTTAAACTTGTTTAATGTACTGATGTTGACAAGTGATTACTGTCAAAACCACTAACAAAAGCAATGTACAAAAGCATTACAACACAATGTACAGGCTTATGAAACAAGTCTAATCGTTCAATAGTGGCTGCAGAGACCATTGCAAAGAAGCTGCTTGTCCCTTGCAGTGAGAGATGGAATTTGTTTTATAATTGTTCTGGAAAGCGAGGATGCTGTCTTGGCTGCTGTGATCCTGCGCAAGTTCCGATTGCATTAGCTTCGGACACAGGACAGCAAGTCTGCTGTCGTTTTATTCATATTTATGACACAGACTGCAGTAATGTTAAACTGCTCTCAAGCAGAGCTAACATACACATGCAATTTCTGTTCCAGACGTTTATGTTCACAGACATAAATGACCTTGTTTATGTAACTTCTGAGTTTCTGACATAAACTGTATTTGATGGTTTAAGCGCAATAAGACATAAAAGAGAACTTAGTTTAGTACTCAAGTTTAGTACTCTATTCTCTGTTGTTCATAGTCTCAAGCATGCTGAGTTGTGGTGTTTGTGATGGTCAGAGATCCAGTCTGATGATCCACCTTCAGTTTGTCTCTGAATCTCCAATCAGGAATGTTTTTGTCTTTTTTTTTTTTTTTTTTGCCTTTGGACATCAGTGCTATTGAAAAAAAAAAAAAGTCTTACTAGAATTTCTTATTTTAGTTCGTTATTCACCATAACTGATGAAAACTTAATCAGTTAATAACCACTGAATATTTGTATGATACCATAAACATTACAACAGTGAATCAAAATTTAATTTATTTTATTCTTAAAATGATTCCAAGGCATTGTCAGACAAAGAAAAAGGATCTTTATAAAAACAGGATGTGATATTGACAAGAATAGCTCTTCACTAGCGCCACTGATGATGGAAATAAGTACTGAAACTTGCAGTGGTATCAAGGCATGAAGGTTTGTGAATATATAGACATGCATATTTCCATGAATATAAAAATTATATAGCCTGAGTTTCCTATTACATAACATTAAAAACATTAAAGTTATATTATCTTATCATGCTAACAGGCACATAGTGTACTACTTGATCCTCCTCTTCAATGTTCTGAAAAATTAAGATATAATAAAATATGTTAAATAAAGAACAACTACATCAATGGTTTCAGAGGGAAATTAAATACTGAAATGTAGTAATAATAAATTTGAATAACAGGAGAAAAGTACAATTGAAAATGCATAACAGAAATATGGCCAAAAATATATCAAGAATTAGCCTAAAGTGATGAATTTCCTGAATGTATTCCATATAGTAGTTTGATCCAGTTTATTTCTCCATTTAAAAGTTTATTTATTTTCTTTGAATCAATAATATTGCATTTTACTCTTTGCCCCCTGGTGTCTGCAAGACCTTTAGGACATTTATTCAGTTATTCTAATATTTTAGTGTGTTCTCCGTCGATTTACAAATGCATTTCAGTTCAAAATATGCAAGTAACTTAATGTGATTCCTTTTATTTACTGATAGACTCTTAAAACCACAACTGAATAAATAAATAAATAAATAAATAAATAAATAATGTATTGGTTATGTATTAACTCTCATTCCCTGAAAGATGGGACGAGAGCTGCCTCCACAACCATGGGGAAGACACAAGGCGACAGGGACAGACACAAGGCAAGGACTTTGTACTGATATTCTCAACCCTCAAAAGCAAAGTGGAGAAACTGCCTGTGTTGAGGGAGAATCAAGACATGAAAGTATGCATCCTTCAGGACGATCGATGCAAACCAATCTTGTGGATAAATGCATCAAAATATATGTTTCTGTGTTAATATCCTGAACGGAAGCTATTGAAGGGCCTGGTTCAGAATGCGCAGGTCCATAATTGGAGGGACAGGCTCTATCACGTCCTTTGCCAGCAGGATTGTGATTTCTGCTCACAAGATGGGAGGATCTTTGTTAAGCACAGAAGTGAACTGGTTGCTCCTGAACTTGGGAGGATGCAAGATAACTTAATCACCAAGTCTGATGGTTCTCTTGTTGCACTTTCACACTGCCAGTGATGACCCAGTATATGTGCGTGCTTTCACACACAACCCCTTGAAGATCCCGTAACGACACGTGACATCAGCGCGTGACGTGTAATGTACGAGTCGAAAATGATAGGCACGTTATACTTTAACTGAAGCAAGCAAACGATCTCGGCGTCAGCGCGGAAAGTGAGGAACTAACTGATCTCTGCTTCATTACAGTTTGCACATATGTTTTCGTCGCGAACGTTGATCTTCCTTCAAAACAGCCGGTAAAAGAGTCGCGCGATAACGCGCATCATCACTTCGACACGGAATTAGATCTGGCTTTTGTTCACACAGCGCTCTTCCCGGGTCGAACCCCGCAATGTTACTAGGTCCCCGACCCGGGTTCAATGCGGTAATCAATCCCGGGACGTGGTTGCTTTCACACAGAAGGCGACCCGTCAATGTTGCGGAAATATTGCGGGTCCGACTTGCAGTGTGAAAGGGGCTTAAGTGGGATCTGAATAAGTGGTGCGACTCTTATCTGGCTCCACAATTAGGCAGGAAGCATGTGAGAAGGCATAGCATCCAAAGGAGGCAAAGGGAGAAGGGGATGAGAGTGCTGAGGCTGAGACTCGCACACTGTCATCCTTGCCTTGTTGAGACCTGGAGAAAGGGGGTAACTGGTCCTTTATTGAATGTTTGGGTACAAACCATAAAGCAGGATCCAGAGTCTCCAGGTCAACAATTTCAGGGACACTGCTTGCCCTTGTGCTTTACGGGCCTGGCCGGGTCAGAGATGAGCTTAATCACCTCCCAGCAAAATTCAGCCAGGGAGATTGGAGAGTCCAAGAAGTGGTGCTTATCTGACTCCCTCATATCTGCCAGGGTAAGCCAAAGTTGGCATTCCTGGACCACCAAAGCACAAACCGTATGACCCAGAGACCATGCCGTGACTTTCATTCCCATAGGGCAAGGTCCATTGCAGTGCGCAGTTCCTGCATCACACCTAGGTCAGAAATACCCTTGTACAGCTACTTTAGCGCCTTGTCCTGGTAGACCTCCAGGAGGGCAATGGCGTGCAGGGCAGAGGTGGCCTGTCCAGCAGCTCTGTAAGCCTTGGCTGGCGGTGACACTTTGTGGGTCAAGCTACATCGCATTATTGCGCCCGACTGGGGAGATCTCCACATACCCCTAGCTGCCCCACCGTTGAGGGTAGTGAGGACGGAGGAGGCACTAGCTCTGTTTTGGGCAGAAAAAGTTGGCCTCCAGGACCTAGTTACCTCCTCATACACTTCCAAGTATAATTTAACCAGTGGTTGCTGCCAGCATTCCCCACTGGGACCCCTAGGAACCAATATTCCAGACTTGAGCATTATTCAGGAGATGGAGGGAATATCCATGGCAACTCAACCACACCCCCACACCCCACCCTCGTGGCCCGGGGAAGCATACCAGTCAGCTCTGGATCTGTTTCGGGTAATGTTGCTCTCCCAGAAGGAGGTAATAAAGCCTAGCTCGTCCCCTGATGCACACCAGAGGGTACGATGAGCTGAAGGAGTGAAAGGCCCGTGGAGACTCACTCGCCAGGGAAGCCCTCACTTTTATCCTCAGATCACCCTGGCCATGAGCCGAAGTAGCCCTCCTTTGGGAGGAGGAACTAGAATGGGGCATGGGGAGGGGGACTCTTTTAGTAATTATATTTTAGTTATTTGCTCTTTTAGAAACACTCTTTTAGAATTATGTGATGGTTATGCAGACAAAAACACAATCACACACTGATCTACATCTGACTCACTGCTGAAATGTTACATAGACACAATATATTTAGAAATACATTTTCTTACCAGTGTATGTGCATTTCTTTCATAGAACGTTGGCTCATGGATCATAATGACTCGATTGATCTCGTCTTCACAAATCTGAACTGTTTGAACAGCAGTGATGGATTAAAACTCATATGTATGAATAATGGACACAAGTCAACTTATTGATTGTTATTTACAATGTGTTATTTTAGGGCTTTCAAAGATGGATCAATAATGCACACAATGCCATGATGAAGAACTAAACTAAAAATACAAAAAACGTTTAATTAACATAATCATGTATGACATTATTTATTTTCAGCCACTACTAGCAGAGTGAAACAGTAAAAACGCACAACATGGATAAAGATAATAACCGATAACCACATATTATTTAGGAACTAAATCATTCTACATTCATGAATTATATGAAATTGCATACTGTTACATTCAGAAATTACATTCAACTAATTTCAGCTGATTAAATCAGTACAATATATATATATATATATATATATATATATATATATATATATATATATATATATATATATATATATATGGCATCAATACTTCTATGAAGAACCTTAAACATACATAAAACATTTAAAATTTAGAAAAAAGAAAAAAGTCAGAAAAAAGTTATTTAGATTTTTAAAATGCTATTGGAAATGGAAAAAATAGGACCAAAAATAGTTATTCTGTGGCATCACTAAAAAAAAAAAACACCCTTTTGGAACATTTATTTTTAAGCGAGTAGATAACACTTGCCTTCTTGATCAGTTTTTTGACATTTCCAGCAGATGTAGAAGATCCCATATCCAGCGACAATCAACAGAGATTCAGCAATAGCAACAAAGATCAACACTGTCAAAGAATCTGAGTCTGGGGGATAAAAAGGGAAGTTAAAAAATAAAAGTTATTGAATCTGATCTACAAAAATGCCGAGTGACTTTTATACAGTCTGTCACCTCAAACTATAAAGCTAGAATATGTGAATGTCAGGACAAATGCTACTCACGGTAGACAGAAACATTGAATGTTTTTGAATACAGTTTTGCTCCCCTTATCTGTTGTTCATAGAGTCCAGCGTGTTGAGTTGTGATGTTTGTGATGGTCAGAGATAAGGTCTGAGGATCCACCTTCACTCTGTCTCTGAATCTCCCATCAGGAACATCAAATGTTGAAACTTTTCGTTTCTCACTGATTTTAACTATGAGATACTTTTCAGCTCCAAATTTCCATGTTATGTCTTCATCTTCATGTAATCCATTTACATTAGTTTTTAAAGTGACAGAATCTCCCTCCATCACTGACACTGACACTGACTGGATTTCATTTGTTTCTGCACCAAACAAACCTGATGAACATGAAGAGGTTTTGTCAAAGATTAAAGCTCCTGTTGGTTTAAAAAACCTAAAATCATTTACATTGACAGCAGCAGCAGAGATGCAAAATGAACAAGGATATATATACTGTAATTTGTTTTAAAATCATCTGGTGTGGAGAAAAATCAATGTGTAAAGTTGTGCTAAATATTTCAATACTTAGTAAATAAGTCACCCGTGTCAGTATAAAACCAACCAACTTTTAGTTTTTTTTTATTGACGGTTTTATAACTGTCTCTCATGTTCTCAGGGCCACTGCGCATTTAGACTTATGATTTCCATGACATTTGTAGATATTTATGATGACTGCAGAAGTATTATATATATCTTGAAATCATGTAATTATTTATAAATATATTTGTAAGTTTAAAAAAATACCACATAGTTCAAACTCAGTGGAAGGTATTGGCCTTCTGAGTTGCCATGAAGGGCAAAAACATCTTCTTTTGCTGAGGAGATTTCCAAGGTTTTTTTATTTATTTATTTTTTTTTTTTTTTTTTTTTACACCTTCTAGCCCAGTGTAAAAATTCAGATACATTTAAAAAAAAAAAAAAAAAAAAAAACACTTTATTAATTGAGGTAGAGCTCATAATAATTGTTTATTTGGTATAGACAGTAGTAGATTAATATAGTCTAATTCCTAAAAACAGCAGTAGCTCAGAAACTATAACAACAACAACCAATTTTAATTATTTTATAACTTACCAGTCAGACTCCAGCAGCACAAACAGAACAAAACAAACATGTGAAACATTTTCTTCAGTGGTTCAGTGTCTGATCTAATAAAACCTCTGCTAAAAACACTCAAGCTGATGTGACTCCTCCCCTGACACAGTTTGACCCTCCTAGTTTACACACTGCATTTGCATATGATGTGATGTTATATGTATTTAGGTTCTTTAGGCTGATTAAATTATTTTTTTATTTTTATTTATTGGTACTGAGCTGCAAAATAATGTTTTGAGAATAAGAGAGAATAAGTAGGCTATGTTATAGTCTGGAGCCCTGTTTCTAAAAAAGATGTGAGATCAAGAACAGTTCCTCTTAAAAAAAACTTTTGATACCTCTTGCTAGAGCTCGAAACAACTCCTGACACAAGCAAAGTTTATCTACAGGGTCACAGTATGAATATACATACACACACATAATATTTCACAGAAACCTAAGATATTGCAGTAATATTATTTGATTCGAGTTAATTTTTCTGATTTAGTATTTTGTAGGAAAACTGTTTTGTCTAAAGCAGAAGTCAAATGGTTTTTAAATGAACAAGAATGGAAAAATGCCTTCAGCTGCTTTCACACAGACACACAAAAACATTCATCAAACACAGTTGTCCAGAAGTAGACACTTTCTCATGGACTAGATGTCTTTCCACCCAACAGGTCAAACCAGAATACTGTGCAGATGTACATAACTGAGACGAAGGCAAATTCTTTTTAGGGGATCATTTCAACCATCAGTCTTTTAAGTATCACACGTGGTGATTCTCACCAATCCTTAAACTCATCCCAAGACTCAGAGTTTGAGGCTGTTGCAGGAGATTACTAGTAAAAGCATGCAGTGACACTGATATGATAGAAAAACACCGAAGAAGACTGGAGGTCATTTTCTCATGGCAACAGGTGCATAGTCCACATGATCACCCTTTTTAACATGCTAAAAAAACAAAACAAAAAAAACATATTTTTACTCACTGAAAGTTGAAGTCTGTACTGTTAATAGAAGGTTTAAAGATGCTTTAGTAGGCAGAGTAACATAAATTAGGAATAATGTGTCTTACCGATTTCTGTGCATTTCTTTTGTGGAATATCGGATCAATGTAAGTGATCTCTTCTGTACGAGTCTGAACTGTTTTGACAACAATAATAAATGCATTAAAACAACACAACACAAACTTAACTAGATCTGGTTCTTTGCGATATCTTATTATTAAGGCTATCAAAGTTAATGCATTAAAGTATGTAATTAAATATTTAATGTTGAATTACTTTTGACATCATTAACATGTTTAATTTCAAAGGGTAGAAAGCAAAAGATCCGACACTCCCTGCAAAATTACTCTCCAAAGCCAAACCTTCAACTGAATGTAATTTAAAGCAACACTGCCTCATTTCTCATTCACAGGTGAGAAAACATTACAGTATAAAGCACATAAAATTCAAATTTCTGATTCAGTATATACTAGCGTAATGGAACATGCTGATGATGTATCATGTCTGCACGAACAGGGTGCGTGGAGGTATGCAAATGCTTATGTTCACAGGCAGGTATGACAGACTATCGAAATCCTTGGATGTGATTGGACAAACATTTTATGATCCTATACCTTTCACAGATGGTATACATTCAAATAAATACATTCAGGTCACTTAGTGCAGTGATTGCTACAGGATGGGATCATTTTCAACCAGCATAACAAAAAGAGTTTTTGAACCAGATCACCCATCCTACATCTTTAACACAGTATCTCTTTATCATTAAACGTAAATGTTATTTATTTATGTTTTACCTAACAGATTTAATTCAATTCAGATTATGAAAATCTCTCTCACACATACTGTACGAAAACACATTCACTCACAGATAAACACATAAACACATAGAGAAAAGTTTCAGCGCTGCTCTACAGCTGACTTGTACTGTAGATACAATATTTTGTAAAAAGCTATGTTATTCAGCTAACACTTACCTTTTTGATTAGTTTTTCTGCGTTTCCAGCAGAACATCCCGACTGCAGCTACAATCAACAGAGATCCAGCAATACAGATCCGAAATATCAGAGATCCAAAACCTGTAATAATAATCATTAATGTGTGAATGTGCAGTTTGATCTTCGCCAACAGAGATATTAGTTAAGTAATCAAAATATATATATATCAGTTCTTCAGTACCTGAACATGTGTGACAGAGTTGACTGATGTCCAGATGTTGAGTCTGGTTTCTGATGGGATTGTTGATCATACAGCTGTAGCTGTTTTTCTCCTGATATTCCACCTCCAGAGGTAGAGAGAGACTGATGCTGAGATCAGACACACTGATGCTGGACAATAAACTGTTTCCTTTGTACCAGGAGAGAGTCACATGACTCACATTCACCACTGAACACAACAATGAACAATTCTGCTGTGAGGATGAAGATGATGATGTACAGTCCCTTCTAATGACAGGAACAGGCAGATGAGCTAAAACATGAAAGAATAAACAGAAATATGGATAAATCTAAACAACAATTTTATTTTCATGGTGTTGAGCGAGGTTTTATATTATCTGTCACCTAAAACTTTAAAACAAGAATATGTGAATGGCAGAACGAATGATTTCTACTCACAATAAACAGAAACACTGAATGTTTTTGATGACAGTCTCGCTCCCCTTATCTGTTGTTCATAGTCTCCAGCGTTTTGAGTTGTGATGTTCATGATGGTCAGAGATCCAGTCTGTCTGTCCAGCTTCACTCTGTCTCTGAATCTCCCATCAGGAACATCAAATGTTGAAAACGTTTTTTTCTCATCACTGATTTTAACTATGAGAGACTTTTCAGCTCCAAATTTCCATGTTAGGTCATCATCTTCATGTAATTCAGTAACATTAGTTTTTAAAGTGACAGAATCTCCCTCCAACACTGACAGTGTCTGGATTTCATTTGTTTCTGCACCAAACACACCTGATGAACACAAAGAGGTTTTGTCACAGGTTAATGCTGAAATATCTTACTGAAATCATCCTGAAATAATTTACATGTGAAATGAAGAATATTCTCAAAAGCATCAGAGACACTAAATGGACAGGGATATTCCATTAAAAAAATAAATAAATAAATAAAATAAAAGTAAATAAATGTCCAAAGTACATAGTTTGTTGTGCTGAATATTTTCAATACTTTGTAATGGTGACACGTGGATCAATATATAAACCTCACTATTTTTGACTTTTGTAGATATTTATTATGTCTGCACTGCAATTCTTTAAAACATGTAATTCTTTCAAAATAGATTTAAAAAAAGGTCTAATGTTTGAAAGCAAAGTGGACATTTTGACTTTCTGAGTCACCATGCAGAACATAAACAAAGACATCTACATTAACTGTTGAGATTTCCGAAGGTTTTTTTTTTTTATTTTTTTATTTTTTTTAAGCGTTTTATTTCTGTGTATTTTTCCAGCCCTGAAAACGTCAAATGTTAAATTCTGAAAAAAATACATGAAATCAATGTAAACAGATTTCATAGTAATCATTTATTTGGTATAGATGGCAATAGTCTAATTCTTAAAAACAGCAGTAGCTCAGAAACAATAACAACAACAACAAATTTTAATTGTTTTAAACCTTACCAGTCAGACTCCAGCAGCACAAACAGAACAAAACAAACATGTGAAACATTTTCTTCAGTGGTTCAGTGTCTGATCTAATAAAACCTCTGCTAAAAACACTCAAGCTGATGTGACTCCTCCCCTGACACAGTTTGACCCTCCTAGTTTACACACTGCATTTGCATATGATGTGATGTTATATGTATTTTACCTGCTTTAATGGATAAAAATCTTCTTTATTTTTTAATCATTTAATATACTTTAGTAAGGTAGTTGCCTGATGTGTTAAATGACTAAAAGAAGAAAAATATTGTGATAGCTGTGGATGAACTACATTTCAAGGTCAAAACTGAATAAAAAAATATTGTGATTTTTAAATAGTTTGTGTATTTTTATTGAGTTCTTAATGTTAGTGTATGAAAACAACAACGACAACAAGAACAAATTTAAAACAGTCTGCCATCTCAAACGATCAGTGTTACTAAGGTTCAGTTTCTGACTATGACTGAAAGCTGCTGTTCTCTGTTCTTCAGAAATATGTTGGGCAGACATACATATTTTAGGTGAGAGTACACATTCAGAGCTTGTAGTTGTAGGGGGTGGGAGGGGGGTTGTCAAGCTTGTGTTCAAAACTGACCGAACACCTAAAATGTAAATTATTAAATTATTACTGTTTTGTGTTTCAGTAAAATGTGTATTTTGAGAGAATTGCCTGGTACTATTTAATATGTATACAATAGTTATGATCATTTTTCCCATAAAAAAAAAAACAGACTTCCCTTGTGGTTGATATAAGAGACCACTGATGTGTTTTCGGTGAACCAACACATGGTGATTAATAAGCATTGCTTACCTCAACAATGAGGGGCTATTTGGGTGATTCTCGTGGTAGTTTAGCAGTGCTCCCTTTTTCCAATAAGGGTCGCCTATGAGCGCACTTCTCTGAGCTTGGAGTTGTTTTTTTCCCAAGAGCACTCCAGTATTATTTCCACAGATCGAGTTGATGACTCTTAAACATACTGTTTTAAGATGCACCATTCCATCTATGAGTGCCACAAAAGCCCCTCCTTAGAACAGTATTTGAAAATCCATGCTATGGTTAGTGTGCACGTGAAGTCTTTGCACACTTTCTGATATCCACACTGTGGTAAGTTCACACGCTTGTATGCTGCGTATTTTCTAAAATCATATATGGTGAGGGCTTTGCACGGTTGCCTCGTGCTCCTTCTTGAGTTGGAAAAACCCCATTCATCTTGGGCGCCACATCACCTAAATATCCTTGGATACCTATCTAAAGAGGGTGTTGCTACTAGAGATCTGTTGAGACAGCTCCTTCAGCAAGCTTATGCGAAAGCTAGCGGTAGCCCCTGTGTGACAAGCAAGCCTTTGAATAAAATGCTAGGTTCTTAGCCGTATTCCTTTAAAGGAATATTTCCTGATTCCAAGCCTTCAGCTTGACCCCGGACAGAGGCCCTTACATTTAAGTTGGGTATGTAGCTTAGGCCTTTGGCCATAAGGAGTACTGTCACAGACAACCATCCAAACGTCCCAGGGGCAACTATCATGGAAATGGTAAAGTTACTTAGTGTTTACCATTCTGCCCTGCACTCCCCTCAGCATTGCGGCATGGGTATAATGTTTCTATAGCGACTCCTAGAGGATGCAGTTTGAAGTTCCCTTGAAAGGGAACATCTCAGGTTACAAATGTAACCATGGTTCCCTGAGTAGGGAACGAGACACTGCATCCTCTAGCTCCCTGCCATGCTTCAGATGCAGGATTCAGACAAAGAAGTGAATGACGTGTTCTCTCAGTGCCTGTTTATAGTTGTGCTGGTAGTAACATCAGAGGCTGTCGCCGGCAAAAAAGTTGGTGTTTTTTTCAATGTATGCTTCAGACAGGGGTCACGGCGAGGTGTTCCCCATAGCGGCCCTTGAGGATGCAGTGTCTCCTTCCCTTCTCAGGGAACCAAGGTTAAATTCGTAACCTGAGACGTATCTACTGAAGTTCTGCCTATCACGATAAATATTGGTGACAAATCCCACTCCACATAATAAGCTAATGAGCAGTTTTTAGTTACAACTTTCAAATCGGCTGATGCACAAAGTGACGAACATACAAATTTTGACCTACAGAGATCAATCTTATGATTTTTTTGCCAAACTGTTCAGAGGTTCTAATCTATTTTTTTATTTTAATTTGATATTTCTTAACCACTAGGTGGCACTGTGCCGAAACTACTATATATATATATATATATATATATATATATATTAGGGATGCACGATAATATCGGCACAATATCGGTATCGGCCGATAAAAGCTTAAAATGACCATTATCGGTATCGGCTGATATGAATATTTCTGCCGATGAGCCAAACCGATATTCTCCAAGTGAAATAATTGACCTGTTTTTCAGATGTGAATGTCTGTCTACATTTGTAAAATAATAAATTTATGGTAGAATCAGTACAGAAGAGATACATGGATTTCTCTTCAGTAAAATTAAAGTTTAAATATGTCAGTATATATTTGTATATATATCGATATCGGTATCGGCATCGGGCAAAATTATTTTGAAAATATCGGCATATCGAATATCGGCCAAAATCCAATATCGTGCATCCCTAATATATATATATATATATATATATATATATATATATATATATATATATATATATATATATATATATATATATATACTCCCAGGACATGAGTGGTATAACGCTAAAGCGTTGAAGAAATATAGCCTCATGTCCATTTTGGCACAGTTTTTGTTAAATTTGTTGTTAATTTGTTAATTATCATTTATGGGTGAGCTATCCCTTTAAGGTGGGCTCTTTTGACCAGTAAACAAGCATTTAGCAAAACTTAATATTATTGTTTGAGACATGATAATTTATTTTTAACACTAGAAGGCGCTCCAAGCTGCGGTTTAGCACACTTACTATTTAGTGATTTTTATTTTTTGATGGCTCTTAATATGGACTTTTTCCTGCTGTCTGGAAGGAGTTTTAATATAGCATGATCGGTCATGTGACATTTAGTACTCAGAAGTCACGCTACATGCCAGCAAAGGCAAAGCAAAGACTATAGAATTAACAAGAAGTGTCACTCATATAGTTTTGAATGGGGAAAAATGCAATGCTCAAAATGGCTGCTCTATTGAAGGAAGCCCGACCCTCAAAGTAAAAGAGATAATCGGAAATCTGCAAAGTCACTGCAGTTGATGTTAGAAGCCCAGGTTGCTATAAAAACACTCAGCATTCTGAGACATGTGATTGGGACTGTGCATGTGCACTGGCTGGTCTAGCCTGAAAAATAAGCTTTTTTTAACACAGTTGGGCTAATAAGGAACAACATTAATGAGGCAGTTGTCAGATTTCATTGGTGATTTCAAATATTAAATTTTATCCTAAACCTGTTGAATAGTTTTGGAGAATATGACGTTTCCTCATTCAAAGAGATATGAGCTGTACTTGCATGTCTGAGAGGCGTTTCAAAGATGGCCGACGAGTGACATGACTTGTCTTAAATGGACGTTGGGCAAAGCAGTGTGAACTGAAAGTGAGTAAAAATAACTTATGATGTTGAGAACAGTGTTTATACTGAATTTTAATGTGTTTGTTTGGTGTTTTGCCTTTGTACATCAGCATCAGTCTTGCTAGCATTTGTAATTTTAGTTACTCCCCAAAACTGATGAAAACTCTATAATTTATTGACTTCTGCATTTGTGCATGATAACATAAATTAGGCAAAAAGTGAATTGAACATTGAATTTATTCTTAAAATGGTTTCAAGGTATTGTCAAACAAAGAAAATGATCTTTATAAAAACAGGATGTGATATTGACGAGAATAGCTGTTCTACTAGCACTGCTAATTATGGAAATAAGTACTGAAACTTGCACTGGTATCAAGATATGAGTGTATAAGGTTATGGATATATATAGACATGCAGATTACCATTAATACTAATCTTAATATCAATACAACAGACTCAAACTCTAAGTTAGTCACAGGAGTTTCCTATTAAAAAATGATCAAAAAAAAAAAAAAAAAAAGATGATCTTATGCTAACAGGCACATGGTCTACTTGATCCTCCTCTTCAACGCTCTGAAAAAAAAGATATATCAAAACATATAATAATATATATATACTTACAGTAAAAAAAAGAAAAAAAAAATCCCAGAAATATGGCCGATAATATATGAAGGATGAGTGAAAGTAAAAAAAAAAAAAAACATCATTATTCAGTTATTATATTATTGTAGTGTTTTCTCAGTAGCTTTATAAATGTACTCTAGTTCAAATATGAAACTAACCTAATCAGACTCCTTTTATTTATCAATAGACTCTAAAGCCACAATTGAAGACAAAAAAATTAACATAAAAAAGACTTACTCAGAGGTCTTGTATGTCAGCGATTCACATTGAATAGTTTAATGGCTTCTTCTGGAATTACATTGAAGAAAGAGAATATGTATTACTCTTTATTTTACTATATGATGGATGATTACACAGACAAAAACACAAACACACACTGATCTACATCTGACTCACTTCTGAAATGATACAAAGACACACAACATAATTATAAATAAATAATCTTACCAATGTTTGTGCATTTCTTTGGCTCATTGCGACATGATCGATCTCATCTTCACAAATCTGAACTGTTTGATCAATAGTAATGGATTAAAACTCAAATAGATGGATTATTTATAGACAAACTGAACTAGATTGTTCTTAACTACTTTGTTATTTTACTGCTCTCAAAGTTTAATCACTAGTGCACATAATTAATTATATATATTTAATACAGAAATTTAAAAAAGTGCATTAACATATTATGTAGGAAATTATTACTTTCAGCCCTGAGTTTAAACAGTGCTGTCTTCAAAATATTTTCTTTTGTATTTTATAGAAAAAAAAAAAAATAATAATAATAAACAAATAGATACATCTAATTTAAGCTTAATTTTTGGGTGCAGGTCACTGCAAAAACCACTAACCACATACATTATTCAGGAGCTAAATGGTGTTATGTTCATGAATTGTATTAAATTACAATGAGCAATCGATTGATGATAATTGATGATTAAAATCAGTAAGTAACACTTGCATTCTGCATCTATTTTTCTACATTTCCAATGGATGTAGAAGATCCCAAATGCAGCGGCAAGCAACAGAGATCCAGCAGAAGCAACAGAGATCAACACTGTCAAAGAATCTGAGTCTGGAGGATGAAAAGTAAAGTAAAAGAGAGACATTGATGTAAGTTATTGAATCTGATCTACAACAACAGACAGCGCTCAATGAATAAACGTCAATATCACCACTTCCATACCTGAACATGTGTGACAGAGTTGAGTGATGTCCAGATGTGTGGTCTGGTTTCTGATGGGATTGTTGATCACACAGCTGTAGCTGTTTTTCTCCTGATATTCCACCTCCAGAGGTAGAGAGAGACTGATGCTGAGATCAGACACACTGATGCTGGACAATAAACTGTTTCCTTTGTACCAGGAGAGAGTCACATGACCCACATTCACCACTGAACACAACAATGAACAATTCTGCTGTGATGATGATGATGATGATGATGATGAACATTCTCTGGTAATGTTAGGAACAGGTAGACGAGCTGAAAAACATGAGATAACCTGAAATGTTAATAAATTTACATAACAATTTTATTTTTAGTTCAGTGTTTTGAACATGGAGTGCTTATATGATCTGTCAACTCAAACTATAAAACACGACATCACAAATTATCTCTATACTAACCATAGACAGAAACACTGAATGTTTTTGATTTGACACCAATTATGTCTAGTGTATAGAGTCCAGCGTGTTCAGTTGTGATGTCTGTGATTGTCAGAGATCCAGTTTGATGATCCACTTTCAGTCTGTCTCTGAATCTATCATCCGCACCATCATCATATGTGAGGATGGTTTGATTATTTCTGTTGATTTGAGCTATTAGAGAGTTTTTAACTCCAAATTTCCACAGTATGTCATCTTCACGTATTTCAGTAAGATCAGTGTTAAGAGTGGCAGAATCTCCCTCCATCACTGACACTGACTCACCAAACACACCTGGAGAATAAACACATTTTACTCAGATACGAATGATTCAGATACTAAAACAGAGATCAGCTCAATAAATACATGTTTGTATCACTACTTCCATACCTGCACATGTGTGACAGAGTTGAGTGATGTCCAGATGTGTGGTCTGGTTTGTGATGGGATTGTTGATCACACAGCTGTAGCTGTTTTTCTCCTGATATTCCACCTCCAGAGGTAGAGAGAGACTGATGCTGAGATCAGACACACTGATGCTGGACAATAAACTGTTTCCTTTGTACCAGGAGAGAGTCACATGACTCGCATTCACCACTGAACACAACAATGAACAATTCTGCTGTGATAATGATGAAGATGATGATGATGATGAACAGTCTCTGGTAATGGTAGGAACAGGCAGACGAGCTGCAACACATGAGAGCTTTAACTGAAATATGGATAATTTACAATTTTCTGTTGGGTGTGTAGAGAGAGTTTTTATACAATCCATAACCTCAAATTATATATATAAAAAAAGAATGTGTAAATAGACAGGATAAATTATCTCTACTCACCATAGACAGAAACACTGAATGTTTTAGATGACCATTTCACACCAGTTATGTATACTTCATAGTCTCCAGCGTGTTGAGTTGTGATGTTTGTGATGGTCAGAGATCCAGTTTGATTGTCCAGCCTCAGTCTGTCTCTGAATCTCCCATCAAGAACATCATCATATGTGGAAAAGATTATTTTATTTCGAGTGATTTCAGCTAAAAGAGAGTTGCCAGCACCAAATGTCCATAGTATCTCATCGTCTTCACGTATTTCAGTAACATTTGTGTTTAGAGAGACAGAATCTCCCTCCAACACTGACACTGACACTGACTCATTAAATGCACCTGGAGAATAAATATATTTTACTCTTATTAAGGTAATTACAGAGGTAGACCACTGCAATTCAAGAACAACATATTTTCCATTTACTTTTTTGACTGACTAGATCTTGCAGATGAAGAGAAATGCAATATATACTGCCTTTCTGAACTGCTAACATTAAAGAGAGACTGTTAGTATCAAGCAGACAGAAAAAAAAACAAAAAAAAAAACATCTTACAGATTGCCTGAAATATATGTATAGTGTCAAATAATGGAGTAAGATGGCAGCATAATTTATGAAACAGGACATATAACTAGGCTGGTTAAATAATTGCATGAGACCTAATCAGACCACTTTCTTCAAGTAATTAAAGTAACAAATACATTTTAAATTTACAGGGAAATACCTGAGATATTTTAATTAATTAATTAATTTATTTATTTATTTATTAATATTTATTATTTTTAATAAGTAACACAGGTTACTTTGTTTTACCCATTTATTGACTGACAGTTCCCCTGACCCCAAACTAAGAGAAATTGGGAGTATGTGCAGAGGAAGAGGCACTTCCTTCATCCTGAGGCTTATTCATTTCGCTCTTGTTATAAAAGGTCGTTTACAGTTGCCAAAAATATACATTTCATTAATTGTGGTTCACTTCCATGATTTAGTACAAATGTGTTCACATCAGAACAGGACTTTACCGGAGTAAGCATGGACCGTACACCGGACGACATTTTTTAAGTGGACTTGAGTACGGTTCGTTAGTGTACACCCGAGTTTAACAAACAGCCAAACATACCGAACTCGGATGTCAAACAAACATGGGTGTGCTACTCCCAGCGTGTTAAGGAGAGTAAGGGTGCTTTCACACTTGATTTGATTTCCTTATCCAAAACCAGAGTTTGAGTGCTCCACCCTCACCCTGCCCCTGCTGGACTGAGTTCATATACATTTTCTGGGTCCGAACCATGGTTCGATTGCATCATCAAGCCTGCAGCTGTTTACCATGTTGCTTAGAAATGATGAACCCTGATGTCAATCGAACCTGGGTGTGGGACAAAAGTGTGAAAGCACCCTAAAAGAGACATTCATATAAGTTATTGAGTCTGAGCTACAACAATAGACAAAGATCAGCTCAATGAATAAATGTTAATATCACTACTTCCATACCTGAACATGGCTGACAGTGTTGAGTGATGTCCAGATATGTGGTCTGGTTTCTGATGGGATTGTTGATCACACAGCTGTAGGTGTTTTTCTCCTGATATTCCACCTCCAGAGGTAGAGAGAGACTGATGCTGAGATCAGACACACTGATGCTGGATAACAAACTGTTTCCTTTGTACCAGGAGAGAGTCACATGACCCACATTCACCACTGAACACAACAATGAACAATATGATGATCCTGATGATGATGAAGAACAGACTCTGGTAATGTTAGGAACAGGCAGACGAGCTGCAAAAAAATAAGAGAATAAACTAATATATGGATACATTTTCAAAAATGTAATTTTCTGTTCAGTGTGTAGAGTAAGCATTTATTTCCTTCAGTGACACTTCATTCAGCCTGAGGCTTATTTATTTCACTCCTGGTGTGAAAAGGCCAATATAGTTTACAAAAATATAAATGTTGGGTTTTTTGTTATTAAAACAAATATGTAAGCTCAGCCCAGGTGACAAAAATAATGCCAAAGTAACATTGTTTTCTAAAGCAGTAAATCATGTAATTAGTTACTTTTTTTATGGAGTGACTTTTCTTAAACGTTGTCTTTTGTTGTGTTAACATGCTTTGGGGAAACTCTGGTTCTAAAGCCTGATTTCTTCACGTCTGTGTTGCTGCACAAACAAATGGTGTTCAACCTGCCAAAAGGGGTGGAGCCGACTGCTATACAAGTTGGCTCTGAGTGCCCTTTAATCAGAATCTTTCAACTGAAGTGACAGTCATAGACTAGTGTGCAGCCTTATAGTACAGCAGCCTGTGCAACACTAGTCCCTTTCGAACAGTCTTTCCCATTGTTTTAACACACTTTGGGGAATGTATCTAATTGTGTCACCATATTGTAATGGGTCCCATTCGCCTACTTTGAGTGGGTCTCGACCCAGGGTTCCACAATGGAGGCTGGTGCACCAACAAGGAGGCAAAAGACTGCATCCACTAGTAACAGTGTGCCTCTTGAGATCAGGGGATTGAGGTTTACCTTCACAGCACCTACTTGCTGGCCTCTGTTACACTACAAGTGAGTGAAGAATAAAGCTGCTTTGAAAGCTTTTGCAGAGCGCTTGCACTGAGGGCTCCTGTAAGCATGAGCTAAAAATGAGATTCAAGCCTCTTAGGCTGATGACTACATTAAAAAAAACTCCTACCCAAAACAAGGGTGGATTAGGTGAAGTTAAACAGACAAAATCCAAAATGTCTAAATTTTAAAACCTGGTTAAGTAAGATGATGATGACCAGTTGGCAGCTGCAAAGATATCACCAATAGAAATCCCGCTGACCAAGCCCAAGAGGAGGCTTTTCCTCTGGTGGAGTGGGCCCTCACTCCTATAGGACATTGCAAGTCTGCTGAGTCATTAGCCAGTGCTATAGCATCAGATATCGAGTTATTCACATGTCGTTATAGTTGCTGCTTTCCTCTACTGCCAAGGCTCCTGAAAAACGTTTTTATTCTATGCTGCCCCATCAATCTCTAACTGGATTCGCTCTTCTACTTTCAATGAGAGGAATGTCCGTACTTCTTCAACAGACAAATAAAATCCCTCTATCTGGTTTTAAAAAAACGTACACTTGTTCAAAATATTTGCGTTCAATCTTTATGGCTGTGCTGATTTAAAGCTAGCGGTTCTGTTGTGTTTGTGTTGCAAGTTCGGTGATGCAGGTAGTAAAAATTCACTCTGGCCAATCCGTGACCAGCAGAACACACATGACACATTTTAGTAATGTTATGGTTCACTTGGAACCTCAACTGAGGTGGTATTAAAAAAGTGGCAAGTACCAGGTACTGTACACAGTGATAACCCCCCCCCCCCCCCCAGGCATAGAGGAATAACAGGGGAAGCAGCTGACATGAGGCCAAGAATCCTCTGGAAAAGCCCTGAGGGGACCCTAGCCTGAATGACTCCAATAGCCACTGAACTGTCAGAAAGCATTCCAGCATGCCTGCATCTAGACTTATAAATGTACCAAAAATATTACTGGCTGGCTGGGAGAAAAAAAAATTGATTCTCAACCCAAGCCACTCCAGGTGGCTGAGCAGCAGTGACCTATGAAAATCATTGAGGTAATTCAAGATGCAGATTATTGCTTCAGATGGGAAAGAGCCACATCTACACACTATGTAAAACTGTGCGGGTCCAGAGACAGTCCAAGTGGAAGGACTGTATATTGATAGGCCACTCCCTCAAAAGTAAATCTCAAGAACGGTCTGTGATGGGGGCTAAAGGTCTTTGATGTAATTTATTGAATCTGGGCTACAACAGTAGACGGAGATCAGCTCAATAAATAAATGTTAATATCAGTACTGCCTTACCTGAACATGTGTGACAGAGTTGAGTGATGTCCAGATGTGTGGTCTGGTTTCTGATGGGATTGTTGATCACACAGCTGTAGGTGTTTTTCTCCTGATATTCCACCTCCAGAGGTAGAGAGAGACTGATGCTGAGATCAGACACACTGATGCTGGACAATAAACTGTTTCCTTTGTACCAAGAGAGTGTAGCATGGCTCACATTATCCACTAAACACAACAATGAACAATGTGAAGATCCTGATGATGATGGTGAACAGACACTGGTAATGTTAGGAACAGGTAGACGAGCTGTAAAACATGAGAGTGAGTGTTTATACGATCTGTCACCTCAAACTATAAAACAAGAATATATAAAAAGACAGCACAAATGATTTCTATTCACCATAGACAGAAACACTGAATGTTTTTGATGACCATTTCACACCAATTATCTCTAGTTTATAGATCCCAGCGTGCTCATAGGTAATGTTTGTGATGGTCAGAGATCCAGTTTGATGGTCCAGCTTCAGTCTGCCTCTGAATCTCCCATCTGGTACATCATCATATATGGAAAAGATTTGTTTCTCTCTACTGATTTCAGCTAAGGGAGAGTTGTCAGTTCCAAAATGCCACAGAATGTCATCCTCTTCACGTAATTCACTAACATCAGTGTTAAGAGTGACAGAATCTCCCTCCATCACTGACACTGTCTCACCAAAAACACCTAGAGAATAAAAATATTTCACATAGATTAAGGTACACATATAGATGACTGTAGTTGATAAGCAACACATATGTCATTTATTTATTTTTTTCGTTTGACTGACTGACTGACCGATTAGCAGAATCTTGTGGGGGAAGTCGTGGCCTAATGGTTAGAGGGTTGGACTCCCAATCGAAGGGTTGTGAGTTCTAGTCTCGGGCCGGACGGAATTGTGGGTGGGGGTAGTGCATGAACAGCTCTCTCTCCACCTTCAATACCAGGACTTAGGTGCCCTTGAGCAAGGCATCGAACCCCCAACTGCTCCCCGGGCGCCGCAGCATAAAAATGGCTGCCCACTGCTCCGGGTGTGTGCTCACAGTGTGTGTGTGTGTGTGTGTGTGTTCACTGCTCTGTGTGTGTGCATTTCGGATGGGTTAAATGCAGAGCACAAATTCTGAGTATGGGTCACCATACTTGGCTGAATGTCACTTCACTATTCTATCTGATAAAAAGTGTTGGTAAGGTTACTTTGGAAATGTAATTGGTTACAGATTCCAAGTTATCCTATTTAAAGTGTATTAAGTAGTGGAACTATTTCAATCACTTTATTAAAGTTATGTAACTGATTACATTTGATTACTTTTTGATTAATTTCTAACAAATGTTTTCAACTGTTAATCTTTTTAAACGTAATCCATGCAGGGTTAATGTTACAGTAGTATATACTTAAAACCAAATAGGAAATAAAACTGTTATTAAATGTAAAGCTTGACCCCAAAACCAATCATAATTGTCAATTTTCTATTTTATTAGTTATTGAGCACTCCAGCATGATTATGATATTTTCCACCATTTTAAATTCTTACTATCCAATTAAATGAAACATTTCTGTGAATTTTTTTATTTATTATTATTATTATTATTATTATTATTATTATTATTATTATTATTATTATTATATAAAAGTCCAAAAGGATTAACAATGCAGATTAATTTCCACAGCCTTATTTGATCATATTTACCAAGGGTGCCGATATTTTTGGCTATCACTGTATAAATGTGAGTGTGTGTGTGTGTGTGTGTGTGTGTGTGTGTGTGTGTGTGTGTGTGTGTGTGTGTGTGTGTGTGTGTGTGTGTGTCAAATAATTGAAAAGGTCCAACAACTATGATGCTTTCATAATCATGTGAGACATAATTAGACCACTTCCTTCCAGTAATTAAAGTAACACATTACTTTTAAATTTACATTGAGTTACTTTATCAAGTAACACAGGTTACTTAGTTTTTCTCTCCTGACCCCATGTTCAGAGAAATTGGGAGTAAGTGTTGAGGAAGAGGCACTTCCCTCAGCCTGAGGATTACTCAGTTCACTCTTGCTGTGAAAGGGCCTACACAGATTTTTTTTTTTTTTTTTTTTTTTTTTTAATCAAAACAAGTATGTAAGCCCACTCCAGGTGACAAAAATAACACAAAAGTGACATTCAAAAGTAACTAATGTAATTAGTTTTATACACACACATGCCCCTTCATAATAGCTTACTGCCACAGTGTCTTCCACCACAATAATTGTTATTATTAATAACTTTTAAAAAGCACGGTATCCAACACACAGTCATATAGTGGATTTTCATACTAAACATTTTAGATTATTTGGTGCATTAAAAACATAAACAATACAAAACAAACATGTTTCCAAAAACAACAACTTTTGCAGTCATGTGACTTTCTTAAGGAGATTACTTTAAAATGGGGGTGTCAAACTCAATTCCTGGAGGGCCGCAGCCCTGCAGAATTTAGTCCCAACCCTGCTCTAACACACAAACCATGCAGTTTTCAAATAAGCCTGAAGGACCTGATCAGGATCAAGTGTGTTTAATTTGATCTGAATATAAACTCTGCAGGGCTGTGACCCTCTAGTAATGGAGAGATAGGATTAAAGTTAGTTTAAATCCAAGTCTGCTTATTTTTAAAATAAAGTTTAAAGATTGGTGCTATAGAACTGTTAAATCATGATTTGATCTAGATTTAAGATTAAACCTTAATCTTTATGGTGAAAAAAAAATAATTAAATTTCATATGTTTTAAAGTTATGTTTTAGAGGAAAGTTAGTCTGCAGCATTTATTAAACAGATTCAGCTTAAATAAATCAACCAATAAAAGAAATAAATACATATCACATGTATTTTTAGTACCTAATGTGTACTACCTGAGCGACAGTTGTTGTACCCTTTTTGTTTAAGTGTAGTAACTACATTATTACTCTGAGAAGGAAAAAAATAAAAATAAATTAACCATATAATTAAAGCTTACCATTCAGATTCCACCAGCACAAACAGAACAAAACAGAGATGCGAGACATTTTCTTCAAAAGTTCACCAGCATATCTAATAACACAATGTGCTGAAAACACGGTATAACTGTCAGTGTGTTGTGTGAATCCTCCCTGACCCAGTTTGATCCTCCCACACGCTGTATTTGCATATGAGAAGATGTTGTAGTTCATCTGGCATCAAGGGGTCAACGGATGCCCATTTTCCACAAGTTGATGTGATTCTTTAGGGTATTAATGAAAGTGTATAACATACATTGGTTAAAATGGGGGGGGGGGTGGCATTCCTTTCAAAACCAAATGTAATCCACTGTGTCTCCAGTGGCACATATGTCGGGAGTAAATGAAGACTGATATATTCATTATTGCATCCAACAGCAGAACACCTCAATCACTAACAAGACAGTGTGTGAAATAAGTAAGCTATTAAGGTGAACTGGCACACACACACAATGAGACAACCAATCCTACAGTGTTTCCACTACATTTGCAGTGTCCTCAGTGAGACTATGGTTGTTGACAATTGGTTCCTTTGGGTTCCAAGGGAATGCCAAATATGAAAATTGTGTTCATTAAAAATTTTAATGGATAAATCTGGACAGATATGTCCTCTTGTAAACTTGTACAATTTTGTGCTCTAGTAGTAATTTATGTATTGATTGCATAGGTGTGAATGTGATGGTAGGGCACAATTTTCACTATATAAATTCTTACAATTACAAATGCTGTCAAGAACAGGGAGTGATTTTCTCCTTGTCTTTTGTTGCTTGATTGTCATTAACTCCAACACTTAACTCAAGATACGTGATGAAAAATTCTCAATGACCAATTTCATAAAAATAGTCTGCAGGTGCATTTTGAATTGTTTAACTAATCATATTGTAATTAATGTAATTTCAGTTCTATTTATGAGCATGAATTATATGCAGTAAAAGATAACTACACCTTAAACTCATAAGACTGTAAACTCATCAGACTAGCTTCTAGAAAGCTTGACTTGACTGAACTCTTTTTCACAAACTGCACATAGAAATAACAAATAAATAAATACATAAATAAATAATATAAATATTTTAAGCGTCTTATTAAGTGCAAAAAATAAGAGCATCCATAATCAAAGTAAGCTACTTTTAGTGCAATTTTATTCCAAGAATAATACTATAGTCAACTACAAAACCTATTATAGCCTACATTCTAATAACAGTCTAGATGTGTTATGTAGCCTAATTTGCGCACATAGAGTCGCTCTCAAAAAGCTGGGCAACAATATCGCTTTTGAAAGGACATATCGGTTTTACTTTCGGTTTCGATTTAGCAATCGCTCACTCTCGGTTGGAAATCTAAAGTGCGTCATTTTTTTGAGAATGTGAGAAAGTTAAAATTTGACGTGGTTGAGGGTCGCAGACATGACCTGCGCTGCTTCAAACATCTGCTTCATAAGGCGCGCGCTGCAGAGCCGTGGCACATTGTAGCAGGAGTCACGTGAAGAGAGGCGCTTTCAGAGCAAGCGCTTCAGTTGTAGAGCCTGGCTTATAATTGCGGCATCAGAACAATCGTGAATTTGTGAACAGAGCGCGGAAAATTTGATTTAATTTGATTCATTAGTGTTTGCTAAACATTCTGTAATTTATTAGGCTTTATAATACAGCACGGCGTGTATGCAATGACTAATATTGTTAATATACATTAAGGAGGCAAGTTTGTCATTTTAGCAATAATAATAATAATAATAATAATAATAATAATAATAATAATAATAATGAAAAAAATATTTTGTTTTAGTCCTAAAAAGTGAAATGTGTATAGATTTAAGCAAAACAGACAATTATATTTTCTTGTAAAACGTGATGACATGATCGCTCATTCGAAAGTGAAAGCATCCGAAGCCTGGTATAACGGTGGCCGTGAGGTGACTTG
This sequence comes from Carassius gibelio, assembly GCF_023724105.1. Lineage (NCBI taxonomy): Eukaryota > Metazoa > Chordata > Actinopteri > Cypriniformes > Cyprinidae > Carassius > Carassius gibelio. The sequence goes on along the minus strand of NC_068417.1, from coordinate 13,610,085 downwards.
TTCGGTTGACTTAGTTTTAACGTTCTGAATACTTTTGTAAATAATAGCATACTGTAAATGCTCGACATGCACATAACATGTCATAAATGCATACAATGTAAATGCATACAATTTATATGTATAAATTAATTTAATTATTTATTTATTCAAAATAAAAAAAAAAATATATTATAATGAATATATCTCTGAGAATCCCGGGTTGCTACGGTCACTCATATTAAACTCGTGGCCACGAGAAACACATGTCATTCCCTCAATATAGCATCTCGAGACTCACCACGACAAAACAAAAGGATATTGTTACCTCAACAAAATTATCTCGTGGCCACGTCGTAATATCACGTTCCCACGAGTTAATATGACATCCCCACGAATTAATATCTCGTGGCCACGACATATTATCACGTTCCCACGAGTTATTATGTCGTGGTCACGATAAAACTAAGTAAACCGAACAAGTCACCTCACAGGCACCGTATATAACATAGCAAAAAATAAACACCTGTTCACACAATTTAAATCACAAATTATACTACTGATGAAAAAGAACATTTCGAATGTTAACCTCTTTCGTTAACATATATCTATAAACTATGATAAATTAATCAGCATACATTTATTAATCCCATGTTGTAGCAAAAAAAAATAATAAAAAAAATAATAATTATAATAATAATGATACTATTATATATATATATATATATATATATATATATATATATATATATATATATATATATATATATATATATATATATATACAAGGTTACATATACGAGGCACACTGAACGAATGTGATATTGTGGTTCTCTCTCGCGGTGGCTGGATTGATGATGTGATTAAAGGTAATGAATTGGCCGTGCCGATTATCTGCGCGTATATATAGATTATCTACACTCCTCCTGAAATGTGTTAATAAAGCCTGACATAAATAACGTGAAGACGACACGTCTCTACGTCATCGCGCAGCAGTGCGTAGGCAGCCACCCAAGTTACATTTTCACTTTTCATTGGTGACACAACAGTTTGCAATGCACCGATACGCTGGATGCCAACCACCGTAAAACAATAAGAAGACGACACAATGACTTCGGGGTTTACTGACAATAACAGCACTATTATCTGCAAAATTATGCATTTATGAATGAATGAACCTAATGAAAATGAAGCTGCTCTTTATTTTGCCCTTATTTTCCTGGTGTTTACTCGAACACGGTAAGATACTTTATATAAATAGATAAATAAATAAATATATATTGAATAAAAATACATTGTGTTGACATTTATCTCATTGTTTTGGCAGTTTTTTGTTTGCTTGTGTTTTTTGTAAAAATAAATAAATAAATAAAATAATAATAATAATAATAATAATAATAATACGATAAAAAATAAAAGAATGTTTTATTTATTATAAAGTGTGTATGTATGCATTTTTACAAACAATTTAGTGAATGTTACCTGGCAGTAATTGGCATGTCTAAGAAAATGAATTGCAAAGATCAAAATCATCCTCAGACCTTGGGTATGTTGCATGTTTAAAAAAGGATCATTTATTAAAATAAAATATATTTAGCTAATTGTTCAATATATTTTAAATATGCAATATATAAATGTGATGCAAGGCTGAATTTTCAGGGCTGAAAAGTATGAAAGGAGGATTCATCGAAGGCTGAGGAAATTAATCTGCATTGTTAATCCTTTTGATCTTACACCTATTGATTTTGATTATACACCCATTGATTCCTGTTTCACAGAAATATAAAAAAGGGGGGGAAACAAAGCCCAAATGCCCTTTATCATCCATCATAATGAGGAAAACCAAAGAATATATTTCAGATGTTCAGCAAAATATAATTGACCTTCACAAATTAGTGAAGTGGCTTTAAGAAAAGCGCTAGAGCAGTGTAAGTTCCCATTTCCACCATCAGGACAATAATTAAGAATTTCCAACCAACAGAAAATGTAATGGAATTGCCCGAAAGAGGACGTGTGTCTATATCGTCCTAATGTGTGGTTAGAAGGAAAGTTTGAGTGGCTAAAGACTCTCCAAGGATCACAGCTGGAGAATTGCTGAAAATAGTTCTCGGAGAGTCTCGGGGGCAGAAAAGCTTATAAAAAATGTCAAACAGCACCTACATCACCACGTTGTTTAGGAGGGTTTCAAGAAAAAATATCCTAGTTCATCCGAAAACAAAACTCCAGCATATTCATTTATCAGACACGACTGGAACTTCAAATGGGACTGGCTTCTATGGTCAGATGAAACAAAAAAATTTGCTTTTTAGCAGCGAACACTCAAGATGGGTTTGGTGAAAACAGGGATAAAGAGTACCCCATGTGTACAACATCAAATATACTGCTGTATTTGATGTTGTGGGCCTATATTTCTGCTGGAGGTCCTGGGCATCTTCTTTAGATACATGGCATTATAGATTCTATCAAATTCCAGCAGATAAAAAATCAGCGACTGAATCCTGTTAGAAATCTTATAATGGACAATGTTTGGATCTTCCGACCGTACAATAATCTAAACACAAACCTCTAACACAACACCAAAATGGGTCACTGAGCTCAAAACTAAGCTTCTGCTATAGCCATTCCAGTCCTCTGACCTAAACCCTACAGAAAATGAGAGGAGTGAACTGAAGAGGAGAAGCTGGGAATCTGAAGGGTCTGGAGTGATTCTGGATGAAGGAGTGGTCTCTGATCTCTTGTCGGGTGTTCTCTAACCTCATCAGGAATTATAGGAGAACATTTCGAGCTGTTACATAACATATTTTTTTATCATGGTTAGCGACAAAGCATAAGAATCAAGGGTATGTAAACTTTTGAACTGGTTAATTTGTATGTTTTTATAGTACTCTCACCAAGACAACTCAAACACACTTAATAGTGTTGCCATTAATGCAGAGGAACAGTTTTATTTGCATGCATTCATCTGGAAGAAATTATTAATTGATTAAATTATGATTTTCTACTCCTTTAGGTGCTTCTGGTGTTAAAACGGACAGAGTCTCAGTGTCAGTGATGGAGGGAGAATCAGTCACTCTACACACTGGTGTTGAAACAAACCAACAAGTCAGAATCAGATGGTATTTCAATGACACTCGCATCGCTCAAATCACTGGAGATCTCAGTAAGATCTGTACAGATGTTCAGTGTAATGAAGGTACTGAGAGATTCAGAGACAGACTGAAGCTGGACAATCAGACTGGATCTCTGACCATCATGAACACCAGAAACACAGACTCTGGAGTTTATAAACTACTGATTAACAGCACCAGATTCAGCATCATAAAGACATACAGAGTTACTGTCACTGGTGAGTATCATTTTAGTCTTTCAGTGCTACTCAACTTCACCGGTTTTAGAAAACTGATATATTGTAAATTGACCCATTAAATGTTTGAATTGTGGCCTGTTTGAAGAAGTGAGCTTTGACTCAATATCACAATACAACTCAGATCAAATAAATCAAGTTCATACACTGTATGAAAAAAAACAAAAACAAAAAACAAAAACTGGCAGCAGGGCTTCCAGACCTATTCTGTTAAATTAGAGAAAATAAATTGCTGGAAGGTCTGCCAAAAAAGCAGTACAATAGTCCAGTCTGGAGAAAATGAGAGCTTGGACAAGGAGTTCTGTAGCATGCCCCCTAAGGAAGGGTCTGATCATATGTTATACAGGGCAAATCTGCAGGATCAAGCCAGTGTAATGTGGTCAGTGAAGTGTATACATGTCAACTGTAACACCAAGGTTGGGTTGGCAAAAAAAAAAAAAAAAAGAGCATTTCTGTCTTGAGTTGGTAAGGTTGAGTTGATGGTAATTCAACATCCAGCAAGACATTTCTGTCCAAGATGCAGAGATGCGAGCATCAGCCATCGGAACATCCAGCTGGAATGAAAGGGAGAGATGTGCGTCATTACAATAGCAGTAATATGAAAAGCCATGTTTCTGAATGACAGACCCATTGTAATGATATGTCTATGGAGAGGAGAACTGTTCCAAGGACAGAGCCCTGAGACACACCAGTAGCGAAACATTACGACTTCGAAACATCACCCTGAAGGAACTACCTGAGAGTTAAGAATTGAACTCTCAGGTACTTGAGAGTATAGACTTCGATTATGTTTCTCTCACCCACATGCCTTGCAGTATGTTTTTCTTTCCTCTGTAGACCACATTTAGATTGATTGACAAGATCTGTTGAGGCATAAAATGCATGTGGGTATACAAACATCTTGATTATCCAAAAATGTAATTTTGAAAGCGTAAAGGTAATCCAAATGGTTCTAGTTAATAATAATATTAATAATAATAATAATAATAATAATAATAATAAAAGTTCACTTGTTCCACACCTGAAAGCCATCTGCTTTCCATATGGCCTGAAACCATTTTTTTTTTTTTTTTTTATGTGCAGTGCAGTCACGATATATAAAATATGCTGTATTAAAGACTTACATCAGTCTGTTGGCTTGTCTGCTGTAGTATTGTCAGAATTTGTTGTAGTTGGCGAAACAGTCCCACTGAAGTATGAGCACATTATTTTCTTACATATTTCTGAATAGATAGCCTGAAATAAATTAAAATAATTTGCGCTATTGTCTTTATTGTGCCATAGCAAAGCAGAAAAATTTAACATCAAGCCCAAGATTTTCAATAGTAATGTGTACAATGTTACAAAAGCTTTTTAATCGCATATATATAAAACCTTCTGTTCAACACAGAATACAGGAAAAAATGTTGCTCATCTAAATTTAAAAAAAAGTGTATTGATTAGCAAATCAAAATATTACAAATTTAGTTTTGATCACAGGAATAAATTATATTTTAAAATATATTCAAATGGAAATAAAAAAAATCTCACTGTTCAAAAACGTTATATTATATGAAGTTTATATGACTTTTTTATTGCTTTAAATTTCAACAATTTCTCTTACAAGTTTAATTTAACAGTTTGCCCTGACTGGCTTAAGAAACTCAGACCAAACAAAATTATTGTTACATGTCAACAAGTGTTGGGGCAACAATGCAAGATAAGTTATTGTGACTTGATTATAAACATTTGTAAGATATATGACGCTACAAAGTTATTTGGGCCATTTTAGCTGACTTCACCCTAAAACAGGTTTTTCACCCTATAAATGAAAAAAAAAAAAAAAATACAAATAACTTTATTTTTCTTCTTCTTCTTTGTTTTTATTTTATTTTTATTTATTTTTACAGTGTACAACATTCTACTAAATATCTGTCAAATGTATAGGTAAAGTTATCAGTCCATCTTGAGAAATAACAACTGTCTGTCTTCTACTGTTTCAGATTTAACTGCTGCTACTGTTGCTGCTGTCTCTGCTGCTGTTGTTGTTGTGGTTCTGCTGGTTGCAGCTTCTGGTGTGATTTACTGTCAATGCAGGAGATCAAGACAAAAGGGCAAGTATTGCATACTGCTGATTTGACAAGCTGGAATTAGATTTATTGTGCCAAAAAAATATATGTCTATATATAGTTGTGTATGTATTGTTATAATAACTGACCAAAGTAAAATGTATTGTTATTGTTCAAACAGGAAATAGGACACACCACAACGATCAGGATCAGATGAGATATTTGTCAGTAAACACCTACAGATTTTAAACAGATTGGCATCTTTGAGAACTATTGCTCCAGTAAACTTCAAGCAAAATCAAAGAACTAAATAGTCTGATGTCATTTTGAACCAAACCAAATTTTGTTTTGTTGGAGTTTCAAACGATTTGCTTTGAACTACAATTGGCGTGTGGCATTTAATTGGTAGGTGTGATCAGACGTTAAGTAAAAACATGGATACTCTGGGGAACTTCTTTATAGAAACTATCGCAGCAGAGACATTTGTATGTGTGTGTGTTTAAAAATGTAAAGCTTCTTGCTTCCAGCAGTCATAGATCCTCTTCTGACTATTATTAATTCATCATTGTCATTAGGATATGTCTCCAAAACCTTCAAACTGGCTGTTATTAAGACTCTCATAAAAAAAACACAACTTGACCCCAAAGAAATTGTTAATTATAGACCGATCTCGAATCTCACTTTTCTGTCCAAGATACTAGAAAAGATAGTATCCTAAAAATTATATTCCTTCTTAGAGAAAAATGGTATTTGTGAGGATTTCCAGTCAGGATTTAGACCGTATCATAGAACGATTACTTTTCTCCTAAGAGTTACAAATGACCTGCTCTTATCATCTGATCGTGGTTGTATCTCTCTATTAGTTTTATTGGATTGTAGTGCTGCGTTTGACACTATTGGCCACAATATTCTTTTGCATAGACTTAAAGGTGCTGTAGGGAACTTTTGAAAAAAAAATATTTTTTACATATTTGTTAAACCTGTCATTATGTCCTGACAGTAGAATATGAGACAGATAATCTGTGAAAAAAAATCAAGCTCCTCTGGCTCCTCCCAGTGTCCTATTGCCATTTGCAGAAAGTCATGCGCTCCCGGTAAAAAACAACCAATCAGAGCTGCGGTCTGTAACTTTGTGTTCAAAATGTAGAAAAATTAACATAATAAGCGAGTACACCATGAATCCATTTTCCAAACCGTGTTTTTAGCTTGTCCTGAATCACTAGGGTACACCTATAATAAGTGTTTATATTCGGACTATTTTAGATTGCTTCGGGGGTACCGCGGCGGAGTAACCCAGTACCTTTGTGATTCTTCATAGACATAAACAGAGAGAAGTAGCTCCGGCTACGATGTTCTTCCGCAAGACGCAAGCAGTTCTGTTTATTAACCGCTAGAACGTCAAAAGTTCCCTACTGCAGCTTTAAACACTTTGTTGGCATAAATGGAAGTGCATTAGCATGGTTTAAATCATACTTATATGACCGCCATCAATTCGTAGAGGTCATATCAATCACAAGTGCAGTATGGAGTACTTCAAGGCTGAGTACAAGGGCCGCTACTCTTCACACTTTATATATTACCCTTGGGAGATATAGTCAGGAAACATGGTGTTAGCTTTCACTGTTATGTTAATGATACTCAGCTCTATATTTCTTCTTGAAACACACAAATTTGAAAAAACTAATGGAGTGTATAGTCCATATAAAAAAACTGGATGATGAGTAATTTCTTACTGCTAAATACTGAAAAAAAAACAGAGGTGTTAATTATAGGACCTAAAAACTATGCATGTATTAACATAAAACACTGTCTAAGACTTGATGGCTGCTCTGTCAGTTCTTCATCATCAGTTAGGAACCTTGATGTGCTATTTGATCGCAATCTTTCCTTAGAAAGCCAAGTTACTAGCATTTGTAAAACTGCATTTGTCCATATGAAAAATATATCTAAATTATGGCCTATGCTCTCAATGTCAAATGCAGAAATGTTAATCCATGCATTTATGACTTGAAGGTGTCATGATCCTGGTTTCTTCTTTCTCTGTCTCCCTCTTGTGGTCACACACTCACTCGCACACTCACTCACACATTCAGTGAAGACAATTTACTTTATTCATTATTAACTGCATCCCGCCCTGGTCTTCCATCGTTCTTACCTTAACACAAGGTTAGATTATAATGCTTTATTGGGTGGTTGTTCAGCATGCATAGTAAACAAACTACAGCTAGCCCAAAATGCAGCAGCAAGAGTTCTTACTAGAACCAGGAAGTATGACCATATTAGCCCGGTCCTGTTAACACTGCACTGGCTCCCTATCAAACATCGTATAGATTTTAAAATATTGCTTATTACCTATAATGCGCTGAATGGTTTAGCACCTCAGAATTTGAATGAGCTCCAGTTACATGATAATCCTCTATATCTGCTGCGTTCTCATAACTCAATTTGAAAATACCTAGAATATCAAAATCAACTGCGCGCGGCAGATCCTTTTCCTATTTGGTGCCTAAACTCTGGAATAACCTACCGAACATCGTTCGGGAGGCAGACACACTCTTGTAGTTTAAATCTAGATTAAAGACCAATCTCTTTAACCTGGTTTACACATAACACTCTAATATGCTTCTAATATCGAAATCTGTTAAAGAGCCAGTAAGATGAAAATTCTAAGCTTCCTATCACAAGTCCTGTACAACAGGTTTAAATCCATGCAAGGTTAAAAAAACATTGTCATTTTGTCAAAATATCATTTTAAAATTACCTCAATTCTCAGAGATCCCATCTCGTTAGTAAAGCCGGTTCTAATCCGCGGTAAATTCCATCAGGTGCGTGATTTCACATAGAGCAGCTCCCAGCTAACACAGTTACGTTGTGACGACGTAACTGGACCAGACTATATTCGTTCCAGCGACGTAACTTTGTGATTCCCATATCCGTCGTGGCGACGTTATAGTGGAACGTCGCTGGAACGTGAGGAGTACGTCCCAGCGACCAAACTGGCACGTTATGAGAACGTTACTATAAAGTACCATATTGGTCGCAGCGACGTACCATATAACGTTCCAGTGACGTAACTTTGTGATTCCCATATCCGTCGTGGCGACGTTATAGTGGAACGTCGCTGGAACGTGATGAGTACGTCCCAACGACCAAACTGTCACGTTATGAGGACGTTCCTATAAAATACCATATTGGTCTCAGCGACGTACCACATAACGTTCCAGTGACGTAACTTTGTGATTCCCATATCCGTCGTGGCAACGTTATAGTGGAACGTCGCTGGAACGTGATGAGTATGTCCTGACGACCAAACTGGCACGTTATGAGGACGTGACATTACAGGATCATATTGGTAATTCATATTTTCACCTCACCATTACCTTGAAATACATAAAGAACTAATAAACTCAGTCCATCTCTGGTGCAAAAAAATAAACCTTATGAAATCTAATTGTAATCTAATTATAGGGGATTCATAGATAATACATTAATTACATACATGCAATGCAAACAAATACAAAAACATTACATTCTAATATAAAATAGACAAAAACACACTGCATTCATTCAGAAATCAATATTTATTCAGCACTACTTTCTACAAATACTAAGCCAAAACATTTTGAACATCGCACCTGTTCTTTAAACATGCAAAATGTTACTAAGTTATGAGCACAGAAAACTAAACACATCAATTCATAGATTACACAATATAAACAATAGAACATTTTTGTCTTAAAGATGGGGAGATGGTTAATGACGTTATTAGTGAAAATTAAAAATAATTATCAGTAAACTTATTGATACAACATAATTTAGTGCAACAAAAAATACATGATAAATAGATATGAAACAAAAAGTAATCGTGCACATTTAGTACATAGAGGAAACGAATTAGTAAATCATTGACATGATTTCTTTCTTTTTCTTGCATGTCATGATCAGGGCTCTGTGCTCACTATCAGAGGATAAAACTAAACAATATAACAATTACCAAAGAACCATAATTTTTGAGCTTCTCAGAAGAAAAACATTCATAAAGCGTAAAGATATGAAAAATGAACAATATAGAGATTTCTAGCATCTCTCCTGTATTATTTGTCCCACCCGAAAAAACAAAGTTTTTTAAGAAAATGAGCATATGGACTTTCTCAGAAGAATCTGTGATTTCTGATTACTGACTGTGGAGAAGACTCTGTCAGACAGTGCTGAGGAGGCAGAGTTAGGTGCTGGACAGCTGATAGAGAAGAGGAAGAGGGTGTTTCTTACCCCAGCAGCAGAAGACAGGCTCTTCTGAGGGAAGGACAGGAGGCTTGATGCAGTGTTTTGCTGTAGAACAAGGCTCCTTCTCAGCACCTGATCTTCTTCAGAAAAGAGTTCCTCTAGTGTAGAGTCAGACACTCAGACTTCTTGCAAACTGTAATCTTTTAATAACATTAAGCATATTATTGTAGTCATGTTCATTGTTTTTATTATAACACATGGCAAGCTTATGAGAAAATTGTTAAACGTGTTCTTCCTCCTTCTTCATCCTGGGCCTGCTGTCAACATCCTCTGAGCTGAAAGGGAGGATCATCTTGTTAATGTTGCTCATGTATGTTCACAACCAGTCAAAAATCTGGAATCTTTTCTTTATGGTTTTCAAGAGAAGTCTCTTCTACTCACCAAGGCTAGATTAATTTGATAAAAAAAAAATTTTTAAGTAATTGTAAAAAAAAAAAAAAAAACAGAAAGAAAGAAATAACAGTTTTCATACTCTTTTTTGAATATACTTAAACATATTTATTGAAATAATTATGAGGCAAAGCTGAATTTTTCAGTAACTTTACTCCAGTCTTCAGTGTCACATGATCTTTTTCATATACTGATTTGCTGATCAGGAAACATTGCTGATTATCACAAATCAGTGCATTTACATGCACCCAATCGCATTATTGCCGCTAAGATCAAAGTGTACATCTGCTCATGACATACATGATGTAAATCACATCTGCAGCTAGCTTACTACGGTTGTTAGTTCCACTGAACTCTATTGGTAAAGAAGGAATTTGTGACCAAAGTTGGTTTTAGGGAAACGCACCCCATATTAGAAATGATGGGGAAGAAAACTTAGCATTTCTGGAAAGTTGAATTTTTTCTTCATTATTATTTTATAAAACACAAAGTTCAAAACATTGAAAAAAAGGTAATCTTTTGTAAAATTACAAAAGTCTTCTCTATCACTGGTTTTCAATTTTATGCATTCTTGCTATTAGCCAACCACCCCCAAATAAAATAAATAAATAATAAATAAATATAACTGTAGTGTAGACAAAATGTTTGGGCAGCACAACTGTTTTCAACACTGATAATAATCAGAAAAATTTATTGAGCAGTAAATCATCATATTAGAATGATTTCTGAAGATCATGTGACACTGAAGACTGGAGTAATTTATGCTGAAAATATAGCTGTGCATTATAGAAATAAATTAAACTTTTAAAATATATTTAAAACTTTTGACCAGTTGTGTACATTGCCACATTTAAATGAAAACTCAACTTGTAATAAACAAAGCACACATTCTCAAAGAACTTACATTCTGGTGATTACTTCCTTCCCTCACTGCTGTCAGATCCCTTCAGTCATTCCCAGACCTCCTTGTTTTTAATCTTTCCCTCAAATCTACAGAAACAAACATCATTTTACAGACAATTTGGTTAAGTCACGAATTGCAATAGTTATATAACTATAATCACAATGCTAAATTATAAATATATAATTATAAATATATATTGAATCGGCACACAAGTATCGGGATAGTATTGAATTGGCAGATTAGCGTATCATCCTATCATAGTTACTACAGTCAAAACAATGAAACTCTCTTCAAGAGCACACAATAACTGATATTTAAAACTGTTAAAAGAAAAGGCTCAAAATATTGCACACATATAATACACAACAATATCTCTTCCTTTGGTGTTTTGAATATTTCTATGAGTAATGCTACACGCTGTGACTCTGTGTTGCTTCAAGTGCATCATTCTGCGCACTGGTTGTGTTTACGTGCTGCACACTGTATAGGAGCCATTCCCTTTCGTATTATAATACATTAGCACAATGATAGATTCTTGTTCTGTCCCATCAACCACATGTTGCTGCCTTCATTACTGTGCTATAAATTTAAAAGAAATGTATTTTACACACACATACATTATACACACACACACATATATATATAGACGGTTTCAACGGCAACAACATAAACAAACGTTACTGCGCATGCGCGCTTTTGTGGACCTAACCTAACCGGTAGACTTCCAAATAGAATCAATAACAACAGCCAAGTCCCTCTAGAGTAGATATTTTTTGATAACAAACAAAATATGTTTGCTGCGTGGATCAGGCGGACTTAATGAAAATGCAAATTCATCCTTTGCCAGCAGGAGATGTTTTAAAGCATAGACATAAAGCGCGAGAAATAGAGGTTTCCCCAGTAACAGCTGTAAACAAAGCAGAGCTACGCTCACACGCTGCTTTCTCAGGCATATAACATGCAAGTCTTTCTTCAGAAATACAGCGATATAAAAACACCTGTGCCTCTTTTTGATATTTAAACATATAAATGTTAGGAATTATTAAACGTGCAGTACGTAACGTTACTCATGTTTATTCAACGAAGCCTTTTCGAAAATCGATCAGTTTTAAAATTGTGGCGAGTCTCCAAAAATAAATAAATGTATGGGAAACATCCCGCAGCACAACCACCTGAGCCCAACTTCAGTTTACTCATCACCTTGACTTTAACTGCGTGTGTAGATGGCACCGCAGCCAGACCGATATACACAACACAGACCAGAAGTTAACTTAGGTCCAGGCGCGTGCATCAGATGAAACTGTCTAATATATATATATATATATATATATATATATATATATATATATATATCAGTTTGAGACCAAAGGTTTGGACACACCTTCTCATTCAAAGAGTTTCCTTTATTTTCATGACTATGAAAATTGTAGATTCACACTGAAGGCATCAAAACTATGAATTAACACATGTGGAATTATATATGGAATTATATACATAACAAAAAAGTGTGAAACAACTGAAAATATGTCATATTGTAGGTTCTTCAAAGTAGCCACCTTTTGCTTTGATTACTGCTTTGCACACTCTTGGTATTCTCTTGATGAGCTTCAAGAGGTAGTCACCTGAAATGGTCTTCCAACAGTCTTGAAGGAGTTCCCCGAGAGATGCTTAGCACTTGTTGGCCCTTTTGCCTTCTGTCTGCAGTCCAGCTCACCCCTAAACCATCTGGATTGGGTTCAGGTCCGGTGACTGTGGAGGCCAGGTCATCTGGCGCAGCACCCCATCACTCTCCTTCTTGGTCAAATAGCCCTTGATGCCTTCAGTGTGACTCTACAATCTTCATAGTCATGAAAATAAAGAAAACTCTTTGAATGAGAAGGTGTGTCCAAACTTTTGGTCTGAACTATAATATATATATTTTACAGTTTATATATATATATATATATATATATATATATATATATATATATATATATATATATATATATATATATATACACACACACACACACTTTTGCACATCCTGTCATACCAGTGACTGGGTGTTACTGCAATAGACTTTGCAGCATTAAGGTTAACGATTAATCGATTATTTGATCATTAATTTAAACGACGATCAATCATGGAAATGATTGAAAATTGACATCCCTACACAGAATTAAAGAAAATTCTACATTGATTTAAAAATTTTTTTGCAAAAAACGACACTGATATCGGATCAGAATTACTGTCTCTTCTCATAGTGACAGCCAATCACATTAGTTTTCTGGTATTGCATGCACTCGATTGGCTTGCGTCTGCGCTTGGGTATTTGCATAAGATGTTCTGACTGGAGGACGGCTGCATTGGCGCTTGAGAAGTCTTCAACTTCTATTTAGAATTAATTTCTAGAATTAATTTCACCATGCTTGACGTCACTTCATTTAAAAGTAAACGAGAGGTGTTGACGCCCCGTGTGATGGGGCGTTATATGTCTGGATACCGCTGCACAAATCTTTCAACCACGAGAAATGTAGTTCCAGCACGGCCTTACATCCAGAACAGCAGAATGGTCAGGATGACCTGAAACACATAACCAACTGAAATCAATTTAAAAGTATTTAGTCTTGCCTGAGTGATGCTGAAACAACCAGGTTTAGTTTTTCACCCAGGAGAAACTGCTTCCTGTGGAACAGTCTCCATGAAGAATGATCTCTTGATCCTGGATCCTTGCTGCCATCCACGCAGAGATGATTTGGAGGATATGTGGTTGTGTCTAAAGGGTAATGAATCAATGTTACAAGAATACTGATAGCAGCACTATTGATCCTGTACCTTATGTAAATGTTTTCAGTACTGAACAAGTCAGGAACCAAATTAGTACCAGTTCTTGAAACCCATCTCTACTTGTAATAGTTGTCTTGTTGCTGCTGCCCAGACTGTCTCTTCCCCTGATGATAAATATATGTGTTCATTTTAAAGCAATAAATAATACATTTAAATTACTAGGTGGTAACAAATATATTTCCTTATAAGGAACTCACTGAATCATGGACCCAACTGGTGGTTGTCAGGCCCTAAGAAAGTGAACAATTTGTTTACTTTTTGTGAAACGAAAGTATCAGATCAATTTGAGAATTAAACTAGCATTAAAAAGCATGCATGTGAAAAACACCATCAACACCAATAATGAACAGATGACAGAATTTACAAGCCTGCCACTTGAGGGAGAAAAGGGGAAATTATTAATCCCACATAACGTTACACTGAACATGATTTCGGCAGCCTCGGTCTAATTAACGTTAAACTTTATATTTAACGTTATATCGGTTTATATTCAAGTTCACAGCATGGCTAGCATGAGCATCATCAAGCTCGAGCAGCAGGTATTCAAACAAACTAATTAACGTTACTACGGTTAAAAATTTAATGATTAGAAAGTTAACACTGTATAGTTTATAGTGATAAATTTCAAATAATTTAAAACAGGTAAGGTTATATTCGATTTTAACAGTTACCGTTACCTTAGACCACCTCTGAGACTGCTTTTGAGCTAATTAACCAAACAGAGCATTTATTTATTAAATTGAAAGAGAAAACCTACAAAAATACAAAACACTACTCCTCTTTGATGGCATTTAACGTTATATCAGTTAAAATCTATGAATAAAAGTAGATTTATAGGACTTACCTTTCCTCCGTGTCCGTCTGCTGGAAGTTGACCGTTACAAAATGACGGGCACGCGCACGTCGCGCACTTCACTCAGAAAGTGACGTGCGCTGCTAGTTTAAGGTTTAAATGTTAATTTGTCCCGTACTCTCTTTCATTAACAAACATTATCACCATTTGCTAAGTAAATTGTTTATTTTATTGTTCTTAAACTGATGGCATATATATATATATATATATATATATATATATATATATATATATATATATATATATATATATATATATATATATATAATTATTTTAACATGCTTGATTAATTTTTTTGTATATTTCCCAAAGAATATGCTGTTCAAATGGTATCTTAATAATAATAATACATCTAGTGCAATAATATTAAAAGTTATCTGAAGACCAGCTGACCACGTCGCTACAACGTCCCCAAATGGACCAGCCTACAAAACATTGCATATAAATCTCTCTATTATCAAATCTGGGATTCGGTCTCTTTGTCAACTAGTTTTTTCCAACTAGTTTCAATTATAAGTAAGTGAACGCTGTCAAAATTATCCACACTCAAAAACTGGAGGTGCGTAAGCTCTGATCGGTCACCTGACAAAAAGATTGAATCCAGAAATTGATGATCACAAATGTAAACATGTAATGAGGGATAGGCTACATAAGCAATATTTGATGGGAACACTAAATTAGGTAAAGGATTTCCAGCACAGTTTTTTAATGTCTTCATGACTCTGTATTGCAGTGCTCCAGTGTGCTACAGTGATTGGCTTCTGTTACTGGGCCTCAGAACTGATTCTGTCCCTGCAGCAGCAGCACAAGAAGTACCACGGCTCGCTCATCTATGTCACTTTTGCCATCAGCTTCTACCTGGTGGCCGGTGCAGGCGGAGCCTCCATTTTAGCCACAGCGGCCAACCTGCTCCGTTGAAAAAAAAAGTAAAAATAAAAGCGGTTTATTAAAGAGAAGTCCTGACTGCTTTATCGTCGTGTTTTTCACTCTTTTACAGGCTGACAGAAAGAATCCGTCTCTATAGTGAGTGATTATTGAATGAGGCTGTACTTTATAAATGTAATGTTTTAACTCGAGATGTTTGTTTGTGTGAATGCTGTGTGTGCGGTGAGTTCTGCGCAAGCGGGGAGCAGAGTTGCCATGGAAACGGGGCGTCAACACAAAAACCGTTACTGGCAAGCAGTAATCTCCGTCTCTCGCTGCGGTTTACGCTGTTTTAGGTAAGTTTAGTCGCTAAAATCATACAAATGTTCCTGACACGTTTCTTACTTGTTATTGACATATTTCAATTAAATTTATTTTATAGAAATGGTTTAGTGTCTTCGAAAAAGTCAGTTAGCGTCTTAGATAGATTTAGCTCTTGCTGAAACTCTGGGCTTTAAATCAAATCTTCGCGTGTGTATGAGATATTTTGATGGCTCTGAATGTTTTGCTGTCGATTTGTCAGTGTATTTTTTTGGAAAAGGCTGATTTACTGAATCGATGACGTCACTTACACTGAGAGTGTAACGTTAATCGGCTGAAAACAAGTTCACATGAGTTTTGATATTTCATGATAAACAGATATTAATACAAATTGTTCTGTGATTTCAGGATGACAGAAAGAAACTCTACAGAGTAAATATTGTTGTCTCTGTGTCAGATTGCTTGTTTTGTTCCTGGACTCTTCAGTGATGATGAGCAGAGTCTAAGTGAACCTGCTGTCAGACAGTAAGTACCCTGAGTACCCTGGGGTTTCAGTCAGGGCCTTCAGTAAGCAACTGAATCAAACAAAATCCTTAAAGGTTAATAGTTACTAGTTAATATATTATTAATCACTTATAAATCATTGAAATGTCAACATTGTACTATTATCTCAATAAACATTATAAATCATTTACAAAGCTTTCTGCACCCCTGTTTTAGGTAAGTTTAGTCGCTAAAATCATACAAATGTTCCTGACACGTTTCTTACTTGTCAAATTTGTCAACCAATAGTTTTTAAAATGGATACTGAATGAAAACTAAAATAGAGCTTTACTATTAAAAAAAAAAATCAGTAAAAGTACTGAACCATACTTTGTAAATGAATAAAAATGTAATATTAATATTAATTATTATATTGATCATTAAAGTTATGTCATAGATTACCAATGTTAAAAAAAACTTTAAAATGTAAAAAGGAAACCTATTAGTAATAGTAATGAACACACTCTAACAAGGAAAAATATTTCTGCAGCTTTCCTTAATGTTACAAATGGACCCTTATTGTTAAGTATTACAATTTAATTTCAACAGTCATGCTTAAAGGGTTAGTTCACCCAGATAGCAAAATTATGTAATTAATAACTCACCCTCATGTTGTTCCAAACATGTAAGACCTCCTTTTATCTTCGGAACACAGTTTAAGATATTTTAGATTTAGTCTGAGAGCTCTCAGTCCCTCCATTGAAGCTGTGTGTACGGTCTACTGTCCATGTCCAGAAAGGTAAGAAAAACATCATCAAAGTAGTCCATGTGACATCAGAGGGTCAGTTAGAATTTCTTGAAGCATCGAAAATACATTTTGGTCCAAAAATAGCAAAAACAACGACTTTATTTAGCATTGTTTTCTCTTCCGTGTCTGTTGTGAGAGAGTTCAAAACAAACAGTTTGTGATATCCGGTTCGTGTAAGAATCATTCAGTTCACCAGATCGAACTGAATCGTTTTAAACGGTTCGCGTCTCCAATACGCATTAATCCACAAATGACTTAAACTGTTCTCTTTTTTAATGTGGCTGACACTCCCTCTGAGTTAAAACAAACCAATATCCCGGAGTAATTCATTTACTCAAACAGTACACTGACTGAACTGCTGTGAAGAGAGAACTGAAGATGAACACCGAGCCGAGACAGATAAGAAGAACCGAGGAGCTGATGATACTGCGCATGTGTGATTCAGCGTGAAGCAGACTGACACACAGAGTGCCTGAACCGAACTGATTCTTTTGATTGATTCTGAACTGATTCTGTGCTAGTGTTATGAGCGCAGGTAAACCAAAGGCCATTACGTCGAGGGCAAAAGAACCGGTGAATCGTTTTCTTCAACCGGTTTATTGAATCGAACTGTCCGAAAGAACTACTGGTGATCCCAACACCGATGCAACCGGTTCTTCACTCGTGAACGAGTCAGTCTATTGTTCATTATCTGTCTCGGCTCTGTGTTCATCTTCAGTTCTCTCTTCATAGCAGTTCAGTCAGTGTACTGTTTGAGTTGGTTAACCAACGCAGTGCTGCATTCACTGAAATTGATTTTCATTTTACCAATATGTCAAAATCTGCCAAAAGTACTTCTTGGTTGTCTTCTATGTTATAAAGTTAGCAAAACCTCCGAGTCCAGTCTATTAGAGTCTTCCAGTCTTCATAATAGAAACATCTTGCGGCACGAATGTATCAATACAAATAAATATAACATCTCCAGTTATTTAGCTGAGCATCAATTGTACGTTAGTACAATAAGTTAAATTTAAAAAGAGGCAATCTAGAGTTGAAATGTTTTATTTTTTATAATTTTTTTATCAAGTGATCAAAGTGTTTGTTGTCGCTGCGATCAGTGGCCCGGATGCTGTGTACAGTCTGCACTGTATAAGGTCTGCACTCGGACACGCGCTTCAATCCGTTGTGGAGACCAGACGGTCTATTCGTTCCGGTGAAATTACTAAACATAAATATACACAAACGTATCCCTGTCTGATATACAACAACTGATAAACATAATAAGTTTTGATAAATACATTAAAAAAAAACATACGAGTGTGGTTTAAAACCCAAACCCGGACCTCTGACACGCTAGGCAAAAGTTCTACCACTGAAACATTTGAGCTGACAAACAGATATATTGTAGCTTGATATTCACTATAGGAAGAAAGTGCAGCATAAAAAATTGCATATTTTAGCATTAAAATCTCTTACACATTTATGGTGATCTGAGAGGCCGGGGGAGTCCAGTTAATGGGGCGTAATTCATTAGCTTTAATGAGAATTTTATATTTTATAGGCCTACATTAAAGTGTATTTTGTTTCTTATATTTTACATTTATTTCTTGAATGCTACTATAACATCAACTGTAGCTGAAAAGAATAAACCACTGTATATTTAATTTGTATATTATGTTGTTTATATACTTTGTTTTTATATTTTTAATAACAGATTGGTTACCGGAGTACATATGTATAAAGTACAGTCACACTGTATGATTGTGAATTTTAATTGCTGTTTTTAACAGAGATTTTTGTCTTTTCTGTTCTTTTACAGATCACTATTGCACACCAAGTAAGCAAAACAACATTTTTGATTTCATTTTATTTTATTTCTGCAAACAACTTGCATCACTTGCAATTGGTTTTCCAGCCCAAAACCTCATCAAAAACTGAATGCAGTGGTTTTTGTCTATGATTATTTTGTCAAAACATCTTTTGTCTATGGTAACTCTAATCTACATTAACTATTTAATTATTATCCAGTTATTTATATTAAATTTTTGGTGTTAACAAATACTTCTGAACTAATAAAATAATAAACATAAATTTTTTTTGAGTCAATTGGCTCATACATTTTCCTTATGAAAGAGGTCAATCTAAGCTAATCCTTTTTGCCTCCCTTTAATTCGAATATATCCATGAACAGGCAGTTTTGAAAAGTGCTTTGAATATAGGGGAAATATGATCTAGCCTACAACCCTACTGCTCCTACTGCACTACTGAATTAGTTCAAGTATATGATCTGTTTAACTTAAATGCTATATTTTTTTTGCATTGTGATTTTATCTTCTGTTTTAGATACTCTTACTCAGCAGATGGGGACAGCTACCATCACCCAATTTTCACCCAAAAGTGGCTGCGCTATGTGCCAGACCGGGGCAGGAGGGACTGGGCGACAACTTATGCAGGCATCAGATGACAGTGAAGTGTAAATAAAGAGTAGAGAGGCTAATAAACATTAATTTGATTTTAAATTGTATGGTGTGTTCTGTGTTTTATTCAAGATTTAAAACGTTCCATTAATTTTTAACATCCTGGCTGTAGATAAAGCAGGCTATTTAATTTATGGCATTACATTTAAAATTAACATTTAAAACGATTGAAATTTCATTGAAATCACGTTGATCCTTAGTTCAGTTGAAATTTCAACATTGTTTCAATATTCCTGATAATTGAAATACCATTGAAATTCTGTTGATCTATGGACAGAATTTCAACATTGTTTCAATATTAAATCAGGGTGCAAAATGATGTTGAATCAACATCAGAGTTCGATGTTGATTCAATGACTTAAAGTTGACAACGGAATGTTGATTCAGCATAGTTTCAATGACTGTTTGCTATCTGGGAGCCGATCATGATCGGAGCAGCCCTAATTATCACAGTACATAAATACCATGGCATCTATTTTGCCTTATCAATATGAGCCAGAATCTGAAGAGGAAACAGACGAAGTCGTTCAATCGTTTCATACTCATGTAAGCACGTACATAGCCAAACTGAGCACACAACTTTACAGTAAACAATGCGTTAGCATTAACATATAGTGCTAGCGCGACATACTGATAAGAAGCTCGGGAGAAAACAAACACATAACTTCATAATCTACAGGTTGTGATTCGGCGATGCTTTTTGGTCCAAATAAAGTTGGTAATAACCCTCTTTTACGGCCAAACGCTTTGAAAATTCTTCCTTGAACTTACCGAGATTATAAAAGCAGTCATCAGTGATTTGTTGTACTGCTCTGGTATTGTGGTAAAAATGAATTTTAGCCATTGGTTCTTCTGATCTTCATTCTTTGGCAGTGAAAATAAAACAAACTTACCTTTACAATTAAAGACACACTGTCTCCTCGACATGATGCTATCACACCAACTACGTACTAACCAGAGTGTCTGTGTGGGGGGGTGGGGCAGGTCAGAGTTTTGTTTCTCCCAAGACGGTAGGCGGAGATTATTATGCAAAGTGTTCCAGTGACGTACATAGAGATGGGCAAAAGATTTGAAATCTATACCGGCTCGTTTCAGCGATTCAAAGTCGACTCCTTACTTTAGAAGCCAATAACTTTATAAATCTTGTACTTTTTGGTTTAATTACTTTGCACATTGTTTACACTGATGGACAGCTACATCATACACTGTAATACAGGTAAATTTTGATTTCCCATCTGTGTGGCTCTTTAAAGGATTTTTAGGCTGCAATTAGGTAAGCCGGAACCCGGAATTCTTCCCATAACACCTGATGTACTTGCTACATCTACATCCATTCTCAGTGCAATTAGAAGAATGGCATCTACGCTAATATTGGTCTGTTTCTCTCTCATTCCGAGGTCACCGTCACACATAAATGTGACATGACTGGAGTTCCATATTGCAGCTCATGGAAACATTTTCACATCACTATGACAAAATATTTTTATGTTTATTTTGCACAGCACATATTTACGTGTTCATTTAATTGCTGCTCTCAGCAATGCAGGTGGTATCTGAATGTTTGCAAACAGTATATCGATGGTCACGTATTTCAAACATTTAACCCGTAAATTAAAAAAAAAGAAAATATGTAACGGTTTGTTTATGTAACTGAACCATATTTTTTTTTCCCAACACATTAATTAGTTTTACCTTCTGAACTCTGTGTTCTTTCTATCAGGAGAATAGTGAAGAAGAAATGCCCTTTATTCAGGCTGAGACTCCTCAGACGGGTTTTGCTGGAGGGGCATCCTCTGATCAGGCTGAGACCTCACCGATGGGTGCTGCTGGAGTGGCTTCCACTGATCAGGCAGAGAGCTCACCGATGGGTGCTGCTGGAGTGGCTTCCACTGATCAGGCAGAGAGCTCACCGATGGGTGCTGCTGGAGTGGCATCCGCTGATCAGGCTGAGACCTCACCGATGGGTGCTGCTGAAGTGGCATCCACTGATGAGGTTGAGACCTTAGCGATGGATGCTGTTGAAGTGGCATCCACTGATCAGGCTGAGACCTTACCGACGGGTGCTGCTGGAGTGGCATCCACTGATCAGGCTGAGACCTCACCGATGGGTGCTGCTGGAGTGGCATCCGCTGATCACACTGAGACCTCACCGATGGGTGCTGCTGGAGTGGCATTCGCTGATCAGGCTGAGACCTTACCGATCGGTGCTGCTGGAGTGGCATCCACTGATCAGGCTAAGACCTCACCGATGGGTGCTGCTGGAGTGGCATCCACTGATGAGGCTGAGACCTCACCTGATCAGGCTGATATCTCACCGATGGGTGCTACTGGAGTGGCATCCACTGATCAGGCTGAGACCTCAGTGATGGGTGCTGCTGGAGGGACATCTGTTGATCAGGTTGAGACCTCAGCGATGGGTGCTGCAGGAGAGGCATCCGTTGATCAAGTTGAGACCTCACCGATGTCCTGCCTACTATGCAATACAAATTGGGTAACAAATTAAGACTTTTCAGTAAAATCTGAGAAATTTCTGTTCTTCAACTGAATGTCTATTCACCCAAAACTTCAGACAATTCATCATATAAAGCAGACATGTCCCTTTAGAAGACTTTCAGTCATTTTTGCACCACTGGGCCAAACCATTCTTTGTACTAATTGTACTATTTTTCAGTAAACTTGTGTTTACTTCCTTCAAATAGCTCTCTTGGCCAGCTACAGAAAAACTGGTGGCTAGTTGACCCATCCTGAGCAGTGATATCACTCCAGGCATTCTACAGCATGGTTCAGCATGTTTGTCTAAGAATTCCAGCTCAGGAATGGTTTGTAATTGTAATTGCAAGTCCACTGGATGTGAGGTGAAAAGAACCCAAGTGCAGCTTTATTTAAACAAGGTAAAATCCAAATCCAAACAAATGAAGAAAGACCTGACTTGGCATGACCCGACTTGACTTGAACAAACTTGACTTGAGCAGACTTTACTTGAACAGACTTTACTTGGCATGGCATGAACAGACTTGGCATGAACAAAAACTCACCAACACAGTTACTGATATAATACTCAATGAGAGACAAATGCAACACGAGTTTGGAATAAAATCACTTTCAAAAATAATTGTGCGTAATTCAAACATTTTTGTGCAATTTTAATATACTCGTGCGTAATTTAAAACTATTGTACGTAATTCTGTTTTTTGTCAGAGTTGGATTCCAAAATCTACGGCAACGACAGTTTACAGATACGCGATTTTGTGTGTTTTTTAGAGTACAACTCTAAAATGCACGACTGTGACAGTTTACAGACACGGCGCTTGTTTTCACAATAGCTCTGTTACACAAACGACATGCGAATTACGACCACAAAGTGTGGTGTGCGAAACGACTGTCAAAAATACGTCATCAAGGTCACAGGCATTACTATCCGAGGGAAGATGAATCGATTCAACGCATGCACCCCACCAAAGTTTTAAACCACTGGCGCCGAAATGGCCAAGTAGGGGTAACTGCAGCATGGAGCAATGGGCGTGGCAAAAGGTGGGCGTGTCAAATTGTTTCTCATTGGTGGAAATAAAGGTAGGGGGCGTGGCAAAAGGTTTAGCGAAAACTGGCTGTTCCGTCTAAAGACGAGCCATACTCTTAATCGCTATTGGCCTATTAAAAAATTAAACACATAATCCTATACAACCAATTGAAATTCATCCAATGTAAAAACAGCGTTAATGATGTAAATAATATTATTTTAAATTACTTTCGAAAGTACCTTCAAAATTACCACCGCACATTTAGGTCTTAGTTTATCAATAATCAAAAACAGATTACAATTATTTTTGAGAATACAAACATCTCTTAACACGTTTAGTCACACTTGCTGTTCTTAAGTTAAAGTCATTTAAAGTCAGCTGTATTTGTTAACATTAGTGAACTAACCAGAACAAACGTACAGCTGTATTTTTATTAACTAACAAAGTTTAATAAATACCATATCAAATGTATTGCTCATAGTTAATAAATCAGTCAACAAATGAAACTTTATTGTAAAGTGTTACACTAGAAAACTAGGTTTTGCCTGATAGAGAAAAAGTTGTAAAAATAAAAAAAAACTAATAAATTTAAAAATTAGTCAGAAAAGTTTAGTAACCTTGTTTTAAGTGACATTAAGCAATTAAGCAAACAGACAGCTTTATCCACTAAAACATTTATTTAGCTTTCAGTTTCAGTCACCAATTCAAGTAAAAAGATAGATAGATAGATAGATAGATAGATAGATAGATAGATAGATAGATAGATAGATAGATATTATATTATAATACAACTGTACTACTGACTCTTCACTGAGTACCAAAAGTACATATGCTTCCTGTGCATGGTTTCTAAAAGAATGGAATCTGAAAAAAAAGTTGACTGGCACTCATCTACAGGTTATACTAATATTTACATTTATTCATTTAGCAGACGCTTTTATTCAAATCGACTTACAAATGAGGAAAAATAATAAAAACATTGAACTTCATAAACATTAAGATGATTTTCAGGCAGTGAAGAAGTGGAGCACATACAAAAGGGATTTAAATATCTGTAGTACAGTATCTTCCTTACATTAACCTGCACTAAATGAAAATGTAAAATTGATTAACAGTGCAAAAAAAAATTAAGCATATGGCAGTGTGCTTACATATTCTACAATAACCTGAAAGTGGAGCACATTCTGCTTTATATTTCAGGTTTAGGGATGTGTCAGATGTGCTTAAAACACAAACTTGACTGATTGTCATTTTCCAGCAAACAAAGATTACAACTTACAATCTTGTTACTACAATATTGTGTGATTATGTAGATAGAGATACATCAATGGTTTAAAAACAATTGAACTTACCCAGTCATTTCTTTCTGTATTTATGTGCTAATTTGCATAAATACCACAACAGATCTAAACATTGGGTATAGCAAGGTGAAAATGTCTTATTCAAATTTGTTGATATAACAGTAAAATACTTCATATTAAGGTCTGAATGGAACCCATTTAGGCTACCCATGAGCATTAATACAGAGAGGCAGGAAGAAGTACTTTAGAAACCAGCCTTTATTAATTACTAATGCAGAGATGGGGTTTGGGGTTGGGTCCATGGGACTGTTTCTGGGGGTCTACGTTTTATTTTGCCTACCTTTTGTCTTCTGCATTCTCCTTACTATTGTCTCATGTTCTTGCCTTAGACTCGTCCCGCAGAAACAGCCCAAAATATAATCTCTTAAAAATTAATAAAGCAACCAGCCTAAGTAGGAACCAAATTACTTCTTTCTGCCTCTCTTTATTAATGCTCATGGGTAGCCTAAATGGGTTCCACTACGATCTTAATATTAAGCATTTTACTGTTCTTTGTCAACAAAATTTAACAAGACATTTTCAACTGGCTAGACCCAATGTTTAGATCTGTTGTGGCATTTATGCAAATGAGCACATATTTAATTAGATTAAGCACCATTTGTACATGTTAACAAACAATTAAAATAACTTGTAATACATTTATTGTTTGTCTTGATGTAAGTCATCTACTCATTTTCATGGTTATATCTAAAGGTTAAAAATGTTACCCTATTCATGTGAGAAAAATAATGAATAGGCTATATTTGGGTCTTTTTCGAAACTTTCCCCTAATGGGATTCTTCTGGGCTTTTTTTCCTTACTCAGGACATATTGATACAAAATCAGTTTGCTTCCGTTGCAATTTGTTCAACCTTTTTTCCTAAATGGACTAGACTATTAGTGATAAATTAAATATGACCTCAATACTTAAACAGTGAACACTTATATAACATGACCCGTGTATTAACGTACAGTGCATGTAACACGGCTGTTAGGAAGTCAACACTTAAAATTGCTCATTCTTTTATGTAACCCTATCTCATCGCGCTACAGGCTGCAGTGATGACCTCCTAAACAACTGTCTTCTTTAAGCACCTAACGTTACATGTACTATGAGAGCTTATCTTACCTACTATACTATCTCTGTAATATTGCTACTCTCTGTTATTAGTTATAACTAACGTTAACCCTTAAACACAGGGGTCGTCAAGTTCGGTCCTGGAGGGCCCGTGTCCTTCAGAAATTAGCTCCGACCTCATGACCGCCAGGAACAAGTTTGATGACCCCTGCTTAAACATGTCAGATAAAAAAAAAAAAAAATAATTAACTTACCTGAGACGAGGTGTGAGCACTTGTCTGCTGATCCGCCATTTCGGCGCCAGTGGTTTAAAACTTTGGTGGGGCGCATGCGCACTTTGTTGAATCGATTCATCTTCCCTCGGTTAGTAATGCCTGTGACCTTGATGACGTATTTTTGACAGTCGTTTCGCACACCGCACTTCGTGGTCGTAATTCACATGTCGTGTGTGTAACAGAGCTATTGTGAAAACAAGCGCCGTGTCTGTAAACTGTCAGAGTCGTGCATTTTAGAGTTGTACTAGAGTTGTGTTTAAAACCACACAAAATCGCGTATCTGTAAACAGTCGTGGCCGTAGATTTTGGAATCCAACTCTGACAAAAAACACAATTACGTACAATAGTTTTAAATTACGCACGAATATATTAAATTACACACACATGTTTTGAATTACTATGATTATTTTGGAAAGTGATTTTATTCCATACACGAGGTCTATAAATACCAAACAAAGAGGGTCACATGACACAAAGCAACCAATTGGAAACAAGGCACATGACTAAGGCAACTAATCAGAACATGACACACACACTAGGCAAGTCTTGCGGCCTTGGGTGAACATTAGATATTCAAATGTTTCACCACATTCGTTCAAAATGTGGATTAAGAAATTAAATGCCGCTGTGTGTTGCTCGGAGATTAACAGTTCTGATTTTTCTTTATCATCTGGTTGGCATAATTGAGAAAAAAAAAGACAACATTGTGTCTAAAAAAAACACAATATTAACTTCTTAATTAACTGTTGTATAAGATGAGTTTTACATTTACACTTGTGTGATATTGCACTTACCCTACTTCTCGTGTGATATTTCTTAACTATGTGATGTACAAATGAGACAAAATTTCAAACAGGGACATTTTGCCCCATATCTTGAATTTTAGAGATATTTTCTAGGCTCCATCACAGTAAGTTGTTGCTCTGCCTCATATTAGCCATCAATCGACTTATGAAATGGCAGATGATCCACATAGGTCTGGGGCAGGGCAAGTGTGTTAAATGCATAAATAATTTTAATGCGTTATTTTTCTCCATAATCAATTAATCTAATTAACATGTTAAATTACCAGCCCTAATATATCCCCACAACAGATTTACATTGGCCATGTTTTGTCATTATTCTGTTGAAGTTTGAAGCAAATCAAGTAAAAATAAGATGCTGACTTCAAAGCATTTTGAAAATGATACACTTCCTGCTGCCAGTTGGTGGCGCTATAACAGGCGTGTTTTCTTTTACAGATGAAATGAGACAAAAAAGGGGTTCCGACCCTATATACACTATAACATTAAGAACTGGCTTGCTCAAAAGCCTTCAATTTTTAGATGAAACCAAGTGTTCTAAACAGCATGTACGCTGCACTTTACAAGCAGCACTAGAACATGACGACATGTCTCATTCATCGTGCAGCAGTGTCTTGGGAGTCTGCTAAGTTATACTTTCACTTTCATTCATGACACACCGGTTTTTTAATGCACCAGTACACTTGATGCCAACTGCTGTGAAACAATAATAATAGCTAACAAGAAGACGACGCAATGGCTTCGGGTTTACTGAAGAGAAACAACTCAGCACTTTGTTTCAAAATCTGCATTTATTTTTTAGAAAACCTAATGAAAATTAAACTGCTCTTTATTGCACCCTTATTGTTCTGCTGTTTACTCGGCCATGGTAAGACATTTAGGCTTAATATACTTTTTTCAGTGTTCTAATGATTTGTGCTAACCGAAATTAGCGTACAGTAGAACAGTAGACTACAAACATGCGCTTCATGGGTGCAACAGAAGATGAGAGAAAGTCTAGAAGGACTGTGTCAGGGATGTAGTTTGGTAATCTGTAATGGCGGGTTACATCATGCAGGAGCAGCGGCTCCATACAGTGATTTATGTATTTATTTTGTATTTTATTTTATTTCAGTTGTTTTTTTGTTTTTTTTTTTTTGTTTTTACATCCATGGTAAGGCATTTATGGAGATATTTTTTTATCTGCACTACACCTCAAAACAATGTTCAGACATTTTATTTCATGACATTTGTCTTTTTGTAATTTAGTTTAGTCTTTTAATTTTAATTTAGTCTTTTTTATGTCCTTAAAGCACTCTTTTGTGTATCAAGAAATACTTGATATCTCAAACACACCTAATGCGGTTGCCATTAATGCAGAGGAACAGAGCAGTTTTATTTCATATAATCAGCATTCATTGGGAAGAAATGGTGAATTAATTAAAATTATGATTAATTTCTTCTTTAGTTGCCTCTGGTGTTGATACAGACAGAGTCTTAGTGTTTGTGATGAAGGGAAAATCAGTCACTCTACACACTGGTGTTGAAACAAACCAACAAGACAGAATTAGATGGTATTTCAATGACACTCGCATCGCTCAAATCACTGGAGATCTCAGGAAGATCTGTACAGATGTTCAGTGTAATGAAGACACTGAGAGATTCAGAGACAGACTGAAGCTGGACAATCAGACTGGATCTCTGACCATCATGAACATCACAACCACAGATGCTGGAGTTTATAAAGTACAAATGAGCTATGGCATCGTTAAGAAATTCAATGTTACTGTCACTAGTGAGTATCATTTTAATCTTTTTTTTTTTTTTTTTTTGTTTGTTTGTTTGTTTACTGATATAATTGACTCCGTAAATGTTAGCATTATACCCTGTTTGAAGAAGTAAGCTTTGACTCAATATAACATTATAATTAAGATAAAATCTATCATCTTTACATGCAAAATCAAACAGACAAAGAATTGACAGTCAGAAGAGTCTTTGCCATCTTATGGATATTAAACTTTTGAAGTTTATTGTTAACAGAAAAAAAAGACATAATGTCAGCCAGTTTTCCTGTGTTTCTTACAAATCAATGTTATAAAACTTTTTACTACATGTCAGCCAAAAGTACTAGTAAAGTTGTTTATCATTATCTTATCTTTAGTAATAATGAGTCTCTGTCTTCAGCTGCTCCAGATTCACCTGCTGTTGTTGCTGCTTCTGCTGTTAGTGCTGCTGTTCTGCTGGTTGCAGCTGCTGCTGGTGTGATTTACTGTTGCTGCAGGAGATCTACACAAGCAAGACAACATGGCAAGTATTGCGTACAGCTGATTCAACAAGCTGGAATAATGAGATTTATTAGAGAGAAAAAAAAAGATTATTTAAAAGTATGTTACATTATTCATTATTATATTACATTACTCTAAATGACCAAAGTAAAGTTTTGTTGTTTTGTTTAACCAGGAAAAATGACACGGCACAACGATCCTGACCTGGTGAGACACTATGTATACAAAATCTGTCTGTTGTGTAATTTTAAAACAAATTAAAACAAAACAATATATATATACACACAAAAAAATATTATTTGGTCCGTAAACAACGCCTTCTCCAGACAAATCGGGAACTGCTCCATCTTTCAAGAATAATCTTTGTGCGAATCCTACGAGTTTGTGCGAAACTGATTGAGATTGAGGAAGCTGTCCTCAGCAAAATGAGCTGCAGGGGTGCCAGTAAAGTACTGTTAATTTACAGCTTTCAACCATTAATTTACCACTCTTATTTTTTTTTACAGTATTTTACCGTAAATTCTACCATGGAAAATAACTCCACTCCCACTGCTTCAAACAGTTTAAAAGCTAGCATTCCTACGATGTTAGTACTGTAAACTTATTTCATCTGAGTACACTGAGAAGGAATATGTCTTTATATAAAAATGCAAACACTTAATGTGTAGTAAAATACAAGACTTTTATTCAAATCACTGCAGCTCATTGTCAGCTATAGCACACATGTATGTGCTGAAGTACTTTAAACAGAGATCATCACTGTATTAGCAACTAAACATTTACTGTCTTTATATAAAGCAGCAGAAGAACAGAATTTGTGGCTCATCATTGACTGAAGCACAGGCTCTACTCTCCAGCACAATGGTGAACAACAAAACTATATTAAACTTAACATATCTCTCTTGTGCAAACACACATTAATACATTTGAGTTCAGTATTTACTGTCATCAGTGTATGACTTTGTATATTTTTTTTTCTATGGATGTTCACAAATATTTTAGTTAAATTAACTTTTTTTTTTTTTTTTTTGGTAAATCTGACATTTACATTTTACAGTATATTACTGTTTTTCCTTGACTTAACGACAACAAACTGTAGAAAAACAAGTTTTTTTTTATTTTTTTGCAGCAGGGGTGCCAGTAAATAACTGTTTTTCTACAGTTTGTTTCCTGTAAATTAATTACAGTTTTTTACTGTTATATTATGTTTCATGCGGTTTTTTCTTCATCTTAAATCTTTAGCCCTTTAAACACCACAACAAAGTCCTCGGTTTTAAATGAACACTTATAATGAATGTGTGCACACTACAGAGTGTCCACCTCTCTGTCAGGTGGACTATATTAGTAAACTCATGTAGGGAATAGTGAATGAGGGTGTAGGGTGTGATTTGAAACACAGCCGCCAAGTGTCGTCATTCAACGTTGTTAATTTACGATATATAGCAGCAGGCTACCTTCTCGAAAATGATGAATATTATTAAAAATTAGGGAACCCATTAGTAATTAAATGAATAATTATCAAATGGCTCTGCGGGACCTATTTCACATCTGAAACAGTAGGCCTGTTCTCAAGTGAAAATATTGGGAACCCATTCGTGATAAATAAAGAAGTATTAAATAATTACGCTAGAATTACCTAGAACCTGAAACAGTATTCTAAAGTGAAAACATAGGGAACCCATTATTCTGCAGGACCTATTTCGCACCTGAAACTGTACACCTGTTCTAAAGTGAAAATATAGTGAAGACATTAAATAATAAAGATTTATCAGATAATTCAGAAGGAATTACTTAGAACCTGAGAGAGTATTCTAAAGTGAACCTATTAGTAAATAATAATTACTAATAATTGGCTTAAATCAAATGTACACTCTAAAAAAAACTTTAAAAGTAATCATAAACTTTGTAAAATAAAAGACAACTTGTTTACGATCTTTATTTCAGCTGAGAGCATTCCTTAATACAACATATTTTATTCAATTTAAACATGTATACTGTCCACAATTAAACTAACTTAACAAACATTGTATAATCAAAATGTAAACATTTACTGTGGAAGCAAACATTGCATATTTCATTTCTATATAGGTTTATAAGTGGACTGTAACAAATTTGTTACTGTAGTAGTATTTTATACTTGTCGTTTTACTCAAGTTATTAAAAAAATAAAAAATAAAAGGGTACTTATAATTTTACTGGAGTAATATTGTATTGGGGTATCTGTACTTTTACTCAAGTACTTGATTTGTGGGCCACAGCCTGATTATTATAGTGACTATTTGTGTGTAACTGTTCAGTAGTAGTTATTTCATAGTTATATTTCTTGAAACTTAACTAGTAGATATTTAATAGTAGTTCTTCAGGAGGTATGACAGAATATATTATTTCTTGATTAGATATATGATATTAAATACAAATATTCCTTTCTACTTTATCTTCTGGGAATATGTTTACTCTCTTTCAGGATAAAAGTGGAGAAGCATCGCCCCTTATTCAGACTGAAACTCTGCAGAAGGATTTTGCTGATGGGCCATCTGTCGATCAGGTTGGGACCCTTCAGATGACTGTTGAAAAAGATCAACACTATAATCAGGCTGAGACCCCGCAGACAGGTGTTGCTACAGAGGCATGCGGTAAATCAGGCTGAGAAATGTTTGGATTCATTCAAAAATCATCCCATAAAAACCGTAATAATAATGGACTTATTTAACAGAGTATTCCTCTTGTGTTATTTAACTCCAGAACAAAGAGCAGAGATCTTTACATTCAGCATATATCTGAGGGTAAACATGTTTGATTGAATCTTTTTATTTTTATTTTTTTGTTTATTATTTTTTTTTTATTATTATTATGTGTTTTATCTTAATGTGAACTAATTTAAATATTTATTTAGTATAATTTTGCCAGAAAAGGTTTTAGAATTTTTCTCATATGTTTATGTACAAATTCTTATTTAATGTATCTTGTGTTTGTTTGTTTGCTGGTTTTTATTGTATTTGTTATACTTGTATTTTTTTATTGTTTTTGCCATGAAAATATCTTAAGATGCTGATATGATATTAAATTAAAAAATATTATATTCTACTTTATCTTCGGGAAATATGTTTTCTTTCTTTCAGGATAAAAGTGGAGAAGCATCCCCCCTTATTCAGGCTGAAATTCTACAGAAGGATGTTGCTCATGGGCCATCCGTCGATCAGGTTGGGACATTGGGTAATCAGGCTGAGACCCCGCAGATATGTGTTGCTAAAGAAGCAAGGGGTAATCAGCCTAAGACCCCACAGACGGATGTTGCTAAAGAAGTAAGCAGTAATCAGGCTGGGACCCCACAGACAGGTATTGCTAAAGAAAGCGATAATCAGACTGAGACCCCGCAGACCGTTTTTGCTAATGAAAGCGATAATCAGACTGAGACCCCGCAGATAGTTTTTGCTAATGAAAGCGATAATCAGACTGAGACCCCGCAGATAGTTTTTACTAAAGAAAGCGGTAATCAGGCTGAGACACCGCAGACGGTTTTTGCTAAAGAAAGTGATAATCAGACTGATACCCTGCAGACAGTTTTTGCTAAAGAAAGTGATAATCAGACTGATACCCTGCAGACAGTTTTTGCTAAAGAAAGCGATAATCAGACTGAGACCCCGCAGACAGTTTTTGCTAAAGAAAGTGATAATCAGACTGATACCCTGCAGACAGTTTTTGCTAAAGAAAGCGATAATCAGACTGAGACCCCGCAGATAGTTTTTGCTAAAGAAAGTGATAATCAGACTGATACCCTGCAGACAGTTTTTGCTAAAGAAAGTGATAATCAGACTGAGACCCCGCAGATAGTTTTTGCTAAAGAAAGCGATAATCAGACTGAGACCCCGCAGGTAGTTTTTGCTAATGAAAGCAGTAATCAGGCTGAGACCCCGCAGCTAGTTTTTGCTAATGAAAGCAGTAATCAGGCTGAGACCCCGCAGACGGGTGTTGCTAAAGAAAGCGATAATCAGACTGAGACCCTGCAGACAGTTGTTGCTAAAGGGGCACACCAATGGACGGGTGTTGCTAAAGGGGCATGCGTTAATCAGGCTGAGACCAGGCAGACAGGTGTTGCTAGAGGGACACACCTGCGGATGAGTGTTGCTAAAGGGTTACACCGTAATCAGGCTGAGACCCCGCAGACAGGTGTTGCTAGAGGGGCACACCTGCGGAAAGGTGTTGCTAAAGGGGCACGCGGTAATCAGGCTGAGACCCCGCAGAGAGGTGTTGCTAAAGTGGCACACCCACGGACGGGTGTTGCTAAAGGGGCACGCGGTAATCAGGCTGAGACCAGGCAGACATGTGTTGCTAAAGGGGCACACCTGCGGATGAGTGTTGCTAAAGTGGCACACCCACGGACGGGTGTTGCTAAAGGGGCACGCGGTAATCAGGCTGAGACCAGGCAGACATGTGTTGCTAGAGGGGCACACCTGCAGATGAGTGTTGCTAAAGGGGCACGCAGTAATCCAACTGAGACTCCACGGACAGGTGTTGCTAAAGGAGCAAACCCACGGAAAGGTGTTGCTAAAAAGGCACGTGTTAATCAGGCTGAGACCCCGCGGACAGGTGTTGCTAAAGGGGCACGTGTTAATCAGGCTGAGACCCCGCGGACAGGTGTTGCTAAAAAGGCACGAGGTAATCAGTCTGAGACCCCGTGAATGGGTGTTGCTAAAGGGGCACACGGTAATCAGGCTGAAATTCTGTTGAGCTTATGAATGCAAGTCAAAGTCATCTCTGAAATGCTGATGTTTTGTTCAGTGCTCATGTTGACTTACTGATTTCTGCTCTTTGGTGAATCCATTAATCAGAAACAACAAAGTACAGATGTGCATACAATGTTAATAGGGTGTTCATTTTACAGTGTAAACAACTTCAATGATTATAATAGGGGTTGTTGAGAGTTCTTGAACTATAGACGGAAGTCAATGACATTGTTCTTTGACAATGTAAATATTCTTTAATGACCAAACATTTAATTAAAATAGCCACTTAATATTTCATTTTTAGCCACCTTTCTGCGATAGAAATGCTACAAATGATATAATTCCTTCAACAAAAACAAGTGGACATCACAACCCTTACAAAGACTAATCCTTGTCATTTTTGAATCCTTGAGATTATAAAATCAATCAGACAACTGTTTTTATATATATATATATATATATATATATATATATATATATATATATATATATATATATATATATATATATATATATATATATATATATTCACCAATTCAGTCAGTCAGCATGCGCACTGAACGAAACACCAGCATTTCAGCAATGACTGATCTGAAAGCTTCTGATTGGCCATTGCATTCATAAACTCAACAAAATCCTGTGTTATTGGTTATAATGTGCAATGCTGTAAAAACGCATCTGTATCAGGTTCAAGTGAAATCACCTTTATTTATATAGTGCTTTTAACAATACAGTTTGTGTCAAACCAGCTTTACAGTATTAAATAGAGGAATCCAGAGGAAACCATCAGTTATTTTTGTCTTTAGTAAGCTGAACTCAAAATCTGAACTCACTTGGCATTAAATCTGAGGGGGCACAGTTGAAATCGCAGTCCGGGAGGAATTGCATTTTGGCTGGGCCTCCCTCTGGTCTAGTGTCCTGGGCATGTGCATTAATCCGTCCCTGCTTAAATGTATACCTTAGGTCTTTAGCAACATGTGACTTATCCTCCCACTCATTCTTAGCATTCCTCAATTTATTTATTATAAACAATGTATCAACACCAAAACACAATATAGAAGAATGTCGGTTTATTTTATATATGTCGGTCTATTTAACTTTTTGTAAAAAGGTTTGTAGGTTCATTAGTGATAATAGTACAATAGAATAGGTAAATGTTTCTTGCTTAACAATAATTGAATACCTGATGACTCAATAACTGCAATTCATTGAAACACAATGACATGATGTTTCCGTGATTATTACCACAGGCATAAAGCAAAAGAATATCATCAGCAAAACTTGTAATGGCTTGAATGGCTTTAGTGCAGAGCAGTTACAGTATGTAATCAAATATATGCAAGTGTCACTGTCATTTGATATTTGATGTGGTGCATAAACTGACAATCACCTAAGTTTTGTTTTTGAAGATGCCGAAAAATTATAGCTTTGAGAATATTGTTTAGATTGTGAATATGTTACTGAATGTGCGGGTTAAATACACAAGCATATAGAGATCCATTATATATGTTCATGTTAGATATATAGTTCCAAATCACTAAAGACCCGGATAAATAATAATTATATTGGTGAAACATTTATGCATGGGTTAGAAAACATCAATACTGGAAACACACGGTTATTTTCTGGATCCTTTCCGTGCCAGTAACAAAATTGTGCTTTATATATGAAACGTTAAGATCTGAATTGTAATCGAGTCATGAGGCAAGTGAAGATTCACACCTCCAGTATATACACTTTAATATACCAGGAAACCTCACTTGTTTAGTGTTGATAATTTGGCTTTTGGTTTGTGTATGGATGTATTTTGGCGGGATGAATGAGGACACAGACCAAAAGCACACTCACAAATCTCATCACAGTATGTCCTGTATGTACTCTATGTATTTATTTATTTATTTGACTTATTTGTGTGTGTCAATGTTTTGTGTTCAAAGAAATGTTGAAAGTTCATAATCTACTCATTTGTATATTGTACACATTCAGTGTGTGAATGATTAAGTTAAATAAATTAAAGAATTGAGCTTCTGTCTATACCTCCACCTCCTGTTATATGCCATTTTGTCACGGTTTTCATGGTTTCTTACAGACTCAGCAAAACAATTATTATTATAAGGGGCTCTTTTTGGGCAGTGCGAACTTTCCTCAATCACTAACTAGTTGGATGGATTTTTTTTTTATGTTAGCTAGCATGGAGAAATGAAGAACCGAATCAATCCTACAAAAAACAAATAACAAACAGTGTAGAGTTGTTGATCAGAGGTAAATCTGGATTTTTACCCATCATGCATCACTGTAAAACTACACTGGGGTGCGTTTCCCAAAAGCAACTATGCGACCATCGGAACTTGCGACCATAGTTGGCACAACAGATTGACAGCTAAACACTGAAACTTTGTTTAAATGAGCATTACCAAAAAATAAAACCTTTTTTGTCTCAAATCAATTTGATAAATGACAGGAAAGTCAGTCACTTTTACACCTCACGTTGCATCCACAAAGCCACAAGCATGATGGATGACCCCACACACCCCTCTCACACGAAGCATTTCTTCCCCAATGCCATCTGACTTCTCAACACTCAGAAACTGGACTGAAGGAACACACACATACACACATGAACATACACACACACACACACACACACACACACACACACACACAACTGAGCATCCTTTGTCCTCTTTACAATTGTTTTGCAAGTTTTTTGCACACTTTATGCTGCTACAATACATATTGTACTCTTTGCACTACTGTCACTATTTTCACATGCGTACTGGTTGGCTCTGCACTAGGACTTACTCTGCCAATTGTTTGTCCCAGTAGACGTACTGCCTTGTGCTGTCTGCACGTTTGTCTAGTCCCTTGTAGTTCTGTGTTGGTCTTATGCAGCACCCTGGTGGAGAAACATTGTTTTGTTTCACTATGTACACTATGTGTGGTTAAAATGACAATTAACTTCACTCAACTTGACTTGACTAGTGAACCCTAGTTGTGTTGAGGCTGTCAACAACTACAATGAATATGATGTGTGTTTTTGAGAGTATACTAGACAATAAACTTTATGACTGCTAGTATACACTAGAACATGCAATATAAAATATCATTAGAATATCATAAGAATGTCATTGTTTTTATCTATTTAAATATAGTTTTGTTTTAATAATATTTCTATAGCTCTGGTGTGAATGCAGAAAGATGCTAATTGCATGTTGTACAGGATTCTTGTCTTTCTCTCTTCTTAAGTTCTCTCTCCCTGGAAAAGAGGGATAAAAGGTCAAAAGTGCCTCAGTTACACAATAAATGTATAGCAATTATATACATTTTTATAGTATTACTGTCTGAATAATTAGGGCAGTGCTCTCTTACTCTCTTTTTTGTGTCTGTGAAAGCTATATAATGTTTGAATTCATACAGATAATTAATCCGGCACCAAAATAATAAAACGCCAAATTATACTAGGCTATATTAATTCATGACGACACGTCTCATTCCTCGCGCTGCAGTGTCTTGGGAGTCTCCCGAGTTATACTTTCACTTTCAGACACAACGGGTTCTTCATGCACCAGTACACTGGATACCAGCCGCTGTGAAAATAATAATAATAGCTAAACAAGAAGAAGACGCAGTGGCTTCGGGTTTACTGAAGAGAAACAACTTAGCACTGTTTCAAATTCTATAGTTATATATTTTTTAGAAAACCTAATGAAAATGAAGCTGCTCTTTATTTCACCCTTATTGTTCTGCTGTCTGCTCGACCATGGTAAGACTTTAAAATTTTTCTTTCGGTGTTATAACGAGTTGTGCTAACTGAAATTAGCGGTTAAAATTGTGTTTTCAGTAAACAGTAAACTACAAACATGCGCTTCGTGAGCGCAACAGATGATGTTAGAAAGGCGAGTCTAGAAGCATTGTTTCAGGGATGGTCTGGTAATCTGTCATGACGGGTTACATCATGCAGGAGCAACTGCCCATCTCGGTTTGTCTTTTGTTTTATCCTGTAAACTGTATTGACGAGATAAATTGGAAAACATCAAATTAAGACAAAAACTTAATTCAGCAACATCCATTAAGTAATTTACCTGGCTGTTACTAATACTGTGGAAAATAAATATATGTTTTATAAATTATACAGTTATGCTATACCATGATTTAATTTCTTTTCAAAACATACCGTAGGTGGTGGGGAAATAACTGGACAGAAGGTGAATGAGCAGGGTTCAGGGCCATACAGTAGCTGGGGTTTGCGGAGCCCCGGTGCACCCCAGTGGGCACTGTTTGAAATTGTTTAATTTGTATATTTGTTCTATTCATTTATTTGTGCTTTTTACACAATGTTTAAGCTTGTTAACGTTTTTTAGGTGTCCAAGTACAGAAACCAAATAATCAAATGTAAAATAGCACTGCATAGTCTTCGGTGTAAAATTAAATAAACAGTCAGACCAAAATGTATTCAGATACTGTCAACATTTCTTACATGATCATAGTTATTTGCTGTAGTTTATAACATGGTAATAAAATAGAGCAAGAGTTAAGAGTTAAACTGTCAGAACAAAAATTCATGTTGAGAATGTCAGAAAACTTTGATAAAAAGGTGTATAATTACAATCAAACAAAACTTCAGACAACTGTTAGTATGACAATATTTACACAACTATCAATACTTTGTTGACCAATTATTTAAGCTAAACATGGTCAGGTCAAAGTGCCTGAATAATTTTTGGTCCCAAATTGTTTTTATCATTTTCACTGGTAGTCCACAGTATGAATAATTTTGGGGTATAATAGTTCACAGTTCGCTTTATTTTGCTGTACTCACTTGCATAAATTAACTTTAGCCACATAAGCACAAATGCTATTTTGGGGATTTCCGTTTTCATTTTCCTACCTAATTTTGAATGCTTCCCTATACACATGCAAATGAGTAAGCTCAAAAAATTTGGTATCATTTTAAAGGAAACCCTTTGAAATTACATAAAACACTGTTGAAAGTGATAAAAATGACAATATATGCTGTCTGTGTTATAATAAATAGGGGAAAAAAAACAAGGCGCTTTTTTATTTTATTTGTGTAAACTGAAGTTTGAAATGGTATAACTCAGGCATTGAAAGGGCTGGCAACTTCAGACAAATGTCTTGTGCTTCTTCCACCTGTCAGCTATTAGAGGAAAACAGAGAAATTTCTTTCTATCCTAATCTATGCAAAAGTTATTCTATTCCAACTGAAGGAAGGAATAATACTATTTTTGTATAAAATTTTAGTCTAAATAAGTATGAAGTCATCTTTTGCACACTTGCAGTATGGAATAATGTGATCTCTGTATATTATTTGACAGAAAACACTCAGAAGTTACATAAAAAGCTGCTGTTTGTGACAAATAGTATTATTTATGTTGTTTCACATATGATGAACCATCTCAATACAATGTGCTTTTTTGTGTGTGGGTTTTCTGAACAGTCTTTGAAAGAGAATAAGTCAAATTACACAATAGCAACATGCATAAAATTATAAAAAAAAAATATCTGGTCTATCACAATCTAAAATAGAATCCATAATCTCCAGCTTCATATCATTTCATTTATGTCTATTCTGCATCGTGTAAAGATTGGGAGACCTCGCCTGTCTCATTCATATATAATATTTTGATGTTTTATCAGCGTGTCTGTTTGTTTTGATTCTGATTCAGCGCTAACACGCTCCCCGAAGCTTGTACGCGAACTTTGGAGCGTCAACAAACAAATTTATGTTTATTCCCCCAGTACTGTACTGTTTACTGTACCTTCACTGAGATGCGGTCGAACACTGCACAGTTATGAAAATAAACATATTAGCTTATTGCTAGCGGAGCTTCCAGGCCTCAGAATAAAGAATCAAATGTATGAAAGCGAGTAGCACGCGTATACGCTTACCAGATGCGCGTCCTGACCTCTCCACGGTGACGCTGGTAATCCATAACTTGTATTATGAATATTATTCATTTTTAATCCGGCGAATCCCTGCGTGTAGTTTTTCCTGGTCTTTGTTCAGAAGCAGCCAAAAACTCAATTTCCCAGAGACCAGCGCTTCGTTTGCGTCATTCCGGTGGAAAGGACTGGGCAGTCGCTGTCCACTCACTCCCCCTCCTTCTGGTGCTGATTTTCACACATTCGACTCCGACACGGCTTGTGAATGGCAGCTATAAGGACTAATAGCGCTTCACAAAAGAGATCAGATGTCTATAGCAGAAGAAAGGCTTTAGGCACATCAATATGAGTTAGAGATCTAGTCTGCGCTCACAGCCCTTTGGTTCTCTTTTGCGCACTTGTACAAAACGCTTTATATCTCAGCAATGGAAGCACGCAGAAACGTAAAAATGGTCTTGTTTGAAAGAAGAGATTCTAATCTAAAAGATTTTATCGAGTATATAGGTATGCGTGGCTGTTTGCGGCTGACTGAAGCGGTGCAAAATGTATAAATAATAATTTGCAATGAGGTGAGAAATTTTACATCGCGATTCTGTTGAAGATCATTCGATCTGTGATTGTCACACAATAAAATGATCTACATCATCAGATTCCTGAGAATGAGAGCTTTCTTGTGATATATGACTTGACTGTTTTGTGAAAAATATTTTAAATACACATTCTTATGAAAACGTATTCGCAATCGTTAGATGGAAATTTATGGGGTGGGGGATATATTTCTTAGGTTTATTTGACTACTTTATGTATCATAAAACCCCAATTAATGGTATTCTTTGTAAAGAAAACACGCTAAGCTTTCAAATGAACCCATTTATGGGCATATACCATATAAGGAAGGCTATGCAAATGAGACACAAACATCTGGCATGCTATTTTCGGACCCGGTACCAGGTCTGCAGAGGTTAAGAGGAACCCACTAATAAAAAATGTCAAAAAATTATATCTGATGTCTGAATAATTTTTGGTTTGGCTATGGATAAATTCTCAGTCTCAGTTATAATACTGAGTCTTGTGTTAGAATGCTTTAAACTCTTTTGAATGTTTAAATTGGCAAGGCTTAAAACTTGTGAAAATCAGCCAGGGGCCATTATAACTCACTAGTGACGGCCCTGTTCTGCAAAGCCAAACCAGCCAAATTCATATTTTTGATAGTAATGCATATGATTTGTATTTTGCAATAGTTTTTTTTTTTTTTTTTTTTTTTTTTTTTTTTGTCCTTAAAACACTCTTTTGTGTAATTATTTCTTACACATCTCATCCAAAGCATCTCATCTTTAATGGGAAGTATTTGATATTTGATTATTTTCTTCTGTAGGTGCTTCTGGTGTTCATACAGAGAGAGTGTCATTGTCAGAAGTGGAGGGAGAATCAGTCACTCTAGACACTGGTGTTGAAACAAACCAGCAAGACAGGTTCAGGTGGTATTTCAGTGACACCCGCATCGCTCAAATCACTGGAGATCTCAGTAAGATCTGTACAGATGTTCAGTGTAATGAAGGTACTGAGAGATTCAGAGACAGACTGAAGCTGGACAATCAGACTGGATCTCTGACCATCATGAACATCACAACCAATGACTCTGGACTTTATAAAGTACAGATGATAAATGGTGTCATTAAGGAATTCAATGTCACTGTCACTGGTGAGTATCATTTTAGTCATTCAGTGTTTTTTTTTTTTTTTTTTGGTAGCAGGGGCGCATTTTTTGAATGGGTTGTCCCTATTCTCTTAATGAGTAATGGGCGTAACATTCAATAAACCAGTTAGAGTGTCATCTCCCATTCCCTTTAAGAGCGAGACTTGCTCTTTAAAAAAAAAAAAAAAAAAAAAAAAGAACTTACTCTTTAAATAACAAAAAAATATTGCGCCATTGACTTTAGACGTTAGACCAGGTTTGAGTTCGTCTATGGTGCAGATTATTTTCAGCTCCTTAAAATAGCAATGCACCTGAACACACTTCTTTTTTAGACCAGCATGCCCATGGGCGCAAATGCATTTGCTAACTAAATGATGTGGTGCTGAACGGGAAAATGCGAACAGCGCCGGACTGAAACTAGCAAACACACTTGTGTTGTGCCTTGAGGCGCATTGTTCCGGGTGTATCTGTGCGTTCACACCGCCACCGTCGAGAACGTCAAAAATTGCTCTGGCCGCTCTGCTCACAACGTTTCCGAAAGTTTAGTGAGCGCTATGACGTTCTGACGTATATCGATTGCTTATCTTGTATGTAAAGTGGCCGCAAAGCATTCAAGCTTGTTAAACTTGTGCAGACTAACCACAACGAGGGAAACATTATAAGTTAACCTCATTAAATTGTGTTTGTGGACAAAGTATTTTTTACCTAATAATGTATAAAGCACTGTAAAAATACTCTGATGAAAGTAAATGTCCTGCATAGAAAATGTTACTTAAGTAAATATAATCAAGTATAAACATGAGACTACTGTACTATTATTTATTATATCTTTAGATTATTATTCTTGTATTGTTACTGCACGTCAGCAACTTACCAGGAAAATGAACAATCTAAATTTTCTCCTCTCTAGCGGAGGACTTTTACGTTCTGATTGGTTGCTGCCGAACCGCGTCATAGCTCAGTACCATAAAATGCTCTGATTTCAACTCTCCTCGGTGCTGTCAACGGGCAATTCGTGACGCGATGCTCCTTGCCGCTGCTCGATGCCGGCTCACATTGAAAATGAATGACTTCTGGCCACTTTGGCGCTCTCGACGGTGGTGGTGTGAACACACAGTAAGATGGGGCCCAACATTGTCACAAACATAACAACATATTTTGATCTTGGTAGTAACACGGTATTAAGAATTAAGGTAAACTTTTGAACTGTTTCATTTGTGTATTATTGTAATACTCTTATCAAAGCAAATGTTTGACATCTTAAATTCACCTTATGATGTTGCCATTAATGTAGAGGAACAGAGCAGTTTTATTTTATGTAATCTGAATTCAATGGGAAGAAATGGGGAATTGATTTTAAAAAATTATTAATTTCTTCTTTAGGTGCCTCTGGTGTTGATACAGACAGAGTGTCACTGTCTGTGATGGAGGGAGAATCAGTCACTCTAGACACTGGTGTTGAAACTGGTGAGTATCATTTTAGTCATTCAGTGCTTTTTCACTTTAACCATTTTAGAAAACTTTAAAATTTTGCAGTAATTGTTTTCATTGTAGCCTGTTTGAAGAAGTGAATTTTGACTCAGTATTGCATTGTAATTTAGATCAAATCTATCATGTCTTTACGGGCACACCAATCTGACAGTCAATGCACTCATTGTCTTTGTCACCTTACAGATTTTAAACTTTTAAAGCTTATTGTTAACAGAAAAAAAGTCATAATATTAGTCAGTTTTCCTGTGAACACTGCTGTGTCTATTGTTGTTTAAGCTGCTTATCCTTACAAATCAACATACAACTATCTCAGGGCCGGCCCGCGGCATAGGCAGTATAGGCAAATACTAAGGGCGCCACTCATCCATAGGGGCGCCAGAATGAGTGAACGAGTGATTTTTTTTTTTTTTTTTTTTTTACATATATATATATATTTTTTTTTATAATAGGCTACACTGTTAAAAATCGCTGTAAAAAACGGCCAAATTTCGACAGTAAAATACTGTTTTTCATTAAAACAGTGCATTCTGGGTAATATTCATCGTTTTCGAGAAGTAGCCTGCTGCTATATATCGTAAATTAACAACGTTCAAAGTCGACACTCAGCGGCTGTGTTTCAAATCACACCCTACACCCTCATTCACTATTCCCTACATGAGTTTACTAATATAGTCCACCTGACAGAGAGAATGAACACTAATGAGTGAATTCAGACAATGATCAACAGCTGCTGTTAATGAGTAGAATCACTGAAGAAAAAAAAAACATAACAAGACAAACACATGAAATACAACTGACTTCAGCCACAGCCTTAGATGAAATCAACTAAAGATTTAAACGATCAACAAACAGCTTCACCAACTTCACACATTACTAACCAGACTGACTTTATTTCTGTCAGATCAGAGAACAGAGATCAAAAGATCTTACTGAGAATTAAAGAGATTTAGATGATAATGTTACTGTTTCGTTTAGCGTCACCATTTTGGAGATCAGTGTTTGCTTTAGTTGGGCTCCTGACCATTGACTTTTACACTTTACATTTTG
This sequence comes from Carassius gibelio, assembly GCF_023724105.1. Lineage (NCBI taxonomy): Eukaryota > Metazoa > Chordata > Actinopteri > Cypriniformes > Cyprinidae > Carassius > Carassius gibelio. The sequence continues at coordinate 13,566,368 of NC_068417.1, read as the reverse complement.
TTTTATTGCTGTATTTGTATCTTTATGATGCATCTGTTACAGCAGTATTAATTTTGATAGTCAAGTGATTATGGTTGTTTCTAACAGGCATGATCTACTAGACTGACTTAAAGTGTTACTATGGTAATCAAATATTAATTTGGTGTTGAAATATTTGAGTGAATGACACTTCAATTTTGTAAGATTGAAAAGTAGTGTGATAACCAGTATTTATGGATTTAACGACTAGTTTTAGTTAAAAAGTATTTCGGGCAGCAGTCCCCACAACACTCAAAGAGAGAAATCAACAATCAGCATATGAATCTCAACAATGGTGACAATCAAAAGGTTCATGATGCAATGCATGCTGGGCACCAGCACAGGATAAAACTCATCCATGATTCCCAGCATGCATTGCGGCATGAATAAATTATGCCCCTGAATTGTTCACTTATTTTCTTGAATTCTTATGTGCTTATAATTTTGCATTTGTTTTAAGTTTTAGTAGCATGTGTTGTGATGTTCAGAACTGATCTTTTCATTTATTTTGTGGATTGTCACCATTGTTGTGATTCATACGCTGATTCTTGATGTTTCTGTCTAAATTTCAGCTAAGGTTTTTTTTTTTATTATGAGTGAAATTTTCTTAACAGTAGTATCAATGTTCAATAAGAGAAGAGACACGGGATTAGATCAGAAATAATAGTATTTGTTCTTGTCAATCTATAAACAACAATATCAGATTTTTTTTCTTCTGTGTATTTTTGTTTTGCTATAACAGGTTCCAAAAGCGCATTGTTACAGCATGTAAAAAAAAAAAACCTTAGTTGTTGAAAAGTCACATTCAAGAGCTCAACTAAAGTAAACACTGATCTCCATCATGGTAGTGAAAAAAACACAACCTATTTAACTCTCCATAAGTTCTTCTGTAGACATCTGACAGAAATAAAGTCAGTCTGGTTAGTAATGTGAATCTGGTGAAGCTGTTTTAGTAGTTGTTTAATTAGATCTTGAGAGATTGTATGTATTCTTTTATTCAGTTGATTTCATCTAAGGCTGTGGCTGAAGTCATTTGTAGATCTTGTGTTTCTCTTTCCTTCAGTGATTCCGCAGGTGTTTATCACTAATGCTCAATCATCAATTAATCACCGAATTATCTCATTAACTTCACTGATTCAGTGTTACTCAAACACTCTGTAGTGTGCACACATTATAAGTGTTCATTTAAAACTGAGGATTTTCTTGTGGGGTTTAAAGGGTTAAAGATTTAAGATGAAGAAAAAACAGCATGAAACATAATTTAACAGTAATAAACTGTAATTAATTTACAGGAAACAAACTGTAAAAAAAACAGTTATTTACTGGCACCCCTGCTGCCAGTAAATAACTGTTTTTCTACTGTTTCTTGCCGTAAATTAATGGTTGCCAGCAAAAAAAGTGTTTTTCTACAGTTTTTTGCCGTCAAGTCAAGGAAAACCAGTAATATACTGTAAAATGTAAACGTCAGATTTACCAAATGAAAAAAAAAGTTAATTTAACTAAAATATTTGTGAACATCCATAGAAAAAAAATAGGCAAAGTCATACACTGATAATGAGAGTAAATACTGAACTTGACTGTATTAATGTGTGTTTGCACAAGAGAGATCGTTTAGTTTAATGTAGTTTTGTTGCTCACCATTGTGCTGGAGAGTAGAGCCTGTGCTTCAGTCAATGATGAGCCACAAATTCTGATTTTCTGCTGCTTTATATAAAGGCAGTAAATGTGGAGTTGCTGATACAGTGATGATCTCTGTGTTGAGTATTTCAGCACATACATGTGTAATACAGCTGACAATGAGCTGCAGTGATTTGAGTAAAAGTCATGTATTTAGTTACTTTATTACTGCACATTAAGTGTAAGAAATATTCCTTCTCAGTGGACTCAAATGAAATATGTTCATAGTACTAACATCGTAGGAATGCTAGTTTTAAAAACTCGAACTGTTTGAAGCAGTGGGAGTGGAGTTAATTTCCATGGTAGAATTTACGGTAAAATACTGTTAAAAAATAAGAGTGGTAAATTAATGGTTAAGAGCTGTAAATTAACAGTACTTTACTGGCACCCCTGCTGCCAGAAAATTACTGTTATTTAACGGCAAAATTTTTTACAGTGTACTATTTAAAAAAATTTAATATTGTGATATATTATTGCAATTTAAAATAATTTGTTTTCAATTTATTATACTTTAAATTATCATTTATTTCTGTGATGCAAAGCTGAATTTTCAGCATCATTACTCCATTCTTCAGTGTTACATGTGACATCCAGTCTATCACATGATCCTTTAGAAATCATTCTAATATGATGATTTATTATGAGTGTTGGAAACAGCTCTGCTGCAATGTGTGTGTGTGTGTGTGTGTGTGTGTGTGTGTATATATATATATATATATATATATATATATATATATACCTGTATATATATATATATATATATATATATATATATATGCTAAATCATGAACACAATGACAGGGTGAAATGGGCTGTGATGTATGGGGCGCCAGGTAAAATCTTGCCTAGGGCAGCAAATTGGTCAGGGCCGGCCCTGAACTATCTACTAAATATCAAAGTAAAGAGTAAGAGTAAAGTTTTGCACCTGTCCATCTTTAGTAATTATGATTGTCTGTCTTTAGCTGTTCCAGATTTAACTATTGCTGCTGCTGCTTCTGCTGCTGGTGCTGCTGTTCTGCTGGTTGCAGCTGCTGCTGCTGTGATTTACTGTTGCCGCAGGAGATCTACACAAGCAAGTCAAACTGGCAAGTATTGCATAAAGCTTATTCGACACGCTGGAATAATGAGATTTACTGTGTGAAAAAAAGGGACTCTTTAAAAATAGGTTAAAGTATGTCTATTTATTCTTATTGACCAAAGTAAAATTTTGTTGTTTTGTTCAAACAGGTGAAATGCAGCAGCCAGGTCCTGACCAGGTGAGATACTATGTACACAAAATCTGACTGTGATGTCATTTGAAACCAAATTAGACCAAAACGTCTATCATTGTTCTGTGGTGATTCAGATATAGGTGGGTGTGGCTCTGGGGCTGCTTTGACATCAAAATCTTCTCCAGTTCATTTATTCTGTTCAGTCCCTCAAGATCAGACATACGTGAATTAAAATATGAATACTCTGGAGAGCTGCTTTATAGAAATTGAAGATGTTATTCTGTCAAACTAAAAGCGACACTGACACTGTTTTTCATGTTCAATAGTGTAAAGCTGCTTGCTTTAAAGCACTTTTGTACAAAGTGCTTTATAAATTAAAGTTAAAGTCGTGACATTGGGGCTCTGGGTTTAACCCATCCAAGTGCACAGACACACAACAGTGAGTAGGGTACACACCATGAACCCACACTCGGAGCAGTGGGCAGCTATTCCAAATATATCCACACCGTTATGATAAGATGCTTTCTTGACTGCTGTTTTCTCAGCACTGTTATTTTTGTTTCATGTTAATTTTGTTTCTTAAGTTTTGTTCCTTTCTTAACAGCTGTTTTCTCAGCAGTGTTATTTTTGTTGTGTGTTAATTTTGCCATTGAGTGGAATGTGCACAGCACATATTTGCATATTAATGTAAACGCCACTCTCAGCAGCGCAGGCGGCTTCAGAATGTTTGCAAATAGTATATCGCTGGTCACATATTTCAAACTTATTTTTACTCCTAAAGTGAATAAGGAAAAGTACTTAACAATGAGTTTATTAGGGCCTTAGGTGGTATACAACTTCTGAGGTTGTTTTATGAATGTATGTTTGTTTTCATTCAAAAATCATCACATAGAAACACTAATAATACTTTACTTCCTTAAGAGATCATCCCTTGATCATACCATGAAGACAGGTACTGCTGGCGGGGCATCCAGTGATCAGAATGAGAATATTAAGATGGATGCTGCTGGAGAAGTATCTTCTGATAAGAATGAGACCAGACTGATGGGTTCTGCTTAAGGGGCATCTGCTGATCAGACTGAGACCCTACGTATTAGTGTTGCTGAAGGTGCACATGATAATCAGGCTGAGACAGGGTTTTTCCCTCAGTAAAACCATGGTAACGGGATTATTACAGCCATCAAGACAGGAACAGTGTGTTTCCAGTGCTGCTTTTTCTTTAACCCTTAAAAGCCTGGATGTTTTAAAAGGAGTGAAATTATTTCTTTACAAATCCAAAACATCAGGAACTCGCACAAAAAATATGCTGTGCAACAAAACATTGAAACTAATCCTGAGAAGATATCTCCAAAGAGAGCAAACAACACCACCCCCTTGCTCATTTATGACCCCCTTCTCCCCTCCTGCCATCTCTGCCTTTCCCTCTCACTCTTTTCCCCCAAGCAAGTAAAATATTAATGCACATTAAACCTTTGACCAGGCCACTGGATTCCACTTTTGGGGAGGCATTATATTGTATATTTGCGTCTTTGGCTACCCCTATATATTTAACACTGATTAACCTCTAACTCTCTAAACACTCCTGATATATTAATAACCATGAAAAAAAAAAAAATGTCATTACCTTTTGAAACTTGGAAGGATTCAGTTTCAGCAGATGAATTTACCACTGACTTTGATGGCAGGCAGCTTATTCACCACATCCACTATCAAATGACAGTGACACTTACAGTTTATTTGATTAGGAGGCACAGCTCTTGCACCAATTGTTGCGAATTAAGTTTTTATTAAAGGAACATACATAAATGAATGAAATAAATTACAGGACGTGTTCAATGTTAAAGAGAGTTTAGGCGCAATGAGTCATGGAAAAAATCTCAATGCTTTACTCGCATTGACTGACAAATACCTTAAGCAAGCAAACAGAAAGCCTTCTCTCAGACAGTATGTGACACCAAATTCAGTTGTCTTTAGTTGCGTATTGCGCTTGAATGGTTGGATCCACACGGAGATATTTAAAAATGTTCTGTCTTGGTGAGTTTTAGGATTAATTCCTTAAGCTTTGAATTGTAATCGAATTGTGAGGCAAGTGTAGATTCGCACCTCTAGTATATACACTTTATTTAACCAGCAAGCCTTTGTCAAATGTAAACTGGTGTTTTCAGAATTCAGTGACCCATATTGATGCTTTGGCTTTTCATTTGTATATTATGTATGCATGTATGTATGTATGTATACTGTATGTAGCAGGGCTAGGTTGTTACAAAAGAACAATTGACAATCCCAATTCGGAAAGGATATTGTCAAATTTGGGGCAAGTAATCCAGACTGATGGTCAAAGAGATGCACAGCATGACCATCACATGTAAAACCCAATGATAATAAGGGGACCTTTTAACCTCTGGTCTCCACAGAACATCCTTATGTCAAAGAATGGCACATCAACTGACTTTTACAGATGTAGATGCACCAAAATGAACTCAAAAAGACTTCTAAACGTCCATTGTTTAACTCCATATTATATATGTAACCCACACATTTGACTGTAATGTTTCTAATCACTTATTGTTGTACGTCTTTTTAATAACTATTGAATAGCTTAAGGGTTCATATTCCTGTTTAGTATGTGTGTGTGTTTGAATCTTCTTGCTTGAAACCTTTCTGCCAATAAATTATTTGTCAAATGTATCATATTCTTGTAATCGGAATCATGTCCAAAATTATACCCTGCAAGAGCAGGAAAATTTAGACCACGTGATTGATAAGATAACATTTGATTTATGAAATGCCCCAAGCAACACAATATTTACTTGGTTAAGACACCTTCTGGTAGGTGTCCCACATCCCTGTTTAAATACTCTGGACACAATCAAATTGGGGCTTTTAGCTTTTCGCTTTTAGTCATCACTTTCAGCCATGATTTGTGCATTCTTTGAGCACCGTTCCATCATGCTTCACCCTGCACGCCTGCTGCTATATAGAACGCCACTCGTCAAACTTTACTTCTTATCCTTTACTTTAGTTTCTTTTCTTTTCCGTTGAGAGTTTCGTGTTGTGAGTTAAGTTTTGCCAAAGGCCGTGTCCCAGAGTCTGACCTCGAGTGCCTGTCTGAAACTTCAGCCAGCTCACAACTCCGCATCTTCAGCCATGTCCAACGACTGGCTTCCCAAGGCATCACTTCAACGACTACTGAACTTTCAGCCAATCAGCAACCAGCATTTTCAAATTTAATCCACTCTGGGACCCGGTTTAAAAAAATAGCGGTTTCACCTTGCGAAAACGCCGGATCCGTGTGGACGAAACGCCTATCCGATAAAAAAATGTGTGCGTATTCACAGAAACGCATCTCCGTGTGGACGGGGCCTTAGATTCTTAGCTGAACTAGTGCATTTAATACACATTTAACCTAATTGAGGAACTCAATGCGAGGGTTAACTAAGTGATTGATGGTTGTTCATGTCTATGCAATTTCATGTATTGCGATAAACTTCAAATTTTTATTTTAAACTCATTCGTAATTCTCTATCTTCCTGCATCTAGTATGAATGCATGTGTTCATGTGTTAGATTAGTTTATATGTCTTAGATTTATTCAATAAATCCTTATTTATATTTGGAAAGAGAAGAATCTTGTGTTTTGTGCACAAATCCAAAAATACTACTGACCTAAAGTGTATCAGTCATTCCTCTCTTCCTTCTCTGCTAATGTCTCCACTGCTAATGATATACTATCATAAAATTAACATACTCTTGCATGCCTTTTAAAATATTTTCCTCACTCTTTGTTCTCCTCCTCCCCCTCCTGCATCAACTCTAATATCTGACAACTTTCCAACACTTTCATTAATAAAATAAAATACATCAGTGCACAATTTTCCACACCACAATCCATCAAGCACATCTTACCAGCAAACATACACTCATTCACATCCTTCTCTGAGACAGAAGTCTCCAAATGCCGTGCATTTAACCCATCCAAAGTGCACGCACACACCATGAACACACACCCAGAGCAGTGTTCATCATTTATGCTGCGGTGCCCGGGGAGCAGTTGGGGGTTCAGTGCCTTGCTCAAGTGCACCTCAGTCATGGTATTGCCGGCCCGAGACTCAAAACCACAACCCTAGGGTTAGGAGTTAAACTCTCTAACCACTAGGCCACAACTTCCCCATAAATGAGCCCTAACTAACTGAGTTTTCTATTCTTTTACGATTCTTCTTACGATAAGAAAAAGTGTCAGATAAAGTGAAGTTGTCAACTGACTAATGAAATCTATTATTAATTATAAGATGTCTTAAATTTAGGGACAGAATACAAGAATTGCAATATAGGTTCAATTAAAAAGGCTATTATTTCACTGAACAGACACGTTTCAAAGTCAGTTGCGCTGCTTTGTGCTGCTGTTCCGGGGGAAACGGCTAGTTCTGAAAGTGACACCTGCTGCCAGAGAACGAATTTGCTTTTTCGATAAGCCTCTCTGCCATTTTTGCTACTTATTTTTAAATGTGAACCAGTGGATCAACAAAAAGCTAATGCTATTATAAAAACATTAACAATTAAGACACCAAGATATATTTATGTAATTTAATATAATAAATGACTAAAAATAGCCTAATTGTTTAAATTAATACAATGATTGACTCTTTCCTTTTCCTAAAAATCGTGTAAAGGATGCAATGTGAAATGCAGGTCTTAAAAGGTCTTTAAAGCTCTTTAAAATCCTGCAGTTACCTGCTTATTTTATGGTACCATTTGAAATAACTTTTTTTCTCAAAACGTCTTATGATATTGAAAATGACAATGAAATTGAGATTGTGACAGGCTGATGTGGACAGAGGACTCAGAGGATTAGATGCAAAGAAAATGTATTATCCAAAGGTAATCAAAACAAATAAACAGTAACAAAAATAGCGAGCCAGTCTCTGGGGGTAATCCAACTTCAGTCGGCAATTAGATGCGGACCAAGGAAGTAGAAGATTGCCTAAGACTCACAGAGGACCAACAACCTGAGAGTTGAGTGAAGCAGAAAGGGGAAGTCCTTCTCTCCATGCGTCCTGTGAGCAGGGAAGATACAGGTGAGTGTAACACCAAGGAATGACACAACCAGCACCTAGCACACCAAACACATTGAACACCAAAACTATCTACTCACACCAAGGACCGGACGGAAGAGAAATGTGAAGGAATGGGTAATCAGTGACAGGTGGGGTACACGTAAAGTGGGGGCTTAGTACGGTGGCGGTCCGCTCCAGTCTGGATGGGTGTTTCTTTGGCAAACCTCCAAATACTCCTCAGAATTAATGCATGCACGGATGGAACAACAGCGTCAGTTTCTTTGGAGGGGAATAAAGGTGGCTGGTAGCCTCAGCAGAACTGGAAGGGAGAAAAAAACGTAGATGAGAGTTTGTCTTGCATTCAAAATCCACTTCATCCATCCGCTCAAAAATCTGAGGGGGCACAGTTGAATCGCATTCTGGTAGGACTGGGATTTCAGCTGGGCCTCCTTCTAGTCTTGTACAGTTTTTTTGTCAGTTTTCCATGGACTTTTACACCTCACGCTGCATCCACAAAGCCACAAGCATGATAGATGACCCCACACACCCCTCTCACACGAAGCATTTCTTCCCCAATGCCATCAAAATTCTCAACATTTAGAAACTGGACTGAAGGAAGGAACACACACATACACACATGCATATATATACACACACACACACACACACACACAACTGAGCATCCTTTGTCCTCTTTACAATTGTTTTGCAAGTTTTTTTGCACACTTTTTGCTGCTACACTACATATTACACGGTATATTGGCTGCTACCCTTATATTTACACTTACACTACTTTAGCTACTCATATTGTACTCTTTGCACTACTGTCACTATGTTCAGATTTAAACAGAACTGTGTACTGGTTGGCTCTGCACTAGGACTTACTCTGCCAATTGTCTGTCCCAGCTGTAGTGTTCCTGTAGCTCAATTGGTAGAGCACTGCTCTATCAAGCCGAAGGTTGGGGGTTCGATGCCACGGGAACACATGATATGTAAAAATTGATAGCCTGAATGCACTGTAAGTAATTTTGGATAAAAGCGTCTGCTAAATGCTTTAATTTAATTTCATTTGAATTTTTGTCGTTGTACTGCCTTGTGCTGTCTGCACGTTTGTCTAGTCCCTTGTAGTTCTGTGTTGTGCTGTGTTTGTCTTATGCAGGACCCTGGTGGAGAAACATTGTTTTGTTTCACTATGTACTTGTATATGGTTAAAATGACAATTAACGTCACTAAACTTGACTTGACTAGTGAATCCTAGCTGGGTTTAGGCTGTCAACAACTACAATGAATATGATGTGTGATTTTGAGAGTATTCTAGACAATAAACTTTATACAGGCTACTATACACTAGAACATAAAATATAAAATATCATTAGAATATCATAAGAATGTCATTGTTTTTATCTATTTGAAGATAGTTTTGTTTGAATAATATTTCAATAGCTCTGGTGTGAATGCAGAAAGATGCTAATTGCATGTTGTACACATATAATGTTGTAAACACTTGGGATTCTTGTCTTTCTCTCTTCTTAAGTTCTCTCTCCCTGGAAAACCGAGATAAAAGGCCAAAACCAAGTCCTCAATTACACAATAAATGTATAGCAATTATATAAATTTGACAGACAGTATTACTGTCTGAATAAATAGGGCATGCAGTGCTCTCTTACTCTCTTTTTTGTGTCTGTGAAAGCTATGAAATATCTGAATTCAAACGGTTAATTAATGCCTGTCACGCCAAATTATACTAGGCTATATTAATTAATTGAAGAAACATATCGGCCACCACGTAAATAAATAAATAAAAATTAAAAAAGTTAAATTAAAAATTAAAAAAGTAAAGTTCAATTTTTAGATGGAAACAATTATGTACTAACACTTTAAAACAGCATGTGCACAGCACTTTACAAACAGCACTAATGCAGATTAAAGAACGCCTCCCGTTATTTGCACTGGAGTGCATAGGAAGACTCCCAAGTTATAATTTCACTTTCATTCTCAGTCTCATTCACACAACAGGTTCTTAATGCACCAGTACACTGGATACCAGCCGCTGTGGCACAATAATTATATCTAACAAGAAGAAGACGCAATGGCTCCGGGTTTACTGAAGAGAAACAACTTTGTTTTAAAATTTGCATTTTTTTTTTTTTTTTTTAGAAAACCTAATGAAAATGAAGCTGCTCTTAAGTTCGTCTTTATTGTTCTGCTGTTTGCTCGATCATGGTAAGACATTAAGGCTTAAAATCTTTCTTCCAGTGTTCTAACGTTTTGAGCTGACCGGAATTGGTGGTTAAAACAGTGTTTTCAGTAAACAGTAGACTACAAACATGCGCTTCGTGGGTGCAACAGAAGATGAGAGAAAGTTTAGTCTAGAAGGACTGTGTCAGGGATGTAGTTTGGTTATCTGTCATGACGGGTTACATCATGCAGGAGCAGCAGCCCTTCTGTTTGTCTTCTGTTTTTACAGTATTCTGTAAACTGCATTGACAAGGTAAATCTGAAAACATTCGGACAAAAACTCAATTCAGCACCACCCTGCTGAAAAAAAAAAAAAAAAAAAATCAATAGAAACCATTACAGAATTTGTAATGACTTCAATGCTTCTAATGGGAATTATGTTGGTTTTAATGGACACTGTAATGGTCCCTGTGGATCTCTATTGGTCATTTGCTTTCTTCTATTGGTGGCATGTATTGTCTATTGGATACCATTAAGGACCAATAGAACACTTTCAGAAACATATGAACTATATTGACTTCAATAAACTTAGAGGTTTCTTTAGAAAACTGTAATGGTCCTATTGGGCACTGCTTTGTGATGATTTTAATGTTATAATGGGAATTCTGTTGGTTTAAATGGACACCGTATTGGTCAATTAGGCTAAATCAACATGGCCCATCACGGCCTTATTTTAGATCATAAATTGACGTTGAAAGTTAGTCTTTGATAAGATGTTAAATCTATTTCTTCACCTGCAACATTTATGTTCATGCCTAGATGTGATCTGAAATAAACGTGTTTCTGCTAAATTTGGACTAAATTACATCGATCAAACAAAGCCCAGTTTTCAATATTTATTTTTGGGTCAAGCAAAGACCAACTTTCAATGTCAATTTTTGATCTAAAAGAATATATTATATTGTATTGTATTGTATTGTATTGTATTGTATTATATTATATTATATTATATTATATTATATTATATTATATTATATTATATTATATTATTAATGTAAATTCTGCGTGACTTCTAAGTGCTTTAGGCTAATGGTAGCGCACACTGAACTGGAGCGGAGAAAGTCACCATGGAAACGGGACGGTAGCTCAACTGTCAAGAAGTTGAACGCTGACTCTCAATGTGGTTTTCACTCATTTCAGGCAAGTTTCGTCTCTAAAATTACACATATAGTAAATAAAAGTGTTCTTGACACTTTATTTCATGTAAATGATATGCTTCTGTTTAACATTTACTTTATAGAAATGGTTTAGTATCGTCAGAAAAAGTCAGTTAGCATCTCAACTGTAAGGCTAACTACAAGAGACTTGAGCTCTTATTTATGAAAGTTTGGGCTTTTAATGTCACCCTGTGCGTAGATGAGCACTGTATATATACACGTATACAGTATTTCATATAGTATAATTATTTTATTTCTAAAGTTTATTATTATTATTATTATTATTATTATTATTATTATTATTATTATAACTATAGCCATGTAAATAAGGAGCATGGTTTTACCTGTGACAAACATTATTTAATTTATTTTTAAAACATACTGTAACCCTGCTCATTCACCTTCTGTCCAGTTATTTCCCCACCACCTACAGTGTTGCCAGGTCTGCAAAGCCAAACCAGCCAAATTCTTATATTTGACAGTAATGCATTTAATTTGTATTTTGCAGTAATTTATGTATTTATTTATTTTATTTTGTAATTATTTCTTATTCATTTCACCCCAAGCGTCTCATCTTTAAGGGGAAGTATTTGATATCTCGAACACACCTAATGTGGTTACCATTAATGCAGAGGAACAGAGCAGTTTTATATTTTTAGAATCAACATTCATTGGGAAGAATATATTTTTTAGACCAAATCTGTCATGTTTTTACATGCACATCAAACTGACAATTAACAATTAAGTCTTTGTTACCTTATGGATTTTAAACTTTTAAGTTTTTTGTTAACAGAAAAAAACAACAACATAATATTAGTCAGTTTTCTTGTGAACACACAAAACAACATCATACATCTTTCTACTAAATATCAGTGAAAATATAAGTTGTTTAGCCGTCCATCTCTAGTAATGATGAGTGTCTTTCTTTAGCTGTTCTAGATTCAACTGTTACTGCTGCTGCTTCTGCTGTTGGTGCTGCTGTTCTGCTGGTTGCAGCTGCTTGTATGATTTATTGTTGCCACGGGAGATCTAAATCAGCAGGCAAGTATGTTATTTTTCTCTTATTGACCAAAGTAAAATGTTGTTGTTTTGTTAAAATAGGAGAAATGACACAGGAGAATGAGTCTGACCTGGTGAGACACGATGTACACAAAATAAGATAAGATGCTTTCTTAACTGCTGTTTTCTATTCCCGTCCAAACATATCCACATCGCTATGCTAAGATGCTTTCTTAACTACTGTTTTCTTAGCTCTGTTATTTTTGTTGTATGTTTATTCTGCTATTGAGAGGAAAGTGCATGGCACATATTTACATATTAATGTAAACACCACTCTCAGCAGCGCAGGTGGCATCAGAATGTTTTCAGATAGTATATCGCTGGTCACATATTTCAAACTTATTTGTACTCCTAAAGTGAATAAGGAAAATAACTTGTGGTGGGCCTTAGGTGGTATGTAACTCTGTGGTTTCTGAGTGAATGTATGTTTTTTTTTTTTCATTTAAAATCATCACATAGAAACACTAATAATAGAGCAGTGCTCTTGTGCTTTCTTATTTCAGGATGAAGAACAAAGATCTTTACATTCAGCAGTCATCTGAGAGAAAAACAAATATTTGTGAAACTGAATCATTATCACAATCATTTATTTTTCCTTATGTAAATCTGTTTTCTTTCGCTTGATCATACTGATACCATGAAGACGGGTGCTGCTGGAGGGGCATCCACTAAATGAGATGACTCTGAGGGGTTCTGCTTGAGGGGCATCTGCTAATCAGACTGAGATCCCATGGATTTATGTTCCCTTACAAAAAAGTAGTATACTTCAAGTTTACTTCAAGTTTATTTTAATAAATACACTTATACGAAGTAATTATACGAATACAGGTATTCTAGTAGTATACATGTAAGTGTACTGTTTCAATGCTCCTTGGGACTAAATTGGCCCACTTCCTAGTATATAAAAGTATACTTTTAAGTATACTTCAAGTATAACAGTAGCAAACTTTAAGTACACAACTAGTTAACCTCTATGTTTGACTGTAATTATTAACTCTTCATCTGTCAACATTTTATTCCATAACATTACAGTTTTGATGCTGTTTCATGTCAGATGATCATGTTAGATTTAAGTATCTATTGTTTCTTTTTTTCTTCTTCACTTGATTTTTTTTTTTTTTTTTTTTTTGAAATTCTGAACAGCACCCTCTACCCTATAATAATGAAAACTATGATTCAGGGTATAGCTCAAATATATTTAGATTTTTAGGTATAAGTATAAGCATTTAAATGTCATTTTAAATACATTTCTGAGAAGTACATAAAGCCCATTTCACAATGTTTATGTGATTTACTACTCAGGAATGTTAATTAATATCTAAGAAACACTGATATACTCACACTGATATAAATGTTTTCAATTTATAAGTATTAGTATCAATATTATTATTTTATTACTATTATTGTTTATTATAATCATTAATGTATATGTACTGTAATGTGTGTGTGTGTGAGTGTGTATGTCTTTATTTATTTTATTATTTTTATTTACTTTATATTTTTATTTATTTATTTGTGTGTGTGTCAAAGCTTTGTGTTTAAAGACAGTTTGAAAGTTAATTTCCTGCAAGGGTTGATCCATGAAATATCACCATTGCATCCTTGATCAAAGTCCAATTTATTTTAATCAATTTGAAAGTAATGTATATGTTATTCATTTGTACATTGCACATCAATTAAAGTGAAATAACTTAAATAACTGAGTTTTTGTCATACATAATTTTCTCATGGTTCTCATGGTTTCTTACGGGCTCAACAAAAACAAACAAACAAAGAAATTGTCTGTTATGGGCAGTTCTTTGGGGAGTGCACACTTTCCTCAAACACAATCTAGTTTGATGGACATTTTCCTCTGTTAACTGGCGTGCATTTTACATTTGAGCACTGCAAACACCCCCAAAACACCACACTGTACTGCACCTCAAAAATACTACACCCTACTAATTCTGGTGAATGCATTACTTTAATGTTAGCAAACATTTTGTATTTTGACAATAGAAATTAAATTACACACACACACACACACACACACACACATATATATATATATATATATATATATATATATATATATATATATATGGATTATTCCATACCAAACAGATACAATACTGATTTTGCCTGAAACATATTTTATTAGTAAAGGAATGGGTAATCAGTGACAGGTGGGGTACACGTAAAGCGGGGGCTTAGTACAGTGGTGGTCCTCTCCAGTCTGGATGGCTGTTTCTTTGGCAAACCTCCAAATACTCCTCAGAATTAATGCATGCACGGATGGAACAACAGCGTCAGTTTCTTTGGCGGGGAATAACGGTGGCTGGTAGCCTCAACAGAACTGGAAGGGAGACAAAACTGTAGACGAGAGTTTGTCTTGCATTCAAAATCCACTTGATCCATCCGCTCAAAAATCTGAGGGGGCACAGTTGAATCGCATTCTGGTAGGAATGGGATTTCAGCTGGGCCTCCTTCTAGTCTTGTACAAGATTGTGCTTTATAATTGAATTGTTAAGCTCTGAATTGTAATTGAATCATGAGGCAAGTTAAGATTCACACCTCCAGTACATACACTTTAATATACCAGGAAACCTCACTTGTTTAATATTGATAATTTGGCTTTTGTTTTGTGTGTTGTGCCTGTGTGTATTGTGGCGGGATGAATGAGGACACAGACCAAAAGCACACTCACAAAGCTCATCATAGTATGTACTGGATGTACTTTATTTGTTTATTTGTGCATGTGTGTGTGTGTGTGTGTGTGTGTGTGTGTGTGTCAACGTTTTGTGTTCAAAGAAATGTTGAAAGTTCATATTCTACTCATTTGTAAATTGTACATATTCAGTGTGTGAATGACTAAGTTAAATAAATTAAAGAATTGAGTTTCTGTCTAGAGAAAAGAAGTTATTGATCAGAGGTCAATCTGGATTCTTACCCATCATGCATCACTGTAAAACTACACTAAAAATACACTAAAATATCATTAGAATATCATAAGAATGGCATTGTTTTTATCTATTTGAAGACAGTTTTGTTTGAATAATATTTCAATAGCTCTGCTGTGAATGCATAAAGATGCTAATTGCTTGTTGTACACAGTAAACACTTGGGATTCTTGTCTTTCTCTCTTCTTAAGTTCTCTCTCCCTGGAAAACCAGGATGAAAGGCCAAAATCAAGTCCTCAATTACACAATAAATGTATAGCAATTATATAAATTTGACTGACGGCATCACTGTCTGAATAATTAGGGCATGCAGTGCTCTCTCTTTTTTTGTGTCTTTGAAAGCTATGTAATATCTGAATTCACACGCTTAATTAATGTCTGTCACCAAAATAATAAAACTCCAAATTATACTAGGCTATATTAATTCATTGAAGAAACATATCGGCCACCAAATCAATAAATAAGTAAAAAATAAAGTAAAGTAAAGTTCAATTTTTAGATGAAAACAATTATGTACTAACACTTTCAAACAGCATGTGCACAGCACTTTACAAACAGCACTAATGCAGATTAAAGAACGTGACAACGCCTCCCGTTATTTGCACGAGAGTGTGGGAAGATTACCAAGTTATAATTTCTCTTTCATTCATCACACAACGGCTTCTTCATGCACCAGTACACTGGATACCAGCCGCTGTGAAACAATAATAATAGCTAACAAGAAGAAGACGCAATGGCTTTGGGATTACTGATTTGTTTCAAAATCTGCATTTCTTTCTTAGAAAACCTAATGAAAATGAAGCTGCTCTTTAGTTCGCCTTTATTGTTCTGCTGTTTACTCGGCCATGGTAAGATATTAAGGCTTAAACTGTTTCTTTCAGTGTTTTAATGATTTGTGCTAACCAAAATTAGTAGTTAAAACAGGCTTTTTCAGTAAACAGTAGACTACAAACATGCGTTTCATGGGTGCAACACAAGATGAGAGAGAGTTTAGTCTAGAAGGACTGTGTCAGGGATGTAGTTTGGTAATCTGTCATGATGGGTTACATCATGCAGGAGCAGCAGCCCTTCTGTTTGTCTTCTGTTTTTACAGTATTCTGTATTGACAAGGTAAATCTGAAAACATTCTGACAAAAACTTAAGTTAGCACCACCCTGCTAAAAAAAAAAAAAAAAAAAAAAAAAAAAAAAAAAAAAATTGAAACCATTACATTACACTAATGGGAATTCTGATTGTTTTAATGGACATTGTAATGTTCCCCATGGGTCTGTATTGGTAATTTGCTTTCTTCTATTGGATACCATTAAGGACCAATAGAACACTTTTAGAAACATATGAACTATATTGACTCCAATAAACTTAGTGGCTTCTTTGGAAAACTGTAATGTCCTAGTGGGCACTGCTTTGTAATGGTTTTAATGTTATAATGGGAATTATGTTGGTTTTAATAGACACTGTATTGGTCAAGTGGGCTAAATCAATTCGGCCAATCATGGCCTTCTTTTAGATCACAAATTGACATTGAAAGTTGGTCTTTGGTCAGATGTTGAATCTATTTCTTCACCTGCTACATTTATGTGCATGCCTAGATTTTAGAACTATATGTGGTCTGAAATAACCATGCTTCTGCTAAATTTGGACTAAATTAGATGGCTCAAACAAAGCCCAGTTTTCGATATCTATTTTTGGACCAAGCATAGACCAACTTTCAATGTAAATTTTTGATCTAAAAGAAGGCAATGATGGGCCGAATTTATTTAGTCAACTGATGCACTGTTAAATATATTGAAATATATTTTAAAAATATGAAAAAAATACATCAAACATAAAGTTACAAAATTGGTCCTTATGTGTATGAATATTCATGCGTATTTAATCTATTATTTTATGTTATTTCTACACCATGTTTACCATTTCTATATTATATTATATTATATTATATTATATTATATTATATTATATTATATTATATTATATTATATTATATTATATTATATTATATTATTAACGTAAATTCTGCGTGACTTCTAAGTGCTTTAACTAATGGTCATGCACACTGAACTGGAGCGGAGAAAGTCACCATGGAAACGGGACGGTAGCTCAACTGTCAAGAAGTTGAACGCTGACTCTCAATGAGGTTTTCACTCATTTCAGGCAAGTTTCATCTCTAAAATTACACATATAGTACATAAAAGTGTTCCTGACACTTTATTTAATGTAAATGATATGCTTCTGTTTAATATTTACTTTAAAGAAATGGTTTAGTATTGTCAGAAAAAGTCAGTTAGCATCTCAACTGTAAGGCTTACTACAAGAGACTTGAGCTCTTATTTATGAAAGTTTGGGCTTTTAATGTCACCCTGTGTGTGGATGAGCACTGTATATATATATTTATCAACAGATGAATGGAAGTAAACATGGGTGAAGCAAGGCTTTGAAAATTAGTGAGGTCCAGGGGGTTTCTGGTGGTCGGTCGGAATGTCAAGCCTCATTGCTGGTGAAGGGGACAGCTAACCAAGTGCCTGGATTAATTGACTCCGGAGCAGGAGGCAATTTCATGGATGCTAGGCTAGCCAGGCACTTAAGGATCCCCTCTATTGTTCTGGCTGAGCCTATATCAGCTAGAACACTTTGCGGCACCCTTCTTACCAGGATTACCCATGTTACTAAGTTCATTACACTCACGCTCTCTGGCAACCATGTCAAGGAGATCAGTTTTCTCCTCATTTACTCACCCACCGCCCAAGTGGTCTTAGGGCACACCTGGCTAGACAAGCATAACCCTGACATTGACTGGGCTCTCAACTCTGTTTTAAACTGGAGCCCTTTTGGTTAAGTTCAATGTTTGGGTGCTGCATGTTCCCCTATTATGTCTCATTCTTTGTTGCAGGAGGAGCCAGTTAACCTGGTGGATGTACCGGGGCTTACCATAATTTGAGAGCAGTTTTCAGTAAGTCCCAAGCTTCATCTCTGCCTCCACACTGCCCGTACGACTGTGTGATAGACTTGTTGCCTGGCACTTCTCCTCCTAAGGGGAGCCTTTACTCTCTGTCTGGTCCTGAGAGGGAGGCCATGACAAGGTATATTCACGATTCTCAGATAGCTGGCATTATCTGACTCTCTTCCTCTCCGGCTGAGGAAGGGTTCTTCTTCGTGGAGAAGAATGATAGTTTGTTGCGCCCCTGCATAGACTATTGTGGGTTTAATGGCATCACAGTGAAGAATCGTTATCCTTTGCCATTTATGTCTTCCACCTTCGAGCTCTTGCAGGTGGCTACCATCTTTACAAGTTGGAACTCCGCAACACTTAGGGAGGGGGATGAATGGAAGGCCTTTAACACCACCACTGGGCATTTTGAGTATTTGATCATGCCATTTGGGCTTTCTAACTCTCCAGCAGTCTTCCAGGCACTCATCAATGACGTGCTCAGAGACATGGTCAATCGTTTTGTTTTTGTATATCTCGATGATATTCAAATTTTCTCATAGAACGAATGCGATCATGTCCAGCAAGTCTGGCATGGCCCACCCTGGATAGTCGTAGAGCGGTGCAGCGATTTCCGGGGTTTGCCAATTTTTACAGGCATTTCATTTGGAGCTTTAGTCAGGTCGCCCTTCCTCTGACTGATCTCACCTCCTCTAAGAAGCATTACAGTTTGCCCAAAGATCACTTTTTCTCATCTTTTGACCCCCTCGTAACGGAATTATGACATTGGGAATAGGGAGTTACTTGCTGTCAAACTGGCTCTGGAGGAGTGGCGCCACTGGTTAGAGGGGGTGGGGGTCGCTTTATTGTTTGGACTGCCCACAAGAACCAAATACATCTGCACTGCCAAGAGACTAAATTCTCGGCAGGCTAGCTGGGCATTATTTTTTGGGCGGTATAGGTTTACCATCTCGTACCACCCAGGGTCCAAGTATGGTAAGCCCGATGCGTTGTCGCAGATCTTTGAGGCTGAGGCTAGTCCCAACCTCCCCATGCCCATTCTGCCTCCTGAAAGGGTTGTGGCAGGGGTCACGTCGGGGATGGAATCCAGGTTCTGTGCAGCGTTACGCAATGCTGCTATTCCTGCAGGGTGCCCAGAGGGTCTGTTGTTTGTACCCAAGTCAGTCTGAACTAGCACCCTACAGTGGGGCCACTCGTCCAAATTAAATTAAATTAAATTAAATTAAATTAAATTAAATTAAATTAAATTAAATTAAATTAAATTAAAAACTAGCAGAGGTTTTGGTGGCCATCCATGGCGCGAGATGTTCATCAGTTTGTGTCAGCCTGTCCAGTTTGTGCTGTGGGTAAGTGCTCCAATCAACCCCCAGCAGGGCTACTCCAGCCACTGTCAGTCCCTTCACGGCCCTGGTTACACATAGCGATGGACTTTGTCACCAGCCTACCCCCATCTAGTGGCATGACGGTAGTCCTTACTGTGGTGGACAGGTTCTCGAAAGCGGCTCATTTCATTCACCTGCCCAAATTACCCTCAGCAAGGGACACAGCGACTGTTGTCTTAGATCATGTTTACAATATTCATGGCTTCTGGGGGAATGTGGTTTCTTACAGGTGTCTCCAGTTTGCGTCTAGGTTTTGGACAGAATTCTGTCGGCTGGGGGTGACTGTGAGCTTATCCTCTGGTCAACCTCTGCAAAATAATGGGCAGGCTGACCATGCTAACCAGGATTTGGAGAGGGTCCTGTGCTGTGTGGTGTCTGCTAAACCATCCTCTTGGAGTTTCAGATTAACCATGGTAGAGTACGATCATAACTCCCTTCCAGTCTCCTCTATAGGGTTTGTCTCCCTTTCAGTGCTGTTTAGGCAACCAGCCACCTTTATTCCCCTCCCAAGAAATCGACACTGTTGTTCCATCTGTGCATGCGTTCATTCAGAGGTGCCTCCATACTTGGAGGTTTGCCAGAGAAGCCCCCACCCGGATTGGCGAAAGGAACAAAGCGTCGACGGACCATCACAGTACTAAGCCCCCACTATATTTGTGAGATCAAAAGGTCTGGTTGTCAGCTCAGGAACTTCATTTCAGACTCCTTTTATGTAAACTGTGACCCAAATTTGTTGGACCGTTTACCATTACTAAAGTGCTCAGTCCGGTGTCGACTCAAATTAACCCCCCTTTTAAGAATATTCACCCAGTATATCACGTATCTAAGATCATGCCCATTATTTGCTCCCCCCTTCAGACCCAGACCACTGCTCCCCACCTGCTAGACTCATGGAGGGATCGATGACCATGGGATAACTAACATTAACTAATGGAACCTCATACTAATGTGTAATTGTTTTAAAATATGTTCAAGAGTGTTTCACTTTGGTCTGTTACTGTAGGAACATCGTCATTTCCATGCTCCTAAACATGACGTTGAACAAAACAAACTGTGGTTGTTTTACTCATGAACATAAAATGAGTAATGGACAAAAGTTCACATCTGTTAAGAACTTGAATCTGCTCATCGTGCCTGCAAAGTGTTTGATGAATTTGAGCATGATGATGTTTTTGCAACTTTTTTATAAAAAAAAAAAAAAAGAAAAAAAAAATTATATATATATATATATATATGGATAATCCCACATACTGGTAATGTGGTTTAAGTTATACATTTTCCTGATCAATTTCCCTTCTCTTTTGCAGGTCTAAGCCAGCTACAATGTGGCCACAAATGCAGTTCATAGTTCCTTTATTTCTATAATGCATTCATTAATAATAATAATAATAATAATAATAATGATAATAATAATAAATGTCATGTCAAGGTTTTGTGTTAATTCCAGCTATGTTGAGTATTATGTGAATCATTTTGATTTTAGGTTCATTTTCTTAATTCTTTAGAAAAACAACTTGAACTGTTAGCTATTGAAAGGTTGTTGTGTAGTTTAAATAAATAAAAATCATATTCTTGACAAAAACAGTGTATATTTGTATTAATAATTTTAATTATTCGTTTACTTAATTAATTTATTAACAGCCTAATTACCAGCTATCCGTTAAACATTCAAATCAGAACCAATGCAAAACTGCAACTGAAACCATTAAATATTTTCAAATAAAGATCAATAGAAACTTGTAATGGATCAATCAGAACCAATACAAAAAAAAAAAAAACTATGCTGGAAACCATTACAATTGTGCCAGTAAAACCAATAGAAACTTGTAATGTTCATTCTATTTATTTATGTTTGGTATTTACATAGTGTTTCAGCTTGTTAAAGTTTGTAAGTGTCCAGGTACATAAACTGAATAATAAAAATGTAAAATAGCACTGCATAGTCCTCAGTGTAAAATAAAATATACAGTCAGACCAAAATGTATTCAGATACTGTGACGAGTGGGGCATGGCTGAAAGTGGAGTGAGGCTGGTGGAGTGATTTGTAAATGAACGTCACCTGCTCCACTCCCACGGGGGAGATCAGAAGGATACTAGAGATCAGCAATATTTTGTGTTCATTTTATTTTTTACGTTTAATTTGAATGTCCGCCAGTTCCCGTCTCCTTCTTCCCGAGATTATGAAGTTTGTAAAGTGTTACACTGATGCCAAAACCGGGGAGGAAGGAGGGATGCACTGTCGAAGATCCCTCGCCGCTGGGGTGAATCCGCGGTGCCATCAAGCAGGGTGAGGGAGTCTGCCACCATGGACGCTCGAGGTGGTGGGCTGGACTGAGTTGCCAGGGATGGATGCTGCCTGCGATGTGGAGGGGCGGCTGCCATCAGAGTCAGCACCATTCGCCACTGTGACGAGCGGAGCGGGCCTGAGATCCGTGGGAATGGAGCAAGGCCATTGGAGTGATTTGGAAATGAGTGACACCTGCTCCACTTACTGGTCTCAAGTACCACGGAGGAGATTGAAAGGATACAAAAGAGGAGTGATGACAGTTAAGGACAAGAGAGGACCATGGGCCATGATGGTAGCTGAACAAATTCAGAGTTATAGGATTAGTTTTGAGTTGACAAAACCATGATGCTGATCATCAACTTTCTTTGTCAACTCAAGCTTTGATCCTGAGTTTGTGGAGCGTGTGCACATGAATGTGTGTCATCACTGGTGAACAGCCAATCATGAGCCTTGCAACACAAAGCATGTTTTATTTACATCTCACAAGAGACAAAATAGAGATAAAATGAATGATTTTGCTATATCAGTGCAGTCACAAGAGAAAATAGTTAACTTGGTTTATACTTGGTTTATACTTGGTTTTGAAACGATATAGTGATAGAGACTCGAACATGTAAGGTCAGATTTTTATTATTTATATATATATATATATATATATATATATATATATATGTTTATATCACATGAACTACATACATTGATATTTGTTTAAAATAAACTATTTAAAATAACTGTTAAACTTAAATTGCTTTCGTGTAAAATATAAATAATAAGAATAATAATATGAATCACAATAATTATATAAATCATACATCATAATTACTCCGTAATTATCATTAAAGCCAGACAACTTCTATTTTTTTTCTTTTTATATATATTTTTTATTATTGACCTTTAATTTGGAGCAAGATAAACTGGAGTGACTTTGTGCCAGACGTGTCACTTCTCTCACATACGATTGGTCCAAATTCACTTTGAGATCTCTAACCTAGAACATAAGCTGCCCCGGAGCAGGTTATCCCTGGAGTGTAAGATACTATGGCAATGAATGCCGCTAAAAGCCAAGCCACTTACATGGTACCTAAAACCCAGGATTGGTGCAAACTAAGCTGACCCTTACCTGGCTAGCCAGCTAATCTAGCTGCATGGTACAGGTCCCAGGCCTGGGTTTTATTTTGTGTTTTGTTTTGTTTGGTTTTGTGCACGACAGTCGTCCACGAGGGGCAGTCGCGCTGTTTTGTGTTTATTTTATTAAAATTCTATTTGAATGTCCGCCCCTTCCCACCTCCTTCTTCCCGAGATTATGAAGTTTGTAAAGTGTTGCAGATACCTTCAACATTTCTTATATTATCATAGTTTATTTGCTATAGTTTAGAACATGGCAATAAAATAGAACAAAAAGAGTTAAACTGTCAGAATAAAGTCATCTTGATAATGTCAGAAAACTTTGATAAAAAATTTTATAATTACAATCAAACAAAACTTCAGACAACTGTTAGTCTGGCAATATTTACACAACTATCAATACTTTGGTGACCAATTACATGGTCAGGTCAAAGTGCCTGAATGATTTTTGGTCTGAAATAGTTTTTATCAGTTTCACTGATAGTCCACAGTATGAAGAATTTTGGGGTATAATAGTTCACAGTTCGCTTTATTTTGCTGTACTCACTTACATACAATAAATTAACTTTAGTATCCTGCACCCACTAATAAAAAAAAATGTCAAAAAATTATATCAGATGTCTGAATAAGTTTTGGTTTGGCTGTGGATAAATGCTCAGTCTCAGTTATAATACTGAGTCTTGTGTTAGAATGCTTTAAACTCTTTTGAATGCTTAAATTGGCAAGGATTAAAACTTGTGAAAATCAGCCGGGGGCCTTTATAATTGTCATCACCAGTAATGGCGGCCCTGTTCTGCAAAGCCAAACCAGCCAAATTCTTAAATTTGATAGTAATGCATATAATTTGTATTTTGCAGTAATTTATGTATTTATTTATTTTGTATTTCTTTTTTTGCACAACCATGGAAAGGCATTTATGGAGAGACTATACCTCAAAACATTGTTCAGATGTTTTATTTCATGACATTTTTCTTTTTTTTATTATTATTAAAATTATGATTCATTTCTTCTTCAGGTGCCTTTGGTGTTGATGGAGACAGAGTCTCAGTGTCTGTGATGGAGGGAGATTCAGTCACTCTAGACACTGATGTGGAAATAAAACCACATGACAGATTCAGGTGGTATTTCGGTGACACTCGCATCGCTCAAATCATTGGAGATCAGAGTAAGATCTGTACAGATGTTCAGTGTAATGAAGGTACTGAGAGATTCAGAGACAGACTGAAGCTGGACAATCAGACTGGATCTCTGACCATCATGAACACCAGGACCACAGACTCTGGAGATTATAAACTACAGATGAGCTATGGCATTATAAAGACATTCAGTGTTACTATCACTGGTGAGTATCATTTTACTCCTTTTTAGTTAGTGGTCCTGTTACTTATAGTGTGGATATTTTTTTACTCATTTTACTTTTTCACTTTAACCATTTTAGAACACTAACATTTTCACAGTAATTATTTGAAGAAATGAGTTTTGACTCAATATTACATTATAATTTAGATCAAATCTATCTATCATGTCTTCACGGGCACTTGAATCTGACAGTCAACACACTCTGTCTTTGTCACTTTACAGATTTTAAACTTTTAAAGCTGCTGGTCCTTACAAATCAACATACAACTATCTACTAACTATCAGAGTAAAGAGTAAGAGTAAAGTTGTCCATCTTTAGTAATTATGATTGTCTGTCTTTAGCTGTTCCAGATTTAACTATTGCTGCTGCTGCTTCTGCTGTTAGTGCTGCTGTTCTGCTGGTTGCAGCTGCTGCTGCTGTGATTTACTGTTGCCGCAGGAGATCTACACAAGCAAGTCAACCTGGCAAGTATTGCATACAGCTGATTCAACACGCTGGAATAATGAGATTTACTGTGTGAAAAAAGGGACTCTTTAAAAATAGGTTAAAGTATGTCTATTTATTCTTATTGACCAAAGTAAAATTTTGTTGTTTTGTTCAAACAGGAGCATAATGATTCTAACCAGGTGAGATACTATGTACACAAAATCTGACTGTGATGTCATTTTAAACCAAATCAAAACGATATGATTTTTAGGTAACACTTTAGAATAAGGTTCCATTAGTTAATGTTAGTTAATTACTTTCGTTAACATGAACTAAGCAAGAACAATCCTTCTACAGCATTTATAAGTCTTAGTTCATGTTAATTTCAACATTTACTAATTGTCACGGTAGGAAATCCAGTGTTTCCTCCGTGTCATGTTTTGTTATTGTTTTTGTACTTACGTTGTCTCCATGTGCTCGTTTAGTTGATTGTCATCACCTGGGTGTTGATTGTCTCGCTCCAGCTGATCGTCATCATACCTCTGCTACTTATACTCACCTCGCTCTCTCTCTGTTGTCAGATCCTCTCTTATGTCTCCATGCACTAGCTGGATTACCGTCCTCCGTGTTTGTGTGCTGGTTTGGATTCGTGTTGTCGTCCGCGTGTCAGTGTTCCGGTCTGTTCCTGGTTCCAACCATTGACCACCTTCACCTGCACCGCTGACTTCACCATCCCGCTCTTCTCACGCCACCGTAGACCTTCCTTGCCATTGCCAACACTCTGGACACTCTTTATCAATAAACAACATCTGATTGCCTGCAATTGCTTCCTCCTCTTTTATCTGTCGTTACAGTAGGATCTGACCATCATGGAAGCAGCAGGCGATCGCTCCCCATCTCATCTCGAAGAATTTCTGCAACGAGCTGTAGGTCGTATGGATCGCCAAGACAAGGCGATAGATGAGATGGGTCGAGCCTTCCAGGCAATGGTGACGAAGGTGTCCGAGCTCGTTCTCCAGACGCAACAACAACAACAATCGTCACCCGCTGCGCCTCCCACGCCACCCACACCGCCGATCGTCTCCGGGGGGATTTCCCAGCCCGATCCACGCCTCCCCATCCCGGAGAAATATGCGGGTGAGCCAGAGTTCTGTCGATCATTTCTGTCTCATTGTTCTCTGCACTTCGCCCTGCAGCCCCGCACGTTCTACACCGAGGAAATGAAGGTGGCATTCGTCTTATCTCTACTTACGGGAAGGGCTGCCCTCTGGGGGACGGCGGTGTGGGAGAACCAAGACAGCTGCTGTGCCTCGTTCCACGCACTTTCGGAAGAGATGAGACGGGTCTTCGACCGCTCCGCCGCCGGGAGGGAAGCGGCTTGGCTTCTCACGGACCTACGTCAGGGGGAAAGGTCCGTTTCCGATTATTCGATTGAGTTCCGCACCCTGGCGGCGGAGTGTAAGTGGAACGAGGAGGCGCAGTGGGATCACTTCCTGCATGGGTTGGCTGACCGCATCCAACAGGAGATCCGCGCCGTCGAGCTCCCCACTTCTCTCAACAGTCTGATTGACCTAACCATCAGAGTGGAGAATCGACTCGATCAAGCCACCAGACGGAGGGGGAGAGCAGTTCTCGCGAACAGACCGGAGGCTCAGTATCAGCGCTCAGATGTTGCGGTCAGCCCACCGGGAGATCTTGAACCCATGCAGGTGGGGCGAGCTCGGCTCTCCCGGGAGGAGAGGATTAGGCGGAGATCCCTGGGACTATGTTTATACTGCGGCAGTCAAGAACATCACATCCAGCGTTGTCCGGTAAAAGACCAAGCCCGATAGTAAGACGGAGGCTACTATCGGGTGGGATCTCTGCCAGAAAGACCTCATCTACATCGACACTCCTTCCGGTGAGTCTACGGTGGTCCACCCACGCACTCGAGCATCACGCCTTGTTGGATTCTGGGGCAGAGGGTAATTTCATGGACTTCCAGTTCGCTAGTAAGCTTAACATTCCTCTCACCTCCCTCAAACACCCCATTGCACCCTTTGCTCTCAATGGACACAGACTACCAGTCATCACTCAGACCACCTTACCTGTTTCCCTCACCACATCTGGCAATCATACTGAGGAAATATCATTTTACATTACGGACTCACCTCAATCCCCCATCGTTCTCGGTCACACCTGGCTTCAGAAACACAACCCCAGCATCAATTGGCGCCTTGGATCTGTGGTTAGCTGGAGCGAGGAATGTCATTTGTCTTGTCTTTTGTCTGCTGGTGTTAATGTTTCTGAGTCTGTGTTTCAGGGGGAAGCAGTGGATTTGGCTAGCGTGCCCGCGGAGTACCACGACCTGAAGGAGGTGTTCAGTAAGTCTCGTGCTGATTCTCTTCCTCCTCATCGTCCCTATGACTGTGCGATAGAGTTATTGCCAGGTACTTCTCCGCCTAAGGGCAAGTTATATTCTTTGTCTGTTCCAGAGACGGCGGCCATGGAGAAATATATATCCAGTTCTCTAGCAACGGGGTTTATCCGCCCTTCCTCTTCTCCAGCGGGGGCGGGGTTCTTTTTTGTGGGAAAGAAGGACGGATCCTTGCGACCTTGCATTGACTACCGAGGGCTGAACAACATAACGGTAAAGAATACCTATCCTTTGCCGCTTATGTCTTCAGCTTTTGAGAGGTTGCAGGGAGCGTCCGTTTTCACTAAATTGGACTTACGTAATGCTTATCATTTGGTCCGCATCAGGGAGGGGGATGAGTGGAAGACTGCCTTTAACACCCCTAGAGGCCATTTTGAGTACTGCGTTATGCCGTTCGGGCTAACCAACTCGCCGGCAGTCTTTCAAGCACTCGTTAATGACGTGTTGCGAGACATGGTCGATCTGTTCATATATGTTTACCTGGATGACATATTGATTTTTTCTTCGTCTCTCCAGGAACACGTGCAACACGTACGACGAGTGCTTCTGCGGTTGCTAGAGAATGGATTGTTTGTCAAGGCGGAGAAATGCGTTTTTCATGCACAGTCTGTTTCTTTTCTAGGACACATCATTTCGACTGAGGGTGTTCGCATGGATCCTGAGAAGGTTAAGGCTGTGGTAAATTGGCCATCCCCAGAGTCTCGCAAGGCCCTGCAGAGATTTCTGGGGTTCGCCAATTTTTACCGGCGTTTCATTCGCAATTTCAGCCAACTAGCCGCTCCTCTGACCGCCTTGACCTCCCCTAGTTTGACGTTCAGGTGGTCAGACGCAGCTGAGGCTGCGTTTGCCAAACTGAAAAGCTGCTTTGTTTCAGCTCCCATTCTCGTCACCCCTGATCGCTCACGTCAATTCATAGTGGAGGTCGACGCGTCAGAGGTGGGGGTAGGAGCAGTGTTATCCCAACGCGCATCCTCAGACGGAAAGGTGCATCCGTGCGCGTATTATTCTCACCGTTTATCTCCTGCAGAAGTTAATTATGACATTGGCAATCGAGAGTTGTTGGCAGTCAAACTTGCACTGGAAGAATGGCGTCACTGGCTTGAGGGGTCGGGTGTACCTTTCATTGTATGGACGGACCATAAGAATCTCGAATACATTAGAACCGCCAAAAGACTTAACTCCAGGCAGGCTCGGTGGGCATTGTTTTTCGGTCGTTTCGATTTTACACTTTCTTACCGGCCGGGTTCCAAAAACATCAAACCCGATGCTTTATCCCGTCTTTTTGAGCGTTCCGATCGTACTGCTACTCCCGAGCCCATTTTACCGGGGACCATCATTATCTCCGCGCTCAGGTGGGAGGTCGAATCGAAGGTGTTGACCGCCTTAGAAGGGGTAACGCCCCCGGCTCGTTGCCCACCGAACCGATTGTTTGTGCCGGAGAGGTTACGGTCAGACGTTCTCCAGTGGGGTCATTGTTCCAGTGTTGCTTGTCACCCAGGGGTTAGTAGAACTAGATTTCTGGTCAAGCAACGATTTTGGTGGCCTGGTATGGCTCGTGACGTCCACGATTTCGTCTTGGCTTGTTCAGTTTGCGCTATTGGTAAGACTTCCAATCGACCTCCAGATGGGTTACTCTTACCGCTGTCTGTCCCTTCAAGACCCTGGTCCCACATTTCACTAGATTTTATCACCGCCCTCCCGCCCTCTAAAGGCAATACGGTGATTTTAACCGTAGTGGACCGGTTCTCGAAGGCGACTCATTTTATTCCCTTGCCCAAATTACCTTCAGCCAAGGAAACAGCGGTAGCTGTCATTGACCACGTCTTCCGCATACATGGCCTCCCGACAGACGTGGTTTCTGACAGGGGTCCCCAATTTGTGTCCAAATTTTGGCGAGAATTTTGTAAATTGTTAGGAGCGACTGTTAGTCTTTCTTCCGGGTTCCATCCCCAGAGCAATGGTCAAACCGAACGAGCCAATCAGGATGTCGAGAGGGTTTTGCGATGTTTGGTTTCCAATAATCCTTCGTCCTGGTGTCAGCAACTCTCAGTTGTGGAGTACGCACACAATTCTTTGCCAGTGTCATCTACGGGCATGTCTCCATTTAAGTGTAGTTTAGGGTACCAACCACCTAATTTTGTCAGTACGGAATCCGAGGTTTCGGTCCCCTCCGCACACGCATTAGTCCAGAGGTGTCACCGCACCTGGACCAGAGCTCGCAGAGCTCTGCTCCAGGCTAGGTCGCGCACCAAGGCTAAGGCCGATCGCCACCGGTCGAAGCCTCCCCGTTACGTCGTCGGTCAAAGAGTGTGGCTTTCTACCCAGAATATTCCTATGCGGTCCGTTTCTAACAAACTTGCTCCCAAATTTATTGGCCCGTTTTCTATTACCAAGATTATTAATCCGGTTACCGTGCGTCTTAGCCTTCCTCCGGCGTACAGGAGGATTCATCCCGTGTTCCACGTCTCCAAAATTAAATCGGTGATTTCTTCCCGTCTTAATCCGCCTGCTCCGGTTCCCCCTCCGCCTCGTCTCGTTAATGGGGAAACCACCTATTTGGTTAATCGTATTCTGGACTCTAGACGGAGGGGACGCGGTTTTCAGTACTTGGTGGATTGGGAAGGTTACGGTCCGGAGGAGAGGAGCTGGGTTCCTGCTCGGGACATATTGGATCACCACCTTATAGATGATTACAATCTACAGGTAAAGCAGGCTGGGA
The DNA here is from genome assembly GCF_023724105.1 of Carassius gibelio. NCBI lineage: Eukaryota > Metazoa > Chordata > Actinopteri > Cypriniformes > Cyprinidae > Carassius > Carassius gibelio. The sequence continues at coordinate 13,536,354 of NC_068417.1, read as the reverse complement.
ACGTCAGGTGACGTCCTAGGGGAGAGGGTACTGTCACGGTAGGAAATCCAGTGTTTCCTCCGTGTCATGTTTTGTTATTGTTTTTGTACTTACGTTGTCTCCATGTGCTCGTTTAGTTGATTGTCATCACCTGGGTGTTGATTGTCTCGCTCCAGCTGATCGTCATCATACCTCTGCTACTTATACTCACCTCGCTCTCTCTCTGTTGTCAGATCCTCTCTTATGTCTCCATGCACTAGCTGGATTACCGTCCTCCGTGTTTGTGTGCTGGTTTGGATTCGTGTTGTCGTCCGCGTGTCAGTGTTCCGGTCTGTTCCTGGTTCCAACCATTGACCACCTTCACCTGCACCGCTGACTTCACCATCCCGCTCTTCTCACGCCACCGTAGACCTTCCTTGCCATTGCCAACACTCTGGACACTCTTTATCAATAAACAACATCTGATTGCCTGCAATTGCTTCCTCCTCTTTTATCTGTCGTTACACTAATGCATTATTTAAATCAAAAGTTGTGCTTGTTAACATTAGTTAATGCACTGTGAATTTTAAGTTTAAAATAGTCATGAACTAACAATGAATAACTTTATTTTCATTAACTAACATTAACGAAGATGAATAAATACAGTAATAAATGTATTATTCATTGTTTGTTCATGTTAATTAATACATTAACTAGCATTAACTAATGGAACCTTATTCTAAAGTGTTACCGATTTTTATTTATGTATTTATTTGTAGTTATTATGTTGGAGTTTGTTTTGGGAGTTTGACACCGCTTTCTTTGAATTCCCATTGTTCTGTGGTGATTCTGATATAGGTGGGTGTAGCTCTGCGGCTTGTAAAGCTGCTTGCTTTTATAAATGCCAAATTGCAGCCTGTCCAAAGGTATCCACATTGCTATGATATGATGCTTTCTTAACAACAAAATTGTACACCACTCTCAGCAGCGCAGGCGGCATCAGTATGTTTGCATGGCAAGGAAAAAGAAGGAAGGATAAGGATGGGGCTGAGAAGGAGATAAAAAAAAAATTGGAATTTAGATAATGAAGCCGCTTAATGTCGCAAACTAACTGAAATATATAGAAATATTTTCCAGCAGCATATGATCCACACTATAAGTCGCAGGACCAGCCAAACTATGAAAAAAGTGTGACTTATAGTCCGGAAAATACGGTAAGTATGGAACATGAGAGGAGAAAGAGAGTTACTTGCTAGATGATGTTTGGAATTTATATTTAGGTTGCTAAATTTTTAATGATTACAGTTGTTAAAACAGCTAAACTTCAACATCTTAGATGTAAAATGCCACATGCAGTAGCTAATATTAAGAAAGATTTTGTGCTTTTACTTTTAAAAATGTTGATGACGTTACAGTTAATGTTTACAAACTGTGAAGATTTTGAATACAGAAGTTAGATTTGTAATGGTGTATTTTCATTTAGATGTGGTATTATTATCTGTGCAGTAAGATTATTTACTGGATAAATTAATTAGGGTTATTAAGTAATACATTTATTTTAATACAGCATGAAATAGATTGTATAATATGCTGTTATAACAGCATACTATATAATCTATTCCATGCTATCTTTAGTCAAAGTCCAGGGCCGTTTTTTTAGTCCCAGTCCATCCCTGATTGCTGGTCACATATTTCAAACTTATTTTTACTCTAGAGTGAATAAGGAAAATAACTTGAGTATACAGGGGCCTTAGGTGATATGTAACTTCTGTGGTTTCTGGGTGAATGTCCCTTATGAAAATTAACCATGGTTTTACTACAAATAAAACCAAAAAACCATGGTTACTATAGTTAAACCATGGTAATCAAAAATTAACCATGGTTTTGCTAAATTAAGCATAGTTTAACCATGGTATTTGTAGTAAATCTGTGGTTATACAAATGGTAGTCAACACACCAAAAAAACATGGGTTACTACAGTTTTACTATAATAAAACCATGGTTATTTTTCGTAAGGGGTATGTTGGTTTTAATTTAAAATGTTCATATAGAAACACTACTTTACTTCTTTAAAAGAGCAGTGCTCTCATATCAGGATGAAGAACAAAGATCTTTACATTCAGCCATCAGCTGAGAGATAATCATCACCCCCAACCCACCCCACCCAGTCCTTTGTTTTACCTTCAGTAAATCTGTGTTTCTTTCTTTTAGGAGATTGGTGGAGAACCATTGCTGCTTATTCAGGCTGAGACTGTACAGATTGGTAGAGCTGATATTACAGATCCTACCAAAGTACTAATGTATTGACCATAGGGAATACATTGCCTGAATGTTTATGTGATTTCCTACTCAGGAATGTTAATTGGTATCTAATAAACACTGATATACTCATACTGATATAAATGTTTTCAATGTTTAAGTATTAGTATCAATATTATTATTGTATTACTAGTATTGTTTATTATAATGACTATATGTAGTGTAATGTGTGTGTGTGTGTGTGTGTGTGTGTGTGTGTGTGTGTGTGTGTGTGTGTGTGTCAAAGCTTTGTGTATAAAGAAATGTTGAAAGTTAATTTCCTGCAATGGTTGATCCATGAAATATCACTATTGTATCCTTGATCTAAGTGTAACGTTTTGCTGAATCAGAAAAGTAATGTATATTCTACTCATTTGTATATTGCACATATTCAGTGTGTGAATGACTAAGTTAAATAAACTAAAGAATAAGCTCTTAAAAGAGGTGCTTCCAGAAGTCATAGATCCTCTTCTGACTATTATTAATTCATCATTGTCGTTAGGATATGTCCCCAAAACCTTCAAACTGTCTGTTATTAAGCCTCTTATAAAAAAAAAATAAAAAAACACAACTTGAACCCAAAGAATTAGTTAATTATAGACCGATCTCGGATCTCCCTTTTCTGTCCAAGATACTAGAAAAGGTACTATCCTCACAACTATATTCCTTCTTAGAGAAAAATTGTATCTGTGAGGATTTCCAGTCAGGATTTAGACTGTTTCATAGTACTGAGACTGCTCTCCTTAGAGTTACAAATGACCTGCTCTTATCATCTGATCGTGGCTGTAACTGTCTGTTAGTGCTATTGAATCTTAGTGCTGCGTTCGACACTATTGACCACAACATTCTTTTGCATAGACTAGAACACTTTGTTGGCATTAATGGAAGTGCATGGTTTAAATCCTAATTGATGACCGCCTTCAATTTGTAGCAGTGAATTAAGAGGTATTCTATCGATCACAAGTGCAGTATGGAGTACCTCAAGGCTCAGTACTAGGGCAACTACTATTCACGCTTTGCATGTTACCCTTGGGAGATATCATTAGGAAACATGGTGTTAGCTTTCATTGTTATGCTGATGATACTCAGCTCTATATTTCTTTGCGGCCCGGTGAAACACACCAATTTGTAAAACTAATGGAATGCATAGTCGATTTAAAAAAACTGGATGATGAGTAATTTCTTACTGCTAAATTCTAAAAAAGACAGAGGTGTTAATTACAGGACCTAAAAACTCTGCATGTAATAACCTAGAACACTGTCTAAGACTTGATGGCTGCTCTGTTAATTCTTCATCATCAGTTAGGAACCTAGGTGTGCTATTTGATCGCAATCTTTCCTTAGAAAGCCACGTTTCTAGCATTTGTAAAACTGCATTTTTAAATCTCAAAAATATATCTAAATTACGATTTATGTTCTCAATGTCAAATGCAGAAATGATAATCCATGCATTCATGACCTCAAGGTTAGATAATTGTAATGCTTTATTGTGTGGTTGTTCTGATTTAGTAAACAAACTACAGTTAATCCAAAATGCAGCAGCAAGAGATCTTACTAGAACCAGGAAGTATGACCATATTAGCCCGGTCCTGTCAACACTTCACTGGCTCCCTATCAAACATCATATAGATTTTAAAATATTGCTTATTACTTATAAAAAATGAATGGTTTTGCACCTCAGTATTTTAATGAGCTCTTGTTACATTATAATCCTCCACATCCACTGCGTTCTCAAAACTCAGGCTATGTGATAATACCTAAAATATCAAAATCAACTGCGCGCGGCAGATCCTTTTCCTATTTGGAGCCTAAACTCTGAAATAACCTACCGAAAATTGTTCAGGAGGCAGACACACTCTTGCAGTTTAAATCTAGATTAAAGACCCATCTCTTTAACCTGGCTTACACATAACACACTAATATGCTTTAATATCCAAACCTGTTAAAGGATTTTTAGGCTGCATTAATTGTGGGGAGTTGTGGCCTAGTGGTTAGAGAGTTTGGCTCCTAACCCTAGGGTTGTGGGTTTGAATCTCGGGCCGGCAATACCACAACTTAGGTGCCCTTGAGCAAGGCATTGAACCCCCAACTGCACTCCTGCTAAATTGCTGCCCACTGCTTGGGGTGTGTGTTCGCACAGTGTGTGTGTGTGTGTGTATTCACTGCTCTTTGTTTGTGCACTTTTTGATGGATTAAATGCAGAGCACGAATTCTGAGTATGGGTCACCATACTTGGCTGAATGTCATGTCACTTTTTTTCACTTTTTTAGGTAAACCGGAACCGGGAACACTTCCAATAACACCCTATGTACTTGCTACATCATTAGAAGAATGGCATCTACGCTAATATTTGTCTGTTTCTCTCTTATTCCGGGGTCACCGTAGCCACCAGATCCAGTCTGTATCCAGATCAGAGGGTCACTGCAGCCACCCGGATCCAGTACGTATCCAGACCAGATGGTGGATCAGCACCTAGAAAGGACCTCTACTGCCCTGAAAGACAATCACATGCAATTTATCATGTAGCCCTTGTTTGTTGATCACAAAGTAGATAAGAAAAACTAGGATGCCAGGTGTATTCAATTCAATGTCATTACTGTCTAGAATGCATGGAATGGTGCTCTGTGATTGGTTGAGTGGATATATCGCATTCTGCAAAAAAGGGAGACCGGCGTTTGTCTCGGTTTGGAGAAAAAAAAAAAAAAACATGACCTAATAACACTTTTGCGTAAAATAAAAAAAAATGGACTCTTCAATACCGAACAGATACAATACTCATTTTGTCTGAAACATATTTGTCTTTTTTTTCTTCTTTTTTTTTAATGGCGTTTGTTTTGGAACCAAGCTCTTCATATGTTACTGTGTTCGTCTTTCAAATGAATTTTGATTTAGTTATTTAGTAGTCATTTGATGCTATAAAAGTGCAGTGTGATGTCATGATTATGAGTACACTCTGGTTTGCACAGGAAGTTGATACCACGGCTCAACATCACAACTATACAGGCTTTTAGCTTTCTACAGTGGAAGGGAGTGAAGACGAGTCATCTATATTTAGTCTATATTTTCTTTTCTTTTTCTACAGTCTATGTTTAAACAGATTAAGTTGAAGAGTACACTGTTATCATGCAGTAACAAAGTAGGTGAATCCAGCAAGCCATATAGATAAAAAGGAAGACAACATCTGAAGCTGTAATGGGTGTACTTTCAGTGCATTTTGTTCTGAACACAATATAATGGGACTAAAGTAAATAATTGTATTAGTAACTGAAATAAGCACTGATCTCAGGGCATGTCAAAACATCTCCAGGGCCTATAATTACCGTAACACATTTTAGGGGAACTTACGAAATCTTCCAGACCACTGATCCAACAGACAGTAGGTGCCTTTTATGCTCAACCTGGAATATGGTGAACTGGCACCTAAAAGTCACAACACAGACAACAGTTGAGTTGCAACAAAGCTCCCGGTGAAGTTAATGCTTGATCTTCCTTATTCATAAAATCCAAGGCACCCTGTCAAAGGAACCTTCACCAAGGCACTTCACCCCATGAGCACCGAGTGGAGACTTGCACTATTCATCTGAGCACATGTGATCAGTGTTTGTGTAAATAAATCACCCTCCAGGGCACTTACCAGCAGTACAGAGTCTGTGTTCTCATTCACCCTGCAACTATATATAATGAATTTAAACCCTAATATTTCAGACACGTAAGATCTTACAGTAATATTGCTATTTGATTTGAGTGAATCTTTCATCTGTCAGATTAAGTTTTTTTGTAAAACTGTTTTGTTTAAAGCAGAAGTCAAATGGTTGCCTACACTTCATCATTTCATTGTAGTTGTGTTTAGGGGATATGCATGAGCAGCATGATATGTTTAAATGAACACCCCGCCTCCAGCATCACAGGAATGTTCAGACTTCTTTTTGCCCCAAAAAGATGTTTGGTATGACACGGCAGGGCTCAGTATGGCATGCCAGAGCTCGGCTCGGTTTTCGCTTCCAATGCAGTTTACTGTCGCTTTCGAATGGCATGTGCTCTGTTTATATTTTAAACAATTGTGCTGTCAATATTGCTTATCAATTTGAGCCCGAATGAGACCCAGATAATTTTAGTGAAGAGGATTATGCAGAACCTGTGCAAGCATGGCTCTTAATGGTATGTTTTTTTGTTTGTTGTTGTCTCATAATTTTAGATACGCTGCTCTTTGTAAATGCTTCTGTTAGCTTTTAATATATATGGTTTCATCCTGATTAAAGCTTTAATATAGTACAGCAAACGCACACATGTCCATGTTTAACACTTGTTAAAAAAAGTGTCTTATGTGAAAATAAGTGTATAAATGGAACGGTTCATTGTTGGAGCTGATGATCTGAATGAGAGAGGGTGAGAGAGAGAGAGAGCAGAGTGCCTAAAAAAGTTAACTTGTAATCCACCACCCCTTTAAGATTCTGAACAATCCTGGCTGTGTATTGTAAAAAATGATTGGCTCATGAATCATTTTCCACATAATCATATGATTTTCTTTTCAAATAATTTTTATGCAAATTCCAAAATGACTGATGGACAAAATTACCAACATACTAAAATTGTTCTAAAGAGACCAATCTTGTCTATTTTTAGATGTTTGACCACTAGGTGGCTCTGTGCTGAAACTGCTCATATATCCTCAGGCCATGAGTGTTATAACACAGTCCAAATTTGGTTGAATACACTAAATCATTGCAAAATATAGCTTCTTTACCATTTTTCCAGAGTTTTCGTTAAATTTATTGATGTGCTTTACGAGAACAGTTCGGTCTGTTAAAATATTTAATAGCTTTTTTCCCAGCATGGACTGAAGATTATCTGAGCCCATATTGGTGCAAATTGTTGTAAAAAATACTAAATCAATGTGAGAAAAATTTGTCTCATTTGTTTTCATTTTTTATATTTCCTGTAAAAGTGATTCAACTCATTGCTTATTTCATTAATACATTTTATTGTCATTCTTATGACACAATGTTTAAACTGACAGATAATGGATCTCAGCAGATGGCACCATTTATCATTTAAATCTGGACTAACTACTAGAAAGGTTTGAAAATATTAATATTATCATCAATATTTTAGAATCTATTGTGTGCATTTCAGAGTCATACTTTTCACTTGCTTGATAATGAATATGTGTACTGTAACACACCAGTTGAACTTTTTACAATATACATTTTTATTTATTTATATTTTTTATGCCAGTGTCCATCAGTGAATCTGATGACAGACACCGTACTGTGTTGTAGTGTTGCCAAGAATTGTGCTACTTAAACACTGTTACCACGGGTTTAAGCGTCCCAAATAATAAGATATTAAGCCCCTAAAATACTACCAGGGAAATCTCACCAAAACACGTGTATTTTATCCCCAGGAACGCATTTTTTATCAGGGGACCTCCTTGAAACTTTTGAGTAGCAATTTGGCTGGTTTTATTGTGAAAACCTGGCAACCCAGCTATGTTGTCACAGGAACATGCCAGCTGAAGATAATGAGGAAATTGGTAAGGATAGGATGATCACTTCCATTTGAAATTTGCCTGTGAACCGCACGTTACATGATACAAAGTAAAATGAATTAGTTTTAACCCAAGCTAATGAATGAGATCAGATGCAACTACAGTACACTCACAATTTAAGAGATACATTATTCGAATGCTTGGCGAAAGAGATGTGTTTTTAATCTAGATTTAAACAGAGAGAGTGTGTCTGAACCCCGAACATTATCAGGAAGGCTATTCCAGAGTTTGGGAGCCAAATGTGAGAAAGCTCTACCTCCTTTAGTGGACTTTGCTATCCTAGGAACTACCAAAAGTCCAGCGTTTTGTGACCTTAGGGAGCGTGATGGATTGTAAAGTGGCAAGGCAAGTTTATTTGTATAGCACATTTCGTACACAGTGGGAATTCAAAGTGCTTTACATAAAAGAAAGTACAATAATCATGAAGAAAAATAATCACAAAAACAAAACAAGCTATTTAAAAACATTGAAAACTATTAAAAAAAATAACTTATTTAAATATGTATTTAAAACATTATTTATTTAAAATATAAAATGATTTGACATAAAATACAGTGAATATGTAAAAAAAAAAAATGTTTGCAATCAGTTCGACAATCAGTTCGGACATCGCACAGTGCTCATTCAATAAATGCACAGCTAAACAGATGAGTTTTGAGTTTTGAGGCTAGTTTTTAAGTTATTTATAAATGAGCTCGTTACTTTTACTGCTAAGGAGTTGTTTTACCAGCAAAGGCAAAACACAGTATAAATGAAAGTAAGTAAAAATGGTTTAAGAAACTGCGTTTCAATGGAATTTTGGTGTATTTGTTTCATGGTTTGCCTTTGGACATCAGCGGTGTTATGCTACTGAAGAAATTATTACTGATAACAGTATTTCTCCTTTGAGTAAGTTAGCCGACTCCCCAAAACTGACAAAACCTTGAAAATATCACAATTATTATTATTAACCACACATTTGCATAATACCATTTATTTTACAACAGCGAATCATACATTGAATGGATTCTTAAAATGATTCTAAGGCATTTTCAGACAAAGAAAAAGGATCTTTATAAAATAGGATGTGATATAGACAAGAATAGGTCTTCTGCTAACTCCGCTAATGCTGGAACCGAAACCTGCACTGCGTGTCAGTGTATTAGACTCAAACTTCATCTCAAGAGTTTCCTATTAAAAATGATCAAATTAAACATACTTAAAAACAATTCAAGTTTAATCACTCATGCTGACAGGCGCATACTCTGTTACTTCAACCTCCTCTTCAACTTTCTGAAAAAAAAAAGATATTATAAATCATTTAAAATAAATAACATATATGTATAGGAAAACTGAAAATCCAGACATAACAGGAATATGGTCAATAATATATTAATATTAGCATGAAGGGAATAAATTCCTGAATTAATTTGTGTCATAGAGTAGTTTGATTATGTTTATTTCTCTCCCTATAAAAGTTCATTTATTTTCATTTCTTTCTATGGTTAGTTGTATTTATTCCTTTCCGCTGCTGTCTTACTCAGATGTATTGTGTGCCAGTGATACACATTTAAAAGTAAAATAGTTTCTTCTGGAACTACATTCAAGATGTTTTTTGAACAATGACATGCATCTGACACTGCTGAAATGATAAAAAAACACAACATTATCTTACCAATTTATGGGAATTTGTTTTGTTGAACACTTGTTCATGATTCATGACAACATGAGTGGTCTCATCTTCACAAATCTGAACTGTTTGAACAAAAGTAATGGATTAGTATTCAAATGTGTCTGTGTGTATACATATACATATATACTGTATATATATGAATAAAGAGAGCTGCTCAATACAGGCCATTGCAAAAACCAATTAACACACACTATATTGAAACGTAATGGTGTCGCATTAATGAATTATATTGAATTATAATGAGTTATCGATTGATGAAAATCGGTAGGTTATATTTGCCTTGTTGACCAGTTTTTCTACATTTCCAGCAGATGCAGAAGATCCCATATCCAGTGACGATCAACAGAGATCCAGCAGAAGCAACAGAGATCAGCACTGTCAGATACATTGATGTGAGTTATTGAGTCTGATCCACAACAATAGACCGAGGTCAGCCCAAAGAATTAACTTTAATATCAGCACTCCCATACCTGCACATGCGTGAAAGACTTGATTGATATCCAGATGTTGATTCTGGTTGCTGCAGTGTTCGCTGATCTCCAGATGTGTGGTCTGGTTTCTGATGGGATTGTTGATCACACAGCTGTAGCTGTTTTTCTCCTGATATTCCACCTCCAGAGGTAGAGAGAGACTGATGCTGAGATCAGACACACTGATGCTGGACAATAAACTGTTTCCTTTGTACCAGGAGAGAGTCACATGACCCACATTCACCACTGAACACACCAGTGAACAATTCTGCTGTGATGAAGATGATGATGATGATGAACAGTCTCTGGTAATTACAGGAACAGGCAGACTAGCTGCAAAACATGAGAGAATAAACTGAATTTACATAATTATTTTATTTTCATTTCAGTGTTTTGAACACTGAGGGTCCTATCGTACACCTGGCGCAATATGATGCAAGGTGAAGCGCAAGTGTGTTTGCTAGTTTCAGTCCGGCGCCTGGGAGAGAGGGGTTACATTGGTGCCGTGACCCGGATGGGAGTGTGAGGTTTAGGGGGGTGAGTGTAACGGAGGCCAGCGAGTAGGTGCTATGCAGGTAAACCTCACTCGCCAATCTCAAGAGACGTGTTAGTGGCTGCAGTCATTTAGCCTCCTTGTTTGTGCGTCTGCCTCCCATGCTGGAGACCCGGGTTCATCGCCCACTCGGAGCGAGTGCGAGGTGTGGCGGCGAGGACCCGGAAGAGAGGGGTTACATAGGCTACATAAATATAAAAATGTAATTATGGATAGTCATTGCATGTATTAGAATTAGGATCTGGACATGCCCTGAGTGCACCTGTGCCGTGCGCTTTACACTTTGCATTTAGATTGTTAAAATAGGGCCCTGAGTGTTTATACAGTGTCACCTCAAACTATGAAACAACTCAGCACAAATTATCTCTATACTAACCATAGACAGAAACACTGTTTTCAGTTCCAAATGTCCACACCATGTCATCATCTTCATGTATTTCAGTAACATCAGTTTTTAGAGTGACAGAACCTCCCTCCATCACTGACACTGTCTCACCAAACACACCTGGAGAATAAACAGATATTAAGAATAATTACAAAGGATTTATGTTTCATTCGTGTAAACTGTTGAGTGTGTTCTCTAACTATAGACAGATATCAGCTCAACAAATAAATGTTAATATCACTACTTCCATACCTGAACATGTGTAACAGAGTTGAGTGATGTTGAGATGTGTGGTCTGGTTTCTGATGGGATTGTTGATCACACAGCTGTAGCTGTTTTTCTCCTGATATTCCACCTCCAGAGGTAGAGAGAGACTGATGCTGAGATCAGACACACTGATGCTGGACAATAAACTGTTTCCTTTGTACCAGGAGAGAGTCACATGACCCACATTCACCACTGAACACAACAATGAACAATTCTGCTGTGATGATGATGATGATGATGATGAAGATGAACATTGTGAAGAGTTACTGCTGATGACAGGAACAGGCAGGTGAGCTGAAAATATAAGAAAATAAACTGAAATGGGGATTTAAATATAAATAAATATATATATATATATATATATATATATATATATATATATATATATATATATATATATATATATATATACCTGATTCCAAAAAAAAGTTGGTACACTGTACAAATTGTGAATAAAAACAGAATGCAGTGATGTGGAAGTTTCAGATTTCAAAATTTTATTCAGAATACAACATAAATGACATATCAAAGGTTTAAACTGAGAAATTTTATAATTTTAAGGGAAAAATAAGTTGATTTTAAATTTCATGGCATCAGCACATCTCAAAAAGTTGGGACAAGGCCATGTTTACCACTGTGTGACATCCCCTCTTCTTTTTCAGTCTGCAAACGTCTGGGGACTGAGGAGAAAAGTTGCTCAAGTTTAGGAATAGGAAGCTTGTCCCATTCTTGTCTAATACAGGCTTCTAGTGGCTCAACTGTCTTAGGTCTTCTGTCGCATCTTCCTCTTTATGATGCACCAAATGTTTTCTATGGGTGAAAGATCTGGACTGCAGGCTGGCCATTTCAGTACCTGGATCCTTCTTCTACGCAGCCATGATGTTGTAATTGATGCAGTATGTGGTCTGGCATTGTCATGTTGGAAAATGCAAGGTCTTCCCTGAAAGAGACGACGTCTGGATGGGAGCACATGCTGTTCTAGAACTTGGATATACCTTTCAGCATTGATGGTGCCTTTCCAGATGTGTAAGCTGCCTATGCCAAACGCACTCATGCAACCCCATACCATCAGAGATGCAGCACTGATAACGACTTGGGTTGTCCATTTCCTCTCTAGTCCAGATGACATGGCGTCCCAGCTTTCCAAAAAGAACTTCAAATTGTGATTTGTCTGACCACAGAACAGTTTTCCACTTTGCCACAGTCCATTTTAAATGAGCCTTGGCCCAAGAAAACGGAGAAAACGCCTGCGCTTCTGGATTATGTTTAGATATGGCTTCTTTTTTGACCTGTAGAGTTTAAGCTGGCAACGGTGAATGGCACGGTGGATTGTGTTCACCGACAATGTTTTCTGGAAGTATTCCTGAGCCCATGTTGTGATTTCCATTACAGGAGCATTCCTGTATGTGATGCAGTGCCGTCTAAGGGCTCAAAGATCACAGGCATCCAGTATGGATTTCCTTGACCCTTACATGATGATACTATGCACTTTAAATGATGATATCTTCAAATTCTTTGCAATTTTTCTCTGAGAAGCTCCTTTCTGATATTGCTCCACTATTTTTCACCGCAGCATTGGGGAAATTGGTGATCCTCTGCCCATCTTGACTTCTGAGAGACACTTCCACTCTGAGAGGCTCTTTTTATACCCAATCATGTTCCCAATTGATCTAATAAATTGCAAGTTGGTCCTCCAGCTGTTCCTTATAGGCACATTTAACATTTACGGCCTCTTATTGCTACCTGTCCCAACTTTTTTGGAATGTGTAGCTCTCTTGAAATCCAAAAGGAGCCAATATTTGATATGACATTTTAAAATGTCTCACTTTCAACATTGGATATGTTATCTATATCCTATTTTGAATAAAATATACGTTTATGAGATTTGTAATTTATTTCAATTCTTTTGTTTACTCGCAATTTGTACAGTGTGCCAACTTATTTGGAATCGGGTTTGTATATATATATATATATATATATATATATATATATATATATATATATATATATATATATATATTATGGTTTAGTTTGTTTTTATACAAGCTGTCCCCTCTAACTAGTTTTATACATGGCAGAACAAATGATCCATACTCACGATAGACAGAAACATTGAATGTTTTTGATGACAGTCTCGCTCCCCTTATCTGTTGTTCATAGAGTCCAGCGTGTTGAGTTGTGATGTTTGTGATGGTCAGAGATAAAGTTTGAGGATCCACTTTTACTCTGTCTCTGAATCTACCATTAGGACCATCATATGTGGAAGAGATTTTTTTCTCATCACTGATTTTAACTAAGAGAGACTTCTCAGCTCCATATTTCCATGCTATTTCATCATCTTCATGTAATTCAGTAACATTAGTTTTTAAATTGACAGAATCTCCCTCCATCACTGACACTGTCTGGATTTCATTTGTTTCTGCACCAAACACACCTGATGAACATGAAGAGGTTGTGTCACAGATCAATGCTCCTGCTGGTTTACAAATCCTGAAATAAGATCTTATTATAATTTACAGATGAACTAAAGAACATTCCAAGGGCAGCAGAGGGACAAAATGAAAGGTGAGGCATGAAAAACAGATTTTTAAATTGTTTTAAAGTTATCTACTGTGGAGCAAAATGAATGTGTAAACTTACAGTTTAATTGTGTTGAATATTTTTAATATGTAGTAAATGAGACACTTAGATCAGTATAATGTCAGTGTAAAATAAAAATAAAAAATTTATTAAAAAGTAGATTGAATATTAATGATTGTTTATTTTATACATACAGTAGCAGATTACAAAAGACAGAAGACAAAATAGCATATAAAATGTTTCTATAACTTACCAATCTGACAGCACCAGCACAAACAGAATAAGACAAACATGTCAAACATTTTCCTCAGTGGTTCAGTGTCTGATCTAAGAAGACTATCCACTAATAACTATTCTATTTGTGAATCGTCCCACTACAGTTTTGGATCCTCCTCCTTTACACTGCATTTGCATATGTGACCCAGGACCAAAAAATACAATCTTACGTGTCCATTTATAAAAAATGATTATACATCATCTGAAAGCTGAATAAGCTTTCCATTGGTTTATAGTTTATTAGGATCAGAGAATATTTGGCCAAGATACAACTATTTGAAAAATCTGGAATCCGAGGGTGCAAAAAAATGAAAATACAAAATCGCCTTTGAAGTAAAAAAAAATAGGTTTTGATATATTTACGGTAGAAAATTGACCAAATATCTTCATGGAACATGATCTTTACTTTATATCCCAATGATTTTTGGCATAAAAGAAATATTGATCATTTTGACCCATACTTTATTTTATTTATTTATTTTTGGGATATTGTTAAAAATATATTCCAGCGACTTAAAACTTGTTTTGTGGTCCAGGATCACATATGATATAATGTTCTTATTAGTATCTAATGTATCTAATTAGCTGTTCTTAATGGGTGAAAAAAAAAAAAATATATATATATATATATATATATATAACATAAGCCTATTTTTAAAATGGCAAAAAGTGTAAGAATATTGTATGAACTACATTTCATGGTAAGACTGAACAAAAGTCTTGAGATGCTTCAATGGTTGTGTACATTTTTCAGTTCCCAATGCTAGTGAATGGGGAAAAAAATCAAAAGTACAAAGTTAAAACTTTCTGCTCACGCACACTTTCGCTTTTAGTGAGGTTCATCATCTGAGTCAAACTGAGAGCTGCTATCTTTAAAATGGGCATGTGTGATCTAGTCCGTTAAAATGCAGGAACCAGACACTGATATCTTTCACATAATAATGGGTGAGTCAAACAATAAACGTAAAAGAAAATCCAATGTCATTCCCATAAAATGACAGCAGCACAGTGTACATGGTCTGTTTTTAATTGACTATGCCATTCTTAGACACTGTCATCTAGCTCTATTTGAGTTGGTAATTGTTGAAAGAGGCACCAGGATGATCAAGCAGACCTGTGTCTTTATTTTGTGCATTCAGTATGGATCTATAGCGCACCATGTCGGTAAAAGTAGTTCTGTTATTAGAGATGTGAAATTTAGCTTTGGCCACCAGCAGGGCGATGATGAGCTTGTGCTACTTTTGCTAACAACAGAACAAACCGTGATACAGGAACAGTAAATGGCAGGTAAATGACAGAAGCTGTAATGAGGTAAATTCCCATGTGATAAAATAAAGAAAGAACATTTACTTGAGTTTTTGGATGATATGCTGCTATTTGGTAAATCACTAATTTAATTCAAATAAAATTTTAGAAATTACAGTAACGCCAAATGATATGATACAGACAAAACAATGACATCCTAGAAGATAATGAATGTGAATGAAAAGGTGAGGTATTGTCCAGTATGAGCTCTAACAGCACAAATCCAGTAGATACAGTCTTTTTGATCACCGCTTTTTGGGGACATTTTCATACACGGCGTCAGTCTTTGATTTCTGCAAGGAAACACAAAATCGATCAATCAGGAACCTTGCTGATGTAACAGAACTAATTTATAACTGACTTCAGTAGGACTACTTGTAAAATCCTCAGTAGAGTACGATTTTAGTTGATCTCGTACGTTAAGATGATTTTTAATGTGCAACAACATAAGGTAACATAGACTAGCAAGAGGATATGAAGTCAAAAATCTTAAGGTTTCTCGCAACAGCGAAATGGCTTTGAATGATTGTTTTTCACACAAAAGCAACACCAAAGATACTTGCTGCAGCTCGTCTACAAATCAGCCAATGCCTGCTGAAGCTGCTCTTGACCTCAAATGATCATGAACCGCAGAGCAGCTGCAGCTTGTGTCAAAGCACAGGTTACAACTTTGTGTTCTTCTTTCCTTACTGTGCAAATCTAATGGTAGAAATCTGATTTTGTAAAGGAAAGTTTAGAATGACAAACTAATTTTATTTATAAGTAGAACTGTTTAGAAACCATGATTTAAATTAGTAGGCCACAGACACATCAGGAGCTGGCTTTGTAGCGGTTTTACATGTACAGTAGGTTACTAGTTACATAATCAATGATGTGTGTAAATAAATCCCCTCTTGGTGAGACAGCAGCAGGTCAAAAATATAACTGGGCTATCTAGAAACTAAAGATGGCAAACTACACAACACACTGATTATAATGGAAAAACTTAGACCGAGGAACAAAGTACACAGGCTTAGTGTACACAGCACAAAACAAAACAAAAAAACCTTTCTTAAACTATTCTTTTGATGTGCTCTCTGTCTTCAGCTGGTAACGGTTGGCCGATAGTCCACCCACGTTTGCTCACTGACCGTCTGATGCTGCAAACTTCAATCAGATTGATTGCAACACGTTCTTTTGCAACACATAATGTTCTTACCGTTTTTCCTTTTGCTGGTTTACACAATGCTGAATCAGTTCTGTCTTCCTCTTGGGTCTGGGCTGAATTAACAATAAAACAGACATGTTAAAATGACAGTTGTATCAAAATTTGTGTCTTAAAGATAAATATTCACGCAGCTTGTTCTCCAGACCTGTTTTTCTACATTTCCTGCAAATGCAGCAGATCACGACTGAAACAATCAACAGAGATCCAGCAGCAGAAGGAATCAGCACTATGTAAAATAAAGGTAAGCCCTGATCTGTAATAGACAAAATGAAACATAAGTGTCAGTAAATCTGTTTGTCTGATCTACAAGAAACACCGAAACATCAGTTCAATTAAATTAAATTCAAGTTTATTTGTATAGCGCTTTTTACAATACAAATCATTACAAAGGCAACTTTACAGAATATTAAGTTTCTACAATATTTAGTAGTAGCTTATAAGTGGTGAATGTCAGTTTATGTGCATATGACAGGATTTTTCCGAAAAATTAGTACAAGACGTAGTCAACCAGACGATGAACACTATTAACATCAATTAGTATATGATGCAGTCACACTTGTAGCAATATTTGTTAGTTCTCTTTGTTGATTCAGGGTTAACATCATCTGAGATCCTCTGAGGGGTTGGCATCATCTCTTCTCAGCAAAACATAGAAACAAATAGAGACATCATTAGCGTAGCTGCTGTTCCAACAAAGTAAAAGTTATTAGTTTAACCCAAGCTAAAGAATAAGAAAGCACCTTTGATCAGATGCAACTACACTCACAATTTAAGAGATGCATTATTCGAATGCTTAGCCAAAGAGATGTTTTAATCTAGATTTAAACAGAGAGAGTGTGTCTGAACCCCGAACAGGAAGGCTTTTCCAGAGTTTGGGAGCCAAATGTGAGAAAGCTCTACCTCCTTTAGTGGACTTTGCTATCCTAGGTACTACCAAAAGTCCAGCATTTTGTGACCTTAGGGTGCGTGATGGATTGTAACGTGGTATTAGACTAGTTAGGTACACAGGAGCTAAACCATTTAGGGCCTTATAGGTAAGTAATAATAATTTGTAACTGATACAGAACTTGAAGTAGCCAGTGCAGAGACTGTACAATATTTTCTTGACCTGGTAAGGACTCTAGCTGCTGCTGTTGGACTACCTGTAGCTTGTTTATTGAAGATGCAGGACAACCACCTAGAAGTGCATTACAATAGTCCAGTCTAGAGGTCATCATGCATGAACTAGCTTTTCTGCATCAGAAACAGATAACATGTTTCGTAGCTTGCCAGTGTGTCTAAGATGGAAGAATGCAGTTTTTGTAACATGGGAAATATGGTTTTACCATATTTTACAAAAGGGGTAAGGTTAGGGAGAGGTTGGAGGTATGGGTAAGTTTAGGGGTGGGTTAAGGTGTAAAGTATGGGTCAACAGTGTAATTATAAATGTAATTACAGAAATTAAATACAGATGTAATTACATGTCTTTTTTTAATATAAGTACAATGTAAAAACATGTATGTACACAACAAGTACATTGTACTAAATTATTAATTAAAATGTAAGTGCATAGTAGTTAAGGCCACTTAATATAAAGTGGGTCCTTGCTGTCTAATATAACACCCAGATTTTTGACTGTAGAGGAAGTAACAGTACATCCGTCTAGTTGCAGATTGTAATCCACTAGATTCTGTGTACTGTTTTTTGGTCCAATAATTAATATATCTGTCTAAATGTAATAGGAGAAAATTATTGGTCATCCAATCTTTTACAGTTTTAACACACTCTGTTAGCTTAGATAATTGGGAAGTTTCATCTGGTCTCGTTGAGATATATAGCTGAGTATCATCAGCATAACAGTGTAAACGAATCCCGTATTTTCTAATAATATTACCAAGGGTCAACATGTATATTGAAAATAGAAGTGGACATAGGACGGATCCTTGTGGCACTCCATATTTTACTGGTGATAAATGAGATGACACCCCATTTAAATAAAAAAAAATGGTAGCGATCGGACAGGTAGGATCTAAACCATCTTAGAGCCTGCCCTTGAATACCTGTATAGTTTTATAATCTATCTATGAGTATGTCATGATCTATGGTGTCAAACGCAGCACTAAGATCAAGTAAGACTAGAAATGAGATGCAGCCTTGATCTGACGCAAGGAGCAGGTCATTTGTAATTTTAACAAGTGCAGTTTCTGTTCTATGGTGGGGCCTGAAACCTGACTGAAATACTTCATACAGATCATTTTTACATTCTGCTCATTTGAGCAGACACAACTTTTTCAAAATTTTTAGAAATAAATGTTAGCTTTGAAATGGGCCTATAATTTGCCAGTTCACTAGGATCTAGTTTTGGTTTCTTAATAAGAGGCTTAATAACCGCCAGCTTAAATGGTTTTGGGACGTGACCTAAAGATAACTGCAAGATAATAATATTGAGAAGCAGTTCTTCTGCTACAGGTAACAACTCTTTCAGTAATTTAGTGGGTACAGAATCTAATAAACATATTGTTGTTTTAGATACAGTGATAAGTGTATTTAGCTCTTACTGTCCTATGGTTGTAAAGCACTGCAGTTTATCTTTGGGTGCGATGGATGAAACTGCAGTATTAGACGCTGTAGAATCTACATCCGCTATTGTATTTCTAATGTTATCGATTTTATCAGTGAAGAAATTCATAAAGTCATTTATATTAAACTTTGATGGAACGTTATTTGTTAATTTAGCCACTGTGCTAAATAAAAACTTTGGATTTTTTTTGGTTATTGTCATTGAGTTATACATCAATACTGTAAAACTAAGAGATAATCTTAATCACATTAATATCAGCACCAAAATACCTGGATATGGCAGACAGAGTTCACTTATGTTCAGATGTGTGGTCTGGTTTGTGATGGGATTGTTGATCACACAGCTGTAGCTGTTTTTCTCCTGATATTCCACCTCCAGAGGTAGAGAGAGACTGATGCTGAGATCAGACACACTGATGCTGGACAATAAACTGTTTCCTTTGTACCAGGAGAGAGTCACATGACTCACATTCACCACTGAACACAGCAATGAACAATATGATGATGATGATGATGATGATGATGATGATGATGATGAAGAGCTATCTCTGGTAATGTTGGGAGTGGGCAGACGAGCTGAAAAACATGAGTGAAAAAAAAAACGATTCAAAATTTAAAATTCAGTTTTATTTTCAGTCTAATGTGTTTATGGTTTGTGAGTGTTATATTTTAGGCATAATGCTGATTACCACAAAATTAATTTCCATTCATCCCGCAGAAAAGCAAGAGTCTGGGTAACAGTGAGGCACTGCATAGGGGGTGACTAGTAAATGTTAAAATATAAACTGTTTAAAAAGTAGCTACAGTAAACCTGTTGTGTGTGAAGTTGTATATAAGTGTACAACATATTTGCCCCGACTAATTATTTTGTGTTAATCAACAAAGCCACAAATATGAATCAAGTTTAACTTCTAAATATGTTCAGGATGAGACAAATGATCTCCACCTACCATAGACAGAAACACTGAATGTTTTTGATGTCAGTTTTGCTCCATTTATCTCAAGTTGATATTCTCCAGCATGTTCAGTTCTGATGTCTCTGATGGTCAGGGATCCAGTTTGATTATCCAGCTTCAGTCTGTCTCTGAATCTCCCATCATGAACATCAAATGTTGAAAATATTTTTTTCTCATTGCTGATTTTAACTATGAGAGACTTTTCAGCTCCAAATGTCCACAGTATATCATCGTCATATTGTATTTCAGTTTCACCAGTCTGTAAAGTGACAGAATCTCCCTCCATCACTGACACTGTCTGGATTTTATTTTTTTCAGCACCAAACACACCTGATGAATATACAATAATATATTAAGACTTCTGTTGGTTTACTGAAATCAGCTGTAGTGGGAAATTATACATTATTTGCTTTTTGAATAATACATTTGTATTTTGTTGTTGGTCAATTATTTTTCATATATAAATCAGGTTAAACCCTGACATGCAACATTTCTTTGATGTTTTCAGGCCTGTAAATCACAATGCAAAGTAGATATTAATTATTACTTTGATTTGAAAGCAATCTTTGATCTACCAGTAGCTTGTAATGCTCTTCTAAATTATTAAGCTATAAAAAAATGCTTTCATAACTTACCAGTCAGACTCCACCAGCACAAAGAGAGTAAAATACACATGTGAAACATTTTCTTCATTTGTTCAGTGAAAAGTCTGAACGAAGAAGTCTATCTGCTGATAACAGTCCGACTGGTGTGAATCCTCCCACGACAGAGTTTGAACCTCCTATTTCTCAAGATCTGAACGTATGTTATTTAGTTACATAAAACATTATTCTGGCTCTTATTAAGACTTTAACCATTTCAATAGTGTTTTATTTTTAATATTCTTTAACATTAATAATGCAGTTGTCTGATGTTATGTAATGTTAATTAAATATGTAAATGCAGAAGAACATTGTGTGAATCTTTTATGATTAAATTGTAGAAATTAACTTTTTTGTTTGAACATTTAAATTATTTATCTATATATCGATCAGTGTATGTATGGAAAAACTAAATGGAAATAAAGTTAAAGCAATCTGCAATCTCTCATTGCCAGTCTTACTGAGGTGTGAAACAAGCAGCTCATCTTCTGAGTCAAACTGAAACCTGCTGTGGTGGGTTTTCTTCAGAAGAGTGGATTGATCTGCAGGGCTGACAAACAGCTTGTATGTTGCCAATCGTTTGAAGTGTGTTTAGCTTGTAGGTGAAGGGCTTCTTCCTGTCCTGCTGTTATGAACCTCACAGCCTGACGTCCTCTCTACATAAAACTGAGTGTATAAACCAGCCCACCCCCCCACCCCCCACCTTTTTTTTTTTTTTACACAGCCTTGGGTTCAATGAAGAATGATGATAATTGCAGCTTAAACACAGAAACTGTAAACTTTCTATCTAAACAACTGGGATAATTGTTTTGGCCAAAATCACACTACACACTAAATCGTACAGCCATTATTTAAATTTGACACAATATTACTGACTAACAATAACAAACTAAAGTGGTCTCTTACTTGTGTTTGTGTCTGTGGTAGCATAACAACATTTAAATATATCCAGATTATAATGTCCATAACCAAAATAATGAAAAGCCAATTTATTGGCTTACTGTACAGTACAAATATTAATGTAAGAAATATAAAACTATACCAATCAGAATTAATTTTTAGAAGAACGATTTACGGATAAAGAATTATATACTTAGAAATCGTTTACAAATATATACTTAGAACCTTTCAAAAAGAAGCCTTTTTTGTTCTTTTTTTTTTGTTTGTTTGTTTGTTTTTTTTTTTTTTTTTTTTTTTTTTTTGTAATGCAGATTAAAAAATCACTGTAGAGACCGGGATTTAGGGAGGCTCCCAGTTTAACAGCAAGGGTTCAGATAAAAAATCGGTAGCTGGCAGCAAAAGTTGTGAAAGGCAGTTACTGGCAGCCGGAAGTTAACTTTTTTAGGGTAACATTATGTGTGTGTGTGTGTGTGTGAGAGAGAGAGAGAGAGAGAGAGAGAGAGGCACAGAGAGATCATGCTGTAAACATCTAAATCTGTATTGTAAAATTTAACACAATTGATCAAACATACTGTCACACCCTAGAACTGTTTTCATTCCCCATGTTCCCTGTGTGATCTAGTTTCTGTCTCCTTTTAATTTTGTCATTGTTCATTAACGTTCGTCTTATAAGTTACATTCTGTTTAGTGTTTCGTTGTCCGGTCTCGTTGATGCATAAGTGTGTTGCTACCTTCTTGTTGTGAATTACCTCGATGTGGATTATTAAAAACTTGCTAATTATCTTCTTCCTTGTGTTTCTCTCCCGCAGCACACCGTGACACAAACAGTTTATTTTATTTTTTTTTTATCTAAAGCTGGCATATGTTTGCATAAGTTGTGGTGTTTTTTAGGTAACAATAAATGTTGTAACCATTTTACATTATTATCATTTTAATCATATCACTTTAGAAATTATATACATTTATACAGATCCACATAGAAAATAAATACAATTTAAATGAAATTTGCATTTGCAGTAACATTATGCAGGTAAGGTACCATAAAAATATCCAAACACCAGCTGAGCTCTTTGCTAGGCCTATACTGTATATCAGTCAAGCTCTATGTTGTTTGGTTGTAATGCAACATAGCATCTTTTTTTGAAGCTCATGTGCACAACCTTACGGACAACTTCCAGAGGTTTCAGTCATGACTGTTGCAGTTGGCACCACTTCTTTTATATGGGAAGGAGATCCTTCAGACACAAAACCAGCAGGTGCAGTTTGTAAAAACTTAACTTGGATCAATGGATTGTTTTTGTGATCATGTATAATATTTAAGATTGATTCAATCTTTCCAATGCAACCATTTCTTAGTTGAACTGTAAAACTGTTGTGTTTGTACTACTTTCCATATTTCCCTGTAGTAAACAGTTGTCAGTTTACAATGGCTCTGTTTAATATCTCTGCTGAGTACTTATCTTTGTCAGATAGATAACAGTCTGGGAGCATTAAGAACTTATCCTTGTGATTTAAGAATTTTTGTCGAGAACATCCCAACAAAACGAGACCTTCCAGCTTCTGTGCCTTAGCAACAAGAGGATAAACACATAGCCAGTCATTTACAAGTTTTTCCACTCTACTTGAGACATCAGCACTAGTCATCGTTTGTTTCAGTATTTGAGGAATTGACTGAATTATGTTGAACTGCCATGCAATTTGAGATGGAACGTAATTTGTTCCATGACACAACCTCTTCAGTTTTTGGTTGTGGCCCTCAAATGAAAATTCAGATGTACACCAAAGAGGTCCAAACATCTTGACAGAGAATGGCAAGTGTGTGAGTTGATGGACATTAAAGAAAATTTGGCACAAGCCATATGTCATTGGTATCTCCTGCACAAACTTTGTTATCTTGGATGTTGCGGCTGCCAAGTTACTTTCTGTGATTGTGTCTTTAAGAATGCAAAAAAATAACAGTGACTAGAAGTAGCCAATGTTTCAAAACATGTTGTTGGAAGAATCTTGTACAGAACAGGTCCACTGTAGAACAAAAGCCAGCTTCGGCATTCTGCAGCCTTTCACCTTTGTGCTACTTTCACAGTCCGTGGTACTCTTGGTATATCAGATGGAGGTTTGGTGGTAAGCAGCCTTTGATCCACAAGCTTATGTGATGTACCAATGTACCAAGGGCTGTCATGGTACTTGCTACACTGTAAAACCCGACAAGTTAACTTAACTCAAACCGTTTGAGTAAACCGATTGCCTTGACTGTAACACCCGACAAGTAAACTTAACTCAAACGGTTTGAGTAAAAAGATATCCTTAAGTTATGTTAACTCAAACCATTTGAGGAAACCGATTGCCTTAAACCATTTAAGTTGAAAAAACTAACAGTTATGAGTACTCTGAACTTAATTCAGTTGAGTTCACTGAAAGAAGATATACATTGCAATTAAGTAATTAAGTGATTAACTGAGTGATAATTGTGAATTAGTGATGAACAGCTGCTGTTAACAAACAGAATCACTGAAGAAAAGAGAAACACAAGAACTACTACAACTGACTTCAGACACAGACTTAGATGAAATCAACTGAAATAAAATACATGAAATCTCTCAAGATCTGATTAAACAACCCCACAAACAGCATCACCAGCTCCACTTATTAATAACCAGACTGACTTTATTTCTGTCAGACGTCTACAGAAGATCTTATTGAGAATGAACTAAGGTTTAGATGTTGATTTATTGTTTCATTTGAAGTAACCATGTTAGAGATCAGTGTTTGCTTTAGTTGGGCTCTTGACCCTTGATTTCTGTATTAGTCTTTTCTCTGGCTGTTATAACCATGTGTTTCTAAAACACATTTGTTGTAATTCAAAAGCCCAGAAGAAATATCATCAGGTGTTAACCTGTACCTAGGTGTAGGTTGTTATACTTTATATAGGTGACATAAACACTGATCACAACAATGGTGACTTCAAATGAATCAAATATCAACATTTAAACCTCTGTTAATTCTCAATAAGAGCTTATCTATATGTCTGAAAGAAATAAAGTTAATCTAATGAGTAAAGCTGTTTGTGGAGATGTTTGATCCTTCTCTGCTGAGATCTTCAGAGATTTAATGTCTTTGATTTGCAGTTGATTTTACCACATGCTTAATCGTCAGTTATTTCACCACTTCTGAACTAGTTTTTAACCTTGTAAGCAGGTTCTGTGAATGTCTAAATCAGACGTACAGAAGACGTCAAAAAAAGTTGTCATAAAAACTTTCATTCTGGCTCCTCAGTGGATGTCTTTTCAACGTCAGCAAAGACATAAAAAAGACGTCCACTGGACGTAACTTTGCCCAGTGGGGTGTTAGAGGAGTATGCACCAAAACATTTTGGCGTTCCCCACCCTCACTTCTAAATAAATAATTGCGCCGGACATCATAATGTATGGGCTTTTAAATAATAAATGTTTATTTTAAAGTATATCAGACAGCCACTGTAAGCCTACCATAATTATATGGTATATATGTACACACACACACACATACATATATATATATATATATATATATATATATATATATATGTATGTATGTGTGTGTGTGTGTGTGTGTGTGTGTGTGTGTGTGTGTGTGTGTGCGTGTGTGTGTGTGTGTGTGTGTGTATTAAAATTTTCACAGTTCGGTTTGTTTAACAGTTCAAGAGTCACATTTCGGTACATTTCGTTATGTGATATATTTATGGAGAAACTATAATTAAAAAAAATATATAACTACGAGCAACAGCAACAATAAATACAATAGAGTAAAGAGGTCTAGTATTAGTTTTTAGGTACAGAAATTTAATAAAGTAATCAAATGTAAAACAACATTGCATATTTGACAATAAATTAAAGATTGTTCTTTATTAAAGTTGCAAAAGGTTTTTTTTATATTTTTTTTATATATATATATTTTTGGGATATTCTTTTTATTAAACATTTTAATTATTACAAACAAAAACATATTAAAACAAAAACACAGCACAGGAAATAATTAAAATATTCATGAACATGTGGACAATTTACATACAGCATTTCATCTTATGACTGTACCTAAATTTTATCCAGTTTTTGTTTATGACCTTTTAATCTTTATACACTTAAAAATATTCTCCCATTTTTTAAACAGGAGCGATTTACCTTTGCGACAATACCTCAATCTTTCTAGTGTTACAACTTCAGATATCATAGATTTCCACATCTGAGTAGAGGGGGCATAACTACCAACCCATTTGACCATTATAGGCTTTCGAGCCAACATTAGGAGAAACTGAACAATCTGTTACAAAAGTTTTTTAATCAGGAGCAGTGAGTGATTTCTTTGTTATTGCTGTTCGATTAATATAAAGACTGTCACTTTAAGAGAATGCAGTGATACAGTGGCCTACGTTCAGCTGGCTATGTCTGCTATAGGATACTTACCAAGACGAGCATTTTGACATCATTTTTGTCTGAATTTGTATATTTAAATAAAATACTTCAGAGAGAGCTTATATTTGCGAGCGTTCTGAGGCGCGGGTTTGCGCACTTCGGATAAACGCATTCACAAATCTTCTCACTACGCGCGCGAGCTTGCGTCCTCTGCCTCTTAAATGTTTAAACTGACAAAGCTTAAATTAGTTTAGTTTAAACACAGATATCAACGTGTGCTGTTTATAGGTCTCATCTGTGCGCGCGTGCCATCAGCACCCGGGTGATGACGGAATAAATGACAGCTCAGATTCCAGTTTTACATATTCTCCTAGCATAGACGTCACATTTTAAATCCTACCTGTTGCCTTTCACCAATCACTTATTTAGCTGCTGTCGCATCCCTTGACATGCCATCTCCTTTTCCCTCTTTCTTTTTCTATTTTTAGCCCCCGAGAGCTTTTTTGTTTTATCCATCTTTTTCGAGTTTCAATGACAACGCACTAACGTTACTGCTCGCGAGGTTCTATGTCTAAATTCTATGATGGAATATTATGAGGGCACTGGCGCCTGTTAGTCCTCTAAAATTTATATATTTCCGTATATATATATATATATATATATATATATATATATATATATATATATATTCAATTCAATTCAATTCAAGTTTATTTGTATAGCGCTTTTTACAAAATAAATCGTTACAAAGCAACTTTACAGAAAATTATGTTTCTACAATATTTAGTAGTAGCTAGTAGTTTGTGCACATTTGACAGGATTTTAGAAAAAATAATAATAATAATACAAGACGTAGTCAGCTAGACGATGAACTATCAATATTATTAAGTCATTATATGATTCAGTCACACATTTAGCAATAATTGTTAGTTCTGTTTGTTGATTCAAGGTTAGCATCATCTGGGGTCCTCTGAGGGTCAGCATCATCTCTTCTCAGGTGTTCTGGATCCAGACTGGAGCTTGTTTAAATCCTAGTTACCACAGGATGTAAATCCCGTGGCGAAACATAGAAACAAAATACAGACATCATTAGCATAGCTGCTGATCCAACAAAGTAAAATTAGTTTAACCCAAGCTAATGAATAAAAATGCAACTTTGAACAGATGCAACTACACTCACAATTAAAAAGAAACATTATTTGAATGCTTGGCGAAAGAGATGTGTTTTTAATCTAGATTTAAACAGAGAGAGTGTGTCTGAACCCCGAACATTATCAGGAAGGCTATTCCAGAGTTTGGGAGCCAAATGTGAGAAAGCTCTACCTCCTTTAGTGGACTTTGCTATCCTAGGAACGACCAAAAGTCCAGCGTTTTGTGACCTTAGGGTGCGTGATGGATTGTAACGTGGTAGAAGGCTAGTTAGGTACGCTGGAGCTAAACCATTTAGGGCCTTATAGGTAAGTAATGATAATTTGTAACTGATACGGAACTTAATAGGTAGCCAGTGCAGAGACTGTAAAATTGGGGTAATATGATCATATTTTCTTGACCTCATAAGGACTCTAGCTGCTGCATTTTGGACGACCTGTAGCTTGTTTATTGAAGAAGCAGGACAACCACCTAGAAGTGCATTACAATAGTCCAGTCTAGAGGTCATGAATGCATGAACTAGCTTTTCTGCATCAGAAACAGATAACATGTTTCGTAGCTTGGCAATGTTTCTAAGATGGAAGAATGCAGTTTTTGTAACATTGGAAATATGATTTTCAAAAGACAAATTGCTGTCTAATATAACACCCAGATTTCTGACTGTAGAGGAAGTAACAGTACATCCGTCTAGTTGCAGATTGTAATCTACAAGATTCTGTGTAGTGTTTTTTGGTCCAATAATTAATATCTCTGTCTTATCCGAATTTAATTGGAGAAAATTGTGTGTCATCCAATCTTTTACATTTTTAACACACTCTGTTAGCTTAGATAATTGGGAAGTTTCATCTGGTCTCGTTGAGATATATAGCTGAGTATCATCAGCATAACAGTGGAAGCTAATTCCGTATT
This sequence comes from Carassius gibelio, assembly GCF_023724105.1. NCBI lineage: Eukaryota > Metazoa > Chordata > Actinopteri > Cypriniformes > Cyprinidae > Carassius > Carassius gibelio. The sequence goes on along the minus strand of NC_068417.1, from coordinate 13,508,333 downwards.
TTCTAATAATATTACCAAGGGGCAACATGTATATTGAAAATAGAAGGGGACCTAGGACAGATCCTTGTGGCACTCCATATTTTACTGATGATAAATGAGATGACTCCCCATTTAAGTAAACAAAATGGTAGCGATCGGACAGGTAGGATCTAAACCATCTTAGAGCCTGCCCTTGAATACCTGTATAGTTTTGTAATCGATCTATGAGTATGTCATGATCTATGGTGTCGAACGCAGCACTAAGATCAAGTAAGACTAGAAATGAGATGCAGCCTTGGTCTGACGCAAGGAGCAGGTCATTTGTAATTTTAACAAGTGCAGTTTCTGTGCTATGGTGGGGCCTAAAACCTGACTGAAATTCTTCATACATATCATTTTTATGCAGGAAGGTGCTCAATTGAGCAGACACAACTTTCTCTAAAATTTTAGACATAAATGGAAGATTTGAAATAGGCCTATAATTTGCCAGTACACTAGGATCTAGTTTTGGTTTCTTAATAAGAGGCTTGATAACCGCCAGCTTGAATGGTTTTGGGACGTGTCCTAAAGTTAACGACGAGTTTATGATATTGAGAAGCGTTTCTTCTGCTACAGGTAACAGCTCTTTCAGTAATTTAGTGGGTACAGGATCTAATAAACATGTTGTTGGTTTAGATACAGTGATAAGTTTATTTAGCTCTTCCTGTCCTATGGTTGTAAAGCACTGCAGTTTATCTTTGGGTGCGATGGATGAAACTGAAGTGTTAGACGCTGTAGAATCTACATTTGCTATTGTATTTCTAATGTTATCTATTTTATCAGTGAAGAAATTCATAAAGTCATTACTATTTAACGTTGGTGGAATATTTGAATCAGGTGGCATCTGGTAATTTGTTAACTTAGCCACTGTGCTAAATAAAAACCTAGGATTGTTTTGGTTATTTTCAATGAGTTTGTGTATATGCTCTGCCCTAGCAGTTTTTAGAGCCTGTCTATAGCTGGACATACTGTTTTTCCATGCAATTCTAAAAACTTCTAAGTTAGTTTTTCTCCATTTGCGTTCAAGACTACGAGTTAATTTCTTGAGAGAGTGAGTATTACTGTTATACCATGGTACAGTCCTTTTTTCTCTAACTTTTTTCAATTTGATTGGGGCAACAGCTTCTAATGTATTAGAGAAAATAGTGCCCATGTTGTCAGTAATTTCGTCTAATTCGTGTGTATTTTTGGGTACAATTAGCAGTTGAGATAGATCAGGCAGGTTATTTGCGAATCTTTCTTTGGTGGCTGGAACAATAGTTCTGCCCAGACGGTAACATTGCGACATATAGTTAATATCAGTTATACGCAGCATGCACGATACAAGGAAATGGTCTGTAATATCATCACTTTGAGGTACAATATCTATAGCAGTAAGATCGATTCCATGCGATATAATTAAATCTAGTGTATGATTAAAACGATGAGTGGGCCCGGTGACATTTTGCTTGACTCCAAAGGAGTTTATTAGGTCAGTAAACGCAAGTCCTAATGTATCATTTGCATTATCAACGTGAATATTAAAATCTCCCATGATTAGCGCCTTATCAACTGTAACTAGAAGGTCTGAGAGGAAATCTGCAAATTCTTTCAGGAATTCTGTATACGGCCCTGGTGGTCTATACACAGTAGCCAGAGCAAGAGATACATTAGATTTCTTTTGCATGTCTGACAGAGTAACTTTTAGCAGAAGTATTTCAAAAGAGTTAAACCTGTATCCTGTTTTCTGGGTAACATTGAGAATATCACTATATATTGTTGCAACACCCCCGCCACGACCAGTCTGACGGGGCTCATGCTTATAACAGTAGTTTGGTGGAGTAGACTCATTTAGACCAAAATAATCATTTGGTTTTAGCCAGGTTTCAGTCAAGCAGAGTAAATCAAAACTATTATCTGTGATCATTTCATTTACAATAACTGCTTTTGGTGCGAGTGATCTAATATTTATGAGCCCAAACTTTAAAAATTGTTTTTGTTCATTTACTTTACATTTTTCTGGTTTAATTACGATAAGATTTTTTCTAGATCCTACATTATATTTATATTTTGACCTCACTATTCGGGGAACAGACACAGTCTTAATAGGTTTTACAGCGCAAGTACCTTTAGCATTTAAGCGGTTAGAACAAAACTCATCATAATGGTTATTTGAGAATTGTCTTACTAGTCACATGGAGCGAAGTGTCCTGGAGATGTTGTCAGAGAGAAGCTCCGCTCCAATTCTGCTGGGGTGTAATCCATCAGCGCGAAACAGTCTAGGACGCTCCCAGAAAAGATTCCAGTTATTAACAAATAGCAGTTTCTGTTCTTTACACCATGACAACAACCATTCATTTAAAGCAAAAAGTCTACTGAACCTTTCGTGTCCTCGTCGATACGTGGGCAGTGGTCCTGACACGACGATCGTCGCCGCGGGCATCGTGCTGCGAACCGTCTCGATCAGGCTCCTGAAGTCCCTCTTCAGCGTCTCCGTCTGCCGCAGCGTGGTGTCGTTAACCCCGGCGTGAAGCACGACCGCTCTGGGGCTCTCGCCGTCCTTCAGGATCGCGGGTATCTGCGCAGAAACATCGAGAACATGAGCACCAGGCAAACAATGAGTGTGCACTTTACCTTCGGCTAACGTAGCACTTACGTGTCGGACGATGGAGTCTCCGATGATCACAGCGTCGCGTCCTGTCTCGCGGAGGGGAGCGAAGCGGTTCTGGATGGAGAGCTCGAAGGCAGGAGGGGGAGAAGTAGTCGCCCGGGACCTGGCTCGCGTCCTCCGCTGTGGATGCACCCAGGGTCCGTGGTGTCCCGGCGTCGCAGTGAAGGACATCTGAGAAGATCGCGTCCTGGGTGCACCGGGCCTGCGCAGAGAAACACACGGAGTAGACGTGGTGGGACTGTTAACAGCACGCTGTATACTTACCCCGGACTTGTGAGTGTCGGCCCGGGATGATTCCAGCGCGGCTCTCCGCTCTCTCAGCTTGGCCTGCCTCTGTTCCAGGTCGCGAATCTGCTTCCCCACGGCCTCGAGCTCGAGCTGCACAGAGTGGAGACATTCATCCGCCATTAAAGCAAGTAACAGTGAGTACAGCAGTGGTAATGTGTGAGAATAGAGTATTAGCAATGTAAGCGCAGTTAGCAGCAAACACGCTTGCTGATGCTAACTGGCTAAAAGCTAATAGCGGACCCGGGAGATCAAAATAAAACTAGTGATAGCGAGGCGCTCTGATTGTTTTTGTTGTAGAATACAATAGAGGATATATTCACGCGTTATATAAACGGAAACAATGATGTATAAAATTGATTTTTAAGTTAAAAATAGTCAATGAAAAGAATATAGTGACGGAGCTCAAACGCAGTACAGCCGTCAACAGCAAACAGCCTTTTGTATATATACTTTTAACTTTTAATATACATTTTTATTTTTTATTATTAAAACAAAATGAACCATAGCTTTGGCGCCCCTATGCGCCGCATATGGCGCATACCCACTTTTTGCACAACTGCACAGGAGAATATGCAACCTGTCTAAATATGCCATGTATTTACATCGCAATTTCAAAATAAATGTTTCTGCATGTAGTAAGTAGTTAAATTTATTTATATAGCACTTTTCACAGATAAAAATCACAAAGTGCTTCACAATAAAATGTAATACAATAACAATTTGAAAGCATTCTACAAAATACAAACAGCAAACACAACAAACAACCATAAACCCCTCAACTAACCAAAAGCCTGATTGAATAGTAGAGTCTTCAGTTGTTTTTTAAAATAATCAACTGAGTTTACACAGCGCAGAAAAAGAGGCTAAGTATTCCACACCCTAGGAGCGACTGCCTGGAATGACTGGTCCCCTCTAGTTTTAAAATGAGTATGGGGAACAACTAATAGCCTCTGATCTACTGCTACTAAAGCCGGTGTGATGTGTTCTCTTTTCTTAATGTGAGTTAAAAGCCTTGCAGTTCTGAACAGCCTGGAGACAATAAAGCTCCTTCTTACTCAAACAGGTATAAAGATTGTTACAGTAGTCTAAACGAGAGGAGATGAATGCATGATCATCTCCAACTCACCCTTAGTCACAAATGATCTTAATTTGAAAATGTTCCTCAGTTGAAATAAACAGTTTCTAACTAATTGTTTAGAGTGCAGCTCCAAGGACATAGCTGACTCGAAAACAACAGCTAAGCTCCTGAGGCTCGGTTGGACAGACCAAGTCACCAATATGTTGAATTATCTTTGGGATTTTACTTTCAGGGGCGATAGTGTTTCTGTTTTGTCTGAATTCAGAAGCAAGAAGTTCTCACATAACCACTGTTTGATACTAGTTAGACAGTTGATTAAGGAAGACAATTTAAAGAACCCAGTTTTGTCACGGTTGGTAAACCGTGATCTCGGGTTGTTTACACTTTGTGGTGAATTCTGTGTGTTCTGCGTCTGCACTGATTAGTTGTGGGCGTCTCCGTTAATTGTATCAGCAACAGCTGCCACTCATTACTCATCTACTGACTTAACTTAGTGTTAGTTTGCGTTTGGATGTCTGTGTTTCTCCCTAGAACCTCATCCACTCTCCGCACGGTCACTCAGCCACGGACACTTACCTTCGGCTCTATTCCCCGCAGTTCTACTAGCCACTCTCTACTGCTGCCTCACGCCCACCTACACTCCACTTCCGGCTGGATTTCTCACCTACCACCGTCTCCCTGGAGTGTATCGTCTCATCGTCTTTGTGTGTTGTTGTACTACTTGTCTTCATTTCATTAAATCCTGTTAACTCGCAATTGTTTCCGGACTGTCTTTCACCAGCCGTCACAGAACGATCTCACCCAACATGGAAGCAGCGAGCACCAACACCCTCTCCGATTTCATGCACCATAGCGTCAAGAGAATGGATCAGCAGCAGGAGAGCATCTCGAACACCGGACGCGCTGTCCAAGCGCTGGTGGCACAGGTGTCCGAGCTCACCCAGCAGATCCATCAGCTCACGTCTCCCACTGCGCTCACACTACTATCAGGCAAGGCTGCCTTATGGGGAATGGCGGTGTGGGAGAATCAACATCCGTGCTGTGCCTCGTTCCACCTCCTATCTGAAGAGATGAAGAGAGTTTTCGACCGGGCCGCGACCGGCAGGGAGGCCACCCATCGCCTCTCGGAACTCCAACAAGGACACTCATCTGTCACTGAATACTCCATCGAGTTCCGGACCCTGGCGGCCGCGTGCCTGTGGAACGAGGCGGCGCAGTGGGATAGATTCCTGCATGGGTTATCCGACCGTGTTCAGCAAGAGATCTATCTCCTCGAGCTGCCTCCTACCCTCAACGAACTCATTGACCTGGCGTTGCGGGTGGAGGCCAGGTTTAATCGCCTGGGCCGTCAACACAGTCCTTCCAGACTACCCTTCTCTTCCGGTAGGGGGCGCTTGAGTCGAGAGAACACGGTCTGTGCTGTCGACGATCACGAGCCCATGCAGGTGGGTCGAGCTCGGCTATCCCGGAGGGAGAGGGAACGGCGGAGGTCCCAAGGACTATATTTGTACTGTGGAGGCGCTGATCATAACAACTACTCTTGCCCGGTAAAAGAGTCAGCCCGATAGTAAACCTGAGGCTACTATCGGGTGGGATCTCCGCCGAGAAGTCCTCACCCACATCATCGACCCTCCTTCCGGTGAAACTGCGGTGGAGGAATCAACATCATGAATGCCAAGCCCTTCTGGACTCCGGAGCCGAAGGTAATTTCAGTGTTTTGCGTGTTTTTCTCTCATCGATTATCTCCTGCCGAACGTAATTATGACATTGGCAATAGAGAGTTGTTGGCGGTCAAATTAGCGTTGGAGGAGTGGCGCCACTGGTTAGAGGGTTCAGGGGTTCCCTTTATTGTCTGGACCGATCATAAGAATTTAGAATACATTAGAACTGCTAAAAGACTCAATTCCAGGCAGGCTCGGTGGGCACTTTTTTTCGGTCGTTTTGATTTTACCCTATCGTACCGCCTGGGTTCCAAGAACATTAAACCCGATTCTTTGTCACGTCTTTTTGATCCCTCCGCCCGTCCCGTTACTCCTGAGTGTATTTTGCCTGAGAGATTAGTTGTCTCAGCACTCGTATGGGAGGTCGAGTCGAAGGTCAAGACGGCCTTAGAAGGGGTAACGCCTCCGTCCGGTTGCCCACTGAACCGCTTATTTGTGCCGGAGGAGTTAAGGTCCGAAGTTGTCCGGTGGGGTCATTGTTCCAACATGGCTTGTCATCCAGGGATAAGTAGAACTAATGGGTTGGTTAGACAACGATTCTGGTGGCCACGTATGGCTCGCGACGTCCGCGATTTTGTTTTGGCTTGCTCAGTGTGTGCCAGTGGTAAGTCATCTAACCGACCTCCTAATGGGCTCCTTCAACCGCTGTCTGTCCCTTCGAGACCCTGGTCACATATCGCTCTAGATTTTGTTACCACCCTCCCGCCCTCTAAAGGCATGACAGTCGTTTTGACTGTAGTGGACCGGTTCTCTAAGGCGGCACATTTCATTCCCTTGCCCAAATTACCTACAGCCAAGGAGACAGCGGTTACTGTTTTAGATCACGTCTTTCGGCTCCATGGCCTCCCGGTATACGTGGTTTCAGACAGGGGATCCCAGTTCATATCCAAATTTTGGAAAGAGTTCTGCAAGTTATTAGGAGCGTCAGTTAGCTTGCCGTCGGGTTATCATCCCCAGAGCAACGGACAAACTGAGCGAGCCAACCAAGATTTAGAAAGGACATTGAGATGTTTGGTCTCGAAGAATCCTTCTTCCTGGAGTCAACAACTCTCTATGGTGGAGTACGCCCACAATTATTTGCCAGTGTCAGCTACAGGCCTCTCTCCGTTTCAGTGTAGTGTAGGGTACCAGCCACCAGCGTTTCCCAGTCTGGAATCTGAAGTCGCGATCACCTCCGCTCACGCGTTTGTCCAGAGGTGCCACCGCACCTGGACCAGAGCCCGTGAGGGTGAGGGTGAGGGAGCGCACTAAGGCCAAGGCCGATCGCCACCGATCAAAGCCTCCCGTCTATGTCGTGGGTCAAAAAGTGTGGCTTTCTACCAGTAACATTCCATTGCGATCCGTTTCTAATAAAATAGCTCCCAAATTTATCGGCCCGTTTACTATCACCAAGATCATTAGTCCGGTGACAGTCCGCCTCAAACTACCTCCTGCGTACAAGAGGATACACCCCGCCTTTCATGTGTCCAAAATTAAACCCGTGTTTTATGCACGTATTAATCCGCCTACTCCGGTTCCCCTGCCGCCGCGTCTCATAGATGGCGAACCAACATATTCGGTTAATCGTATTCTGGACTCGAGACGGAGGGGACAAGGGTTCCAGTATCTGGTGGACTGGGAAGGTTACGGTCCGGAGGAGAGGAGTTGGGTACCTGCTAGGGACATATTGGATCACTCCCTTATTGATGAATTCAATCAGCAGGTAGGCCCTTCTGGGAACTCCAGGAGGAGTTCTTAGAGGGGGGGGGTACTGTCACGGTTGGTAAACCGTGATCTCGGGTTGTTTACACTTTGTGGTGAATTCTGTGTGTTCTGCGTCTGCACTGATTAGTTGTGGGCGTCTCCGTTAATTGTATCAACAACAGCTGCCACTCATTACTCATCTCCTATATAATGGCTTGTCTCACGTCTTGTGTTTGTGAGATCATTGTTTCATGTCGTTGTGTTATCCCCATCTGGCTTTAGTGTTAGTTTGCGTTTGGATGTCTGTGTTTCTCCCTAGAACCTCATCCATTCTCCGCACGATCACTCAGCCACGGACACTTACCTTCGGCTCTATTCCCCGCAGTTCCTGTGCCACTCTCTCCTGCTGCCTCACGCCACCCAGACCCGGACTCCCCACCTACACTCTACTTCCGGCTGGATTTCTCACCTACCACCGTCTCCCTGGAGTGTATCGTCTCAACGTCTTTGTGTGTTGTTGTACTACTTGTCTTCATCTCATTAAATCCTGTTAACTCGCAATTGTTTCTGGACTGTCTTTCACCAGCCGTCACAAGTTTCCTTAAAGGAATGTGGCCAAAGATTAAAATTAAATGAATTTAAAAAGTGAAAAGTCACCAGGCCATTGGTGTCCTCTGCAGGTATTTGTTTTAATACATAATATACTTAAGTTGGTTATGTTCATATTATATAGGCATATTACATTATGCATTTTAACAGTGTTGTTCAATACAAAAGGGTAATTTCTTGGATTTGAGTTTTTTTTTTTTTTTTGAGCAGATTCTTATTTCCTTATCGTTATTTATATATACATAGTCATACTAAAGCTGCATTGTTTTACTTTTTGTAATTAAAAGACAAACATGAAAAATAAATTTAAAATAGTATTAAAATATTTTCTAGTTCCAGGGAAAATATATCCAGCGATGATATAGCTCATAATTTTCCAAGTGTATGATACAGCTTTTATTCTTCAGGTCAACCATATATTCATGAAAAAGGAAATCCGTTTGATAAATAAAACAATAACTTAGCCATAGTATTCAAATCTTAGTTTTGCACCGCCGCCGAAAAAAAAAAAAAAAAAAAATTATATATATATATATATATATATATATATATGTATATGTATATTTAACCGCGGCATGTTGTTGCTATCCATTTTTTTTTCTGCCACTAGCAATCAGGGATGCATTGCAAACTACTCACCTCAGTACAATAATGTCTAAATCCATTACTAACTACGGCATGTGCAGGAATTCGAATGTATAAGATTTATTGAATACATAAATTATTAAATATTGAATATAGATCAAATGTAATAGAAATCAAGAAAACTAGTTTTTTTTTTTTTTTTTACTTTAATAGCTTTATTAATTCAATGCCACAAGAACATGAGGTATTACATATTCACATAATCAAATTAGCATTAGCTGCCAGAGAAAAGAGTGCGAGAGAGAAAGAGAGAGAGAGAAAAAGTTACACACATTTCAATGATTTCAGAGCATTTTCAGTGCTTTTTTGTTTTCTGTTTGTTCCAAGAGATTTATACATAATTTAAAGTCATTTATACAATGTACAAAATTTGGTTTACATTGAGCCCACTTTTTCTTATGGAATTTTCCTTACAAAATAAACAATTGTATAATATGTTGTCCTTTACTATTCAAATTTTCGTTTTCTGTATAAAAATTACATCAAATATACAAATTTCTATCATACGTTCAATTTAACTAGTTTTAGTTTTGACAAGGTACTTTTTCAATCAAGCGACAGCTGCCGTCCGGTTTATGGCATCCGGGGCTAGGAGTGTTTCCGTATGAACGGGCCTGAGGTTCAAATCAACGATCGGTGTGAAATTTGGAAAACGGATTATTATATTTATAGGAATCTTAAGGCGGTGGGGCACGACTGTTCCGTGAATGGATCAGAGGTAGGTGGGGGGGGGAAATGGATAATATGGAAGGAAGAGGTGAAGAAAGGGGAGGGTTGGGGAGGGGACAGGAGGGTGATAAACATGATAAAAGAAATAAGAGGATAAGGAGTGATAGTGTTGAGGATTCTGAATGGGATGAAGGAAACCAGGAAACTTCTCAGGAAGGGAGGAGGGAGATTTATGATGTTGTAATACGGTTTAATGAAAAGAATCAGGGGATTATGAAGAAGTTTAGCCCGTTTGTGCTAACAACAACATTAGCAAACAAGATAGGGGAGATTGAGTTTGCAAAAATCCTTAATGATGGGAATTTATTGGTAAGATGTGCGGATGATGGGCAAATGAAAAAAGCACTAAACATCAAGGATATAACAAAGTGTAAGGTGGAAAACACAGGAAGGGTGGGAGTGAGGAAAAAAGATGGAAGGGTGGGGGTGATAACAGGGGTGCCATTGAGTGTTACAATGGGGGAATTAATGAAGAATATCAAGGGAGCAAAAGTTGTGAGTGTCCAAAGGATGAAAACATCAAGAGATGGAGAGGTAAAGGACACAGAAACTGTATCAATAGAATTTGAGGAAGAAATACTGCCAAAAAAAGTATACTTAGGATTCATGAGTTATCCAGTGAGGATGTTTATTCCAAAACCATTAAGGTGTTATAAATGTCAAAGGTTTGGTCACACTGCAATGAACTGTAATAGGCAGAGAAGATGTGCTAGATGTGGAGGGGACCATGATTATGGAAAATGCGGATCAGGGGTACCACCAAAGTGTTGTAATTGTGGAGGAACCCACAATGTGGCATTTAGTGGATGTGAAGTTATGAGACGGGAGATTAACATTCAAAAGGAGAGAATGCAAAAAAGAATAACATATGCAGAAGCTGTCAAGGTTTCAGGGGAAAAAGATAATAAGCGACATGAAGAGGTAGATGTGGAGACACTAGAGCAAAGGCAAAGTAGCTTTGAAGGAGTGTTTGTGAAAAAAACTGATAAGTTTCTAAGGACAAGCTTCTAAGATTACCAGGGCAAGATAGACAAAAAATTATCTGGTGTGCAGATTTTAATGCTTATAGCTCGGTATGGGGAAGTGTACATACAGATACTAATGGTAAAATAATTGAAGAATTGATGGAAGAAAGAGAATTGGTGTGCTTAAATGATGGAAGAGGAACTAGAATAAATGTTTCAACAGGGAAAGAGTCTGTTTTAGACATAACATTAGTATCTAGTGTGTTGGCTGGAAATACAAATTGGGAAGTGTTGACAGCAACAACAGTGGGAAGTGATCACTACCCTGTCTTGTGCTTAGTGGGAGAGAAATTGGAAGGAGGAACAGAAGATATAATTTCTAGGTGGAATTTTGGTAAAGCTGATTGGGAAAGGTTTAAGAATTCGTGTGATGATGCAATGGTTAAGGTTGAGGTGGCAGGAAGTATAGATGATGTTAACAATCAGATAACCTCTGCAATTATTATGGCAACAGAGGAAGCTATACCTAAGACGAGAAACAGGGCAAATCGAAAATTGGTACCTTGGTGGAATGAAGAATGTCAACAGGCAGTAAGGGACAGAAATAAAGCTTAAAAGAACACATAATGTGCCAAATCTAATACAATACAAGAAGGAACAAGCAATAGTTAGAAGGAAAATTCGCCATGCAAAGAGGAGTAGTTGGAGAAATTTCTGTGATGAAATAGGTAGAACTACACCAGTGGGGGAAGTTTGGGAAATGATTAAAAGAATGGGGGGAGACAGGAGGAAGTGGGAATATCCAGTTATGGTATCTGAAGGAGAAACTGCAGTTTCTAATAAGGAGAAGGCTGAGATGATGGCCAAATCATTTACAAGGGTTTATAGTTCAGAAAATCTGTCAGAAGTTGAGAGGAGGAGGAGATCTATAACTTTAAATCAGCATCTTAATGAAGTGAATAGGAATGCAGGTTTATACAGATGGCGCTAAGGAACCAGAGACAGAAGTAACAGGGTTGAGTGTGGTGGTTCCAAGTAAAGGAATTGGAATTAATAGAAGAACCTCTAATATGTTAGGGGTTTATACAGTGGAAATGCTGGCAATATTAATCACTTTACGGTGGGTGGAAAAGACAGGGCAGCATAAAGTTTTAGTTTGTTCAGATTCATCGTCAGTGTTAGCAAATATAAGGTCATTTTATTCAAAAAGTCGGCAAGACATACTATATGAAGTCCTACAGTCAGTCACAAGAATATTTAATCAAGGAAGGCAAATACAATTTGTGTGGGTTCCAGGACATGAAGGGATAAGGGGAAATTAACTGGCAGATAAATTAGCCAAGACAGCATTATTAAAAGGAAATATAGAAATGCAAGTGAGTATCAGCAAAGCAGAGGTTAAAAGTGTGATATGGAAGACAGTAAATCAAATGTGGCAAGAGAGCTGGGATAGAGAGGGAAAAGGAAGGCAATTATATCAAATCCAGAGGGATGTTAAGTGTACAGTGATTGGAAGTGGAAATAGCAGAGAGGAAACGGTCATCTCTAGGTTAAGATTGGGACATTGTTTATTAAATAAAACACTAAAGTTAATAGGTAAACATGACACGGGATTGTGTGAAGTGTGCAAGGAAGAGGAGTCAGTGGAGCATGTGGTTTTGAGGTGCAGCAGGTATGATGTTCAGAGAGAGATGATGAGGAATAAGTTGAGAGAGACAGAGGTTCAGGACATGACATTAAAAGGGCTATTGAGCACTCAACATAGGGTACACTGTAAAAAATTATTTAGCAGTTTAGTTGTTTCAATGATTTTTTTATGTTGACACAACTTGCAGTTACTGAATTTGTTCATTCAACTAAAAATTTTAAGTTTTCAGTGTCTCAACTAGTTTGAAAGTTGACTGAACTAGGTCATTTGTCCTCATAACTTAAAAAAATGTGTTGACTCAATTCAATAGCAATATCATGTTCACAACATCACTTATCGCGAGATCTCGTCATTCTCCTGAATGCTGTTGAAGAGAGAAGAAGGTCGTCAGCCATTCTAGTCAGTTTCTCCTCAAAGTTTGGACATTTGACTAGAATACAACTTTGGTAAGTAAAATATTCGTATTTATTGGCTTAATGTGTAAAATTACATTTGTTGTCTCAGAAGAGTAAGTATTGTTTTAAGAGTCGTATATTCTGTATGTAAGTTACTGTATGTAACGTTAAATGTTCGTTTCGCGGCACTCTGAAGCCTCAAAATACAGGCGGTTCCACAGTATTCTCCTTATAAATATTAAAACAGATATTCTCCCATGCGGGACAGCGGAGCTGAACTTATGTGGAGTACGATAAAAATACAGTTTGTATGTATTATTTGAGCCCAGGGCTGCGTTAGAGGCCGTGCAAACAGAGCGCGAGAGCTCAACGCGGATCACTTATGGATTAAGAACGGCGGGAATAAAAAAAAAAAAGGAACTGCTCTAAACCTGACAGCGTAAGACATTCGTCAGAATATACATCGATGAAACATTAGGAGAAAAAAGAAGATTCCTACTCGAACTGTGTCTTTTCTGCATGTTATAAGGGAAACAAATGAGCACCATAGATGAGCACCTCCCTCAGAGTTCTTCTGGAGCGCGTATCTTAACGTTACATTTGATATCGCTGACATAAGCTTAGTTCTGATGATTTTTTTACAGTCTAAGGTTCAGATGAAGTTCTGAAGGTAGCGTTACAAACTCTTCTTTCAGTTTTCTGAAGTAACGTTAGTCATTCAAGTGCCTCACTAGAACCTAGAACCCAGTGTAATGCTGCGTGAATATCTGTTTTCATATAGTCTATGGTGAATATACGGTCATAAGTAAATTGCGTACGTTTAAATCTATATATTTTAGAATAAAAGCATATATCTTGTATAAATAGAGATACAATAACGATCGACACAAATGTGTTAAATTTCCTTTTATTGTGTTATAATTATGTGTTGTGTCATTTAAAAGCATTGTCTGGATGGTATAGTTTGTCTTTGGCATTTAATATAAACTTGTCAATACATTTGTCTTTCTCTGTAAAGATTTATTTATATGTATGTTTATTATTTTACAGTGTTTTAACATGTTTTTGTATTTTTCATGTTTATGATATTTTTGAATGACTGAAGATTGAGCGCAGAATTCAATAATCCTGTGAATGGACCGCAGCGAGTCCTTTTGCAGTTATCCATCAAAAAGATATGCAGACATAATGGAAATGGCATTTACATTGTAGAGCTTGGACGAAGTTGTAAGTAAATTTATTTATTTATAAATGCACATTAATCGGAGTCTATATGCTTTACGTTTGTAAGGCCCTGTTTAATGCATCCCTTTGTTTTTATTAAAGCACACAGGCTCTGCGCAGGAATTGATCAAGGACATGACTGCTGGGATTACGCTTGTGGATGACCAAACTGAGCACCATCAGTCTGCAGTGATGTGATCCAGGTAAAAGAAGAAGAAGAAATATGGGTGATCTGGGGTTGTAACTCGTTGTTAGACGATCTGTGTACTGTGTTAGACGATCTGGGACTGGGACTAACAGAAATAAACTAATTCAGGTTTAAAACAACTTGAGGTTTAGTAAATGACAATTTTCTTTCTTTTTCTTTTTTGGGTGAACCCTTTACGAAAATGTAGATATTTGCATTGGAAAACAGCTTCAAAATTTAGAGAACATAATTTGACATTATTTTCCCCAGTTTTATTTCGTGAATTTTCTATAATTGGTATTTAAAATGTCTTTATAAAGTGTTGAATTTATCTTCATAAAACCACCAGAAACCCTGTTTATGGACATAGCCATTCTTTATTATTTTGCTGAATACTGTTTTGAATCCTGAAAAATGTTCAGTGCTAGAATATTGGCCATTAGCAACTTTGCTTAAAGGATTGTTTCACCAAAAAAATTAAATTAGGCCATGTTTTACTCATTCTCAAGGCACCCTATGTGTATATGATTTTCTTCTTTCAGAGGAATCTGATCTGAGTTGAATTTAAAATTGTCCTGGCTCTTCCAAGTTATTTAATGGCAGCAGAAAGGTGTGTTTTTTTCTCAGCAGTCCAAAAATAGTCAAATAAAATGCACCCATCCATCAATAAAACGTGTCTCACATGGCTCTGGGGGGTGAATAAAGGCTTCCTGTAGCAAATCGATGCACTTTTTGTAAGAAAAATATCCATATTTAAAAAGTTGTAAACACTTTTTTTTCTCCTCCACTGACTATCATACGTGCAAGCCTAATTTTGTGATTTTACTTCGTGATTGGCGTATTGTTGTCTCTCCTCCGCTCTTCCGTGTTTGTCACTAATCACCGGTGCATGCATGACCCCTATGTCCTATTTTCATCCAACCGGAATGGCTCTTACTAAAGTGAGAGAAAAGGGTTTAAATATGTTTTGAATAACATTTTAAATATGTATTTTTTTTTATTACAAAAACACATGGATTCGCTACAGGAGGACATTATTCACCTCTCAGAGCAATGTGAGGTACTTTTTATTATGAATTGATGCACATTATTTGACTACTTTTGGACTGTTGAAAAAAACACCCACCTATTGCCATAAATATTTTTTTATATAATCCGACTGGATTTGTCTGAAAGAAGAAAGTCATACACACCTACGATGCCATGAGGGTGAATAAAACATACATGGGTTAACCAACCCTTTAGGGCCATTTCATAGTCAACGCATCTGTAGGCATACGTGTCCCCGAGGCTACGCATCGTTATGCTTCGGCCGCCATTATGCGTCGGTGTGTAGCCAAATGTGTGGTCCTAGTTTTTGATACGCGACGTGCCGATTCACGCAATACTATGCGTTGTCGGTGGGGGCGACATTGCTTATACATATTCATCCACATTTATACCATAGTTCATCAGCAACAGAATACACTCCTCTTCAGTTGCCATTGTAATCTGAATATCACGCGACCCGACTCTACTAATATCACCCGACTCTACTACCCCCTGTTGCGTGAGCCGTGTATTGCATACACGCATCAACCGTGACGCTTGCGTTCACTATTTAGACTATGAAAAGGAGTGCGTCGCTCGCGTTTCTTGCTCGCGTTTCCCGCGTTGACTATGAAATGGCCCTTAGGAGTCATGCTTTACTCTGAACATGCAGTGCAACAGACTATTATTTAAAAGGAATACCTATTTACACCAATATATTTTCTGATCATTGTATAAATGGTGTGACAGATTAGACACTTAGAATCAGATTAAGAAAAAAAACCTGAGTTGTATTGGTTTGTCACATTTTATGTCATTCAAAAATCATGTAGAATACCAGTGAAGAAAATAATTTCCCCCCATTTTTAGAATAGTTGGTTCTGGGGGTGTATTTTACACTTATCTTCCCATGGGATTTTAAACTCTTTGGGCCCTATTTTAACGATCTGAAACGCAAGTGTCAAAGCGCGAAGCGCAAGTAAGTTTGTGGGCGGGTCTCGGCGCTGTTGCTATTTTCCCGGCGGGATAAATGGCTCTTGCGCCCAGCGCAAATCTAAAATGGGTTGGTCTGAAGTAGCTTCATTATTCATAGGTGTGGTTTGGGCGTAACGTGAAATAAACCAATCAGAACGTCATCCAACATTCCCTTTAAAAGCAGGTGCGCAAGTTCCATTATGGATTGCTATTATTATGGCGTATTTACCAAGCGCACGCCAGGAGCGGTTCACAGCCGAGGAGACTGATGTTCTTGTAAGAGCAGTGAAAGACAGAGAAGTTGTGTTGTATGGGGATGGGAGAAACCCACCCAAAATACACCACAATGATTTCCGTCATCTCATGTGTTAATATTTTTTTTTAGTGTAACAATTTATGATTTGCAAAAATAACTGTTGCATCTGTGTAGATTACATGAGCAAAGTGTATGCGCGTTGTGCACGCTATACATTATGGTCAAGCATGCGCCCTTAAAATAGCATAATGAACAACGCGCAACGCGCCGCTGACTTTAGACTAGGTTTTTTCTGGTCAGTGGCGCAATTGTTTAATGGAACAGCAAAATAGCACCAGGGATTGTTTGCGCCAGAACACGCCTCCTTTTTTGCGCTGGACCGCCCAGGGAGCGCAAGTTCATTCACTAGTTTAGCGACGTGCTTCTGTGGAGGGAAAAGCGTGCTTTGCGCGGGTGCAAAATAGGAATGACACATGCGTCGGTGTACAAAGTCAATTGCGCTGGGTGCAAGATAGGGCCCTATGTGTTCAGCAGAACAAAGAACTTAGTACAGGCTTTTAACGGTTTAATACAGGAAGTTATTTTAAATGTTTCTAAACGAAACTGTTGAGGAGCACCATTTAATTTTGACTTTCATTTTTGGTTAAATTTTTCAAAATATATTCCACTTGAAGGTGAATTACACTTTGCAATTACTACTAATTGGTAGCTGTGCTTTTAACAAAACACACAACTTTAATAGTGTATGTACATATGTGTGTTCGTTTATAAATTTATTAAGTAATGTAATATTTTTTTTCTTTTCCCAGCCATCCAGTGACATTAAGGATGTTGAGAAAGAAATTGAAGAGGGCATTCTGATTGTAACTGAGGAGCAGCAATGTGATGTGCTTCCCAAGGAATAACCAACATTGGTCTCATTTGGACATCCTGTCATCACTGACATCTCCCATGTCCCCAAGGCATTGGACTCTTAATGGGTCTGTATGCAGTGAACATCCACCACCTCCAGCGCATTAAATACACCATTGAGGCTCTGCAAAAACTTGTGAAGATCAGCTGCTCCCACCATGTGCTCGCTACAGCGGCAGGAACTGTAGGTGTGGTGGAGTGAATGTCCAGCACTCTCTCCACACTCAACACCACAAATAAGGAGTCCTTGAGCAAGGCACAACTTCTCCCCGGGCGCTGCAGCATACATGGCTGCCCACTGCTCTGGGTGTGTGTTCACGGTGTGTGTTCACTGCTGTGTGTGTGCACTTTGGATGGGTTAAATGAAGAGCACAAATGTATGTCATGTCACTTTCACTTTTCAGTGTTCATGATGTGTCCATCGGCTCCACCGCACTCTTTCTTAAAAAGTAGTGTTTTTTTTTTTTTTTATAAGGAAAGGTTCTTTTGTGCCTTTCACTATATAGAATGTACATTAAAGTTTACATGCCATGACTTGGAATATGCATGTTCTCATGTAAACAAATGTTTTTTCACCTCTCATTTTCTTAAACAGTATCTACAAATTTTCAGTATGTAGCATTATGATGGGGGACGAGTTTGGAAACTTTCAAGATCCTTCTGATGTTAACACTTCTGTCTGGTCATGTTGTGCTGTGAAATTTAGAATCTGACTGTTTAGATTTTTGTGCTTCCATGTGCATTCATTCCATTTATATCTTATTATACAGAAGTACGGTACACTAATTTTTTGTAACTAATTGTGATGTTATATACATATATCTTGGTTTCTCATTTTGACCATGACTTGCATTATGGTGGGGGGAGTGCATGTGAACTTGTGCAGGGTTAATATGCAGAGTTCAACCTTCTGATTTTCATATTGCGTTATGAAATTAAAAACAATCCCTGTGGTTTTGATCTGATGAATTGAAATGCAACTATTTGTTTCTCAATCCCATGCCAATGTTATTTATTATACATCACACTTTCAAGTGTTGGTTCAGATCTTTAGACGTGTTTGTATTTTGCATTTTTTGTTTTGTTTATCAATTATCAGTTGATGTGTTGACAGCAAATTGCTTGTTCAATTTAAATGTGAATGAAAGTGTTGTCTCTATCATTAAATAAATTACATTAAAAAAAGTGTTTTGTCATCTTTATTTAAACATTTAAGGCAGTGGAGTAACATTTGTTTATGATTATTGATCGAAGTAAAAAAAAAAAAATCCCTGTTGACACAACATGATTTAGTTGACTGGACTAGAAAATAATAGTCAAGTCAACTTAAAAAAAATTGTTACCTGGACTAACTCCACTCTAGTTTGAAGTTGTTTCAACAAGATTTTTTTTGTCAAGATAACAAAAACATTTTAAGCAGCGGGGTAACAAAATATTTTTAGTTGACTCAACAAATTCTTTTTTACAGTGTACAGACCAGAATTCTGTTTCTTAAGGTACACAGGGGTTTATAATAGAGTGTGAAGAGTCATAGGAGTATTGAGGAAGGTTCTAACTTATTATTATTATTATTTTTATTATTATTATTATTTTATTATATATATATATATATATATATATATATATATATATATATATATATATATATATATATATATATATATTATTATTATTATTATTATTATTATTATTATTAGTATTATTAGTATTATTAGTATTATTATTAGTAGTAGTAGTAGTAGTAGTAGTAATATAATAGAGTAGAATAATGGTGAAGTGTGTGGATATATATGATAGGGGAGTAGGAGGGAATTGGGGTAAATGAATGTATGAACCTGTTTTTCTGATCCACACTCCGGAGCAGAGGGTGGCGGTAATGCACCAATTAAGCTGGATGCCAACCGCCGTTAAACATTAAAAAGAAGAGAGGAAGAAGTTTATGGCATCCGCTTCCTGCTGCGGTGGCCACTTCCTGCTGACAACTGCCGATTTCTCGCGTTTACGTCACCGCACTGCAGTGCTTTCGCTTTAACTCAAGGAAGGTCGTTCGGTTTAAAGAAAAGCAACATGTCACTTTACAAAAGTCTTCTTTTTTTCGAAAACCTGGGTAAAATGAAGCTTGTCTTTATTTCGCTTCTCGTATTGTTCTGGTGTTTACTCGATCATGGTAAGACATTTATTTCTCTCTTCCTGTGTTCTTGTGCTAAACGTAAAATGCGGTTAAAAGTTCATGTTTTCAGTAAAAAAAAATAGTACTAAACATACGTAGCATGCTTCGCGACAACAAAAGCTTTTAAATGTCATGTAGCGCCTGTTTACACCTCCTATCGAGAAAAAGTCAAGGCGCTCTCTAAAACACTTTCGATTCTGAAAATAATAATAATAATAAGTTTAAATTCGAATGTATTGTGGAGCACACAGCACGCAAGATCTGGCACAAATGAGGGGTTCAGTTTTTTTGCTGGTGGTTCAATTCGAATGTAATCGGCTGGATTGTTAATCGTGGTTACCGGAAGGGGCCGACAGAAACGGTTTGGGTTTTGGTTTGTTTGTTTGTTTAGAGTGCAAGGTGTATAGAGACGTGTTTAAGAAACTCATTTTCTAAGATAATTTAATGAAACAAAATCGCATAGCCACCAAATTAAAAAAATCTGACATCCAGGAAATAAAAATGTGAGCAGTTTTAGGCAGCAGTTTTACCACAAATAGAAGTGAAACCACCACAATCACCAGAAATGCTTAATTGTGTCTGCTTTACTTTTACACATGGTAATGAATTAGTCAATTTTCATAAAATTTTTTAATGAAAACGTTTTTTATATGTGAGATTTAATCAGCAGAATTTAAAACAGTTTTTGATTGCAAAGAACTTTTGTATCAAATAAATTGTACATTTTTTGTGTAAAATGAAAAATATTACATGCATAATGCTATTCACACTGAACACTATAATGGTGACATACAAATTGTGATTTTTCTCGGTTGGTGATTCTGCTTGTTAACATCAGGTGTCTTCAATAATGCTCAATCATAACTCAATTAACTTCTTAATTATCTCATTAACTTCAACTCTGCTTCAGTGTTACTTTTAACACTGCTTCAGTGTTTATATAATCCACACTCAGAGTGTTAAATTAACACTGGGGATTTTGCCGTGCAGCTATTTAGTATTCCTAATAAGTAATATTCATTATGAAGTTGAATAAACAAAATACATAAGCTCTTAAGCTTACACACCCCTTTAAGTTTGACAAAATAAGTAGGATTATACTGTGACTGATTTTGAGAACCATATTTCCACACTGATGGGACTTAAGGTACTCAAACTATTACAAATAGTGAAAATATGAACTTGTGCTCTAGACGGAAACATATGATTGTAATTTTTCCTGATCATTAAATACAAAATGGTTCTTGATGCATTGTTTATTTCATGAGCATCAGTAAATGTTTTTACTTGTCCTTTAATCATCCTCACTGTGAAAAGATGTTTCTGGTTGATTTGTGTAAATTAAGTTGTTTTGTGGATTATAAACATCTATTGCATGAAATAATGACTAATAATAATGATAAAATATAAATATAAATGCAAATAGCTTATTTGGACACTACAAAATTAAAAATAGCATGCAGGTTTTGGAATCCCTCATTCTTTGTTAAAATGAATATTGTGAATATTTTGCAAGGGTTATATAAACAGAGCAAAACTGTGTAGTTTTGCTCAAACCCACAACCTTAGGATTAGGAGTCAACCTCTCCAACATTTAGGCCCAACGTGTTGCATTATGAATCCAGACAGATTTCTCAACCTTCATGATCTATAGAAAAAACATTTTCACTGCATTTTTATGTGGTGTAATTTCATTTGACTTATAATTTACTGTTAATTTCTTCTTTAGGTGCCTCTGGTGTTGATACAGACAGAGTCTCAGTGTCTGTGATGGAGGGAGATTCAGTCACTCTAGACACTGGTGTTGAAACAAACAAACAAGACAGGTTCAGGTGGTATTTCAGTGACACTCGCATCGCTCAAATGAATGGAGATCTCAGTTTTATCTGTACAGATGTTCAGTGTAATGAAGGTACTGAGAGATTCAGAGACAGACTGAAGCTGGATCATCAGACTGGATCTCTGACCATCATGAACACCAGAAACACAGACTCTGGTCTCTATTACCTGAAGATCATCAGTAGCACCAGCAGCAGTGAAAAAATCTTCAACGTTACCATTCGTGGTGAGTCATTGTTCAAAAACAAGTCTTATACCGTATTTTCCGGACTATAAGTCACACTTTTTTTTCATAGTTTGGCTGGTCCTGCGACTTATAGTCAGGTGCGACTTATTTATAAAAATTAATTTGAAATTAACTAAGAGACATGAACCAAGAGAAAACATTACCGTCTACAGCCTCCAGA
This sequence comes from Carassius gibelio, assembly GCF_023724105.1. Classification (NCBI taxonomy): domain Eukaryota; kingdom Metazoa; phylum Chordata; class Actinopteri; order Cypriniformes; family Cyprinidae; genus Carassius; species Carassius gibelio. Next base: position 13,486,905 of record NC_068417.1, on the reverse strand, counting down.
GGGTGCTCTATGCTGCTCAGTGTTCCTGTAGTCTTCCACTGAAGACATAGAGCGCCCTCTCGCGGCTGTAGACGGTAATGTTTTCTCTTGGTTCTAAATAAATGCAATTTATAGTCCAGTGCGACTTATATATGTTTTTTTCCTCATCATGACGTATTTTTGGACTGATGCGACTTCTACTCAGGTGCGACTTATAGTCCGAAAAATACGGTACTTGAAATCACATAAAGAATGTGTTTGTCTACAAATATCATGATGGCGGTAGCTGCACAAAAGCTACTGTGTCATTACACCTGTTTGAACCGTCCAACCACTGAACAGTTCTGGCAATGCATGTACTATATGTTACTAAACCATTTCTTGCACTGCATTGACCATTTTCCAATCAAAAATGTGTTCTTTGTACTGAAACTGTGATTTCTGCAATGTAGAACACAATTTCAGAGACAAGCAATCCTCGCTGTCATTAAAATATTAAAATGTAGCTTGACATAGGAAAAATATGCAGTGCATTTATTACAAATCTATTTACAGTATAAGGTAAAGTAAGTGATTTCTTAACAAATTGATATTTTACATCACTAAAATAAGCACGCCTCTACCTTGAAGGATTTACAGCGCTATCCTGATAGCTCCATCCTCAAAATTCATGAGCATGGACCCATTTCTATGTTGATTTTGATTCTATGTTAAGTTTATTGATCATTGCCCTTTTGGAAGATCCAACCACTGCCTATTATACAATTTCTAGCAGGGACAGTGAGGTTTTGATTTTTTATCTGTTGGTATTTCATGACATGCATCTGAACAAGATGTCCAGAACCTCCAGGAGAAAAATAGGCCCATAACATTAAAGATCCAGCAGTGTAGTTCATTGTACACATGACAAGCACATGCAGAGGGGGGTTCTTTGGGGTACTCATGCACCTGCCCTTTTTCCAAAATTAGCCAAAAGTGCCCCTCTCGCAGCAGTCATCAACAACACTGTGGTGGTCAGTAAAAAAGAAAAAAGAATGTGCCTCACACAGCTCCAGTGGGGTGAATAAAGGTCTACTGTAATGAATCTATATGTTTTTGTAAGAAAAATATCCATATTTAAAACTTTATAAATAATCAATTCAATTCAAGTTTATTTGTATAATCCTTTTTACAATATAAATGTTGTTTTTTTTTTTGTTGTTTTTTTTAATATATAAAGAAGTCTCTTCTGTTCACTAACCCCGCCTTTATTTGATCCAAAGTACAGCAAATTCTACAGAAAATTACGTTTGTATAATATTTAGTTGTAGCTTATCAGTTTTCAGTTTATGTGCATATGGCAGAAATGTATGGAAAAATCAATGAAAGATGCAGTCAGACACTTTTAACATCAATTATTATACACTGTAAAACCGACAAGTAAACTTAACCCAAAACGTTTGAGTAAATAGATTGCCTTGATTTAAACCATGTAAGTTTTAAAACTTTGCATTTAAGTAATTAATTGATTAACTAAGTGCTGATTGAGAATTAGTGATGAACAGCTGCTGTTAACAAACAGAATCACTGAAGAAAAGAGAAACACAAGAACTACTACAACTGACTTCAGACACAGACTTAGATGAAATCAACTGAAATAAAATACATGAAATCTCTCAAGATCTGATTAAACAACCCCACAAACAGCATCACCAGCTCCACTTATTAATAACCAGACTGACTTTATTTCTGTCAGACGTCTACAGAAGATCTTATTGAGAATGAACTAAGGTTTAGATGTTGATTTATTGTTTCATTTGAAGTAACCATGTTAGAGATCAGTGTTTGCTTTAGTTCTTCTGTAGACGTCTGACATCACTAATTCACAATTATCACTCAGTTAATCACTTAGTTACTTAATTGCAATGTATATCTTCTTTCAGTGAACTCAACTGAATTAAGTTAACTTGTCGTGTTTTACAGTGTAGCTTTTAATTGACAAAACTATAACTGTTGGACAATAACAAATAATAATGATTTGTTTATTTGCTAAATGGACGGCATTTATATAGCGCTTTTAACAGACCACATAGCCATCCAAAGCACAATTTGCCTCACATTCACTGCGGTGTCTGCCATTCAAGCCGCCATCCAGCTCGTCAGGAGCAGCTGGGTTTAGGTGTCTTGCTCAAGGACACCTCGACACTTGGTCAGGTGGAGCCGGTGATTGAACCACCAACCTTCCAGTTTGTAGACAACCTACATGAACCACTGAGACAGATATCATTATTTTATCACAAACCTTTATGCGAACGCACTTGACTAAGAAAGTGTGGGGAATGAATTCCCATGATATTAAAAGTGTAGGGGACATGTCCCCCGTGTCCCCAGCGTAATCTGTACCCCTATGCTTAAGATCACTCATGTCTGTCTGTCTGATGAGTGAATGTGTGAATCAGTGATGTTCTTCTGCTGTTTGTTTGTGTGTTGCATTTTGAATCCAGACAGATTTCTCTACTCACAATCTTGATTTGTAGAAATACATTTTGCCTTATAATGAACAGTTCATTTCTTCTTTAGGTTTTTTCACTGATGGTGAAGATGGAGTATCACTGTCTTTGATGGAGGGAGATTCAGTCATTTTTCAAACTGGTGTTGACACAAATCAACAAGGCACAATTAAATGGTACTATTATAAAATTCGCATCGCTCAAATCAATGGAGATCTCAGTAGGATCTGTACAGATGTTCAGTGTAATGAAGGGACTGAGAGATTCAGAAACAGACTGAAAATAGATCAGGTGACTGGATCTCTGACCATCAAAAACATCAAAACTACAGACACTGGAGATTATCGACTGAAGGTCAGCAGTAGAAACAGCAAAGAGAAAGATAAGACCTTCATTTTTGCTCTTCGTGGTGAGTCATTATGTATAAAAGCAAGTCACATCATTTATGTGTTTAGTGATGTTAGTGCATTGGCATACACAGGTGTTTTTTTTTCTCTAGTATATTCACATACAGTATATAGATAATTTCTTCAGAAAAATATTTACTGTTGTAGATTTAAATATAAATTTAGTTCAGTATAAGTCTTTTATTATTTTTGGCTATTGTTTCTTACAGACTTTGTATTTATTTCAAATGTGAAAAAAAAAAAAAAAAATATATATATATATATATATATATATATATATATAGAATGTACATTTATAACATTATTATTATTATTATTATTATTTAAGTTTGCCAGGAATCCAGACTGTAGAAAATTTTATGTTAAATTTGTTTGATAGCACAGATTGTGGATAAATGTTGATTTTCATACTGAAATCCTAGAGGGCACATTTTATTGTTTTCAGATCTGTAGTTATCATGCTGTGTGTCTTTTCCCTAAGATATATCCTTCAATCAGCTGCTGGTTTGTGTTTCAGGTGTTTCTGCCGCTGAACAAAACGAAACAAAGACAAAGCCAGTGAAAAAAGGAGAATCTGTTACTTTAAATCCCGGTGAAATAAAAAATAATGATGTAATGGCATGGTATTTAAAAAACACTTGCATCGCTCAAATCAGTATAGATCAGAGTAAGATCTGTTCAGATGTTCAGTGTAAAGAGAGATTCAGAGACAGACTGAAGCTGGATCATCAGACTGGATCTCTGACCATCATGGACACCAGAACCACAGACTCTGGAGATTATACAGTACTGATTAACAGCACCAGGATCAGCATTATAAGGAGCTTCAATGTTACTGTCTATGGTGAGTATCATTCTGTCATTCAGACTCTTTACCCTTGAGCAATTTTAGAAAACTTTTTGAAATTGAATCCTCTCTGTAAATGTTTTCATAATGGTCATTATGTTTTCATTATTGACCATCATCTTTACATGCACATCAACATGACAGACATTTTGAGCTGTATGTCACACTATGAAATGTACATGTATAATGTATGTTGTTTCCAGTAGATGTCACTGATTTAGCTGCCTTTGCTTAAAAACACAACAGTCAGTGTAATTTATCAATACTATACAACTTTCTACTAAACGTAGAAGGTGATAAATGCCAGATAAAAATCTCTCTCTCTCTCTCTCATATATATATATATATATATATATATATATATATATATATATATATACACACACACACACACAAGTATTGGTAGAGTTGAGTATCATTCAATCTGCAGCAGTAATGTCTGTCTGTCTTAATCTGTCTTAATGTGTCCAGATCCAGATCCAACTGTAGCTGCAGGAACAATTGCTGCTGTTGTTGTTGGTTGTGTTTTTCTGTTGACCATGGTTGCTTTGATTTTCAAATGCCTCAGGAAAACAGAATTGCTACAAACAGGGCAAAATGGCAAGTATTATATAAAACTGTGATATGTGACTGAGATTTATTGTGCAAAAATAATCATTAAAATATGTTATGTATTTTCTTGTAATTGACCAAAGTAAAAGTTTGTTGTTCTTGATCAAATAGGAGCTATGGTGCAGGGCAGTTATGGTCAGGAAAGACCCAATGAGGACAATCAGTGTGGTGTATGTCTTTTTGATTTTTCTCTGTTTCATTCAGAAATCATCACATAGTAACACCCAGTAATAACTGTTTTATTTAAGAGAGGACTGCTCTTGTGCCGTTTTACTTCAGAATGAAGTACAGCTTCTTCTTTTTTGTTTTTACGTTCAGAAAGTATCCTGATCATATGCTTTACTTTCTGTGAATCTGTTTTCTTTCTTTCAGCAGAACAGTGGAGAAGAAGTGTCCCTTAATGAGCAAAATAATGCAAATGTGAATGCCGGTAATCAAGTTGAGACGCCTGAAAAAAACTTGTCTCCTATAAGGAAGAAGAAGCGGAAACAAAGGCGAAAGCGGTGATCTCTCACAGAGAATAATGTCTGTCATAGTACTGAAATATCAGTATTTAGTGCCAGTGAAATTTCATGGACATTGGAGGGATTATTACAGGTGCTAAACTGATCCATTATCATTATCTTATGCCAGCATTCCTGTTTCTTCAGTCATTAACATCAGCATTTACACTGTCAGACATAGTCATCCTTACATGCACTCATGTTTATAAGTCCAAATGAATCCATGTTCCTTTAAGTTCTGGTTACAGAAAGGCGGGAGTTGTGAGTTGTGATGCCAGTGTGAGTTGATCCATGAAATATCAGGAACTGAACTTGCTGTAGTTATTTTAACAGTTTCCTTCGTGCATTCGGTTCAACGAAATTGTTTAAATGGAACTGTGCGTATGCATTAGAAACTAAAGTTTTTGCTCTGTCCATGCAATAAATGCATAACCTACAACTGCTCAGGTAATGTCGTCGGAATAAGCGAGAGCCATTGAAAAACTACAGAAAAGCAAAACTACCTCACTTTAGCATTACTGACCATGTGTACTAAGGAGAGATTGCACATCAGCTGCTCAAACAATGTATTGGTGAGACGAACTGACTGTGAGCACAATCGTGTGACTAAATAATGAAGCACAAGAGGGAGAGATGCGAGGCACGAACACTGTTCAAGGTAGCCATTCATTTGTGCTTGTAGCAATTTAATGTATTCTTAATCATGATTAATTTGATTCTTAGCATTTTATATCAATTACAGTCCGAAATCTATGATTCATGATTCAAAAATCATGTTTCAAGATCAAGGGGAAATGAGTGAATCATTACACCCATTGTGTTTACATTATTGCAGATGTCTGCTACCTCTATTGAATGACTTTGTTGAAATGTGCAAAAGTGTAAAAATCAGTGTTGGATGATGGATTTAATATGCTGGCTGGGTTTGTGTTCAGGGTGAATTTTCACTACTTCTCATCTGTTTTTTTTTTTGCATTCTTTTGTTTCTGTTTTTCATGTTGAGCTGTATTTCTGTAAGCTCAGAGAGCTCATTCACTGCCGACTGAACACTGAAGTGAGACATTCCTGCTGAGAAAAATAAGATTAAAAATGTCATCATGGTGGCTATATTTTTTTAATCTGTTTGTGTAGGAAATAAAGTGCTGTATCAAAGCTACTGTAATATGTCAAAATCTTTAATAAAAATCTTAAATTTAACAGGAATTCGCTTAAAATTTCTTATTACTGCTATAGTGAGATAAATACTAGCCTTTTTGTCACTTGAGGTGTTGTACAGTAGTTTCTGAGATCCAAACAAGAAAATCGTCCTCCAAGTACTGCTTTATCAGATTTATTCATCACACCGCTTGTACAGGTCTTGAGTCTTACCTTGATGAGCAAAAATTACGGCGTATGCACTGAAAAAAAAATTCAAGTGCACAGCAAAATCCCCAGTGTTAATTTAACACTCTTGAGTGTGGACTCATATAAACACTAAAGCAGTGTTAAAAGTAACACTAAAGCAGAGTTGAAGTTAATGAGATAATTAAGAAGTTAATTGAGTTATGATGGACCATTATTGAAGACACCTGATGTTAACAAGCAGAATCACCAACCGAGAAAATCACAATTTGTGTGTCACCATTATAGTGTTCAGTGTTTGCTTTAGTTGGGATCTTGACCCTTCAGTTATTAACTTTAGATTTTATGTGGCTGTGGTGACTGAATTATATCATACATACAGACCACAACAAAGGCAATCATGTGTGCCATTGATTGTGGTTTGAGCTATTTGTTATAGAGTGACCTGAATGCCTGAGTTTAGGTTTCTTTACTGCATACATAAATTAAGTGAGAAAGAAAAGTAAACAACCCAGCATTTCTGACATAGTATGACATGTTTTTAATAGTTAGTTCTACGTAAAAAAAAAGAAAGAAATCTTTGTTTAGACACACAGACATCAGGAATCAGCGTGAGCATCACAACAACGGTGACCATCAAAAAAGCATGTTGTAGCCAATAAAAACTCATCCATGGCTCCCATCATGCATTGCGGCATGAATAAATTATGAGCTGAACTGTCTTTTTAACTTTTTATTCTAACTATATTTTATTTTTGCTGTTTTTATGTTCATTTTTTGTATCTAGTTTTGTGATGTTCAGAGTTGGTCTGTTTATCTGAATATGTTGTTTGTCACCGTTGTTGAGATTCATACACTGATTATTGTTATCTGTGTGTGCCTGAAATTAAAATTCCTTAATAAAAAAAAAAAAACTCAGAATCACTTGCAAGAGATACCTACAAAATGTATAGAAAATACAGATTTTTTCATTGTGGAATCAAAGCTTAGTGGTGGGCAGAGCGAGGCTTCATGAAACACTGAAACAGTTGAAGCAAAGTGCCGTATTTGTTTCGAGGCTTCGAAACTTTACCGACACCCGTCTCCACGGTGACACCTAGTGGCCAATTGCCCATGTTATCTGAAACAACTTTGTAGTGGTGGAAATTATGATTCTTTCTAGTGATTCGTTCATTTTCAGTTCGTTCACCAAAATGATTCGTTCAGAATCGTTCACTGATTCGTTCAGTGACCATTTCTTCGTATTACACAAAATAAGCCAGCAGATGGCAAAAAAAGTGTATTATGTTGTTATGTCTTAAGTCAACGAACGTATTCACTTGTTGCAAAAACTGATCTGGCTTTATTAAAATGTGTGTATAATCGCATTCAATATATAAAGTCTAATTAAGTTGTTCAGATGAACAAAGCACAAGGTTTTCTTGCCTAAATAGCATTTTAATTGTTTGGTCAGACAGTTTGTATATTATATATTCACATTCATAAATTGGGGATTAAACGTGGAGTTGCTAAATATCAAAACGAGCGTATGTGCACAGTACAGTACCTATAACTGCGCTTTGCATTTTTGCGAGATTGACATGCTAAATGGCAGACTGACCCGGTTTACTCTCATTCATTTCGTTCACGAACGAGATAAGCTATGTACCAGTTCATTTCATTCACGAACGACATGTATCCGTTCATTCAGCTCGTTCACGAATGACATGTGTGCCAGTTCAGTCATTTCATTCACGAACGAGATTTACTAAATCATTCAACTCGTGCACGAACGACATGTGCTTTGCCGATTGAGAAACGTGATTGGTAAACGGTTTGCCAGAATATACCCTGACCATCAGGTCAGTCATTTCATTCACGAACGAGATGTATCATTCAACTCGTGCACGAACGACATGTGTGCCAGTTCAGTTATTTTATTCACGAACGATATGTATCAGCTCATTCAACTCATTCACGAACGACATGGGTACCAGTTCAGTAATTTCGTTCACGAACGATAAGATCTCTAGATCTAGTTCAGACTCATATGAAACTCGTTCATTGAAGGGCGTATTCGTTCACTACATTCAACAAATCAAATACTCTGTCACATCTCATACTCGAAGGCTATTGGCTCGAGGTTGAGTAATTCTTTGACAGGATGAAACAGGTTCACTGAGCTGCGCATGCGCTGCTTATAGCGCCGCGCTGCTGTGGAGGGAGGAACTTCACTGAACGAGAAATATGAGTCAGTGGATTACGTGAACGAGAACGATTCGTTCACCTAAAAGATTCGTTCAAAAAGAACGATTCGTTCACGAACGACACATCACTACAACTTTGACAACAAGCCATTTAAAAATAAATAAAAATATTTTGTTTTCGTTAATGTGGTGATATTTTAAAATCCTATAATAATATCCTATATAATCCTATATCATAATAATAACTAGGTTATTTTGGTCATGAAAAATGAATAAAACAAATAAATCCACAATGGTCAAATTTTTTTTTTTTTTTTTAAGATTTTTATTCAAAAATATTAATTGCTCTGCTGTGGAAGGGCTTAGCCTACTTCTTTTTTTACTGATAATTTCTCCAGCCTTAGAAAAAATCCTCTCACAAGGGACACTTGTTGCTGGCATGCATAGATATTTTTTAGCAAGGACATACAAATGAGGAAAAATCACAGCTCTCTCTTTCCAGTAACTTAGTGGATCATGGGTTCTTGGCAAAAATGCATCTTTTAGGTACTTTTTAACTTCTACTGTGGCATCTGCTGTGGCACTGTGTATCACCTGGGTTTCATGGATACGACTATCAAAAAGTTCCCATAAACTGTCCTGGGTTTCTGTTGTTGATGTTGTTGTTGATGATGATGATGATGGGCCTGATGTTGACTGTGGCTCTGAATGAAAGTAAAAACAACAATTAGTTACTAAGTCTAAACTGACAGCATATATGAAGCATAAGTCACATAATTATTCAGATGACATAACTCCATAATGTCAGATGAAGAGTGAAACTGCTTACCAGGAGTTGCTGTGTTTGAACGCATCAGCGAAGCACACTCCAGTGTGATCTGCTTTTCAGCCTCCTGGGCTTTGGCAGGATTTCCAAAACCCACATTTTTGAACCTTGGGTCCAGCAGTGTAGCCAGAGCCAAGGCTCTGAATGACTCGTACCCACCACATCTTGAGTGCAGACCTTCTTGCAGGTGTGTGCCTGTTCAAAACACAAGCAAACCATATTGGTTATATTGATAAAAAATAATATGACAGTTGTGGCCAATACATTACATACAGTAGTATGGTCATTGTGGCCTACCTAATTGTGCAGTTGATTCCTGTGCTGATTGGCCTTTTTTCTGCGATAGCTTGTGCTGCAACATCCTGTAAAGTGGTATGAGCTTTGAAGCAGACACTCTCTGTTCCTCTGACAACTCTGTCGTTGCGAGTTTGAAAGGCTGCAGTAGTGACAATGATTCTTGTATAATGTTATACTCAAAACTTGTCAGCGGAGCAGTATCACTGTTTAAATTTGATAGCGCTGCACCCACTGGCTCTCGTTGCTCATACAAGCGCTGCAACATGTCGTAAGTGCTGTTCCATCTTGTGTCCACCTCCTGCATCAGTTTCAGAGCTGGTCTGCCCATCAAGCCCTGCATCTCCACAAGCTTGTCCTTTGCTTTGCAGCTGGATCTAAATAACCCCACTATCTTTCTGGCTTTCTGTCGTATTTCATTGATGAGTGGGGTTTGATCTAGGGCCTTTTTTACAATTAAATTTAAATTGTGGGCAAAACATGGGACATGCCGAAGGTTCAGTAGCTGGGCACTTAAGATCATGTTGGATGCATTATCAGTCACCATACACTGGACTTTGAAGGTTATTCCCCACTCGGCCATTAGCAAAGCTTTAGCCTCCATGAGATACTGGGCTGTGTGTGTTTGGTAAAACCTCCTTACACCCAGTACAACAGTTGCCAGCTTTGCCTCTGGTGTTATGTAGTGGCAAGTAACACCAAGGTATCCGTCCATATTAATGGAGGACCACATGTCAGCTGTAAGGCTAACAAAATCTGCCTTTTTTAGGTCCTCCATTGTCTTCTCCTTAGAAATGTTGTACCTTTCGGTTACCATCGTTTTAAGTGCCTTCCGGGAAGGGAGGACATAGCTTGGATCAAGTTTGTTCACAAAAGCCATGAAACCCTCATCCTCCACGATAGTGAAGGGCTGCAAATCCTTTACCACCATGTCTACAAGAGCCTCATCCAATTCCCTCTGTCTGCCTTTTAAAAGAAAATAAAGATAAAAGATTAAAAGTACTTTCACAAAACTAAATTTCAAAAAAAAATAAAAGCTTTTTCAAGTTTGGAAAAGTTTATGCTCAGTGTGCAAAGACAGATCAAATACAATATAAAATTACAACAATTAGGAAAACCAAAATGTTGTCTTCAAGCCTATAAAAATATCTATGTAATACAGTGACTAAGTTTGTGAGATGTTACATTTACATATTCAGAGTGAAGCTGTTTTCAACATGATTGGGAGTTTTGGAAAAGATTGACGTTACGTTGTAAGGCTGGTGGACACAAGCCTAAGTCTATTTAAAACTATGGACTTTCTAAACAGTGTTACATGAAGTACATATTATATCAAACAATGTATACCTTGTTTAGATGGCCCAGCAGTGTCAGTAGCAGGCCTAGGTACAGGGGGAATGTTACCATCCTCTGCACACTGCAAAATGGCAGGATGAGTGCTCCTCAAATGGCGCATCATGGATGATGTATTGTTGAAGTAGGCTAGCTGCCTATCACAATACATACATCTCACTTTATTTGGGGTTTCCAAATGGAAATGCTCCCACACCACAGATTTACGGCATCTCTTCTGTGGAGCCTCCATTTCTATCTATTCTATTAATGTCTATATATATCTATCTATCTATGAATCTATATATTTATGAAAGTATATATATGTATATGAATCTCTCTCTCTCTCTCTATATATATATATATATTAATATATGAATCTATATATAAATTTATATATCTATGAATCTATCTATCTATCTATATATATATGAATCTATCTAAATTCTATATCTCTAACTACTGTGCTATCTGTCAATATCTAACTTAGCCTATATAAATGTGTCACTATATCTATCCTAACTATCTGTCACTGTCTTTAGTTTATCAGTAAATATATTTAACTTAAATGTAACCTAAATATAACTAACTAAATCACACTATAAATGTCAATAAATCGTAAATGCTATCTCAAAATCTTTCTCCTCTCACAAAAACCCACGAGGTGAAGGTGCATTAACTCCTCTTTTAAACTTTGTGGCAGTTGAGACAGATGTGCGATTGTGTGGTTTGTTCCCGCCCCTGTCAATCAAACGCAGACTCGGCAAGCGTGCCACCTGTCGGTCGAGACACTTATGAAACGCGCAGAAGCTTCGTTTAGCCATAGTCACGTGACATGGGTGTTTTGAATCACAGTTCGGAGCAGTGTTTCGAAACATCTACGCTTCGGGATCTCGACACTGTGTCGAAACGTTAGTTTCGCGTCAGCCATCCCTATCAAAGCTGTGACAATCAATAATGGAAGTTTTACTTTGAGAAAAGACTGTAAATGAGTTCAGTGACTCATGTCAAACAACGATTACATTAAAACATAATCATCAACACGCAATGATTTTTGCTCTTGGTTTGACAAACAAACTTTAAAAATAAAAAGTTACAAGCCAAGATCCCAGCTAAAGCAAACACTGAACACTATAATGGTGACACACAAAGTGTGAGTTTTCTCGTTTGTGATTCTGATTGTTAACATCAGGTGTCTTTAATAATGGTCAATCATAACTCAATTAACTTCTTAATTATCTCATTAACTTCAACTCTGCTTCAGTGTTACTTTTAACACTGCTTTAGTGTTTATATGAGTCCACACTCAAGAGTGTTAAACTAACACTGGGGATTTTGCTGTGTATGGAGATGATTCTATCAGTCCAGGTGAAATCAAACACAGATCTAAAGACACACTGCAGGAGTGAAGTATCTTACCTCCTCATCAGACACTTGTTTGATTTTCTTCATATCTGTTTTGAAAAATCATTATGGACAATTAAACACAAATTTTGTAAAATGAAAAGGTTTTCCTCTCAGTACAGTATCTGTAGCTGATACTTGCCATTTCTGGAGCTCCTGTGGCGAAAGATCATCACAACAACAACAACAACAACAGCCAGCAGCAGAACAACAGCAATTCCTGCTACAACAGCTGGAGACAGACCATCATTAGTGTAAGAGTGAATCTGACACTGTGTTTATGCCATATTCATTGTATATATATATATATATATATATATATATATATATATATATATATATATATATATATATATATATATATATATATATATATATATATATATATATATATATATATATTCTCTGGACACCTTTACAGGTCTAGTGTGTATTTATAAAAAAACCTTATTTTTCTATTAACATACAGAGATTATTTCATATCATTGATGGTTAAAAACAAAGAGCTCTCAGATCAAAAAGGTCAAACCAGTAAATAATGTCTAATTAATTTAAAACATGATGAGATGAAACCAGCTTCCAGAAGACGTCAGATCTGCCTCTACACAGCAAAATCCCCAGTGTTAATTTAACACTCCCCAGTATTAATTTAACACTCTGAGTCATTACTATACTTCCAATTATCCATTCACTGGAGACCATTCTTGATACTTCTATGTCATGTCCAGGGGGGAAGGAGGGAGCCTAAGCATGGGTGAAGGGACAGATGAGAAAATGTTAATGTGTGTTATGAGATTCCTGAGTTTCGGCTTCACAAGGAGTTAATTTCATAAGGAAATAATTTCACAATTTCCATACAATCTGTAGAAAAACATTATGCATCAGAATAAACTGTACATTTCTTCTTCAGGTGTGTCTGGTGTCATTCCAGACAGAGTGTCAGTGTTTGCAATGGAGGAAGATTCAGTCACTCTACACACTGATGTTAAAGCAAACCAACAAAACAGAATCAGATGGTATTTTGGTGACACTCGCATCGCTCAAATCAATGGAGATATCAGTTTTATCTGTACAGATGTTTAGTGTAATGAAGGTACTGAGAGATTCAGAGACAGACTGAAGCTGGATCATCAGACTGGATCTCTGACCATCATGAACATCACAAACACTGACTCTGGAGATTATAAACTAAAGATCAGCAGTAAAAAGAACAACGAGAGTATCAAGAGCTTCATTTTTGCTGTTCATGGTGAGTTAGTATGTTTAATAGAAATTCTTGTTCATGTAAATTAAATTAATGTGTTGTTAAGGATCATTTTGCAGTGACAATCAGAGGTGGTTTTCTTTTTACCTGTGTATTAATTTACATACAGTGTATAGGTAATTTATTTTTAAAAATCATCTACTGTTGAAATAGAATTTGTAGACATGAGTAGGATTTTTTTCTGTCTTTTAGTTGTAAGTTTCATCAGTTTTGTTCTGGTAAATATGTCAAAGATGTAAAGATTCTTCAATCAGCTGATTTGGTTTGTGTTCCAGGTGTTTTTGCTGCTGAACGAAATGAAATGAAGAGAAAGTCAGTGACGGAGGGAGAATCTGTTGCTTTAGATCCCTGTGAAGTAAAAAACCCCAATGATTTGATGACATGGTATTTTAATAGCATGTATATGGCCAAAGTCAATAGAGATCTCAGTTACATCTGTACAGACAATCAGTGTACTGAGAGATTCAGAGACAGACTGAAGCTGGATCATCAGACTGGATCTCTGACCATCATGAACATCAGAACCACAGACTCTGGACTTTATCAACTACAGATCAACAGCAGCAGATTCAGCATCACCAGGAGCTTCAGTGTTACTGTCTTTGGTGTTACCGTTACTGGTGAGTGAAACGTAGGCCTCACCAATGACTCCATCTATCAAATGTCTGTCCGTATCAAACAACTGTTCACTGAACGTATAAATGTTTAAATATCAAAGTATTGGAGTTGATTAACAGTCGATCTCTTGTAATAATGATTGTCTGTCTTTAGGTGGTTCAGATCCAAGGCCAGCTTCAGCTGCAGAAATATGTGCTGCTGTTATTGGGAGTGTTATTGTAGGTGCTCTGCTGGTGGCTGGTGTGATTTACTGCCTCTACAGAAAATCTACACAAGCTACACAAGATGGCAAGTATTATGTTCAACTAACTGTCCAAGTTGAAATTATGAGATTTATTGTACAAATCTAATCTTTAAAAAGATGTTCAAGTATGTGTTTCTATCTTAATTGATCAAATTAAGAATGTGTTGTTATTGATCAAACAGGAGCTGCAGAGCCACACAGTGATCAGCAGGTAAGATACAGTGAGCACAGAATCTGGCTTTGAATTTATAACATTGAGATCAAGTGGTGTGTATCTGTGTGTTTCATTCTGAAATAATTACATAGAAACACTAATAATACCTGACTAATGTGAAAGAGCACTGCTCTTTGCTGTTTTACTGCCGAAAAAAACTTGTTTACATTCAGAAAATATTATCTTTCTTTTTATGTGATAATCAGAATGGGATTCAAAAGCAAGATGGGATGGCCTCTGAACCAGTCCTCGGTCGATCATTGTCCACTGATGACGGGACATCCCCTAATCACGATGGTGCTTCATCAGGGGCTAATGGGACATTAGAGTTACATCATTTAAATAATTCCACTGAAAGGGAACATAACGAGAAAGAAGATGAGAAATGATAAAGGGGAACTGGAAGAAGATTGGCTGAAGTTCTCATCACTCACAGAGAAATATTGCCATGATACCAGCACTTGAAGTTTATGTCATTATTTAAATGGCTTTGTTAACTCTAAACGGGTGTTTTTATTATTTATTGATTTTTATTGTATTTTATCAGGAATTCTTGAGAAATGAATTCAAAGTCCACAATGATGTTTGATCGTTTGGTTAACAAAGTGTGATTAGAAAGGTGGTTCAAATCCAGCAAAGTTTTACCCATGTATATCATCATTGTGTCGATCAAACTTTATATCTCAGGAACTGAATTGGTAGTACAGTAACTGCCCTGAAAGACACTGTGGAGAGAAGCAAATACAAAATGACAAATGTGTTTTATAATTCAGTTTTTTCAAGGCTAATTGCAACGTGTAAAAGAAAAATGTTGTTTTATACACTATAATAGTATGTGACTTACAAGCTGCTCCTCAAACGGTTTACTGGTGTTCAGCATCTGAATCACGTTTTATTTTTTTTTATCACATTTAATGTTTAGTGATAGAAAATGACATTTGTAATGTCTTATAGATTTCAAATGTTTGCTAAATCCACTGAACGTCTTCTGTCTGGAAATGTGTTCTGCCACTTGAGATTCTGATTAGGTTTTTGACTGCCAAGTTTGTGCATTTGATGCCAGGAGGAATATGGAGACCTGTAGGTGATTGAAGGTGAATGTTCATTCTTTCAAATGATCTTTTTTCTTATATTTCTTAACTTTCTCAGTTTTTAAAGCATGCTGAGCTGTGCTGTATTCATTGTCATTTCATATAATTTAATAATTTTCCCATTTTGTTTGATTTGCAGAACGTCATCACTGTGATGGAAATAATCGCCTGCACTTGATCAAGAAAAGTTAACCCTAAGGTTGTGGGCTCAAGTCTCGGACCGGCAATACCACAACTTAGGTGTCCTTGGCAAGGCACCGAACCCCCAATTGCTCCCTGGGTGCCGCAGCGTAAATGATGAACACTGCTCCGGGTGTGTGTTCATGGTGTGTGTATGGGCACTTTGGATGGATTAGATGCAGAGCACGAGTTCTGAGTATTTCAGTTCACTTGACTTATAACTGGTGCCTCTTTTTGTAATGAAAATTTTGTAAGAAATTCTGTGTCCAAGCTGAAGTATTAAAAAACTCATTAAAAGCTCAAAACAGGAGCTCAGTAAAAGACAATAGTTTTTTTTGTTTTGTTTAACCTGTGAATTAATAAAGTTTTGCCTATATAAAGTCTATTTTCTTGCAATGGGGGGGAAAACGTGAAAGATCTGTATGTTCATATGACAAATGTAATAAAAACATGCTGGTCCTTCAATTTCAAATATAATCCTATATGTTACCCCCATTAGCTTATGATGCTTTCAAATCCCACGATGGTGCTGAAAACTGTGATGCTGTTTAATTACGGATACGTTTTCTCAAACAACCAACAGATGGCGCCCTTTATCTCTTAAATCTATCGTAAACGTTAATAGGACATCGTAATCTATATGCAGATATGGACAATATTTTGATAAAATGATTCAAATATTCTTTTAATTACTTCTGAATACTTTGTAATTTGTATTTTTATTTATTAAAAACGCTTTTGCATTTAAATCCTTTGAGAGAATTATGTCTAAGTGCCTGTTCTAAGTGAATATAAACAGCTGGGAGAATGACTGATCAATATATTGGTTCAGTGTATACGTCTTAAAGTGACAGCAGCCTAACATAGGCTGTTCTACTGTGAGATGTATTTATTGTTTCATGAATTCCAAAGGGCAAAGATTCATCTGGTTGATGTGACCTGTTAGCCCCTACTGTTAGATAATGTAATTAAACTATTATTTGTTTCACCAGTGATGCATTTGAGAAGGCTTGAAAATATATAAAATAAGTGTTTTACCCATCTACTGAAAGCGTTTTAAAAGAGTGATTATCCAATGGCATTATGGCTATAAACAACTTTGAATTAGTGAATTGTATATGGATTGAATTCCTTTACATTTTCACACTCTAAACTGACATTTTTTTTTTTTTTTTTACTATTCGACATCAGCACCATTGTGTCACTGGAAAACAAAGTTTGTAAGCAGCATTGCTACCTTTTATTTGTCTTTAAAACTGATGAAAACTAAAAGAAATAGCAGTCATCAAACATATATTGTAATTCATATTGCATTTAATCTTAAAATGACCAGACATTGACAAAAAAAGAAAATACAATATTTAAAATGAACTTTAAAATGAGAAAAGGTATGAATAAATGTATTTTTTTTTTCTGTAGAGAAGTCAAATGGTGTTATGCGAGCATGAATGGAAAAAGCCCTTCAACCACATGCTATTCACAGACATGCTACTTACACCTCAGACACAGTCTCAAACTGACATAAGACACAAACGTCTAGCAGTTCATTCTCACGAAAACACTTTGTCTAACAGATCAAAACACATTTCTGTACAGATGTGAATAAATTAATAAAACATGGTCTTCACCTATGAGTATTGTGCATCTGATTCAAAAAAACGTTTTTCTAACAAATCTTGCCAGTTAATTTTTTTATTTTATTTCGACTATCATTTTTTTATTACAACGTTATTATTTTGCTCTTAAACACTGTTTGAGATTGCATAAAAAAACAGAAAATAACTCCATATTCAAATCCCTCAAGATGATCCAGCTGCATATCCTTATGATGCTACATGTGGTCATTCACACTAATCCCAAAACGCAACTATAAACTCGGAGGTTGTCGGAGGCCACACAGTTCCATCTTCTTAGAAAATATATTTAAGTTTGATCATTTTTTCTTGTTGACAGATGCATATACCACATGTACTTCCTCTGTATTCTCTTTCTGTAAAAAAAAAATAAATAATGCACAACAACATAATAATGATAATAATATCTAATAAAAGTATCTTCTTTATCTTGAAATAAAATGTATTTATCATGCTGGCATGCCCTATTGCTAACTACCTAAATTTAACATACATTGTTTGTTCAAACTGACTTGCTACACACCTTGTTGGCAGAGACTATTTACACTAACTCCGCCCACCAACCTGTGGTTTGACTAGACAACACTATAAATATAGATACCAAGCAACAGTTCCAGTGACATGTGCATAGGTCAGTGTTTTTGATTCGATTCAACCGAGTTTGAATCCACCTTGTGCAGAACTCATCTTCTCCCTTTTCACATCTCAGATCACATTGTAAAGGCATATATTTTCAATAAAAATGAAGGAAATAATTGAAAAGTTGAAAATTAAATATTGGGTAGGGTAAGGATAGGTTTTATTGTTTATTGTTCCAATAATGAGGCACCCATTTAATAATTTGAATTTAAAAAAAATTATACTTCACACTCAATGCGTATTATTGCTTACTGTTTTATAATGTACTACAATACTGATGCACAGCCATTTGCCACTGTTTGCCGTTAGTAGTATAAATATAGCAGAAAATATATGCTATTAGTATTTTCACTTAGAGTTAAATGGTTACTCCACCTGTAAAAGCTTTGTTCATCAGAACAAAATGTAAAACTGGATGAAATCCAGAAGGCTTGTGACTGTCCCATAGACTGCCAAGTAAAATACACTGTCACTGTCTAGGAAAGTATGAAATACATCGTCAGAATAGTTCATCTCCCATCAGTGGTTCGATCTGAATGTTATGAAGTGACAAGAAAAACTTTTTGTATGTGAAGCTAACTTAATAACATTACAGTTGAATCACTGATGGCAGATGGAATATTTTGATGATATATTTCATACTTTTCTGGGCGTTTAGATTATTACTTGGCAGTCAATGGGGCAGTCTCAAGCCTCTCGGTTTTCATCCAAAATATCTTTAATAGTGTTCTGAAGACTAACAAAGCTTTTACGGGTTTGGAACGACATGGGGGTGATTAATGACAATTTTCATTTTGGGGTGGAGTAACCCTTTATTAGCATCTAATTGCAATTTACACTCAGTGCAAATAATTGAAAATAATTTCTAATTTGAAATAATTGAAAAGTTGAAAATAAAATATTGGGTAGGGTAAGTATAGGTTTTATTGTTTATTGTTCCAATAATGAGGCACCCATTTAATAATTTAAATACAAAAATTATACTTCACACTCAATGTGTCAAGAAAAAAGAAGTTCACAAACATCCATACCTGCTGAAATGACACAGAGATATTTAACAGGAATAAATAATTATCTTACCGATTTAAGTGAATTTCTTTTGTAGAACAATGGTTCAGTGTAATTGACCTCTTCAGGAGTTTCAACTGTTAAAAAAAAATAGATGTATTAAAACTAAATTAAATCCTACTGGCAAGCTAAACAGAAGTCGTCATGATGTTTTAATGACAAAATTTAAAGGGGGGTGAAATGCTCGTTTTCACTCAATATCCTGTTAATCTTGAGTACCTATAGAGTAGTACTGCATCCTTCATAACTCCAAAAAGTCTTTAGTTTTATTATATTTATAAGAGAAAGATAGTCTGTACCGATTTTTCCCGGAAAAACACAACCGGCTGGAGGAGTGACGTGTGGGCGGAGCTAAAGAATCACGAGCGCCAGTAGGCTTTTGCGTTGAGAGCGTCTGGAAGCTGTGACATTACCATGAGGGAAAAACCATCATCCAAAACAAACCATGGCTTACAGTCAGATTCAGTGTATATTTATGATCCAGAATCAGATCCCGAGGCTGAAACTGAACGAGAGCAGCAGCAGCAACGACTCGCTCCTAGCGGGGCTCGAACCCGGGGCTCCGGCATGGGAGGCGGACGCACTAACAAGGAGGCAGAGATATTTGAAGCAGTTTTACTCACCGCCTGCGGTTCCAACACACGACCATGACCCTTTTTCATTGGGATTGCATCATCCTTAAGAAATAAACGATACGCAAATCCGTCGTCAAACTGGGCCTTGTTTGTAAAACAAGCATCTTCGAAATGCAGGGAACAAACACAAACACTTGCTCAGCTCCGTTGATGCTCTGTAAAAATAAACTCCATCCACTGGTCCCTTAATGCTGTTTTTTTTTTGGTAATCTGTGCAGGGTTGTCTTGCCCTGGCAACCAAAAACACACTTCTTTTGTTACATTTCGCGACGCTCTTGCTCTGATCAGTGAATGCCTGTGCTCTCTCAGTGCTCTGCTATACGGGAGTGCGCGCTCTTCCGGCAGACGTGCCCTTAGGACCCATATAAGGAAATTCCGCTCCATCTAACGTCACACAGAGCCATACTCGAAAAAAACTTTCCGAAACTTGTGACAAACCGGAAGGAGTATTTTGGGAACAAAAATACTCCTTCAAACGTACAATTTAATTTTTGAAACTTTGTCCATGTTTAGCATGGGAATCCAACTCTTTAACAGTGTAAAAAACTCAGTTTGCATGAAATAGCATTTCACCCCCCCCCCCCTTTAAGAGGAGCAGGCTCAATTTATCAACTTAACTAGCATGATAGTAAATATCTATACAGCCAAGTTACAGCTGTCCCGTGACAGTTCTCCGGCATCTCACCTCCACTCCGACTATTCTCATCCCAGATTGGGATATAGTGGAGTTTTCTGGGTTCAGGCTAAAGTCTAAGCTCAGAGCCCTCCCCACACAATATGCTAAATATGCATACTATTTGCTAAATCTGATCGCATATACAGGTGCTGGTCATATAATTAGAAAATCATCAAAAAGTTGATTTCACTAATTCAAAAAGTTAAACTTGTATATTATATTTATTCATTACACACAGACTGGTATATTTCAAATGTTTATTTCTTTAAATTTGTATGATTATAATTGACAACTAAGGAAAATCCCAAATTCAGTATCTCAGAAAATTTAAGTTCAATATTGAAGACACCTCAGCTAATTAACTCAAATCACCTGTAAAGGCCTTGAAATGGTCTCTCAGTCTAGTTGTGTAGGCTACACAATAATGGAAAAGACTGCTGACTCGACAGTTGTCCAAGAGACGACCATTGACACTTTGCACAAGGAGGGCAAGACACAAAAGGTCATTGCAAAAGAGGCTGACTGTTCACAGAGTTCTGTATCCAAGCACATTAATAGAGAGGCGAAGGGAAGGAAAAGAGGTGGTATAAAAAAAAATACTGCACCCTGGAGAGGATTGTGAAACAAAACCCATTCAAAAATGTGGGGGAGATTCACAAAGAGTGGACTGCAGCTGGAGTCAGTGCTTCAAGGACCACTACACACAGATGTATGCAAGACATGGGTTTCAGCTGTCGCATTCCTTGTGTCAAGCCACTCTTGAAAAACAGACAGCGTCAAAAGCGTCTCAAGACAAAAAGGACTGGACTGCTGCTGAGTGGTCCAAAGTTATGTTCTCTGATTAAAGTAAATTTTGCATTTCCTTTGGAAATCAGGGTCCTAGCCGTATATATAGTTTTTTTTTTTTTTTTTGTAGCGAATCAACTAGATTAAGATGGATTACCATTAAAAACATGCCATTAACTTGCTAATCAGGCTAGGAACATGCTTTTAAAGCGGTTTCTGCCACTGTCACACTGTTCTTTGCCTATGTTTTTTTTTTTAACTGAATCAACTGGTTTTAGCTGGATTAGCATACAAACACACTAACAACATGCTAATATTTTTGCTTATGCTGGAAACAAGATAACATGCTAGTTACTCGCTAATCATGCTAATGATATGTTAGTCATTTGGTAGTCATGCTAGCAATATGTCAGTCACTTGCTAGTAATGCTAACAACATGCTAGTAACTTGCTAATCGTGCTAGCAACATGATATTCACTTGGAAATCTTGCTAAAGACATGCAAGACACTTGCTAATCATGCTAGAAACATGCTAGCAAAATGCTAGTCACCTGCTAATCATGCTGAAAGCAAGTTAATGACATGATAGTAACTTGTTAATCATTCTAGCAACATGCAAGTTTCTTGTCTATGTATCTATCTGTCCATTTATCTATTTATTTTTCTGATAGTTTGTATTGCCTTCAAAACTTTAAAACTATTTTAAGTTAACCCTCAAACTTTAAGCTTTTAAAACTACTTCAAACTTTCTGTCAAGGCTTTTTCAAGGTAACTTAAAGTTTGTCTACAGACTTTACTATCTAGTTATTATTGTGGAATCAAGAGTTAATTTTGACAGCAAATTTTGATTTAGGTGCGTTCATAGTCTTTTGACTAAAATGCCAATTCCTTTTGCTTTAGTTTTAGTCAACTACATATCATAAGATTTTAGTTGACTATCATAAGATTTTAGTCAACTAAATCTACAGTAAGTTTAGTCTGCTAAATCTAATGGGTTTTCAAATTAACTAGGTTTTATATTAAGGTTTTATCATGAGACACATTTAACTGCGGTGACAAAAAAATGCCTTAATGTTTGAATTAAATAAAACCACTTCTAATAAACAAGGAGAACATGGTCTTTTCAATGAAATACAAATTTTTATTTGTAATTATTCTAATTTTGCATTATTCATAACAAATAGCAAATAAATAAGCCTGCTCTCCCTTTAAAACCAGATACATGGATGCAATGTGCTGATACACGTCCAATATTCTCCCAACTATTAATAGTTCACATAAAACATAACCGAGTGCATTTACTTGAATACTTGTCAAAACAGAAAATAGGCAATAATTTTTTGCATATTTCTCCGTTCCGGAGAAGCGAAATAGTACTTGTGTGCTGTGTGAGATACATTTACATTTACTCATTTATGCCGCGTTTCCACCGAAATTACCCGGAACATTTGTACCAGGAACTTTTTCCCCCCAGACCTGTTGCTTTCTGCGTTTCCACCGCGGTGTAAAGTACCGGGAAGATTAGGCGAATAGACTGATGACGTAGGTCTGCGCACGTTTCTCAATACAAAGTACCGATGATTTAAAAAAAACAAAAAGTACGATGATTTTGGACGTGTATCATCGGTAGTTAGTTCAGACTTTGTGCATTCGACTGGGGAGTGTGATGTCAGCGACGACGCGAATCCTGTAATTTTCCTCTCTGTATATTTACAATAAAACGAAATAGGATATCAAATACCACTGCCTCCTTTGGTTTTCATTTAAGCATAATAACAGCTGCAGAAATTTAATTAGTTCAGGCATATGTGTATATGCAGCCATTACAATGAAACGAAATATTATATAAATTTGCCTTTTTTATTTTCATTTTAACATATAGATAAATTGAAAACAGACCAAAGATAACCTGTTAAGATTTACCCCGCAGCTGAACTATATTTTATGTTTAACCACTAAAGAGACATCAGAGCCAGCGGCACATATCAAAAGGTCTAGCCAAGGTGAAGCTGCTTCTCGGCGGATAGATGATCACTGAGCTCCCATTGATCATGTCGCCGACATCGGCGAAATTTTTTTTTAAATAGGCGCTGTCTTTATAAATAAACCACAGATTTGAGTTTTAAACAACTATATTCTCGCCTGAAATACTTTTAAAATTACATTTCATGACACAATAACAGTAATATTTGAAAATGATCAGAATAAATGGTCTTTGAACTCAACCAATGCTGCGTGAACTCAGATGGCTTTGGCTACTGCAATTTTCCTCTCTGTATATTTACAATAAAACGAAATAGGATATCAAATACCACTGCCTCCTTTCGTTTTCATTTAAACATAATAACAGCTGTAGAAATGTACTTAGTTCAGGGATATGTGCATATATACAGCCATTACAATGAAACGAAATATTATATAGACTTGCCTTTTTTATTTTCATTTTAATATAGATAAACTGAATACAGACCAAAGAAAACCTGTTAGATTTACCCCGCAGCTGAATTATATTTTATGTTTAACCACTAAAGACACATCAGAGCCAGCGGCACATATCAGAAGGTCTGTCCAAGGTGAAGCTGCTTCTCGGCGGATAGATGATCACTGAGCTCCCGCTGATCGTGTGGAGGTCACCATCTCCGAGATCAGCGAAACATTTTTAAATAGGCGCTGTCTTTATTAATAAACCACAGATTTGAGTTTTAAACAACTACATTCTCGCCTGAAATACTTTTAAAATTACATTTCATTACACATTAACAGTAATATTTTGAAAATGTTGATCCGAATAAATGGTGGTTAAACTCAACCAATGCTGCTCAAACTCAACCAATCAGGATGTTTAGCGCCAAAGTCCCGCCCCCGAAAGTTCTGGAACTTTGAAAAAGTACCACCTTGCTAGCAGGGACTTTGAGCGGTATTTTTTTACCCGGAACTTTATTTAGTTCCTGGTTCCTGCGGTGGAAACACACCAAATACCAGGCCAGAGTCCCTAGTCCTGGGTAAAGTTCCTGCGGTGGAAACGCGGCATTAGCAGACGCTTTTATCCAAAGCCACTTACAAATGAGAACAATAGAAGCTATCAGACCAACAAGAGAACAACAACATTATAATACAAGTGTACTGCATTTGTGTGTGTGCTCAGGAAACCGGACCGAATTGAGTTCTCTTTTGCGCCGTCAGATTTATCCATATGTCTGCTCTTCTTACTCCCAGATATCAACATTTTTGTTAATTAGACGTGCAGCAAGTGTATGTTAGCTTATGTCCTGCCAGTTCATATGTACGCATCTAATCTCGCAACCATGCAGTGGATTCTTTACGAACGAATCTCTTCCCAGATTGTCCATCCCGAACATTTACGTCTCATTTTTATTAGTTGACTAAAATTTCAGTAGATTTGTCAAAGTTTCTGTCATTCAGAACAAATTTTAGTTGGTCATGGTCTCATTTCCATGGCACAAGCTGTTTGTTTAATATGCATATGCAGCCAATGAGCTTACTGCCTTGCATTTCTGTGGCTGGCTAGCTTTCAGTTGAGATTCCTGCAGCACCCTTTCAGAGCTTATCTGAAACCCTTTACCTTCCCCAACTCCACCTGTATAGATCTGCTATGGTTTATTTTATATGCTGTTTGTGCAGCAGCAGGATGTCTTAAATACTCACGGCACCATTATCGCCATATGCATTGACAGTAGCAAGTTCCGGTACTTGCTTGCAGAAGTAGCAATAATCTACAGCTACAACATTATCCAACAGCAGCAGCAATTCAGCAGCAGCATACCAGATCTATTCCACCAAGACTAATTACATTAACATCACATCCATCACCATGCTAAAATCTTCAAGAGTTATCATGATTGAAATTATTTATTCAAATGGTAACTATCAATTGACTTTTAACAATATATTTTCAAATTGTTATTTATTATAATACTTACTAAAAAAAATATTACTCAATACTTGCCTTCTCTGTCAATTTTTCTACATTTCTTGCAGATGCAGAAGATCCCAACTACAGCTACAGTTAACAGAGGTCCAGCAGCAGAGAGCAGCACTGTGTAAAACAAGAGTATGCCCTTATCTGTAAAGGAAAAAAAATAAAAATAAATAAATAAATATATATATATATATATATATATATATATATATATATATATATATATATATATATATATATATATATATATATATATATATATATATATGAAGAGTTCAGATGCAAAAACCTCTAAGTGCCATCTGAAATTTTCATCTAAAATTTGAATTTGTAATAAGCTCCTATGCTTAGGTTGAGTCATTTTACTTTAATGGCAATGTGCAGGTCCTTTTCCGGGCTATTAAAGTGAAATAACTGGACATAAATATAGGAGCCTGAAAAAATTCCTAATTTTAGATGAAAATTTCAGATGGCATTTAGAGGTTTTTGCATCTGAACTCTTCATATATATATATTAGTGCTGTCAAAATTAGCGCGTTAACGCATTCGATTAATTTAAAATATTTAACTCGTTAAAAAAAAAATAACGCAATTAACGCGGTTGCAGTTTTTTTTATTTCCAGTTGTGGCCTATGTGTGTTCAACGTGCAAAGAAATATGGATAAGACCAAGGAAGGACTTTTAGACGGAAAGTTTCAGTATAAAACTCTGCCGGATTACTCTTCAGTCTGCCAAAAGAAACATTACTCTTCATTTAGTCTGCCACAAGAAACAGCAACATTAAAATCATGAACTCAAATGTCATTGTTTAAAAAACAAAAAAACAATGACTGTAACAGTGCGTAAATCAGACCTTTCTGTAACGCTAACGTTAATAAGCTTAAACGAAAATAAACTAAATAATTGTGTAGCGGAGTATTTTTTGTACACAGTGCCGCGAACTGTCAATCACTCCTGTGCGCGTGCATCACTGTCCTCCTCAGCTGCAGCAACATGCGCTCTCTCTCTTCATCAAGCTTTAAAACAAAAAGGGGACAAAAAGATCATATTGTCTTTGTGCATAAGCTATAGATTAATTAGATAAATGAATATCTAAATTTGTGCCTTGCCGTCTACGGTATTTTTTTAGAACTTAGAAAAAAGATGCTGCAGCCAATGAACAGCCAGCGGGGGCTGCAGGACGACTCAACCTCCGCAGACAGTTTTTAATGTTTATCAGACAATAAATACTCAAGATTTTGCTTTAGTATAACTCACAACGAGTTTCACACACCTTCTCCGGCCACGATGAGTTGTTGACACTTAACAGTGGGAAAAGCGACACATGCGCTATTCACTTGTATAACTTAAGGGTGAATGGGTAATGTAGTTTCTGCTCTGGGTGGGATGAATTAGGAAGCTTGCATTGTGAAGGGCGCTCTGAAAATCGGCAGTGCAGGTAAAAGATTAAAACCTCTATTAAAACAGATGTCCAAATGAGCGTACCGGTACGCTACAAGCACGTTCTGGGCGCACGGAGAGGTGGCGGTACGCTCAAGAGCTATATTTGGAAGTGGCGGTACTGAGTACCGGTGCGTACTGGCCCACTTAAAGCACTGGCAATGACTATACTTTGGAATTTTTTTTCAGTCCACTTAGAATTCAACATGGAAATCATTTTTGTTTTTTATTGGCATTGATTGTTTTGAAATTCAAATGGTACTTACATGCCTGTGTTTTTATTTCTGTAATAAATATGGCTTTCAAGCCAACAGTTAATTTGGAGGATATTGATGGTTTATTGCAGGTATGTTGTTTACATGAGAAAATCTGTGTTACAAGTTAAACAAAAATTCCAATAAACAATCATATTTTGAATTTAAATAGTTTCTTTGTCTTGAGTTTACCTTAATTATTTACATTTTACATTTACATATCCAAAAAGTTTCAGTCTTTTAATTGCGATTAATCGCGATTAATTTTAAAAAATTGTGCGATTAATTAGTTAATTTTTTTTAATCGATTGACAGCACTAATATATATATATATATATATATATATAAGTCAGTATGACGAAATCTGATCTACAACAAACAATGTCAAATATCAGCACTATATAACATGACAGATCAGAACAACAGATTAGTTAATCAATGTTAATATCACCATCATACCTGAACATGGCTGACAGAGTGTGCTGATGTCCAGATGTTGAGTCTGATTAGTTAATGATTGACAGAGTTGAGTGATGTCCAGATGTGTGGTCTGGTTTGTGATGGGATTGTTGATCACACAGCTGTAGCTGTTTTTCTCCTGATATTCCACCTCCAGAGGTAGAGAGAGACTGATGCTGAGATCAGACACACTGATGCTGGACAATAAACTGTTTCCTTTGTACCAGGAGAGAGTCACATGACCCACATTCACCACTGAACACAACAGTGAACAATTCTGCTGTGAAGATGATGATGAAGAACAGTCTCTGGTAATTTTAGGAGTGGCAAGATGAGCTGGAAACCATGAAATAAACCGAAATATGGGTAAATCTAAACAACAATGCTATTTTGTGGATTAATGAGTAAATGATAAGCAGTGATTGTGTCCATCATCTCAAACTATAACTACTGCTGTCAAAATTAGCATGTAAATGCAAGTGATTATTATTAATTGTATTTATTTTACTTTATTTTTTCAGTTTAATGGAGTAAAAATATTTGACGCAGTTAACATGGGGCGGGGTCAAGGGTTGGCAACCTCACGCACAACTGCTACTTTCTGGATAGGAATTGCTTTTATTTAGATGCAGAATGTCTTCTTAGTCATGCTCTCTACTTCATCTCCGCAACAGGCGCTAGTCAAACAAGTGCAGATATGGCACAGGTAATTAGGCAGCTTCAATAGAACAAGAGTGAACTGAGGTCAGATGATAATTTGCCATATGTCAGTAAAAACAAATTTCCTGTTCTGTCAGGCATTATTCTTCGCTTATAGCATGTGCTCTTCAATTGCATGCACAAATATTGCAGAGCGCACTGTAGACTATATCTTTTCTTATTAAAGCATAAATGAAACTACAAGCGTGCATGTTAGATCAGTGTCAAATTCAGCAGCAGCAGCTCTTAATGTACAAGCAGCCAAACAATTAGTCACCAGAGGACAGGCAATTAGTCAGCAGAGAAGGTGGCAGCGCATGAGTGTTTGCATAATTCTTCATGTCTTTGTCTGTTGACTAAGTTTTTACTTGCTGTTAGGTAGGATTATTTTGTTTACTTTTATTTCAACTTGTCTTAAGTTTTGATTTGAGCCATTGCCCAGCAATACACTTTTGGGTGTGCTAATTGTTAATTAATTAAAAAGGCGGGCAAAGCTGTTATCACTCAAACTTGTTTAGCTGTGTGTGTTTTTATCTGTTAGATGATGTGGAAGATCTGGTGACTTTACATGCTTATACTTTAACCGGGAAACACTACAGGCGATGCACAGCTTGACTTCAGCATGCAACTGTATTGCTGACAACATTTTGTTAAAATCCCTGCATATCTCCATTTCAAGATGACAATTTCTTCAATTAATCTTTAACAGATGATTTTGGCACATTCTTCACAGACAAAACTAGAACAATCAGCAGTAGTCGGGCTCGGCGCAGTAATATCATCACTCCTGAGAGTGCGAGTTTTAAGGTATTACTGCACAGAGGTCAAATTTCTGCAAAGTTATCTTCCGCCATACATTATGGTTATTTTTTTTTTAATCCGATAGTAATATCACCATGTTTTATTTTTTGCCCACAATTCTTACTTGTGTAACTACTCATCTAACTGTCTTTAAATAGGGAAAACATGGAAGTGTTTGGTGGCTTCTAAATCCATCCCTGTTTGGATCCTAAGGAATGAATGGTGCTCCGTGCACTACAGCAATAGAGTACATTAATTGAGATGGGAAAGGTGCTTATCAACTTGTCTAAGTTGAGGAAAGAACATATTGGAATATGGAAAAACAGTGGCATCTTCCTTTAATGAGCCATGGGTGTTTTGGGCATAATGTGCAATAAACCGGATTATCAGAGAGTCTTCAGAGTGTATGTGCAATTTGTGAATGCTCCACTTAAAAAAAAATAACAACAACAACTGCACCATTGATTTTAGACCAGGTATTAGTTGGTCAATGGCGCAATCATTTTTCAGTTGCCTCAAAATAGCAATGCATCAACAATGTGCCCAAACACACCTCATTTACAGATCAGCACACCCATGAGTGCACAGACAGGTGCAAGTGCATTTGCTATTCATGAAAATGATAAATGTGTCATGCTGAAACTAGCAAAAAAAAAATTGCGTCGCAACTGGCGATCCATTGCGCCGGGTGGAAGGCCCACTGAATGTGAAAATTATTGCAATATAAGTTTAAAAACTTTGAATTCTTAACTAACATTAAAGTTTTTGAATATACTATTTTATTTTATTTTTATATATAAATTGGACAAAAAATGCATTATATATATTTTTTTTAAATTGACAGCACTAACTATAACAATGCAACAATTCAATCCCAAGCTATTAACACAAGGAAAAATTGTGTTTTTACTCACCATAGACAGAAACGCTGAATGTTTTTGATGACCACATAGGTCCATTTATCTCTAGTTTATAATCTCCAGCGTGTTGAGTTGTGATGTTTGTGATGGTCAGAGATCCAGTTTGATTATCCAGCTTCAGTCGGTCTTTGAATCTCCCATCAGGAACATCATATTGGAAGGAGATTTGCTTCTCAATGCTGATTTTAGCTATGAGAGACATTTCAGCTCCAAATTTCCACAGTATGTCATCGTCTTCATGAGTTTGAGTAACAGAAGTGTGCAAAGTGACAGAATCTCCCTCCATCACTGACACTGACTGGATTTCATTTGTTTCTGCACCAAAGACACCTGATGAACATGAAGAGGTTTTCAGATTAATGCTCTTGTTGGTGTATAAAACTTGACATTATTTGTAACTTTAGCAGCAGACACGTAACTTAATGAAGTCATATATGAACAAACAGATGTGCACGAATCAATTTGATCAGCAGTAGAGCAATAAATTATATGATAAATTAAATGCAACTTGAAAGTACAAGTTTTAAAATGTTGGATATATTCCAAACATTATGTATTGTTAAATTTCTATGATGTTAATAGAGGTTTATGATTACTGCAGAAATAATGAATTATTTCAATTACAGTTTAGAAATGTTTAGATGATTTGCAATTGTAAACACTGAAATTAAGATTTCTTAAACAAAAAGAGGGATTTAATAAATGTAATTTGAACCACAGCAGGACCTTATTACTCCGAAATGTAAATGAAACAAATATATTTGGAGAATAATAACTTACCAATCAGACACCAGCAGGACAAATGAAAAAAAACAAGCATGTGAAACATCATCATTCAGTGAATAAGATCTTATTAGCCAGCGATGAATACACAACTGATCTAAAGAAACAACAGATCTAATGTGAATCCTCCCACGACACAGTTTGACCCTCCTAATGCAAATGCACACACTCCGTTATATAGTTCCGATATAGTATACGATATATAGACTTCATTTCATAGTAAAATAAACTTTTTTTTTTTATCATTTTCATAAATTGCAAGAAAGAAAGTATTGCAATTAAGTTACTGCAAGTAAGAAAGTCAAAAAAAAATATCCTGAAAATGTAATCCATTAATCTGTTTTATTTACAATGTCAAAATTCATGAAAAAATAGTCTAGGGTGCGTAGATCAATCAACATCCTAGTGAGGGATCCACACTCGCTTTTAATCTTCTTAATCACTTTTAGATTTATTTTAATTTTAAAGAAAAGAATGATCAAATGTTTCAGCAGTTAGCCTTCTTTAGTGAATCATTACAATGCCCCAAAAATAATAATAATAAAATAACAAAAATTCAATGTAGAGCCTAAACTTTATGGATTTAAAAATGGTTGTCTTTATTTACTCAGCACTCAGTTATAGCATATGTGGAAAAAGTAGTTAAAATTATGAGTGATCACACAGTGCCAGTTTACTGACGTTCATCATCTGAGTCAAAATGAAACCTGCTGCCGTTGTTTTCTTGAGAAATGAGGTTTGATCTGTTGGGTGGACCAACATCTTGTATGTAAAAGTGGCTATTCAGGGCTTGTGTGTTTAGTTTGCAGGCGAAGTTTGTACGTGCCTTCATCTACCGCGACTATGAAAAGCTCTGCATTTTAATCTACAGAACACGATACTGCAATTGGTTCAGAAGCAAAGCAGAAACAATTATATTTATACATTTTATCATATAATTTAACATTTTTAGGAATGGAAACTTCTTATTTGGAAATATCAAGTAAAAAAAAAAAAAAAACTTCTGTTGAGAGTTCCCCTTATAATATACAATATTCAGTCATTTTACAGCTTAAAATGAAATTTTAAAATTGAATACTGCAACTGTATAATGTAGTAAATAAGAGACTATGTGAACTTTACACCCTCACTACCAGGAGCAGAAAGTTCCCGACTTGACGTGTTGGTTTTCAACTCCGTCCTGACTGCTGTCTGCTAATCTGGTTGACCACCTTCTGTAGCCGTGGTTCAAGTCGAACACAACTACTGACAGTCAGGTCACATAGGTCAGGGCAAATCAAATTTGCTCTCTGAATGATTGCTGTATAACACTCCTTATAAAAATGTCTGCATGTATAATTAAGTTTAGACAGTTTGTAAGAATGTTTAGCATCCGTGGTAAGAAAATGATCGCTGCAAGACACTGTTATGTTAATCGAGTGGGAAGTTGCATACAATCGTGAGTTTCTGTTCGAAGTTGGCAGAACCACATTTTAATTAAAATTGTGGCTAAAGTGCCACAAGTGGCGTGAGAGGAAGCAGAAGAGAGGTAAGCATGGAGGTTTTCCGGGCTAGGCTAATGGCTAACCCACACAAGCCAGCTATCCCCAACTGCAGGCTTTGTGTTTACATCAGTGATGTGTGGTGCCATGATGCTGTTGTGGTCTGCAGACACTGCTCACCCCTCGTGGATATTGAGATTATTAAGTGCCGGCCGTTCTATCTACCAAAGGAGTATACTGCTTGTTGCTATATACATCTCTCTCAGCTCCAATAACAACAGGAGTGAAGCACTCCGTGAACTGTACTAGCACATCAGTGAGCAGCAGAGAGCCAACCCTGATGCTTTTTTCTAATCTTGGCTGGGTATTTCAACCATGCTGACTTAAGAGTGTGTTCCCAAAAAAACACCAACACATATAGGGCTTGGGAAACTATGTCACTGCGCATTGCATTCTGGGTAGTCGCGGCCATTTTTTGGGACACGCTTATCAGTAAAAGTGAAAGTGACATGACATACAGATCAAGTGTAAGATTACATATAAAGAAAAACTCAACAAGGAAGCAAAGATGCGGTATTTAGAAAAAAATCAAGACAATCAACGAACTCAATCTGCACGAACACAAAGAGTGGTCGGATGATCTTAAAGAGCTGCCGCTCGTAACCTTCCCCAATGTGTTTTCTTACCTTGTTTGTAGTGTCAGAGCGTACACCTCTGATCAGTTTAAAAATGATAAATCTCTGGAGTCTCACCTGCAATTTACAAATGGATGGGTGCAGAACCTACAAATTTTCCGCGTCAACGAGCAAGTTACACGGCCCCTTTACTTTTTAATATGCGTTATTGTAAGCTGTACAAATTAACCTCAGTGTGTTATGATGCACAAATAAAGAGATACAGAATTGATCAATTTTGCCGTTTATTATTGTAACAGGTGGTAGGTGCAATATGCATAACACTGATAATGCAGGAGATGTGGTTCATGCATAGGTAACATTTAATGTAAGTCTGTCAAATCGATTAATCACATCCAAAAAAAAGTTTATATAACGTACATTTATGTATATTTATATATATATATATATATATATATATAAATGCACATACAGTGCTCAGCATAAATGAGCACACCCCCTTTAAAAAGTACAAATTCAATCAGTAGCTCAATGAACAAAAGAACAATTTCCAAACTTTCACCAAGGCTGAGTTTTATTGAACAATTATTTAACTCCATAACATGAAATTAAAGGTTAATAATCTAACTTAGATCACAAAATCTTCAGTTTTACTCAAATTAGTTGAAGCAAAAATGAATACACCCCACAACAAAAACTACTAAATCTAGTATTTTGTATGAGCACCGTGATTTTTAAGGACAGCACCAAGTCTTCTTCCAAGGCGACATATTGCAACATCTATCTTTTTCCATTCTTCAAGAATAATCTCTTTTAGAGCCTGGATGCTGGATGGAGAGTGATTCTCAACTTGTCGCTTCAGAATTCCCCACAGGTGTTCGATTGGGTTCAGATCAGGAGACATACTTGGCCATTCAATCACCTTCACCCGGTTCTTCTTCAGAAATGCAACAGTAGCTTTAGATGTGTGTTTTGGATCGTTGTCGTGTTGGAAAAGTGCACGACGACCAAGTGCACGGAGTGATGGCAGCATCTTCTCCTTCAGTATAGAGCAGTAGATTGTTGAGTTCATGATACCATCAATGAAGTGCAGCTCCCCAAAACTAGCAGCACTCATGCAGCCCCACATAAGGACACTGCCACCACCATGTTTCACTGTAGGCACCATGCATTTTTCTTTGAAATCCTCACCCTTACGACGCCATACAGTTTTTAAACCATTAGTTCCAAAAACAGTGATCTTTGTCTCATCACTCCAGAGTATAGAGTCCCAGTAGTCTTCATCTTTTTCAGCATGGGCCCTAGCAAATTCTAGGCGTGCTTTTTTTGTGCATGGGTTTCAGGAGAGGCTTCCTTCGTGGACGATACCCATGCATGCCATTCCTCTGCAGTGTACGTCGTATGGTGTGACGGGAAACGGTCACTCAAGTTTGGCTTTCTACTGCTTTAGCTAACTGCAGTGAATTTGCATGGCGATTTTCTTCAACCCTTCTCATCAGAAGACGCTCCTGTCGAGATGTTAACTTCCGTGGATGGCCTGGACGTCTCTGTAAGATGGTTGCACTTCCATCTTTCTTAAATTTTTGGATCACTTTTGCTACAGTATTTTGACTGATATGTAAAGCTTTGCTGATCTTCTTGTAGCCCTCACCTTTTTTGTGTAAAGAGATTATTTCCTTTCTCAGATTTTGTGACATTTCTTTTCCATGGGGAGCCATTGCTGACAGCATGAAATGGGAAGGGCTTTTCTTTAAGTAATGCCCTTTTAAAGTCACCTGTCTGCTGGACACCTCTTAAATGAATCATTAGACTCACCTGTGGTTGAATGCCTGTTAATTAGAATTTTGTAGTCTTAAGTGTAGCTTTTCTCCTAAGACTATAATTTGGGTGTACTCATTTTTGCAACATGGGCTTGAATTAATTTGTTAGGAAAATCACTTTTTTGTGTGTGCAAATTAACAAATATAGTT
Source organism: Carassius gibelio (assembly GCF_023724105.1). Lineage (NCBI taxonomy): Eukaryota > Metazoa > Chordata > Actinopteri > Cypriniformes > Cyprinidae > Carassius > Carassius gibelio. The sequence continues at coordinate 13,452,253 of NC_068417.1, read as the reverse complement.
TGCAATCAATGGCCCACATTTGTGGGAGTATTTTGTAGTATATTATCTCATAGAAAATGTTGATTCTGAAAGGAAACTAAAGGTTTTCTGACAAATGTAGTGGGGTGTACTCATTTATGCTGAGCACTGTACATACGTGAGTATATATCAGACCAAAGGGACAATCTTTCTTTTCCTTCTTACTGCTGCTAACCAAGCTATGTGACGCCGCTTTGTTAACTCGGAGACCTGAGATCAAGGTGCGGTTTTCCAGCGGGAAAGCTGAAAAATCGCACTCCATTCAAATTATTTTTCCATGCCGGTCATGAGTACGAGTATGGCAGTTAATTACACAACAAGGTTTACCATTGTAACTTATTTTTTAGCTGTAGAGAGCAAACAAAACAGTCTATTATCAATCCAATACAATACATACAGCAGCGTCCGTGTCCTAAAGTCCCAGAATGAATTGCGTTGCTGACATCATGTTCCCAAGCTCTATACTCCCCAACTCGGGGAACAACACTCTGGACTTTGTTTACCCCTCCCCCACCTTGATGCCTCTGACCACATAACTGTCACACCGGTTTCACACTGCAAGCGTGGGCAGTGCATGTTTTTTTTTTTCGGCATGCAAGTTAAGCAATGAGAGTATTCACACCAGCAGGAGCAGCACATGAGCGTCAAGCAGGAGCATTGCGTGAGCAGCAGTGAAACGGGGGTTTCGGTACCGAGTCTATTTTTGCTGTGCTGCTAACACACAGTTAAAGTGACAACACACTTTTCCACTGTGCGACACCAATGTGTCCCTGTACCTCCACCTTGCAAAGTTTCAAAAATGAAAATAGGGAATCGATTTTAACCAAATATGTACACTATTCATTTTAAAATAATTAAACATTAAAAATATAGATGTAACAAAACTCACAAACAAGCAGAAAAAGAAAATAAAGAATTCCGAAAGTACAGTATGCCTTGCGAAAGCTAGACAGGAAATACCAGCAATTTTACACGCATATAAGACCCAGTGACGTCGAAAGCGACCTCTTATGCTGCGTTCACACCAAACGCGAATAGAGCATCGGACGCAAATGATTTCAATGATAAGTCAATGTAAAGACGCGTAGACGCTAATTCGCTTCATTCGCGCATCTAGTTACAGGAGATTCTGAGTTATGAAAAGGACCATTACAAGCTGACAGCGACCGGCTTTTGTGGTGGAAAATTGGCAGTAATACCCCCACCTTGCGCAGCTGTACCGGAGTGTCCCTGGGACATCAGTGCGGTAAGTGCGTCTTCTCAACAGCTGGACATATAGTGAATAAAAAACACTCTGCTCTGGACCCCGAAAATGTTGATCGACTTGTTTTCCTGTCCAATAAATTTGTAATGGCCCTAGCCTTTTTGCGCATTTCATTATGCCTGCATATAGTGCTGTCTAGCCTAAGTGTCGGTTACGATCAATAAAAAAAAAAAAACATGGCCTGTTCTCAAGTCCCTTTAAAGTTTCATTTTTTGAACAGTTGTTTGAAATGGATTGAATGATTATTTAAAATAATCTTGGAGATTTTTGAATTGCCTAAATCATAATTGCAGCCGGGTTGAAGCCTGCAGTGATGTTTTTCTTTTGTTATGGCAGCCGTCTCCTCTGCATATAATTTTTTTTTGCCAATAAATAAGAAATTTTGCTGACTCGTGCGTTTCCAGCGCTCTCTTTACGTTCATCCGTTATTTGACGTTGAAAAAGGAAACGTCTTTTTTTTTAGACATGGAAAATCGATTTTAAAATCGATTCAATGAACACTTATGTCTTAAAAATCGAAAATGATTCTTTCACAAAAGTGACAGCCCTAAAATAAATAAATGCACCTTCTATGGTATGGTGCCTGCAGCGCTTCCTGCCACAAGTCAATCCAATGCATAGTGAGAGCATTTGAGAAGATTGTTGTTCTTTCTCTCCCGCCTCTCCAGGACATTTATGGAACCCATTTAACCCATAAAGCCCACTGAATCACAGGTGATCCCACGCACCCAACACACAGATTCTTCAGTCTGCTGCCATCAGGGAGGAGACTACGGAGTCTCCTGGCCAGGACCAGCAGACTGAAGGACAGCTTCACCCATCAGGCTGTCAGGAAGTTGAACTCCCTGCCCATTTTTTGACCCAGGCACCACTGAACTCTGAACCCCTCTTTTGTCCTTCTTTGTATATTTGTATATCATATTAAATCTTTATCTATCTGTATTTTTATGTTCTACAGTTAGTGTTATATGTATGTACCAAGGGTCTGAGAGTAACCCAATTTCAATTCTCTGTATGTATGTGCTGTACACGTGGAAGAATTAATAATAAAGCTGACTTTGACTTTTCTGCTTGCAAAGGCTTCGCAAAGCAATAGTAGCTGTAATTGCAGTAGTAGAAGCCTGATAACTTTTAAAAAGATACAAACACTAAATGTGCATTAATATAAATAAAGATATTTCACATTCCATTGAATTCAACATCAATATATCAATAAAGCAGATCAAATACATAGGTTTCATTTATAACAAACTATAATGTTGATGAACTTATACCATTCAATTCATGCAATTGTTCTTAAACTTCAACATAAATCAAACAACATCAACTTAGCATCAATCATCATCAGCACTGTGACAAATTCCATCAAACAAAAGCCACGTAATTTAAACACAATACTGACATTTCACACTTCAAAATGTATCCTTGACATCAACATAGATGAAAATGTTAACAATGTTCATACCAGTTGCATCTTCAGGATTGAGCTGAATGGGAGTCTGGCACTGAAGTCCTTCTCCAAACTTTTCACCTCCATGTGCATTTAGAGGTGCAACAGTTCATTGTTCCCCCTGGAAACACGCTCATACATGTTCCATCTCAGCAACCACGCTGCACTGCCCTCTGCAGGAATTTCTTGACGTAACAAAAAGTTATCAACACTGTCAAAAACAGTAGCATTTAACACTGGTAGCCTACACAGATATGTAGAACAAGTAGGTTACAGAATAAAATGAAAATGAAAAAGTATTTTTTATAACTTGCTTAATGTGCCACTTTGAGGGTATTAGCCAAAAACCCTTCTTTTTGTGTTTCCCCCTTCAAATGCAAATGAGCTGGGGTCTCTGGTAATCCATATTTGTATATACAATTATATTTTCTGTTTTGTTATTTGAAATAAATAAAAAAGATCACTGTCATCAGTTTAGTTTTTTAGTTTTTTTTTTGGAGGCAGACACTGAAAATATACTGTATGTAGTCAACTGAACTTAAAGCTACTTTATTGGCTTAAATGTTTCACATGCAGAATTGCCAAAGCAAAAGAAAAATGTCCACATTTATAGTTAAAAAAAAAATAGATAAACAAGAACCATAGCAAAAGAAAGATTAAAATAAGAAAAGCAGTGGCTATTACACTAAGTGCAAATGGCTATAGATTCTATTTATACTATGTTAAAATAGCAGGATTTTCTGATATTTATATTACTTATTGCAAATAGTAACAATTATTTGCACCTCAGTATTGTAGTACATGCAATAATTACTGAGTGTAAATTATACATTTAATTCAAATTATTAAATGGATGACACCATATTAGGACAATAAAGCCCTCCCTCACAACTTTTGATTATTTCCTTCGTTTTTATTTTAAATAAATGCTTTTCTGATGTGATTTGAAATTTGAAAAGGTAGAAAAAATCTGTCAAAAGGCAGATTCTGACCCGGATCGATTGCATCAAATTGTGAACAACACACGTTTTACCATCTGCACTATTAGAGCCGACGACTGTACTATCTGTTATAATTTTGACTAACTCAATAAAAATATAAGGTGCCATTAAAGTGTAGGGCTGGGCGATATATCTAACGATATGATCATGCGCATCTAATCAGTAAAGCTGCTTCCGTGATCACCGCTAAAATCTCCATCACCTGCTTATAATTGGAGTGGCATTTAATAGAGCAGAGGTGGGACTTTCAAGTCACAAGCAAGTCTTCAAGTCATATCTAAGTCCTCAAAGGGTTAAAGTTAATGAGATAATTAAGTGACTAATTAAATGATGATTGTGCATTAATGATGAACACCTGCTGTTCTTGAGAATTACAGAGGATCAGATGTTGATGTTTTATTGGTTAAAGTGATGCAACCATAATGGAGATCAGTGTTTGCTTTAGTGGGGCTCTTGACCCTTGACTGTCATGTTAGATCTCTTTATGTAGCATTGCATGAGGTGCTGTAAAGCAGAGAGAAGAAATTAATCTGTATGTGATAGGTGGTCAGATTACAATCAAATTAACATTAGCTTTATTTAAGTTTAGCATAATCAACTCTACTATCCAAAGATTAACACAATTTCATGATGTTCAGTCATCATGAGTTATAAGCAGAAAAAGCATAAGATCATCAGTTACTGCAAGGTTCAACTCAGCAATGCATACATGTTTGTTGCGAAAACAATACTGCAAATGTTTTAAATCAAATTGGTTTGAATTGATAGAAGGGTCAAGACACTACTTAAAGCAAACCTTGACCACAAATATGGTGGCATAGTGTTTTTTTTTTCTTTTACTTTTTTTCAGTTGTAGTTCTTGTGTTTCTCTTTACTTCAGTGATGTTGATTGTTAACAGCAGATGTTCATCACTAATGCACAATCATCATTTAATTAGTCACTTAATTATCTCTTTAGCTTTAACCCTTTGAGGACTTGAATATGAATTGAAGACTTGCTTGTGACTTGAAAGTCCCACCTCTGATAGACAGAGCCGTAGATCGCTGACAAGCCACGCCATATCGCGTTCATTATCGAAGGCGATTCATCTGCGATAATGAACGCGATATGGCGTGGCTTGTCAGCGATCTACGGCTCTGTCTATTAAATGCCACTCCAATTATAAGCAGGTGATGGAGATTTTAGCGGTGATCACAGAAGCAGTTTTACTGATTAGATGCGCATGATCATATCGTTCGATATATCGCCCAGCCCTACACTGCAGTATGAAAAATTGTCACCACTGTTGAGGATCGTGTGTTTGTCTAAAAACCTGAACTGATTGTCTCCTTGTGTGTCTTTCAACACTGAAGCATTGTGATTTTTTTTTTTTTTTTTTACTTCAGTTCAGTAATAGCTGATAGAGGTGTGCGATACCGCTAGATTTGGTATCGATCCGATACCAAGTAAATACAGGGCCAGTATCGCCGATACCGATACCAATATCGATACTTTTTAATAATTAAGGTGGATGCGTCTTCAACCTAAATCTAAATGAATTTTCATGACTTTTAATTTGTTTTTGTGATTTGCATTTTGGGTTATTAATCAGTACTACGAAAGCTTTTGTTCAGAAACAACTTTTGGTTACTTCTGATTTATTTAAATAAACAAAGTTACAAAATGATTACTTCACAAATATAAAAAATGTAAAAACAAATTCTCTTTTCAAGTAGCATGTTAATAAAAAAATGTTTCTCCTCTTGTGCACTTCTTTTCAGGATTATTTTCTTAAAGTCACAACGTTTTACTTCACAATGTAAAACAAATTCTCCTTATACAAAATTCCTGAAGCCGACATCTTCCACTATGGAAAGAGGCTGCAGGTCCTTCACAATCATTTCTGATAGGCGCCTTGTAATATCCACTGCTCTTGGAGAATCAGTTATTGATAAAATAATAAAAAATAATTAATTCTGGTGCACATCTAGGTGAAGTTTAAATATAGAAACTAGTATCCCTTTCACAGCTAACACAAAAAGGGTAGATCGGCCTGAAAATACAGCCATACAACGCTCTTCTTTCTCTCCGCCTCTGACTGACTGCTGTTAGAAATGCGCGGCTGAGCGGTGCGCGCGCCTGACTGCTGGTGGTAGCGCTAGTGGTGAGTCACGTGACGGTACAACACAGGAGAGGGGCAGTGTTGCCAACTTAGCGACTTTGTCGCTAGATTTAGCGACTTTTCAGACCCCCATAGCGACTTTTTTCCAAAAAAGCGACTAGCGACAAATCTAGCGACTTTTTTTTGACAGACCTTATTTAGTCTCTGAGCCTCTCCGGTACTGCTGCCGCACGAGCTTTCTCTCTCTCTCTTTCTCCCAGCGTGCGCACACGCCTCACTCTCTCTGCATCTGCATGTTCAAGGAGCAGAGAGGAGCAGCACTTTCAGTTGAAAAAATATATTCTGTTGCTTCTAACTCTATTTTACATACAAGTATAGCCGAAATCACAGTACAATCATTATCTTAGTCTTATGTGTATGTGATTTCATTAGACAATGTCGTGAATAGAATTTTAGTGCAGCGATTAACATCTTTGAGAGCTGGTTATGTAGTCTTAATAGACGCGTTTCAGTCATTATAATATTAATTCCGTTGTCTGACAACAGAAACATTCAAATATAATAATAAAAAACTTTTATTGAGAATTTTGGCTGCCTTAAAATGCAGTACATGAGCACAGAAAGGGCAAGATAATATGACGCACTTACGTCATGAATATGCTAATTAGCATATGACATCATCTAGCGGCATTTAGCGACTTTTCAGGCAGGGTTTAGCTACTTTCCATTGAAAGAAGTTGGCAACACTGGAGAGGGGGCGGAGAGCAGTGTCGAGCACGAGCAGCACTCTTAAGAGCTTGCTCCGCTCTGTGACAGCAGCAGCATTTTGACAAACACGGCCAGGTGGCAAAACGAGAGAAACTGAAACTTAAGTATCGATATTTTCCCGTTGGTATCGATCAATACCGATACCAACGTTGGTATCGATATTATCGATATTAGTATCGATCTGCCCACCTCTAATAGCTGAGTGTCAGTCTACTATCCAAAGATAAACACAATTTCATTATGTTCAGTCATCATGAGTTATAAGCAGAAAAAGCATAAGATCGATCATCTGTTACTGCAAGGTTCGACTCAGCAATGCATACATGTTTGTTGCGAAAACAATATTGCAATTGTTTTGGATCAAATTGGTTTGAATTAGTAAAAGGGTCAAGACACTACTTAAAGCAAACCTTGACCACAATTATGGTGGCATAGTGTTTTTTTTTTTTTTCTTTAACTTTTTTTTTTTCAGTTGAAGGCTGTGGCTAAATTCAGTTGTAGTTCTTGTGTTTCTCTTTACTTCAGTGATGTTGATTGTTAACAGCAGATGTTCATCACTAATGCACAATCATCATTTAATTAGTCACTTAATTATCTCTTTAGCTTTAACCCTTTGAGGACTTGAATATGACTTGAAGACTTGCTTGTGACTTGAAAGTCCCACCTCTGGTATCATCTATTTATATTAAATTGGTATCTTCTCCGATATCCATTTTGTGACCTTTGAGCCGATTATTTTCAATCAGCTGGAACGATTCGGGACATTCTACGTTTAATGTGGCTTAATGCATTAAAGCAGTGTTTTAATTAATAATTAATAATAAAACATTCTATTCACTGACAGGCAGATGTGTCCAAAATAAGAATGCAATGTGTTTATTTACGTGTTAAGCGTTTTCCTCCGTAAAAAGCGTAATGCATTAAAACGTGTTTTAAAAAGACCAAACTCATTAAACATTTTTAATAACATATTTTATTTACAGACAAGCAGGTTATGGGTGGAAATTAAACGCTTTGTGTTCGTATTCTGTGCTCATATCTGCTTGTCTGTGAATAGAATGCTTTATTAATCATTTGTTTACTGAGTTTGGTCTTTTAAAAACACGGTTTTAATGCATAAAGCCACGTACTTTCACATTAAGCGTGCTTTTAGAATGTCCCACTTATTCATTTGTGAATGAATCTGGTCAGGAAGAGTAAACTTGAAGCAGCTAGCATCTCTTGATTCAATAAATCAGACATAGTGAGTCAAGTTAACAATAAAAAACTGCATTATAGTAAAGGCTTTATAAAACTTTACAGCATTTTTAGCTTTTTAAACAGCATTCTCTGTCCTACACTAACTACGCACACATTTCCTATCATGTATGTCTTTGAAAGACGATTGAACCAATCAGAGTAGGTGTGGGGCGGGGCTGCACGTGCAACCCCGCCCCAGGTGCAGCCCCGCCTCAATCTGCAGGCTGCAGCCAGGTGTACTTGTTGACTTTTGAACTTTAAGTTTTGTTTTATTGTTATATTTGTGTCTTTATGATACATCTGTTATAGCTATTTTTATGCGGGTGGTAAAGTGACTGAAACTGTTTCTGTCAGCCGTGGTCTACATAAAAGACTAAAAGTTTTGCTAGAACAGTTTGATTTTGAAACATGTTTGATGAGTTACTTACAATGTTTTCTTTCTTTAATTAATCAAGACCAAACACTAATGAAATAACTAAAAAAAAGTATTTTTGAGTTTCAGGGTCATCAGCACTCAAAGAGAGACATCAACAATCAACATATGAATCTCAACAATGTGGACAATCGAAAGGTTAATGATGCAATGCATGCTGGGTCCCAGCACAGGATTAAACCAGGGGGCAAGGAACTCGACCGGAAGTTGAAGTCGGGTGGGGGCTGCCATCTTGTAGCAGAACTTCACTTGCGTTAGCATTCCCATTGACCCCCATTCATTTTGGCGTCACTTCGACAGCGAATAACTTTACATCTGAGGCGTTTAAAGACTCCGTTTGTCCATTATTTATTTCTAAAGATACACGACAATGTATAAAGGGCTCCATTACCTTCTATGTTACATTATGGCCCAGTATATACAGTTTTTGTAAAAAATAGGCTAACGATTGCGTCATAACCACTCGTCTCTCTGTCGCATTACCATACAGACAGGAGGAGAAGCTCGCAGGCAATTAACTTAATATGGCGTACTGGCGTTACATTTTAAAATACTATACAAAATAATTAATCAGAATACTTACTCCTGCTCACTCACGCCAAAGAACTCCCCGCTCAAGCTCGCCGTCTCTGCAAGATTAATGATGGCAGTTTGCACGCACAGCTACTAGAAGATTTACATCTGTCAGACAGGTTGCTGACGTCGTCAAGCTTCGTTTGAGTATGCGCGTCAGAAACGGAAGTGCTAAAAAACGCTAAAAATGGGTTTCACTTGTCTCAATTGAGTTCCAATGGGGTCGCTGTGTCCATTTCTTTTACTGTCTATGGATTAAACTCATCCATGACTCCCAGCATGCATTGCGGCATAAATATATGCTCCTGAATTGTCCAATTATTTTCTTGAATTTTTATGTGCTTATAATTTTGCTTTTGTCTTAAATTTTAGTAGCATGTTTTGTCATGTTCAGAATTTATCTATTTATTTTGTGGATTGTCACCATTGTTGTGATTCATACGCTGATTCGTGATTTGTCTGTCTAAACATCAGGTTAATAAATGATCAATTATTTAGGCATTGTTTTATAATGCACTGAAGTCCACAAAATTGTTTATGAGGTAATGTAGAATGAATTCTTTATATCCTTTAGAATAAAAGAAAGAATATGTATATATATATTTTTTTTGTGGTTTTAAAGTGCATACAATTAATACAGAAGAACAAACAAAGAACAAATATGCCTGTGTAATTGCATTCCCTGAGCCCCCCTTCTGGACTTCACTGTGCTATCAGCTTCGCTCACTCTGTTCGCTGCTCCTCGGCGCGTTGTGTCAGTGAGTCACGTGACGACAGAACATCGACTCTCTGACTCACAGCAGAGCAGCAGGAGGGGGAGGAGTAGCAAAGTGGGCCAGGATGTGAAAGCAGCATTTGTTCAGGATTGTAGAGGTGGATGACACTAGCAAATGAACGCAGATGAGAAATATTTAAATTAAAATATCGATTAAATTACAATTGTATCGATCCGATACCATTGGCATCGATATTTAGATCGCTCCGCCCACCCGTTATTCACTCATATTTCAACACCAGCTCATTCTAGTAATACTTTAAGTTAATGTAGTAAATCATAGATAGAAACACAACCATAATCACTTGACTACCCACATAAACATAGCTATAACAGATGTATCATAAAGACACAAAGATAGCAATCACACAAAACGTAAACTTCAAAAGTCAAGGGTCAGGAGCACAACTAAAGCAAATACGTTACTGATATCCATGGTAACGTCAAATGAAACAAATCTTCAGTTGATTTCATCATAAGCTGTGGCTGAAGTCAGTTGTGTTTGTCTTGTTTCTCTTTTGTTCAGTGATTCTGCTCGTTAACAGCAGCTGTTCATCATTGTCTGAATTCATAGTTTTCGTTCTCTCTGTCAGGTGGACTATTAGTAAACGCATGTAGGGAATAGTGAATGAGAATAGGGTGTGATTTGGAACACAGCCGCTGAGTGTCGACTTTGAACGTTGTAAATTTACGATAAGCACTGTTTTAATGAAAAACAGTATGTTAATGACAACATTTTGCCGTTTTTTACAGCGATTTTTAACAGTGCGTTCTGAGTCAACACCAGTATTTAACTATGTAGCTACAAAGCATTTAATAAAGCAAACAGTCAGCTGAAATATCAGCACATTATTACATTTCAAAAGCAAACTACGTCATAGTTTAGTAGTTTGACTGTCCAGTCTTTGACCGCACCATTTAACTCCTCCCCTCATTGCAACCTGCTCTTCACCTTCGTCGACGTCGAGGCAGAGAAAAGCCCAAAAAATAAAATCTGCTATTATTTAAGGAAGAAAATGGTGAACATTACGCCTCTGTTTAGTTTATCCTTGCTCTGGTGTTTACTCGACATATATGGTAAGAGTTTCTCATTCTGCCGACTAAACACCGAAAGTGACGTCGTTTTGTTTATACTATCAGCTCTAATCGCTTTATATTCGATAGAAATGCATTTGTCACTTGCATTTTGCTGTGTGTGTTTTAACTTGGCCACCGTAAGCCATCTCTGACTCTTATTAAACTTAAGAGCAGAAAAGATTGAGCTAGACTATTTATCAAGATGCTTTCATTTTCGCTTCGAAATTTGCATTTTAGGGTGGCTCAGTCCCCAGCGAGGGTATTATAATCAAATATAATAATAATAATAATAATAATAATAATAATAAATGTTCTACTTATAGTTAAGGGTTGTATACTAAACTTGTATTGCATGGTTATAACATTTGAGTACTACTGAATAAGCCAGTAGGGACGTTGGCATCATCTCTCCTCAGGTGTTCGAGAAGGGTCCAAGTACACCTGGCTGCAGACCTGCACATGCATTCTCAGACTTGCACTCTCAGACACTTGTGCTCCCGCTAGCGACGTCACTTGCAGTCTTTATTTATTTATTTTTGTTCTATTTATTGATAACTTTTTGTTTGAATCTTTCAACATTTTACTACAGTAGCCAGGTGGTGAAGACAAGAAAAAAAGAAACTAAATTACAATGTCACTTGGAATGGCTACTTGCATTCTCAGTCTTGCACTCTCAGACACTTGTGCTTCCTCTAGCGACGTCACTTGCAGTCTTTATTTTTTTTATTTTGTCCTATTTATTTATAACTTTTTGTTTGAATCTCTCAACATTTTACAACAGTAGTCAGGTGGTGAAGACATGAAAAAAGAAACTAAATTACAATGTCACTTGCAATCGCTAAACTGTAAAACCCGACAAATTAACTTAACTCAAATCGTTTGAGTAAATCGATTTCCTTGATTTTAACCATGTAAGTTTTAAAACTTTGCATTCAATTAATTAAGTGATTAACTAAGAGCTGATTGAGAATTAGTGATGAACAGCTGCTGTTAACAAACAGAATCACTGAAGAAAAGAGAAACACAAGAACTACTACAACTGACTTCAGACACAGACTTACACTCTAAAAACTGCTGGGTTGAAAACAACCCAATTTGGGTTATTTTGACAACCCAGCGCTGGGTCAAAAAGGGACGAACCAAGCGCTGGGTTGTTTTAACCCAACCAGTTGGGTTATCATATTTAACCCAGCCTGCTGGGTTGCCTTTTTTATGGTTTAAAATTACTATATTGCAGGGTTTAAAAAACCAGAGCGGGTGTTTTTTATCACTGTATTTCAGAAGGAAAACTACTGTATTTAGAAAATGTTCGATATCATTTCGCATGTGCTTGATAAGGCAGCGTTTGTGAGCTCAGCACCGCTCTGCAGCCGTTACCGGAGAAACCTACCTCTCCCGCTCCTAGCGCCTCCTGCTGGCAGAACATAAACTCGCAGAGTGCAGCCATGTGGGGAAACAATGCATTTCTACGTTAAAATTAACCCAAATTGAGCTAGGCATTAAACCTACAAATGTTGTTCATTTTAAATATCACTTTTACACACAAATAATAATTACCAAAAGGAAAATATTTATTAAAAATAAGAGAAAAGTCAAAAAGTAACATGTTAGAAGAAATGCAGAAAAGGATGGCATTAACAGCTACAGAGTTCATAAAGCATTGAACATTTGATGAATATAACTTAAGATCAAATTGGACTTTGTTCAATTGTATATATTGTATAAAAATATACGAAAACACATACAATAAATTTACAATTAGTTAGTTTTTTTCCAACTATTCTGGCATGACAGTACACAAATAAATCACAACATTAACTTTGATATTATAACCTTTAACAGACGCATGTGTGTGTGTGTGTGTGTGTGTGTGTGAAAGAATGTGAGCAGGTGTATGAATGACAGAGTGTAAACTCTTCTACTAAACAACACAGAAAAAGCATTTAACTTTTTTTTTTAACAAATTATACACTTACAGTTTGTTTCATAGTCCATGAATACAGATCATGCATCACGGTCAATTTTCATGATCTCTTTAGCATAACTGATGTAATCATGAAGAAGCCCCATCAGCACAGCATGTGACATCTTCTACATCATCCAGGGCAGCGTCCTCCTTTAAAACCAGTGCTGTTTAGGGGAAAGAAGATTCTCCTCTCTGACCAGGATTCATCCCAGTCACCGCCTGTTCTTCATCAGTGGCCTAAGAGAAACACATTTGAAAAAATTAAACATTTAATTAAACTATCCATTTTCAGGTAGAGGTGTATTCACATCCGTAAGGATAGGTAAATAATCGGTTTTAAAGTTTCAACACTTTGTGTGGTTGTTTAATGTCTGTCTATCACAGCTCTCATGAAGTCTATAATGGCAGCACTAGTGTGAGGACATGCGATATTGTTTGAATAAATATCACTTTCAGAAAGCTTCTTTACTGAAACATTAAAACAGACATGACATTCACATACCTCACAATATTCATGTACATGGAGGGCTGCTCTTCAAACCGTTAGTTCACCAAATAATTAAAATGTTTATAATTTACTCTCCCCATGTTTTTCCAGACTCATACAAACTCGGTTCATTTTTTGGAAAACATATGAATATATTTTATATTCTCTTTTTGTGTCCTCCATTGCTGGTCTGGGAGACCAATATTTTATTTTGAACATACATGTTTGCTATCATATAATTTAAGATGTATTCATATATAAATATCAGAATTTACTTCTACAATAACTCTATATTTATGAAGCTTGAAAATACTGATTATCTAAACTATAAATGGATTAACAAATATTATGAGAAAAATAAAAATATATTAATTTGTGTTGTAAAGACAGACAAAAGTCTTATAGGTTTGGAATGACTTGAGGGCAAGTTAAGGCTGGTTCACACGGCAGGATAATTGGGCCGATTTTAGCCCCGATTCAGCCCTTCCGACAATCTTAGGATGCTCCGATTATCGTAAAATAATCTGATCAAATATTCCTGCCGTGTGTGGTGTGTTAAGACTAATCTCCTCTGCTCGGAAGAATGTCGGGACCGCTCCGATCTCAAATCGGGGATATCCAACATGTTGGATTTATTTTGCCCGATTTCTTCTCGTGTGTGGTGTCCCCCGAGGACAAACAATCACGCAGCCTGTGGACTGTGGCGTGTAGCCAATCAGAAAGCGAGGTGACGAGGCAGTGATAGTACCGGGAAACAAAATCAAAACAGCCGGCGTATATAATATAACAAATACAAATAAAGTCGATGGGCATAACTACATCCACAACTGCAGTCCACCAGAGTACATGGAAACTAATATATGAACGTTTATTTCAACGGTTATTAATCTGTGTAGTACGTAACAACATTTCTATGAGATAAAACAACAACTTATCTCCATATCATGATATAGCAAGTATAGTCCATGCTCGCGTCGTCTCCACCTCTTTGACCATCGCCTTTTCTTATTTTTCTTATGTTTTTTTTCCCGTTAAAAACAAAGCACAAACTATGGCCACTGCATCCTCTTCGTCCGCCATGATTGTTTACTCTAAAGTCAAGTTTGATCTCGAGGGATTTTGCGAGATTTCCCGTCTGACCTGGGAATGCTCGGGAGTCAAATCGGTTTGTGTGTGATGTGTTGATATTGCCGTGTGGCTGCACACCACACACTGAACGACCAAAACTGTTAGACCCGTGTGTGGGGTCTCTCAGGTTTGGAAAATCGGCCGACAATTTTAAAATCGTCCCGTGTGACCCAGGCCTAAATGATTTTTTGTGTGAACTTTACCTCTAAGAGCGCAGACCAAGAAGAATGACTCTCCAAATCAGACAACTCCAAAGTTGGTTTGATTTCTGCAATAAAAAACACAGACATCAATGGTCTTAATGAAATGAGCACGTAATCACACTGTTGTTGCATCAAAATGTGAAGTAAACTGGCAGGAGACGACAGAAAAATTTATTTTCTAAAAATAACTTACATAAAATCTCAAAGGAATGATGCTCTCCCATGTCTCTTGCTTTTAACATCTACAAAAACAAAAAACAAACATTATTTTACTCTTAGTAAAAAAACAACAACTGATAACATGAAATTATGAAGTTTACTTGCCTTAAACGATCTTTCCCTCTCTTCAGAAGAAGCTGAGAAAACCACCTCCTCACACAAGCAGACTTCTGTGTCCTGAACTCCAGTTAGTTTCAGTTCTGCAAAGAGGGGCATCAATGGTTTCAATAAAATATTAACATATACATACATACATCTATAAAATCACACTGTTTTTGCATCAAAATGTGAAGTTAACAGGCAGGACACAACAGAAACATAAATTTTCAAAAAAAAAAAAAAGTAATAATAATTTAGCTTACATCAGTCTCAAAAGAATGAAGTTATCTTGTCTCTGGATTTCAACATCTAAAAAAAAACACACATTATTTTAGTCTTAGTAAAAATAAAGATAACTTGATGTTATTCTGAAGTTTACTCTCCTTAACCCGTCTGTCCCTCTCTTCAGAAGAACACCTCCTCCTCATCCTCTCACAGGTCTGTGACTCCTCACACAAACAGCTTCTGTGTCTTTAACTCTCAGCGCGAGGACAATGAAGACAGGAGCTGGACAAGTCTGAAATATTACATGTAAAACATACTTTTAACAGTTACCACTTCAACCGCCTCAAAATAATTATGCTAGTCTTTACTACACAATGCCGTTTCCTTTAGGAGACAAACATACATTCAGTTTAACCGCGAAAAAAAAAGACAAATTCACATGAGCGTAACCGTGACCATAACCGTCTGTTAACGCCTCAAAGAGAACAGATAATGTAAAATCTTATGTAAATATGACAAAATACATTCACAGACGTTATATTAAAAGTACATCCTCCGTTCAGTAACGTTATATGAGGCAGTTAAGACCTCCGTGTCTGAGGCGAAAACCGCGTCCGTTTTTTTTATATAACGTTAGATATAACGTTAAGCTCCTTTGTTTCCGCCTTTCATAAAACCTTCCGCCTTTCATACAACCGGGTAAACAATAAAAGATAACTTTACATTTTGAATATTTAACGTTACTTACCATAGTCTTTCACTCGCTTCTCGCTTCTATCACGCTGAGAAAATGGCGGCTGCTCGCACTGGAGAGACGTACGATTTTGACGTGACGTGCGTGCTCTCCTTCACGTCCGCGTCCTCAACCCACCCCCGCTGGGTTAAAAAAGATAGTTATTTTCAACCCAAACTTGGGTTAAAACATCCCAAAGTCCTATCCAACGGCCTCAACACAGCAGTTGGGTTGAAAAAACAACCCAGCGTTTTTTAGAGTGTAGATGAAATCAACTGAAATAAAATACATGAAATCTCTCAAGATCTGATTAAACAACCCCACAAACAGCATCACCAGCTCCACTTATTAATAACCAGACTGACTTTATTTCTGTCAGACGTCTACAGAAGATCTTATTGAGAATGAACTAAGGTTTAGATGTTGATTTATTGTTTCATTTGAAGTAACCATGTTAGAGATCAGTGTTTGCTTTAGTTGGGCTCTTGACTCTTGATTACTGTCTTAGTCTTTTCTCTGGCTGTTATAACCATGTGTTTCTGAAACATATTTGTTGTAACTCAAAAGCCCAGAAGAAATATCATCAGGTGTTAACCTGTACCTAGGTGTAAATTGTTATACTTTATATTGGTGGTGATAAACACCAATTATTGAACTGTACAGAGTCTACTCTCTGATGAAATATGTGTTGTTTAATTTGAGTGATTCTAAGAGTCAGTGCTTCTGTGATAATCAGTTAATCTAAATGACTTTTCAAACAGGTTGGTCTTCTATGGTGTCAAACAGTCACACAAAGACATCAATAATCAGAATATGACCATAAAAAAATGCTGCAGATTGCAGCATGTTTTTTACGTCCCCATTGTAGAGGTTCATATTCTGATTATTAATGTATGTGTTTGACCAACTACTGACATAGAAGTAAAATGTATGTGTACAAAAGTTTAGAAAGTCACTTGTATATTAACTGGTTATCACAGAATCACTGGCTCTTTGTGTCAATTTTACTAGAATCACTTCTACTAATTACACAAAATCGCCAGCAGCCATATCACCCTGGAGCCCAAGACCGGTTGCCCACTGAAGCTAAGCAGGGCTGAGCCTGGTCAGTACCTGGATAGGAGACCTCCTGAGAAAACTAGGTTGCTGCTGGAAGAGGTGCTAGTGAGGCCAGCAGGGGGTGCTCACCCTGTGGTCTGTGTGGGTCCTAGCGCCCCAGTGTAGTGATGGGGACACTATACTGTCAACAAGCACCGTCCTTCGGATGAGACGTTAAACCGAGGTCCTGACTCTCTGTGGTCATTAAAAATCCCAGGATGTCTTTCGGAAAGAGTAGAGGTGTGACCTCAGCATCCTGGCTAAATTCGCCCATTGGTCTCTGACCATCATGGTCTCCTAACAATCCCCATATCTACTGATTGGCTTCATCACTCTGTCTCCTCTCCACCAGTAAGCTGGTGTGTGGTGGGCGTTCTGGCGCACTATGGCTGCCGTCGCATCATCCAGGTGGATGCTGCACACTGTAGGTGGATGAGGAGATACCCCCTGTCTATGTAAAGCGCTTTGAGTATCTAGAAAAGCGCTATATAAATGTAAAGAATTATTATTATTAAAATCAATTTCATCAAAGATTATACTCTGTATGGATCAATACATGTAATTAATAATGAATAATTATCATCACCAATATAAAGTACAATATCCTACACCTAAGTACAGGTTAACACCTGATGACATTTCTTCTGGGCTATTGAGTTACAACAAATGTGTATTAGAAACACATGGTTGTAACAGCCAGAGAAATTAGTAAGACATAAATCAAGGGTCAAGAGCCCAACTAAAGCAAACACTGATCTCTAACATGGTTACTTCAAATGAAAAAATAAATCAACATCTAAACCTTAGTTCATTCTCAATAAGATCTTCTGTAGACGTCTGACAGAAATAAAGTCAGTCTGGTTATTAATAAGTGGAGCTGGTGATGCTGTTTGTGGGGTTGTTTAATCAGATCTTGAGAGATTTCATGTATTTTATTTCAGTTGAAGACTGTCTGAAGTCAGTTGTAGTAGTTCTTGTGTTTCTCTTGCTCGTTTTCACTCAATATCCTGTTAATCTTGAGTACCTACAGAGTAGTACTGCATCCTTCATAACTCAAAAAAAGTCTTTAGTTTTATTATATTTATAAGAGAAAGATAGTCTGTACCGATTTTTCCCGGAAAAACACGAGCGGCTGGAGGCGTGACGTGTGGGCGGAGCTAAAGAATCACGAGCGTGAGTAAGCTTTTGCGTATATAAGCATATAAGGAAATTCCATTCCATCTAACGTCACACAGACCCATACTCGAAAAAAACTTTCCGAAACTTGTGATAAACCGGAAGGAGTATTTTTGGAACAAAAATACTCCTTCAAATGTCCAACTTAATTTTTGAAACTTTGTCCATGTTAAGTAGGGCTGCACGATTAATCGCATGCGATTGTCATGCGTGTCTTTGTCAGTAAAGCCGGTTCTGTGATTAGCAGTAAATGTCCACCACCTGGTTTCAAATGGAGCGGCACTTCCCAGCTAGAATTTTCTTTGTTCTAAAATGTTCTAAGAACATTCCCATGGATTGTTCTAACAATGTTTTTAGCGGGTAGTTTTATTTTTGTTCCCAGAATGTTCTCTCAAAAGATAGGATAACGTTCTCTAAAAACATTCTACAAATGTTTATCAATAACATTATTAGAACATTATTCCATAACATTCTAATTAAGATTTAAGTGGATGTTTAGATGTGGATGTGTCTGTTTAAAAGTAATAGCTTGGTTTGATGTCACCATAATGCTGGTAAGTGTTGGCTTTAGTTCTGCAATTTGACACTTGACTTGACGGTGTTGTTTTTTAGCTGCTGTCATCTTTATTGTGGCTAAAACAGCAAACGAATATGTGGTTCAATGGTGCTGTTTGCTTGCTGATGATTGATATGTCTGATTACTTGTTTTCACCCAAGCTACTGTGTGGTGTTAGTTAAGTATTATTTATTAAAGTGACTCAATGGTCAACAACCTGACACCCAATTGAATTTAAAGCAGATAATTTCAAAAATTTAAAAAAAAATTTGTCACACAAACATCAAGATTCAGTGTATGAATCTCAGCAATGGTGACATGCTTTATGCTGCAATGTATTCTGGGTACATCATGCAAAACTCATCCATAGCACCCAGAATGCATTGCGGCATGAAGCATGTCACCATTGTTGAGATTCTTACACTAATTCTTAAGGTCTCTGTATGTCTAAGCATCCTATGGTTTGAAGTGATTCTAAAACAATGTAGTTTAAAAAGATCAGATAAAAATAAAATAACATAAATTGTCAGGACCCTGTGTATTGCAACACATCTGCTATAGTCACTAATATTAAATTAACCCAGTAGAGGTGGGCAGATCGATACTAATATCGATAATATCGATACCAACGTTGGTATCGGTATTGATCGATACCAACGGGAAAATATCGATACTTAAGTTTCAGTTTCTCTCGTTTTGCGACCTGGCCGTGTTTATCAAAATGCTGCTGCTGTCACAGAGCAGAGCAAGCTCTCAAGAGTGCTGCTCGTGCTCGACACTGCTCTCCGCCCCTCTCCTGTGTTGTACCGTCACGTGACTCACCACTAGCGCTACCACCAGCAGTCAGGCGCGCGCACCGCTCAGCCGCGCATTTCTAACAGCAGTCAGTCAGAGGCGGAGAGAAAGAGGGGCGTTGTATGGCTGTATTTTCAGGCCGATCTACCCTTTTTGTGTTAGCTGTGAAAGGGATACTAGTTTCTATATTTAAACTACACATAGTGATGTGCACCAGACTTAATTATTTTTATTATTTATTATTTTATCAATAGCTGATTCTCCAAGAGCAGTGGATATTACAAGGCGCCTATCAGAAATGATTGTAAAGGACCTGCAGCCTCTTTTCATAGTGGAAGATGTCAGCTTCAGGAATTTTGTACCAGGAGAATTTGTTTTACATTGTGAAGTATGACTTTGTTTAAGAAAAAAAAAAATCCTGAAAAGAAGTGCACTAAAGAGGAGAAACATTTTTTTATTAACATGCTACTTGAAAAGAGAATTTGTTTTTACTTTTTTTTTATATTTGTGAAGTAATCATTTTGTAACTTTGTTTATTTAAATAAATCAGAAGTAACCAAAAGTTGTTTCTGAACAAAAGCTTTTGTAGTACTGAGTAATAACCCAAAATGCAAATCACAAAAACAAATTAAAAGTCATGAAAATTCATTTAGATTTAGGTTGAAGACGGATCCACCTTAATTATTAAAAAGTATTGGTATCGGCGATACTGGCCCTGTATTTACTTGGTATCGGATCGATACCAAATCTAGCGGTATCGCACACCTCTACAACCCAGTAAAACTACACTAGGGAAAAAAAATTAAAGTAAGTGAATTTTAAATCTAGTGCATACAAAATTTGAAAAAACTATGTTCTGTAGACACACACAGACATCAAGAACCAGCATATGACTCTCAACAGTGGTGACAATCAACAAAATGTTGCATGCTGGGTAAAACCTTAGTAAAAACTCCCATCATGCACTGCAGTATGAAAAATTGTCACCACTGTTGAGGATCGTGTGATAAGTGTGTTTGTCTAAAAACCTGAACAGGTTGTCTCCTTTTGTGTCTTTCAACATTGTGATTTTTTTTTTTTTTTTACTTCAGTTCAGTAATAGCTGAGTGTCAGTCTAATAGCGTAGAACAGACTCCTGGTAATATCAGTTGATCAGATTGTTACATTAAGACATTTTTAATATCAGCCAGTAATCAACATTATCGAATGACATCTTTTTCTCAATGTTTTGGCTGTAACAGATATAATTACAGCAGCTAAATGAACGCTAATACTGAAAAGACTCATACTTCCTAAGTACTGATCAGCATAATGGTGACATCAAACTCAACTATAATTTTCAATAAACCATCAACATCTCTGTTAATCTCAATAAGAACTTTTTTACATTTATGACAGAAATAAATCTTGTTTATAATAAGTGAAGATTGTCATGTTTTTGGAGTATTTACGCTAGAGTTTGACACCAAACAGAGGTTGGGTTTTCACTTTCAACCAACATCTGACTTCTGAGCAATGTCAGTCCACATCTAGTGTGATGGGAAGCCGTAATTCACTGACAAGCTGTGCATTATCACGTTCATAATCGCAGATTAATCGCATGCGGTTATGAACGCGATATTGCGTAGCTTGTCAACGATCTGCGGCTCTGTATATTAGGTGCGGCTCCATTTGAAAGCAGCTGATGGACATTTACCGCTAATCACAGAACCATCTTTACTGATGAGACACGCATGACAATCGCATGCGATTAATCGTGCAGCCCTAATGTTAAGCATGGGAATCCAACTCTTTAACAGTGTAAAAAACTCAGTATGCATGAAATAGCATTGTCCTTTTGGTCTGTTTGGTTTACTGCTTAACTCGTTAGACCCATAGACCTACTACTATACACAAAGTCTTTCGTTAAGCATTTTCCTCCTGTAGAAAAAAACAAATACTTAATATGGCATAATGTATTAGGATACATTACGTTCAATTAAAGCTGCGGTAGGTAACTTTTGATGCTCTAGCGGTTAATAAACAGAACTGCTTGCGTCTTGTGGAAGAACATTGTAGCTGGAACTGCTTCTCTCTGTTTATGTCTATGAAGAATCACAAAGGTACTGGGTTACTCCGCCGCGGTACCCCCGAAGCAATCTAAAATAGTCAGAATATAAACACTTATTATAGGTGCACCCTAGTGATTCAGGACAACCCAAAAACACGGTTTGGAAAATGCTTATTATATAAATTTTTCTACATTTTGAACACAAACAAAGTTACGGACCGCAGTTCTGATTGGTTATTTTTTACCGGGAGCGATGGAGTTTCTGCAAATGGCAATAGGACACTGGGAGGAGCCAGAGGAGCTTGAGTTTTTCACAGATTATCTGTCTCATATTCTACTGTCAGGACATAATGACAGGTTTAACAAATATGTAAAAAATATATTTTTACAAAAGTTACCTCCTGCAGTTTTTAAAAGACCAAATTCGATATAGTTATTACTTAATGTACTACAAGGCAAGCAGATGGCTATGAACACAATGCGAACGCTTAATGTGGCCTAATAACAGGCTAAGATGATAAAGACAATTCAGTAGGCATAGCCTATATGTCTTGTTGACTCAACGTATATACAGACCAGCAAATATGAACGTGCATTATAAAATGCATTAAGTGATTTTAAAAGGATCAGCTCCGTACAGGCAAGCAGACGAGTACAGAAGAACGCAGTGCATTAAATTGTACATTAAACGTTTTCCTCCTATAGAAAATCAGTATAAATAAAACACATAATGTAGCTAAATGGACAAAGACAGTGATATAAACGAGTTGTAGACAGTTTATTTTATATGGAAAAATGCTTAACGCGAAACTTTGCGTGTTGCGTTTATTCACCACCACAGCTTCTTGTCTCCATTGGCAACAAGCACGATTTGTGTCGATTGCAAGTGTCACAGGTAGCAGAGAGTGCAAGTAGCGATTGCAAGTGACATTGTAATTTAGTTTATTTGTTCTTGTCTTCGCCATCTGGCTACTGTTATAAAATGTTGGGAAATTCAAACAAAAAGTAAAAAAAAAAATCATTAAAATAAAAAATAAAGACTGCAAGTGATGTCACTAGTGGAAGTGCAAGTCGCTGAGAGTGCAACTGCAAGTCTGCAGCCAGACCCTCTTGAGGTGTTCTTTCATCTCAGATCTCAGACTGAAGCTTTTGTGTGATTACACACTTAAACACAGTTTACTGTACAAACACAGAATTTTACTGTTTGCATTTCTATTGCAAACCTTTTTCTTTAAGTCACACAAATACTTCAAATAAAAATAGAAAGATAATCGTACAAGAGCTACTTTTTTGCTGGAGGAGCAGCTGTTGTCAATTGAAAGCGCGAGGAAAGAACGCGAGGAGCCGAAATCTGCCATCGTTTTCATATGAAATATAAAGGGGGCTAAGGCTATCAGGTTTATGCACCTAATCACATATTTTTAGGGGGAGCTGAATGGGATTTGTAGGCCTATGTTGCGACATCAGAAGTGAAGATGGGGCATAGTAGGCTCCACACCTACTCATGTCTGGTTGATGAGTGAAGGTGTGATTTGACGAAATCTAAAATGACGAATTACTGCTGAATAATTTGGCTTATAATTATTTGCTCATTTCATCTTTAGGTGCTTCTGGTTTTGGTGCAGACAGAGAACCAGTGTTTGTGATGGAGGGGGATTCAGTCACACTACTCACTGGTGTTAATACATACCAACAAGACAAGATTATATGGTATTTTAATGCCATTCGCATTGCTCACATCACTGGAGATCAGAGTAAGATCTGTACAGATGTTCAGTGTCCTGAGAGATTCAGAGACAGACTGAAGCTGGATCATCAGACTGGATCTCTGACCATCATGAACACCAGAAACACAGATGCTGGAGATTATAAACTGAAGATTATCCAAAGCAACAGTGACAGTGAACAGATCTTCAGTGTTTCTGTTCAAGGTGAATCATCGTGTTTGAAATGAAATCTTTTACATCACATCATTAATGTGTTTTAGTGATGTTTTGCTGTGACATTTAGGGGTGTTTTTCTGTTAAATCGATATATTTTCTATTAATTCACATATACATGATTTCTTAAAAAAAAAAAAAAAAACAGAAATTCCAAAAGCTGCATTTGTAACATTAATTTAGTTCAATTTGATTTATTAATATTTATTTCTTTTTCCATTGGTGAGTTTTACCAGCTAGTTTTGTTCTGTGCAAATGACAGTTTTAAATTTCTCATCATATCATCTCTGATCACCTTCTATTATCACCGGTTGAAATGCATCCATTATTTCATACAGATTTTTAGTTTACCAGCAATCCAAAATGCAGAGGATTTGATCTAAAATATATATATAAAAAATGTGGATAAATAAATAAAAAAGCTCAAATCTACAAATCTTTTCAAATCTACAGTTCTATCATGTTATGTGAGAGAAAGATCCTACCAGAAAAATCCTTCAGCAGCTGTTGGTTTGTGTTTCAGATGTTCTTGCTCTTGAACGAGATGAAATTAACAGAAAGGAGGGAGATTCTGTCACTTTACATCCTGGTGAATTTAAAAACCAAAATTATTTGTTGACGTGGTATTTTAATTACATTCCCATCGCTCAAATCACTGGAGATCAGAGTAAGATCTGTACAGATGTTCAATGTAAAGAGAGATTCAGAGACAGACTGAAGCTGGATCATCAGACTGGATCTCTGACCATCATGAACATCTACATGCCAGACTCTGGAGAATATACACTACGAACCGACAGCAGCAGATTCAGCATCACCAGGAAATTCAGTATAAATGTAACTGGTGAGTATTTTCTTTTTTATTATTATTATAATTTTTTTTTTTTTTTTTCATTTTGTGCATTTTTCTTTTCCCCTAGAGCATATTTAGAAAACAATTGAAACACTTAAATCCACTCAGTAATTAATTAATGTATTTATTTATTTTTATTGTTGATCGCATCCATCATATTCTCATGTACATTAAAGCAACAGAAAGTTGTCACATTACACACTATTAATTGTAAGATTTTGAAGTGTATATTTAATAATAATGTTGTGTGGGTACGAACACTCACTTTAAGGTCCCCCAGATATGATGTGCATATCACTTCCGGCAATCAAAAAAAAAAAAAAAAAATACCAAACTCAAATAAGTTCAAATTAAACAAAGCAAAATCTAAATAATGAAAAAAAAAAAAAAAATGTAAACCATGGCAATCTATCCCAAAAACACACAAAATACAAACATTAACAAAGCCAAATCACTTAGAGCACATCTAAATCAATTCCCTTTCAATAATCCTTCAAACATAAGTTAAAATACACATCGTACCTGTTAACAGCAATATTCAAATTTAGCCACTCTGGTCGATGAGGGTCACAGGGCCCACACCAAATCTATGAACACATCAAATTACGATTTCACTCACCCTATCACAATTAATGTTTAGTGTTCTCTGTATGTACGTGTCTAAATAACCCATATATAGTTCCTCCCCCCACCCTGCTTAACCAGAGTGCTCAATACTACATCAAGAATAAGGCACAATGTTTGGTGTTTTTCCACTGCATGGCACTGCTCGATACAGTTCACTTTTGGAGGGGTTTCCACTGTGTACTGTATCTGGTACTTCTTTCGTACCACCAAGGTTGGGGTTCAAAGTGAGCCGTACCAATACTAAAATCACTGATTGGTCAGAGAGAATCGTCACTATCAGCATCATAGGATTTGCGACATGTGACAACAAACCTGCTAGATTTAAACAGTCAGCAACAGCCAACGCAGTATCATTTGTTCTTTTTTAAATGACCATTGCACACAACTTGAAAAAAGAAATCACTATATCATGGTCAATAGATGAGGTGGTGGTGCAGTTATAACTAGCAGCCTATAATCACACCCATTTGGGATTATAGTGGTACTAAAATGCAGTGGATAAGCAAACCGAGCTAAAATAAATTGAGCTCAGCCAAGCAGAGTCGTACAAAAAGTGCCTTTAGTCAGTTGTTCAACTGATTTAGCTGCAGTTTTTTTTTTTTAAAGAGCACACAATGGTGTCATTTATTCATACCATACAATGCTTTACACAAATCTGCAAATGTAAAAAGAAAATATTGGTAAATTTGATTATCAATTATTCTCTATTAATAATATTTGGGACGCTGCTATGTGTTCTGGGCCGCCTGAACAGCAGGGGGATTAGGGGGGATGGTCCCTCTTGGTAAAAATCACGTTCCGGGCCCCTTCTCCCTCGGCGGGGTCTTGGAATCCTCTTAACCGTCCCCCTGTTACAGCGCCCCTGATAATAATGACTATATTTATCTGTTCCAGATTCAGGTATGTCCTCAGCTGCTATTATCAGTGTTGTTGTTGCTGTTGTTCTGATGCTGGCTGTGATTGCTGGTGTGATTTACTATTGCCACAGATCAAGACAAAATGGCAAGTATTACAGCTGATCTTACAAAATAAAATTATTTATTTTATTTAATAATTTATTGTGCAATAAAATATTTTAAATATGAAATGGATGCATTTTTATTTTAGTTAGCTAAATTAAGAGTTTGTTACTATTGCTTAAACAGGAACCAGGAGGAAGCACATTCATGACAAGGTGAGATATTATGAGCACAGTGCCTGTCTACAAAAAAACAAAAAACAACAACATTACTAATAAATACAAAAGACATACAGTATCTATGTATATCTGGAGCTGCTGTATACCTTTTCTCTATGTTTCATTCTGAAATCATCTAAAAAAAAACATTAATAATAAATAAGAAAATACTGACAGCATTTGTGCTGTTTTACTTCAGAATAAAGAACAAAGATTTGTACATTCAGCAAACATCAGAGGGGACAAAAGCATATTTGTGTTTGTGCAACTGAATCATCAATTCATAACATATGTTTTACTTACTGTGAATCTGTTTCCTTTATTTTAGTGTAATGATGAAGAAATACAGCCCCTTAATCAGACAGGTGTCGCTGATGTGACATCACAGATGTGTGTTGTTCATGGGATATCCCTTAATCAGACAGAGTCTCCACAGATGGATGTCACTAATGGGATGTATCGTAATCAGACAGAGTCTCCACATACGGATGTCACTAATGGGACGTCTCTCAAACCGACAGAGACTCCACAGATGGATGCAACTAATGAGATGTCTCTTAGTCAGACAGAGACTCCACAGATGGATGTCACTAAGGGGACATATCTTAATCAGACAGAGTCTCCACAGATGGATGTCACTAGTGGGACGTCTCTTAATCAGACAGAGACTCCACAGATGGATGCAACTAATGGGATGTATCTTAATCAGACAGAGTCTCCACATATGGATGTCACTAATGGGATGTATCTTATTCAGACAGAGTCTCCACAGATGGATGTCACTAATGGGGCGTCTCTTAATCAGACAAAGACTCCACAGATTGATGTCACTAGTGGGATGTCTCTCAATCAGACAGAGATTCCACAGATGGATGTCACTAATGAGACATCTCTCAATCAGACAGAGTCTCCAAAGATGGATGTCACTAGTGGGATGTCTCTTAATCAGACAGACACTTCACAGATGGATGTCACTAATGGGATGTCTCTCAATCAGACAGAGTCTTCACAGATAGATGTCGCTAATGGGACATCTCTTAATCAAACAGAGTCTCCACAGATAGATGTCACTAGTGGGACGTCTTTTAATCAGACAGAGACTCCACAGATTGATGTCACTAGCGGGACGTCTCTCAATCAGACAGAGATTCTACAGATGGATGTCACTAATGAGATGTCACTTAGTCAGACAGAGACTCCACAGATGGATGTCACTAATGGGACGTCTCTCAATCAGACAGAGTCTCCACAGATGGATGCCCTTAGTGGGACGTCTCTTAATCAGACAGAGACTCCACAGATGGATGTCAATAATTGGACGTCTCTTGATCATACAGACATTCCACAGATGCATGTAATTAACGAGATTTCTCTTAATCAGACAGACACTCCACAGACGGATGTCACTAATTTGACATCTCTTAATCAGACAGACACTCCACAGATGGATGTCACTAGTGGAATGTCTCTCAATCAGACTGAGACTCCACAGATGGATGTCACTAAAGGGACGTCTCTTAATCAGACAGACACTCCACAGATGGATGTCACTAGTGGGGTGTCTCTCAATCAGACAGAGACTCCACACATGGATGTTGCTAATGGGACGCCCCTTAATCAGGCAGAGTGTCCACAGATGGATGTCGCTAGTGGGACGCCTCTTAATCAGACAGAGACTCCACAGATTGATGTCACTAGTGGGACGTCTCTCAATCAGACAGAGATTCCACAGATGGATGTAATTAACGAGACTTCTCTTAATCAGACAGACACTCCACAGATGGATGTCACTAATTTGACATCTCTTAATGAGACAGACACTCCACAGATGGATGTCACTAATGGGTTGTTTCTTAATCAGACAGAGTCTCCACAGATGGATGTCACTAAAGGGACGTCTTTTAATCAGACAGACACTCCACAGATGGATGTCACTAGTGGAATGTCTCTCAATCATACTGAGACTCCACAGATGGATGCCACTAAAGGGACGTCTCTTAATCAGACAGACACTCCACAGATGGATGTCAGTGGTGGGGTGTCTCTCAATCAGACAGAGACTCCACACATGGATGTTGCTAATGGGACGCCCCATAATCAGGCAGAGTCTCCACAGATGGATGTCACTAAAGGGACGTCTGTTAATCAGACAGACACTCCACAGATGGATGTCACTAATTTGACATCTCTTAATCAGACAGACACTCCACAGATGGATGTCACTAGTGGCATGTCTCTCAATCAGACAGAGATTCCACACATGGATGTTGCTAATGTGACGCCCCTTAATCAGGCAGAGTCTCCACAGATGGATGTCGCTAGTGGGACGTCTCTTAATCAGACAGAGACTCCACGGATTGATATCACTAGTGGGACGTCTCCCAATCAGACAGAGATTCCACAGATGGATGTAATTAACAAGATTTCTCTTAATCAGACAGACACTCCACAGACGGATGTCACTAATTTGACATCTCTCAATCAGACAGACACTTCACAGATGGATGTCACTAGTGGAATATCTCTCAATCAGACTGAGACTCCACAGATGGATGTCACTAAAGGGACGTCTCTTAATCAGACAGACACTCCACAGATGGATGTCACTAGTGGGGTGTCTCTCAATCAGACAGAGACTCCACACATGGATGTTGCTAATGGGACGCCCCTTAATCAGGCAGAGAGTCCACAGATGGATGTCGCTAGTGGGACATCTCTTAATCAGACAGAGACTCCACAGATGGATGTAATTAACGAGACTTCTCTTAATCAGACAGACACTCCACAGATGGATGTCACTAATTTGACATCTCTTAATGAGACAGACACTCCACAGATGGATGTCACTAGTGGAATGTCTCTCAATCAGACTGAGACTCCACAGATGGATGTCACTAAAGGGACGTCTCTTAATCAGACAGACACTCCACAGATGGATGTCACTAGTGGGGTGTCTCTCAATCAGACAGAGACTCCACACATGGATGTTGCTAATGGGACGCCCCTTAATCAGGCAGAGTGTTCACAGATGGATGTCGCTAGTGGGACGCCTCTTAATCAGACAGAGACTCCACAGATTGATGTCACTAGTGGGACATCTCTCAATCAGACAGAGATTCCACAGATGGATGTAATTAATGAGACTTCTCTTAATCAGACAGACACTCCACAGATGGATGTCACTAATTTGACATCTCTTAATGAGACAGACACTCCACAGATGGATGTCACTAATGGGTTGTTTCTTAATCAGACAGAGTCTCCACAGATGGATGTCACTAAAGGGACGTCTTTTAATCAGACAGACACTCCACAGATGGATGTCACTAGTGGAATGTCTCTCAATCATACTGAGACTCCACAGATGGATGCCACTAAAGGGATGTCTCTTAATCAGACAGACACTCCACAGATGGATGTCAGTGGTGGGGTGTCTCTCAATCAGACAGAGACTCCACACATGGATGTTGCTAATGGGACACCCCATAATCAGGCAGAGTCTCCACAGATGGATGTCACTAAAGGGACGTCTGTTAATCAGACAGACACTCCACAGATGGATGTCACTAATTTGACATCTCTTAATCAGACAGACACTCCACAGATGGATGTCACTAGTGGCGTGTCTCTCAATCAGACAGAGACTCCACACATGGATGTTGCTAATGTGACGCCCCTTAATCAGGCAGAGTCTCCACAGATGGATGTCGCTAGTGGGACGTCTCTTAATCAGACAGAGACTCCACAGATTGATGTCACTAGTGGGACGTCTCCCAATCAGACAGAGATTCCACAGATTGATGTCACTAATGAGACGTCTCATAGTCAGACCGAGACTCCACAGATGGATGTCACTACTGGGACGTCTCTTAATCAGACAGAGACTCCACAGATGAATGTCATTAGCGGGATGTCTCTCAATCAGAAAGAGACTCCACAGATGGATGTCACTAATGGGACATCTCTCAATCAGACAGAGTCTCCACAGATGGATGCCCTTAGTGGGACGTCTCTTAATCAGACAGAGACTCCACAGACGGATGTCAATAATTGGACGTCTCTTGATCATACAGACATTCCACAGATGGATGTCACTAATGGGACGTCTCTTAGTCAAACAGAGACTCCACAGATTGATGTCACTAGCAGGATGTCTCTCAATCAGACAGAGATTCCACTGATGGATGTAATTAACGAGACTTCTCTTAATCAGACAGACACTCCACAGATGGATGTCACTAATTTGACATCTCTTAATCAGACAGACACTCCACAGATGGATGTCACTAGTGGAATGTCTCTCAATCAGACTGAGACTCCACAGATGGATGTCACTAAAGGGACATCTCTTAATCAGACAGACACTCCACAGATGGATGTCACTAGTGGGGTGTCTCTCAATCAGACAGAGACTCCACACATGGATGTTGCTAATGGGACGCCCCTTAATCAGGCAGAGTGTCCACAGATGGATGTCGCTAGTGGGACATCTCTTAATCAGACAGAGACTCCACAGATTGATGTCACTAGTCGGACGTCTCTCAATCAGACAGAGATTCCACAGATGGATGTAATTAACGAGACTTCTCTTAATCAGACAGATACTCCACAGATGGATGTCACTAATTTGACATCTCTTAATCAGACAGACACTCCACAGATGGATGTCACTAATGGGATGTCTCTTAATCAGACAGAGTCTCCACAGATGGATGTCACTAAAGGGACGTCTCTTAATCAGACAGACACTCCACAGATGGATTTCACTAGTGGAATGTCTGTCAATCAGACAGAGATTCCACAGATAGATGTCACTAAAGGGACGTCTCTTAATCAGACAGAGTCTCCACAGATGGATGCCCTTAGTGGGACATCTCTTAATCAGACAGAGACTCCAGAGATGGATGTCAATAATTGGACGTCTCTTAATCAAACAGAAATTCCACAGATGGATGTCACTAATGGGACGTCTCTTAATCAGACAAACACTCCACAGATGGAAGTCAGTAGTGGGGTGTCTCTCAATCAGACAGAGACTCCACAGATGGATGTTGCTAATGGGACACCCCTTAATCATGCAGATTCTCCACAGATGGATGTCACTAAAGTGATGTCTCTTAATCAGACAGACACTCCACAGATGGATGTCAGTAGTGGGGTGTCTCTCAATCAGACAGAGACTCCACACATGGATGTTGCTAATGGGACGTCTCTTGATCATACAGACATTCCACAGATGGATGTCACTAATGGGACGTCTCTTAATCAAACAGAGACTCCACAGATTGATGTCACTAGCGGGACGTCTCTCAATCAGACAGATATTGCACAGATGGATGTAATTAACGAAACTTCTCTTAATCAGACAGACACTCCCCAGATGGATGTCACTAATTTGACATTTCTTAATCAGACAGACACTCCACAGATGGATGTCACTAATGGGACGTCTCTTAATCAGACAGACACTCCACAGATGGATGTCACTAAAGGGACGTCTCTTAATCAGACAGACACTCCACAGATTGATGTTACTAGTGGGGTGTCTCTCAATCAGACAGAAACTCAAAACAAGGATGTTGCTAATGGGACGCCCCTTAATCAGGCAGAGTCTCCACAGATGGATGTCGCTAGTGGGACGTCTGTCAATTAGACAGAGACTGTGCAGGCGGATGTTGCTAATGGGATATCCCTTAATCTTATCGAGACTCTAAGTGGATTTTTACATTCAGCAAACCTCAGAGAGGACGTAATCACAGATCTAGATAAATTGGTTTACTCTCTGTGAATTTCTGTTATTTTTTATTTTTATTTTTTTTGTGTGTAATCATTGAGAATCACAGATCCCTAATTAGAATGCCGTTACATGGACAGGTGTCACTGATGGGACATCCCAGATGTGTGTTGCTAATGGGATATCCCTTAATCAGACTGAGACTCCACTGATGGATATTGCTTATGGGACGAGCCAGACCTCCTTAGATCTTGACAGATTTAAAAGTGCTGCATAATGCTACACTTACATTCAGTAAGACTCTTATTCACCTCGGCACTGATTATGTTTGACTTCCTCATTCAGTGTCAGGTCACTAAATATAATATTTAAGAGGTGTGTGAACTTATCATATGTCAGACACTGTAATATGCTCTAGTGCCCTCACTGCTTACCGTGGTGATGAGATACATAGTGAAATGACAGCTGTATACTGTGACCTCTCAGTAGTTATTCCATACTGTGATTAATCAGTATGCTCCTGTAGAATTACTGAATTAGAATTAGAGTGTAACTGTTAAATTAATGCAACTAGAAAAATGAAATGTATAGTCAGCAACACCAAAGCCCCAAAGGTATCAACAATGTATTTAAAAAAAAAAAAACTTGTTCATGTGCGTTGATGTGCATGTTTTTTTTTCTTTTTTCATTTTTGTCTTTTAATTTACTATAAAATGTATTGTTAATTTAAAAACTTAATTTTACATTTTTATTTTAATGTTAACTTATTATAAAAAACTTAATTTTATGAATTAATAACTTATAACACTGGAAATAAGTGTTTAATGTGTTTTGATAAAATCTAACTTTCCAACAAAGAAGTTTAGACGGTCATGCTTCTCTCCACTTACCAGTGATCACTGCATGATTACATATAGCTTAACAGAAAACCAGAGTTTGCTTACACACTGGATTGATATCCATTCAAACTTAAAGAGTTTCCTGATCAGTGTACAGACTTGCTGGTTGTGGTATGTCCTCTCTGGCTCTTTGCATTTGTGCATTTGTCTCTGGAATGATGCCCAATGAACAAAAAGGCAGAGATTACAGCTATTAATGTCTTTCAAGTGGGATGAAAAGAAGTCAGTTCCAAGTCACCACATTCAGTGGTCTCTACTGTTGCAGCACAGAACAAAATGGAGACAGAACAAGGTGATATTAACTTAAAAACATGCAGCATAAAAACATTTACATCACAAACACACAGTCAAGAACAGTCCTGCAACAAAGTAGAGGTCTGTTATTCATCCAAGCAGAGCATTTACACACAACAATGTACATCATTTACATATATGACAACACCATTTTGCAAGTTAAGTAGTAACTGTTCTGTAAAACTACAAAAAAACTGGAATCAGAAGTCAGATATTACATTTAAAAATGTGACCCTGGACCACAAAACCAGTCATAAGGGACACTTTTTTCACATCTGGAAGCTGAATAAATGAGCTTTCCATTTATGTACATATATATATATATATATATATATATATATATATATATATATATATATATATATATATATATATATATATATATATATATAACATTTTTTTTTTTTTTTTTTTTTTTTTTCAGGCTAAGAAACAATTATTTGGAAATATGGAATGTAAGGGTTGTTTGTGCGCAGCGGTCATCCGCAAGGGGCTTTCACACTGTTTTGAGTATATTTTATTATTAAAAGCTTTATTTGAATGTCTGCCGGTTCCCGCCTCCTTCTTCACGTGATTATGGAGTTTTTATATTGTTACAGTGAACAATATAAGTCTTTTTAGTTCAGCTCATTAAAAATAGGGGCAAAAAAAAATAGTGTTGCGTTTATAATTTTGTTCAGTATATATATATATATATATATATATATATATATATATATATATATATATATATATATATATATATATATATATATATATATATATATATATATAGTCTTTGTATATTTGTTTAGTGTATTTTATTGTGAGCTTAAACATTTGAATTCAGTTTTTTTTTTATTTTCTTTGAAGTACTTAAAGTCAAACCCACATGATATGTCATGTTTGGAAAAAAGCTATGTATGTTCATCTGATGCAGTAAATGCTATTAAAACAGATCCATGTTTTTTATAACAACTCAAATGTGAGTTTGTTTGCCAATAAATATTTTCCAGTTTAACTAAGCTAAAATTAAGTCCCGATGTGAGTGGTTATTCTGTCTCTAAATCTGAAATATACTAAACTTTACTCATATTTTTGGAATATTCTTGATTATGACACTAGATGGAGCACTAGACTACAGCATGCATACTGCTTTATGCAGGTCCCATTCATGAAATACCAGGAAGTTTAGAATAAGCACATGATGTGTGATGCTCTACACAAACATTTACACAGTCGGTAAACAGTAACAGTTAATTGACTTAGTGATTGTTAAATTAAAACTAGTATGCTATCAGATGTCGCTATCATTAAAAGAAATTGGAACAATTCTGAAAAACCAGGTTATATATTTGTATGGAAACAACTGAAGTTTTGCAGTTGTTCAGTTTCAACACAAAATCCTCATAGAAAACATGTTGCTTAGAAGGGGGTTTTCACACTATTCCAACTTGTAAAAGTGTTTGAGAATGTGAATGTCACATGTTCGTCATTGTGAGGCCTGTTGCACAAAGTGGGTTTTGGTGTTGTTTGTTTAGTTTGAGCAAACTTAGAGTTTTTGGACTCAAGAAGGTGGGTTGGATTTCAGCAGTTTTGTCACCATGGTAACTTAAACTAAACCCTAATTGATAGTCATTAATAGACAAATTAGTGTGTTAAAGGGGGGATTAATATTTTATAAACTACATAAATTCCCTCATGAGGAGATCATAAAACATGCTATTTGTGCACCATTAAAGAGCCACACAGATGGGAAATCAAAAATGACCTGTATTACAGTGTATGATGTAGCTGTCCATCAGTGTAAACAATATGCAAAGTAATTAAACCAAAAAGTACACGATTTATAAAGTTATTGGCTTCTAAAGTAAGGAGTCGACTCTGAATCACTGAAACGAGTCGTTATAGATTTCAAATCTTTTGCCCATCTCTATGTACGTCACTAGGAACACTTTGCATAATAATCTCCGCCTACTGTCTTGGGAGAAATAAAACTCTGACCTGCCCCACCCCCCACACAGACACTCTGGTTGGTGTGATAGCATCATGTCGAGGAGACAGTGTGTTTTTAATTGTAAAGGCAAGTTTGTTTTATTTTCACTGCCAAAGAATGAAGATCAGAAGAACCAATGGCATTTCACTGATGACTGCTTTTCTAATCTCGGTGAGTTCAAGGTGGGATTTTCAAAGCGTTTGGCCATAAAAGAGGGTTAATTACCAACTATATTTAGACCAACAAGCATCTCCGAATCACAGCGCGAAGTATGATTACGAAGTTATGTGTTTGTTTTCTCCCGAGCGTCTTATCAGTATGTCGCGCTAGCACTAACAGTTATATGTTAAAACCCTCTGGAGTCGATTAACGAGGATAGGCATTATGAGTCATTTTCCCCTGATAAAAACTGAACAACCAATCAAAACTGACTATATTAGTTGACCAATCAGAACACAGTATGCTACTGAAACTGAAAAAGGACAGCTTCACGCGAACCGTTTGGGGATTGAGGTAATTTTAAAATGATATTTTGACAAAATGACAATGTTTTTTAACCTTGGATGGATTTAAACCTAATGTACAGGACTTATAAACAGTGATAGGAGGCTTAGAATTGTCATCTTACTGGCTCTTTAAACTAATAGAGAAACCACTTTTAAACAAATAGGACCAATTTCTGTTCATATGTATGTAACAGAAATGAGTCGAACCAGACAAATTAAAGAGTCTATCAAAGCGACGTTTGAAACACGAGAGCCGAATTCCTCAGGAAGTCATAAATCAGTTCTAGTGCCACAAGAACCAAGCAAGATGACCAACCAACTTGTTCACACAACAGCTTTCAACATAAACACCACTGGAACAATTATTTACAATTTCAATTCAAAGAAGAGAAATTTGGTGCCAAATGTGTTGTTCGTAATGGGAATGCAACGCTGGACATCACATGTAAACCCAGGAGATCAAGTTAAACTTCCACTGACTTCCCCCACCTAGCAGAACCAGACTGAAATTCCTAAGGGGGGGGGGGGGGGGGGGGGGCTTTAAACCTCTGTCTTCACAGAAAAGTCTTTTGTCATGAGAATGGCAAAGAAACTGCTTTTGTACATATATATGGACCAGAATGAACTCAAAAAGACTCATAAATGAATCAGTCCATCGCTTCACTCCACATTCATTTATGTGTAACCCACACATTTGACTATCATGTTATAATCACTTATTGTGTATGTTTTTTCTTAATAACTATGGCATAGCTTAACGATTTATAATTGTGTTTGGTATGTGTGTGATCGAATCTTCTTGCTTGAATTAGCCCTGACAATAATTTATTTGTCCCATGTATCGTATTGGTATTATAGGAATCATGTCCAAAATTAGACCCTGCCAGGTAGGAAAATTCGGACCACATGCTTGGTAAGATAAACAAATGATTTATGATACCCCCGAGCCAAGACAATATCTGATTGGTCAAGACAACATTTGAGGTGTGGCCAACAGGCCACTTTAAATACCTAGGACATCGTAAAATTTTAGCCATGTCGGCTTTTAGTTCTAGCCTTGCTCGTGCTATCAGTCATGCTTTTTAGTCGGCTTTTAGTCTGTTTTTAGTCTCCAGCTATGCTGCTGCTATTAGCCATGTCTGTTTCTAGTCTCTAGCTATGCTTATGCTAGCTTGTAGCTTCTAGCCATGCTGTTTAGTCATAACTGTTCTTTGAGCGCGGTTCTGCGTGCTTCAGCCTGCACGCCTGCTGCTACTTAGCCACGATGAGAAGGAACACAACCTAGTCTCGTCAAACTTTATTTGTTTTCTTTTCCGTTTGAGAGTTGCGTGTTCTGAGTTAAGTTTTGTAACGTCGACCTCGTCTGCGCGTTTCAACTCCAACCAGCCACACAACTCCAGCTTCAGCCAACGCCCAAGCACAGGCTCCCCAAGACGTCACTTCAGCGACTGAACTTCCAGCCAATCAACGAACTCGGGATAGCCCTTTCACCGAGACTCTTTCACAGGAGATGCAAGTAACTTTACCTCCAGACTGTGACCTTTACTGGTGTATCTAATATAATTTTAACCTCATTGAGGAACTCAATGCGAGCGCTAATTACGTTATTGATGGTTGTTCATGTCTAGGCAATTTAACGTATTGCTGTAAACTTGGGATTCCATATTTCCATTCTCTTAAACTCATCTTTCCCTAACTTTCGATCTTCCTGCAACTTGTGTGAATGTGTGAGTGCGTGCGTTTATGTGTTAGATTAGTTTATATGTCTTAGATTTATCTAATAAAGCCTTACTCATATTGAAAAGAGAAGTACCTTGTGTTTTGTGCTTTTTAAGTTAATGTCTTAAACTGCTGATCTTGTTACTGTGCTAATTGATAGTGTTTCACTATAGTTTGGATATTAGTATCCAGCGCAGATTTGATGTTAAACGGCTCGTTCACTGAACCGCAGGGCGTCTCCGTGACCAGCCGTGAAACAGTGATTCTGTTCAAATTCCCTTTAAAATCTTAAATGATTCCCTTTGAGCTAAATTGACCTGTTTCCCTTCATGTGTAATAAAAATATAATATAGATACCCAGTCAAACAATAAATGTGAAAAAAAAAAGTATAATGCAAGAACTCTAATAATTCCAGTAAATATTGAATCATCTTCTTGGGGGGACATTTTCATACACAGGCTGCTCCTTTGGTTTCTGTAAGGAATTCTTCTGATGTGATTAACTTTGGTTTCTCTGCAAAGTTTAATCTGTTGTTTTGTTTTGAAAAAACTTCTACTACAGAACAGACGCAAATGCGTAGCAGCAAAAGGAAATGATATCAATCTTGTTTATCACATGACTTGTTAACTAGTTAAATCATTAAAACTGATTAAAGATTATTTCTGATCAGGCACGTGCATACATAGACATCAAAGGGGGCTTGAGCACCTGCCCTTTTCATTCCTGGAGAGAAAGTGCCCTTTTTTCTGGGGTGCTTTTTTTTTTTTTTTTTTTTTTTTTTTTGGCGGCTGTCAAAGCCTTATTTGATCGGTGAGTGATGTAGAATAGAATGAATGACAGGGCGCGTAAGAGAGAGAGAGAGCACCGGCTGCGCGCGCATTCACAGTCTTCAAACAACACGAGCGCTTCTTGCGCTCTCTCTCCCTTGTGCATATTATTTAAAATCATTAAACACGATAGAAAAAGGGCGAAACACCAAAGTTTCACGCGCGCTCGCGAACTCACAGTCTTCAAACTACACGAGCGCTGTCTTGCTCTCTGTCTCTCTCTCTCTCTCTCTCTCTCTCTCTCTCTCGTGCATATTAACCAAAATCATTAGACAAGATAGAAAAAGGGCGGAACGCCAAAGTTTCATGTGGAGCATGGAGATTTTTTTTTCTCTCCATGACAGGCTGCTGGCTCCCATTGTTATTTTTTTAAATTTTTATTTTTGGGGGGAAAAGCACTCTCTGTATTAGCTTAAAGCCCTCAAGTTTACATTGGATACTGTATTCTTTCAATTGCTCTAAACAAGTATTTTGGGTGACCTTTTTTATTGAATGCTAGACATCAAGTTGTTATTTTTATCTGAAAAAAGAACTTTTTTTCAGTAAGCTAGGCCCTATGTGTTCAGTAAGCTTGTTTCAGTAAGGTATGTGTTTTCAAGGCTTCAAGGTTTTATTGAATGCTATCTCTATACAAGTGCAAAGTAATGCATTCTTAGTCAGTCTTTTATTTTGTAATTTTAAGAGCAATAAACATATATTGCAATGTTAAGGAATTCATGTTTTTTTTTCATTCAGATATGTAATTCAACATGAATAAATTGTTAGTAGTCAATTAATGGGGAGATAATCGAAATCGAATCGGTCGAAAAAAATTAATCGTTAGATTAATCGATGCATCGAAAAAATAATCGCTAGATTAATCGTTTAAAAAATAATCGTTTATCCCAGCCCTAGTCAGGATTTCTGAAGCGCTCATTGACCCCAAACCCCTCTATCAAGAAATAACAGACCGCATTCTACATTGGAGATCAACCAAGCCATGTAATAAAATAAGTTAATAAAATAAGAACGTCCCCAGTTAGTTAATGACTTACATCAAGAGTCTTTCCCCCTGAAATTTAGAAATCTAAATTGGTGAATCTAGAAGAAATCTACAGATGCAAACAGATGGAGGATAGGCTACACTCTAAAAAATGTAGTAAACCGGAGTAACTGCATCTGTACATTAATAAATAAAATTGAGTAGAAATATGTTAACATTAAACATTAAAAATAACAATATTTATAAATTAACTTTTTATTTATGAACTTTTTTTTATTTCCTCTAAACCTTTATAAAATAGTATTACATACAACCACAAATACATACATGACATTGGCTTTTATTTAATTTTATTTAATTTTTACTCAATTGTTTTGGTAAGTTTAATTCAAACAATCAAGTAAGATTTTCAGAGATTTTATTAAGTTAATTAAGTTAAATATTTGCTAAGCCACAGAATATTTTTTGAGTGTAGCAGGTTATCAGAACCCTTAATAAACTGTAAAGCTGTCTCTAAAATTTAAATATTATCCCTTATAAACGTCATATCATATCAAAGACTATAAAAACATCATGTCTTTTGAATCTTGCATACTTTGCACAACTACACTACATACCTCGGAGTCTCCACCTCAACCTTGCACCTGTGCCCTTTTTATATTTATATTTATTTTTACTTTTATTTTTATTGTTATCGTATTGTGAAACTGTTGGCCATTTATTGTTTATTTCTGTTGTTATTCTTGTACTGCTATAGATTGCCTAAGCCATACAAAAAGCATTGAAATGTACATTCTGTCACTGACACTTGCACATATCACAAATAAAACAAACTTGAACTTGAAACACACACACAGACTCTCTGATGTGTAGTGTGATAACCTGCATGATTACACTTTCGTTTGGGGACCAGTTCTCACCATTAACTATTAACTATGACTTTTGTCTCAATAGTAACTCAGCTGTTGCTAATTTTGTAAGGTAGTTGTTATGTTTAGTTATGACATGAGATTAAGGGATCTTAAATAGTGTCATGCAGAATAATGCATTAATATGTGCTTTATAAGTACTAATAAACATTAATAAACACACACATACTTATTCACAAATTATGTGAATATTGGATTAGTCATGCTGTATTTCATGAACTTTGGATATTGACACCTTATGGACATTAAACTGGTTTTATAATCATTCAGTTGTTGTAAATGGTGAGGATCATCTCACATTGCAAATCTTACTGAGCTGTGACACATGTAGCTGAGTTTCTGAGTCAAACTGAAACATGCTGTGGTCAGTTTTCCTCAGAAATGACTAGATTTGATCTGTTGGGTGGACAAAGTTCTTGTGCAACACAGTGGCTGTTGCGATGTATGCAGTATGCAATGTTTAATTGTGTGTAGAATTTTCACTATTTTCTGTTCAGTACTTTTGTGCAATATTGGACTGCACAATAAACCAATAAAACTGAAGACGCCATGGTTTACGTTTATTTTAGAACTAAGGGCACTTGCAAATGAATGACAGCATGAGGCATGCTTTCATATCATTAAAAAAGACACCTGACAAAATACTTGACAAATTTCTGGACTTTTATAAGTGTAAAGAAGGCCAGCAGGCAGCTAAACCTCACTCCTCTCAACAGGCGCACTAGCGACTGACACTAGTGACAACAGTCTTTAGCGTCCTTGCTAGTGCACCCGAACGGTGCTAGGGTGAAGGGGAGGAGAAGAATTGTTGAATAAAGTCATTATTTTAGTTTTATTTGGATGCAAAAAGTATTCTCGTAGTTTAGTAGAATACAGTTGAAGCCCTGATGTCACATGGATTATTTTACCATTCCGAAGAGGTCCCGGATGTACGAATACCACCTACAGTGTCAAACTTCTGTAATGAATGTTGTTATTTAGTTTTCAAGCTTGTCATACTAAAAACAGAGAAGAAGAGTTTTTTTAGAAAACACGTTTCATATTGAAGGGCGTTGTTTTGACAACTTTGGTTATTTGCCGGTGAACTAACTTGAATTAGTAGCTTCACTTTCACTTTCACGTGACAATGTATGTTCTCACACACTGCACAGACAGTTTGTCGGTTTTTCTGATCAGTGCATTCTGAGACGCACTGCACTCGGTCGGATCTCGGTGTTTGTCTGCGTCTGTCACCGCGGTGTGAATTGACCTTATAATGACAGCACACTTTGTATTTAGACAGAATCTGCATTTATTCAAAATGAAGGTCTTTATTTCGTGCATCATATTGTGTGCATTATCCGTGCCTGGTAAGACACTCTCTTTGTATCACTCTCTTTGATAGCAGTGTAAAGTAAAAAGAAAGAAAACAATAGAGCCGTTTCATATTTATAGGATTTACTCATGTAACACTTGACAAATATGTTTTATTTCTAAATGTTTAAATTAGCTGCGGGTTTAGACTTACATTTTGATGTTTTTTTTATCTTTTCTTTTGGAGATAAAAAGAAAAGTTGGTTTAATTTTTAAAGAAACCCATTAATATAGTTGTAATGAACAACACTTAAATATATAGCAATCATGACTGAATGCACACACATATATATATATATATATATATATAAAAAGTAATATATGAATCAAGACGTGGTTTGTATAATGTTCATACAGCTGTATGACTGTGAGATCATCATCTGTGAGACTCAAGAATGTTTGTGTGATGAGTGAATGTTTAAATCAGCGATGCTCTTATTATATTTTATTTTTCATGTGTCATATACTGCATTAGAGACAGTTCTCTACTAACAGTCTGTTATTTCTTCTTCAGTTGCGTCTGTTGGTGAAGATGTAGTGTCAGTGTCAGTGATGGAGGGTGATTCAGTCTTTCTATGCACTGGACTTATTAAATACCAGCA
Organism: Carassius gibelio; assembly: GCF_023724105.1. Classification (NCBI taxonomy): domain Eukaryota; kingdom Metazoa; phylum Chordata; class Actinopteri; order Cypriniformes; family Cyprinidae; genus Carassius; species Carassius gibelio. Next base: position 13,410,400 of record NC_068417.1, on the reverse strand, counting down.
AGAAAGAATGAGATGGTATTTCGGTGACACTCGCATCGCTCAGATCAGTGGAGATCAGAGTAAGATCTATACAGATGATCAGGGTACTGAGAGATTCAGAGACAGACTGAAGCTGGACAGTCAGACTGGATCTCTGACCATCATGAACATCACAATCACAGACTCTGGAGTTTATAAACTAGAGATCAACAGCAGAAACACTGAAATAATATTCAATGTTACTGTTCTAGGTGAGTCATTTAGTGAATGTTGTGTTTGAATCTCTTCATTAGTAATTATTGCAGTGACATTCATGGCTACTTTACCAGCACCTGTAAATGAATTCAGTTCAGTTTAAAACTATATAACTAGTCTTGACAGACAATGTCTCATGTTGGTTTGTATTACAGATGTTTCTGCTGAACTTGATAAAATGAAGAAAACGGGAGAATCTTTCAGTTTACATCCTGGTGTAACAATAAACCCAGATAATATGATGAAGTGGTATTTTAACAACTTTCACATCGCTGAAATCACTGGAAATCAGACTAAGATCTGTACAGATGTTCAGTGTGATGAGGGATTCAGAGACAGACTGAAGCTGGATCATCAGAATGGATCTCTGACCATCATGAACTCAAGGACCACAGACTCTGGACTTTATAAACTACAGATCAACAGCAGCAGATTCAGCATCATTAGGAGCTTCAATGTTACTGTCACTGGTGAGTGATATTTAGTCATTCAGTGTGTTTTCTTTTGCAGTATAGAAGACAGTTCAGTATTTTGAAGTTTGTATTTACCAAGTATTGCAGTATAATTGAAATAATATTAATCATCTTCATTCAGTATACATAAACAATGTTTACTCTTTCTCCACATTACTAAGGTAACATGGTATTTATTTTTATTTATTTATATATACATACATATATATATATATATATATATATATATATATATATATATATATATATATATATATATATATATATATATATATATATATATATATTTTTTTTTTTTTTTTTTCACACTTTTAGGTCCAGGAATTTGTAGCTCACATTACTGCATTTTTTGTTTGCCTCAACCACGCTGATCAAGCCCAGCAGATAATGGATGTTAAAGTTCCAACTATTTTTTTTATTGTTTTTTTATTTATCTTTATTTTCTTTTTGCAAAAGAACTGCTACAGTCATTTCCTCTGTTTTCTAGTCACCTACGGTATTACCGATTTATTATTTAATTTCAGTCTTGTTTGATATGGTTTGAACCAACCACAAAAGGTTGCACAGGGATGTTTATTTTATATCTTACATAATATAATATATTACATTTTACCATCTCTGTGTGAAATAAGTTAATGTTAAATAACTGACCACCTCTGAAATGGGCTGTAGGCCTACAGTTGGCATGCGCTGGTCCAAAAATGTATGAACAACCAAAGACAATGACTAAAAGGCATTAATACCATAATATAAGTGATTGATTCTGAATAGAAATACAAATTAATGTAAGCAGTGTTTAGTTTTAATCTAAATTCTGTTTAGCCCGGAAAAAGCTTACACTTCTGTTAATGAGACACATGTAGACTGAAAACAGCGTTATAACCATAGCACACTGCCAGAAACACCACACGAATCCATAAATGCACACAGTAATGCAAGGGATACATGCAAGGGATGCACAAAATATATGACACATTCTGTACAATACTGCAAATGCAATGACTACACAGGCCAAGCATGTAACCTTGTACAAACAAATCACCAAATGTTTATAAAAAGTGTAATCTATTAAATGTAATCTCCAAATCATGCAGTACTGTACCTGTTTAATATGTTTCTTCATTAAAGAAGGTTAAACGATGCTGCTAAAAAGAACATTATTTGGTGTATTTGGTGTAATGAAATGTGTTTATGCAGTTTATTTTCCACATACTTTACATTATTGTTTCTCCTCTATGCCCCGTCTTCTGAAATGTGTCGATTTTTACAAAGCTCATCCCTCTGAAAAAGCAAGGTGTGCTGTGATTGGCCAGCTATCCAGTGCGTTGTGATTGGCCCAATGCCTCAAGCGTGTGACGGAAATGTTACTCCCTTTCACATATTGTGAAGCCTTGTCCGGCCGAAGTGAAGAGACATTAAAATAAAACCCATTATAAACGTGATATAAAAATGATTTCTAGTTGTGCCTTCTTTTTGATGGCCAAACAAAGTAGTTTTGCTTTCTCAACGAAACAGCGTCACACACCATGAGTGAGCAGAGGCATAGAGTGAGCTGCGGTCGGCTTGAGTGAGCGAGGGCCGGCTGCTTCAGAACGATGTGGCAGGCGTATTCTATGAAGGAGTGCACCTTGGGCTTGAATCAACCACATGTGAAGACCCCGGGCTGGACTCCGCTTCATCCACAGTGCTAAGTTGATGTATTTCCTCAGCGACCAGCACGGATCAGCTGCATGCATGACAGAGTGCATATCTTCCTTTTTTGGAAGGCCAAACAAAGTAGTTTCACAACCAAACACACAGCATCTATACGACATGGCGGCGGCAGCAACAACAATACAACGGGCACTGTTATGCAAATCTTCCCACACAGTGACATAGAGATGTGTGGGTGTTATATACTGAGCTAGGGTTTATTGACCTGTAGGGGGCAATCTATTGCCGTTTTGACTTGGCTTAAATACAGCAAAGAAGAAGATGTTAAATGAGATTAAATCCACCTGTGATCCTGTGACATGTGTATTGTTTGCTGCTGGTTCCTTCTGAGTAAATTTCCTCATCTTGACCTGATCTGTGTCTCTCAAGTTATTACATTTTTGGCGACGAGGATGAAAGCAAGGAAAAAGGAAGTTTTGAAAAGCAATTTCTGTCCGGCATGAATTTGATCCACATGTCTTCGGACCACTCTCCCATCACCCAGCATCACTTTATAAGAAAGTGGTCCAGTCACCGTCTCAATATGTCCCGGAATCCATTTCGGTCCGTAAGTAAAATTCCGAACAAGTACTGGATCTCCAACACCCAAGCTACGTTCATGGGGCCTTTTTGTCATGATGGACTTTTTGCTTTTGTTGTTGTTCCTGAATCTTCAGTTAAATCGGGATGTATAAAGTCCAAAGAACATCGTAATTTCCGTCCATGCAACAGTTCAGCTGGAGAAAGTCCTGTGGTGGTCTGAGGAGTAATCCTGTAACTGAATAACACTCGAGCTTGGGTGTTGGAGATCCAGTACTTGTTCGGAATTTTACTTACGGACCGAAATGGATTCCGGGACATATTGAGACGGTGACTGGACCACTTTCTTATAAAGTGATGCTGGGTGATGGGAGAGTGGTCCGAAGACATGTGGATCAAATTCATGCCGGACAGAAATTGCTTGTGAACCTTTTAGAGGAGTCTTTGGACCATAAATCTCCTGATTTGGATTTTTCTGATAACTCAGTTCCTGTAGTGGCTAAAGAGACTGATGAAAAAGAAACTGAGGACATTTCCAGGGGGACTAATCCCCTTGAAGTAAGTGGGGAGTCTGCTCAACCTGGTGAGATAACCACTGAATCACTGACACAATCCTTCAGCCCTGTTGAGAGACGGTCACAAAGAACCAGGAAAGTGCCTGGTCATTTAAAAGATTATAAACTGAATTCAAAAAAAAAAAAAAAAGTGAAAAAAAGAAAAGTTGAAAAGAATGTATATTTCTTTAATTATATTGTAACATGATTGTTGTATTGTGATTTATGGAGAAATATTGTACACTTGGGGGGGAAGGAGATGTTATATACTGAGCTAGGGTTTATTGACCTGTAGGGGGCAATCTATTGCCGTTTTGACTTGGCTTAAATACAGCAAAGAAGATGTTAAATGAGATTAAATCCACCTGTGATCCTGTGACATGTGTATTGTTTGCTGCTGGTTCCTTCTGATTAAATTTCCTCATCTTGACCTGATCTGTGTCTCTCAAGTTATTACAGTGGGCCTGTTAAAACGAGACGTTTTAGCGGGTGTGGACGAGTTTTAACTTTTATAAAGAATATCTCTTTGGATTTGAGACTAGTGAAGCGAGTGAAAGACATTATGGTAAGTAAAGATTCATAATGTGAAGTTATCATTCAGTGTTTATGTCCAGGAGTGTTTTCATTGAATGAAAGTAGGAAATAAAAGAGCTTATATTGAAAAATACGCGGACGCGGTTTTCGCCTCACAAACGGAGGTCTTAATGGCCTCTTTTACTGAATGGAAGAAGTAACATTAGTTTTAAAATAACATCCGTGAGTGTCTTATGTCGTTTTTACAGAAGATTTTACATTATATGCACTTTTTGAGGTGTTAATAGATGGTAATGGTTACGGTTACACTCATGTTAATTTATCATATTTTTCGCAGTTAAACTGAATGTACGTTAGTAGATGTTGAAAGACAGAGACAAGAACTTAATTCTTTTGAGAATGATGCAATTTATTTTTAGAAATAAATGTTTCTGATGTGTCCTGCCTGTTTACTTAACATTTTGATGCAACAATGGTATGATTACATGTGAGGGGGTGGTGGTTTTCTCAGCTTCTTTGGAAGAGAGGGAAAGACAAGAATAAAATAATGTTTGTTTTTTTTGTTTTTGTAGATGTTGAAACCAGAAAGATAGGAGAGCATCATTCTTTTGAGATTTATGTAAGTTATTTTTATAAAATAAGTTTGTTGTTTCCTGCCTGTTTACTTTACATTTTGATGCAACAGCAGTGTGATTACGTGCTCATTTCAAGAAATCCATTGATATCTGTGTTGTTCATTGCAGAACTCAAACCAACTTTGGAGTAGTCTGATTTGGAGAGTCATCATTCTTGGTCTGCCCTCTTAAGGCGAGACACTGCAGGTGAATAGGGCAAAAGAAATAACTAATAGTTATCACCTTACTTACCCAGTTGATTGATTACATCGATTATTGCAAACATTTTTTGTATTACAAGTTTTCAAAAATGTTATGTTTAAAGATGCAAATGAGGTATTATTTAATGAAATATGTGCTAATTTGCTTAAATGTCTAGTACAAAAATCTGAACACTAGATTTTTTTGACATATTAGAGTCAAATGTTTTTACAGAGGGAATTCTGGTTATCTTTTTTTTTTTTGTTACTCCATAATTCAGAAAATACTTTGAACAGCCAGAAAACAATATATTTTCACAATTTTGGGGGGAATAAAATGTTGTATATAATCAAGGAAAATATATATGAACAAATCCCTCTGTAAAAACCTTCAGAATATAGACAGGAATAAAAATGTCAAGTTTGGTGTGTGTAAGTGCTACTGAAGTGGAGATTTATGGCTCAGTGTTGAAGAAAAAAATCATTTTGTGAAAACCGCCTTTAAAAATATGTATTGTAATTGAAATCTATTGACACAAACAGATAAAGTGCTATAAAAGAAACACTTAACAGTGTCTTTTGGATGTTTTCCTTCCACTAGTTTGAAAAAGCACTTTATGAAAAACCAAAAAGCTCAAAATTGACAGGTGCTTGAAAAAAACAGTGTTTTTGCCTGCAGTCTCACCTTAAAGGAACAGTTCACACACACACACACAAATAATTTACTTGCCCTATCTCATTCCAGATCTATAAGACTTTTGTCTGTCTTTACTTTTAATTTTCTTATAATTTTAGTTAATCCATTGAGAGCCTTGTTGAGTTATTGTTGAAGTAATCCATTCCAATATTAATATATGAATACCTCCATTGGGGGGGTGGGCTATGTCACGATCATTAGTTGGAGTGCCCATGATCTTCGGTAGAGGGCACTCCACTCAGGACTCATTCAGAACTCCATTTCCCATCCTGCCTCATTCACTGTAAAACCAGATAAGTAAACTTTACTCAAACCGTTTGAGTAAACAGATTGCCTTGATTTAAACCATGTAAGTTTTAAAACTTTGCATTTAAGTAATTAAGTGATTAACTAAGTGCTGATTGAGAATTAGTGATGAACAGCTGCTGTTAACAAACAGAATCACTGAAGAAAAGAGAAACACAAGAACTACTACAACTGACTTCAGACACAGCCTTAGATGAAATCAACTGAAATAAAATACATGAAATCTCTCAATATCTGATTAAACAACCCCACAAACAGCATCAGCAGCTCCACTTATTAATAACCAGACTGACTTTATTTCTGTCAGACGTCTACAGAAGATCTTATTGAGAATGAACTAAGGTTTAGATGTTGATTTATTGTTTCATTTGAAGTAACCATGTTAGAGATCAGTGTCTGCTTTAGTTGGGCTCTTGACCCTTGACTTCTGTCTTAGTCTTTTCTCTGGCTGTTATAACCATATGTTTCTAAAACACATTTGTTGTAAACCACAAGCCCAGAAGAAATATCATCAGGTGTTAACCTGTACCTAGGTGTAGATTGTTATACTTTATATTTGTGATGATAATCATCAATTATTGATCCATATGGAGTCTAATCTCTGGTAAAATAAGTGTTGTGTAATTTGATTGATTATAGTAAAAGTGATTCTAAGAGCCAGTGCTTCTGTGATAATCAATTAATCTGAATGACTTTACAAACAGTGTGGTCTTCTACGGTGTCAATTAGTCACACAAAGACATCAATAATCAGAATATGAACCTCAACAATGGTGACCATAAAAAACAAAAAATTCCTGCAGAGCATGCTGGGAGCCATGGATGAGTTTTGTACTACAATAGTACCCAGCATGCATTGCAGCATGTTTTTTTCGTCACCATTGTAGAGGTTCATATTCTGATTATTGATGTCTGTGTTTGATCAACTACTGGCATAGAAGAAAAATGTATATGTACAAAAGTTTAAAAAAGTAAATTTTATATTAACTGATTATCACAGAATCACTGGCTCTTCGTGTCATTTTTACTAGAACCACTTCTACTAATTACACAACACCTACTTCATCAGAGATTAGACTCCATACAGTTCAATAATTGATGATTCTCATCACCAATATAACATATAAAAACCTACACCTAGGTACAGGTTAACACCTGATGATATTTCTTCTGGGCTATTGAGTTGCAACAAACATGTTTTAGAAACACACGGTTATAACAGCCAGAGAAAAGACTAAGACACAAGTCAAGGGTCAAGAGCCCAACTAAAGCAAACACTGATCTCTAACATGGTTACTTCAAATGAAACAATAAATCAACATCTAAACCTTAGTTCATTCTCAATAAGATCTTCTGTAGACGTCTGACAGAAATAAAGTCAGTCTGGTTATTAATAAGTGGAGCTGCTGATGCTGTTTGTGGGGTTGTTTAATCAGATCTTGAGAGATTTCATGTATTTTATTTCAGTTTATTTCATCTAAGGCTGCGTCTGAAGTCAGTTGTAGTAGTTCTTGTGTTTCTCTTTTCACACACATATAAGCAGCACACTCACTCCACCAGATTGCAAAGTCTTGTTTAGCCTTTCTGACATTTCCGAGCATTTTTCCCCTGTGTTTGTTATTCCCGTGTTTGACCTTTGGACTGTTTATTCGACTCAGATTTCTCCGCTGCCTGTCCCGATCTCTACTTGTTTCTGGTTTCGATTCTGGTTATCCCTGACACACCTGACGCCATTCCTGATTTCTTCCTGTCTTACCATTCTCTAAATAAATACTGCATTTGGATCCGAACGCCTCTGACTCTCTTCATAACATATATATTGGAGTCAGTTGGTTATTTTATTTTATTGGTGTTCATTTATTATATTAAACTGGATAAAATGTTACACTTTTTTATATTTTAATAAGTTATGATTTACTTTTGATTTAAACAAAATTATTGTTTATTATTGTATGTCCCTTTGGCATTTCATTTATTGTTCCATTTAAATTTTATTATTGAAAGAACAGCAGCAGCAGTATCGTGTAACATTTATTTAAAACAAGTATTTGGTACTTGCTACCTTATATCTTTACTCTTTCCTTTCATTCTTTTCATGGCTTTAGAAAACGGATGATTTTAATCTCGGATGTTTCTCTGCGTCGCTTTTTGCATATCTCCGGGTCGAAGCTTCGTTGCAGTTTTTTTCTAGGAATGAATGCTTTCTCTGAATCTTTAAAGTCTCTCGGTGACTGATTGTACAGGTTCAGATATATCTGTGCAGCTCAGCTATTCGACACTCCAGTGTATTCATGTTGCTAGTGACTAGAAAAGAACTGCTACACTGCTACCTTCAGTAAATTATTCTCCCCACAAGAACTTTGGTCAAGCTTACTTGTTTTATGTATTAGAGAAATCTAGTACATTGGCAAGCCACCCAAACTACTGCTAAGCCAAATACAGTAAATTCTAACAGTTTCTATCTGCTGATTAAAATCAATCTGGTGTGAGTCCTCCCACAATCCTCCTAGTTCACACACGCATAGTGTAACGAGACTTCACTCGAAGTGGCATCAATAAGCAGACTTTATTAACAATAATCAGGGTCGTACAGGCAGTGGTCAGGATCAGCAAACACAACAGCGTGGAACAGGCAGATTTGTGGTCGTTAAACAGGCAGAGTGTCAGGGTATCAAGCAGTGTATCAAAGTCCAATAATCAATATCAATAGTCAGAAGGCAGGCAGCAACAATCGAAGACGGGGAACAGACAATATCAGCAACAGGTAATCAAACAGGATATGAACGCTCAGAAATGTACATCATAGTAAATACAAGAGCTCGCGATGAACACAAGAGAACTGTCAGCTTTATACTGAAGTCTAATAAGATACAGCTGTAGCATAATCAGAGTCCAAGGATGGGGCTTGTGGGAAATGTAGTGTGAGTCAGTGTAAGTGAGTGAATGGATGTATGTGTGCTAGTATTTGGGTGATGGATCCCTCTGCTGGCCAGTACAATAGAGTCTGGGAACATGACGTCAGCAACGCAATGCATTCTGGGACTTTGGGACACGGACGCTGCTGTATGTATTGTATTGGATTGATAATAGACTGTTTTGTTTGCTATCTACAGCTAAAAAATAAGTTGCAATGGTAAAAGCTTGTTGTGTAATTAACTGCCATACTCGTACTCATGACCGGCATGGAAAAATAATTTGAATGGAGTGCGATTTTTCAGCTTTCCCGCTGGAAAACCGCACCTTGATCTCAGGTCTCCGAGTTAACAAAGCGGCGTCACATGGCTTGGTTAGCAGCAGTAAGAAGGAAAAGAAGGATTGTCCCTTTGGGCTGATATATACTCACGTATGTATGTGCATTTATATATATATATATATATATATATATATATATAAATATACATAAATGCACGTTATATAAACAACTTTTTTTTTGGATGTGATTAATCGATTTGACAGACTTACTTTAAATGTTACCTATGCATGAACCACATCTCCTGCATTATCAGTGTTATGCATATTGCATACCACCTGTTACAATAATAAACGGCAAAATTTATCAATTCTGTATCTCTTTATTTGTGCATCATAACACACTGAGGTTAATTTGTACGGTTTACAATAACGCATATTAAAAATTAAAAGAGCAGTGTAACACATAAAAGGTAATTAGGTAAACAAGTATCAAGACCACAGGTAGGGCAGTGAAAATTGAAAAAAAAGAAAGATTATTTAATTTATACGTTCAGTGCACTTCAAGTATCCTTCAAGTATAGTACAGTAACCTTCAAGTATCAAGAACACAGATAATGTAATAAGTGAAAAAGGTACATAGAAAGACAATTGTTAAAATTGATTAATTCAAGACCTTTGTGCAGACAACAGTTTTCCGCTCGTTAATGCGGAATATTTGTAGGTTCTGCACCCATCCATTTGTAAATTGCAGGTGAGACTCCAGAGATTTATCATTTTTAAACTGATCAGAGGTGTACGCTCTGACACTACAAACAAGGTAAGAAAAGACATTGGGGAAGGTTACGAGCGGCAGCTCTTTAAGATCATCCGACCACTCTTTGTGTTCGTGCAGATTGAGTTCGTTGATTGTCTTGATTTTTTTTCTAAATACCGCATCTTTGCTTCCTTGTTGAGTTTTTCTTTATATGTAATCTTACACTTGATCTGTATGTCATGTCACTTTCACTTTCACTTTTACTGATGAGCGTGTCCCCAAAAATGGCCGCGACTACCCAGAATGCAATGCGCAGTGACGTAGTTTCCCAAGCTCAATACATACAGCAGCGTCAGTGTCCCAAAGTCCCAGAATGCATTGCGTTGCTGACGTCATGTTTCCAGACTCTATTAAAGTTTTATTTTCGCCGCTTCCTGCCTCCTTCTTCCCGACTGACGAACGTTACACTGGTGTCAAAACCCAGGAAGGAAGCAGGAGAGCCGCTGCCATCATGCAAACCTCGCTGAACCACGCCCCTCTCGACACAGTCTGCAAAAGCATTTAACCTGTAGAATATAATGTAGTACAATATGAGAGATTATTATCTTGTTATATTATATATATATATATATATATATATATATATATATATATATATATATATATATATATACATACAAGTATAGGACTATATTTTTAGAATCGTATGTTTTTTTTTTGTTTGTTTGTTTGTTTGTTTGTTTAGATAAATCTTTCAGAAGGGCCAAACTGTTAAATGATATTTAGAAATTATCCAAACGTCCGATTCATTTCTAATTTTATGACTAAATCGTAAAGAAATTGATCCCTCTTTGAAATCTGATTGGTTGATAGCTTTTTACAATGTTTAATTCAAGTGCGAAAATAATTAATATCTATATAGCGCATGAGCACAGGGAGATTTGAGAGTGCAGGACACAGTTTGAGTGAGAGGAGAGATACGTTTTAACTGGAGAATATCATCTAGAGATCTTCAGCAGCAACTTCAGCATTAGCTACATTAGGAGCTTCAGTGTTACTGTCACTGGTGAGTATCATTTACTTTAACCACACCTAAACCCTTAAACCAAAGCACTTACTAAAAATATCTTATTCTGCATTTCACCTTTGCTCTGATTGTTTCCTAATCTTCCCTTCGCATAAACCTGATGCTGTGTGCTGTGAATATTGTGCGAAATTGCTTGGGATGTACCTCATTTGTATGTTGCTTTGACTATTGAATAACACTCTAAAATGAATTTAGCCCAAACTATTGTAGCTATGACCTCTATGCCCAGTCAGATCTATATAAACTGAGTGCTATATCACAATTTTCGTAAACCACATAATCAAACAAACAAATCAAAACACTTCAAACTTCAACTGTCAAAAAATCAAACCTATACATAGACAGGGCATGCTATAAGCCTGTTAGTAATGTCAAAACATGCTAGCATCATGTTAGCAATGTGCTAAAATCTGTTAACAGTGTGTTGAATAATGCTTAAAGGTCCCATGACATATTTTTTTTTTTACTTTATGAGGTTATTTAACATTAATATGAGTTTCTCTAACCTGTCTATGGTCCCCCAGTGGCTAGAATTTTTGATTGTAAATCAAGCCCTGGGGTCCTGCTCTGCCTTTGAGAAAACGAGAGCTCAGACTGGCCGATCTGGAATATTCCCCATATGTCGTCATAAGGGGAAAGGTTACCTCCCCTCTCTCTGCTTTGCCCGCCCAGAGAATTTGGAGTAAACAGATTCAGTTTTATTTTTTACATAAACCGCCACAAACAGTGACTAACAGTGTTATTAGTGTATTAATGCCTGATCTGTGATCAGTGATTTCAAATTCACACAGACTTTCTTTCTAAATCGTTTAATACTGTTTATGCATCAGTGAATCAAGCCAGTGACTAAACGATCAACTTCACATCGTTTCTCTTAGTAGCATGAAACAAATCTGTTTTTATAATTGTGATTAAACTACAGAGAGTGATCAAAGAACACTCCCTTTATGTTGTTCGGAGCTGTCAACCACTCATTGCGAGTGTATCTGCACACCTGCCCAAACTGCCGTTATAATCAATGACGCTGTTATGCTGTTAGTTGTGGTGAAAGCCAGAGGACTAAAATCAGGAAATAAAAATGCCTTTTATTTCTAAATTTAAATTGTAAAAATCATACTAACAATATAAATACACCTCAGGAAACATTGAAAAAAAACAAAAAGAATCCACATCATGGGACCTTTAAAAGTTTAGCTGCTTTACAGTAGAATTCCGTTTTCGATTTATTCATTGAATCACTGCTTTATCATCACTGTAAAAGCTGCTTTAAAACTATGTTATCTAAATCAGTATACAAATAAAGATGATTTGACTTGATGGTTCATTTCTTTTTTTAGGTGTTTTGGGTGTTTTGACCGATGGAGGGTCAGTGTTTGTGATGGAGGGAGATTCAGTCACTCTACATACTGGAGTTAAAAAAAGCCAACAGGACAGAATTGTGTGGCATTTTAATGACTCATTCATTGCTCAAATCAATGGAAATCAAAATAGGATTTCTAGTGTTACAGACAGCCTTGTGTTGGACAGCCAGACTGGATCTCTGACCATCACAAACATCACAACCACTGACTCTGGAGTTTATAAAGCAGAGGTCATCAGCAGCAGAATCAGTCAGAAGATATTCAGAGTTTATGTCAATGGTGAGTAATTGAATAAATGTTTAACATGAGATTATGCACATTTTTTTTTTTGTAGATTATTATTTTTTTATTTTTTTTCACTGGAGATGCAAAGTGGAAAATTATTTGAAATGAAATAAAAAAGAGCATGTGTAAATACTTTCATATCTACAGTTCAGGAAATTGTAGCTGTTGATTTGCGTTACAGATGTTCCTGGTGCAGAGACAAATAACATAAAGACAATGCCAGTGGCGAAGGGAGACTCTGTCACTTTAGATCCTGGTGTAATAAAAAGAACAAATGACTTGATGACAAGGTATTTTAATGATATTTGCCTTGCTGAAGTCACTGGAGATCAGAGTAAGATCTGTACAGATGTTCAGTGTAATGAAGGTACTGAGAAATTCAGAGGCATACTGAAGCTGGATCATCAGACTGGATCTCTGATTATCATGAACACCAGAAACACAGACTCTGGAGTTTATAAACTACTGATTAACAGCACCAATAGCAGCATTCGTCACCGCCGCCACAGCAGTATCAGCATCAGCAGCTTTAAGAGCTTCAGTGTTGCTGTCATTGGTGAGTATCATTTAATTGATTTATCTGAGGAATTGTAAAATGTATTTTTTTTTTTTTTTGTATTTTGATTAATTCCAACAATATTTCATTTGCTGGTGAATAGCAATGTGAAATTTTTATTTTTAATTGCTGATCTTCAAAAAAAAAAAAAAAAATTAAAAATAATCTATGTATAAAGGTATAAATATAATTTTGAAATATCTTTAAAGTTGACTATCAGTTAATATAGGTAATATACAAACCCAATTCCAAAAAAGGTGGTACACTGTACAAATTATGAATAAAAACAGAATGCAATTATGTGGAAGTTTCAAATTTCAATATTTTATTCAGAATACAACACAGACGACATATCAAATGTTAAAACTGAGAAAAATGTATCATATTTAGGGAAAAATAAATTGAGTTTAAATTTCATGGCATCAAAACAATCTAAAAAAAGTTGGGACAAGGCCATGTTTACCACTGTGTGGCATCCCCTCTTCTTTTTATAACAGTCTGCAAACGTCTGGGGACTGAGGAGACAAGCTGCTCAAGTTTAGGAATAGGAAGAATGTTGTGCCATTCTTGTCTAATACAGGCTTCTAGTTGCTCAACTGTTTTATCACATCTTCCTCTTTATGATGCTCCAAATGTTTTCTATGAGTATAAGATCTGGACTGCAGGCTGGCCATTTCAGTACCTGGATCTTTCTTCTACGCAGCCATGATGTTGTAATTGATGCAGTATGTGGTCTGGCATTGTCATGCTGGGAAATGCAAGGTCTTCCCTGAAAGAGATGACGTCTGGATGGGATCTTGTTCTAGAACTTGGATAACCTTTGGAACCTTTCAGTATATTTTTTTCTGAACTGAACGCTGATAACAACTTGGATTGTCCTTGTCCTCTTTAGTCCGGAGGACATGGCGTCCCAGTTTTCCAAAAAGAACTTCAAATTATGATTTGTCTGACCACAGAACAGTTTTTCACTTTGCCATGGTCCATTTTAAATAAGCCTTGGCACAAAGAAAATGCCTGCGCTTTTGGATCATGTTTAGATACGGCTTCTTTTTTGACATATAGTGTTTTAGCCAGCAAAGCCGAATGACACGGTGGGTTGTGTTCACCGACAATGGTTTCTGGAAGTATTCCTGAGCCCATGTTGTGATTTCCATTACAGTAGCATTCCTGTATGTGATGCAGTATCAAGGGCCCGAAGATCACGGGCATCCAGTATGGTTTTCCGTCCTTGGCCATACGCACAGAGTTTGTTCCAGAATCTCTGAATCTTTGGATGATATTATGCACTGTAGATGATGATAACTTCAAACTCTTTGCAATATTTCTCTGAGAAACTCCTTTCTGATATTGCTCCACTATTTTTTGCTACAGCATTGGGGGAATTGGTGATCCTCTGCCCATCTTGGTACATTTTATACCCAGTCATGTTCCCAATTGACCTAATAAGTTGCAAATTGGTCCCCCAGCATTTCCTTATATGTACATTTAACTTTTCCGGCCTCTTATTGCTACCTGTCCCAACTTTTTGTGTAGCTCTCATGGCATCCAAAATGAGCCAATATTTGGCATGACATGTCAAAATGTCTCACTTCCAACATTTGATATGTTATCTATATTCTGTTGTGAATAATATAGAAGTTTATGAGATTTGTAAATTATTACATTCCTTTTTTGCTCAATTTGTACAGTGTCCCAACTTTTTTGGAATCAGAATTGTATTCTCTGCCTTTTTCGTTACAGAATCAGGTCAGTCTGTAGCAGGAATATATGCTTGTGTTGGCATTTTTCTGCTGGTTTCTGTAGCTGTATCTGCTGGTGTAATTTTCTGTCGCCATAATGACTCTATACAACCAGGACAGAATGTAAGTATTACACTCAAAAATCTGATTTATATAGAAACACGAGGCTGTGAATCAGTTTACATGCACAAAAACAGTACTAATAATATGAGCCGGATATACTGATAGCTGGAAGTGCAAATCTCTATTGGTGTTATAAAAGTAATGTCTGGATGTAAAAAAAAAATATAAATGAAAAGGTGTGGACACAGTTATTGGTGTGTCTGACTTTCAATTTCACACACAAATTTTATGGGAGGAGAGTGTTGAAAATGAATCATGCAAGGTGGTTCCCTAAGGTTTGCGGTAGTTAGTTTACTGGTATTTGTACCATTATACAATAACCCAAAAAGCATGTCTGAACGAATTTCTCACTTGACATGTGATGGCATAGAGAACGGAGATCAAAGGAAAGAAGGGAGAGATTTTTTTTTTTTCAACTCATGTGGATTTATTTGGAATGCCAGAGCAAAATGTTGCCTACACATACTGTTTGCCAACCAAACAGTGCAAACACTGGGGGAAGTCGTGGCCTAATGGTTAGAGTGTCGGACTCACAATCGAAGGGTTGTGAGTTTGAGTCTTGGGCTGGCGGGAATTGTAGGTTGGGGGAGTGCATGTACAGTTCTCTCTCCACCCTCAATACCATGACTTAGGTGCCCTTGAGCAAGGCACTGAACCCCCAACCGCTCCCTGGGCGCCGCAGCTGCATAAATGGCTGCCCACTGCTCCGGGTGTGTGTTTACAGTGTATGTGCATTTCGGATGGGTTAAATGCAGAGCACAAATTCTGAGTATGGGTCACCATACTTGGCTGAATGTTCACTTCACATAATATTTTCAATATATATATAATATATATATATATATACAATGACATTATGAGGTTTAGAAGACTTTCAATTCAATTCAAGTTTATTTGTATAGCGCTTTTTACAAAATAAATCGTTACAAAGCAACTTTACAGAAAATTATGTTTCTACAATATTTAGTAGTAGCTAGTAGTTTGTGCACATTTGACAGGATTTTAGAAAAAATAATAATAATAATACAAGACGTAGTCAGCTAGACGATGAACTATCAATATTATTAATTAAGTTATTATATGATTCAGTCACACATTTAGCAATAATTGTTAGTTCTGTTTGTTGATTCAAGGTAGCATCATCTGTGGTCCTCTGAGGGTCAGCATCATCTCTTCTCAGGTGTTCTGGATCCAGACTGGAGCTTGTTTAAATCCTAGTTACCACGGGATGTAAATCCCGTGGCGAAACATAGAAACAAAATACAGACATCATTAGCATAGCTGCTGATCCAACAAAGTAAAATTAGTTTAACCCAAGCTAATGAATAAAAATGCAACTTTGAACAGATGCAACTACACTCACAATTAAAAAGATACATTATTCGAATGCTTGGCGAAAGAGATGTGTTTTTAATCTAGATTTAAACAGAGAGAGTGTGTCTGAACCCCGAACATTATCAGGAAAGCTATTCCAGAGTTTGGGAGCCAAATGTGAGAAAGCTCTACCTCCTTTAGTGGACTTTGCTATCCTAGGAACGACCAAAAGTCCAGCGTTTTGTGACCTTAGGGTGCGTGATGGGTTGTAGCGTGGTAGAAGGCTAGTTAGGTACGCTGGAGCTAAACCATTTAGGGCCTTATAGGTAAGTAATGATAATTTGTAACTGATACGGAACTTAATAGGTAGCCAGTGCAGAGACTGTAAAATTGGGGTAATATGATCATATTTTCTTGACCTCATAAGGACTCTAGCTGCTGCATTTTGGACTACCTGTAGCTTGTTTATTGACGAAGCAGGACAACCACCTAGAAGTGCATTACAAAAGTCCAGTCTAGAGGTCATGAATGCATGAACTAGCTTTTCTGCATCAGAAACAGATAACATGTTTCGTAGCTTGGCAATGTTTCTAAGATGGAAGAATGCAGTTTTTGTAACATTGGAAATATGATTTTCAAAAGGCAAATTGCTGTCTAATATAACACCCAGATTTCTGACTGTAGAGGAAGTAACAGTACATCCGTCTAGTTGCAGATTGTAATCTACAAGATTCTGTGTAGTGTTTTTTGGTCCAATAATTAGTATCTCTGTCTTGTCCGAATTTAATTGGAGAAAATTGTGTGTCATCCAATCTTTTACATTTTTAACACACTCTGTTAGCTTAGATAACCTTTTAGTGCAATAGAATTAATTTACAAGCTATCTAGTGAGTTAAAGGCAAGAACATTAGCATACATTTTTGGGTCACCAAAAATAGCTGTCAAAGGGTTCAAGGGAAATATTAAGAATGTTAGCAAAAAAAAAAAAAAAAAAAACACCAAATGTCCTCCAGCTTTTTGCATTAAAAAAAAAATATAAATCACTATACCGTATTTTCCGGACTATAAGTCGCACTTTTTTTCATAGTTTGGCTGGTCCTGCGACTTATATTCAGGTGCGACTTATTTATCAAAATTAATTTGACATGAACCGAGAGAAATGAACCAAGAGAAAACATTACCGTCTACAGCCGCGAGAGGGCGCTCTTCGCTGCTCCAAAGTGCTCCTGTAGCCTACACTGAGCAGCATAGAGCGCCCTCTGGCGGCTGTAGACGGTAATGTTTTCTATTGGTTCTTGGTTCTAAATAAATGCGACTTACAACAAAAATACGGTAGTTATAGTGTTAAAGCATACATTGAAAAACACCAACGAGTTAACAGCCTCTGACGTCACTACTGGCGCGGTTATAAACAGGCACCGGGAGAACACGTCAATCACTTCTTCATCTGAAGCTTGCGTCTGAAGCATCACAGGAAGCTAGAGGACGCAGTGTCTCGTTCCCTATTCAGGGAACCATGGTTACATTCGTAACCTGAGATTTTCCTTTCAAGGGCACTTCGAACTGCGTCCTCTAGGGGGCGCTATGGGGAACAGTATACCCATGCCGCCATGTTAAAGGGAGTGCTGAAGGCTTGGAATCAGGAAAGATTTATTTAAAGGGATATGGCTGAGAAGCTAGCATTTTATACCAAGTATTGCCTGTCACACAGGGGCTACTGCTTGCTTTTGCATAAGCTTGCTGAAGGAGCTGCCTCAACAGATCTCTAGTAACAACACCCTGTTTAGATAGGTATCTGAGGATACATAGGTGGAGTGGCACCCAAGATAAATGGGGCTTTTACCAACTCTTTACCAAGGGCACGAAGCAACCGCGTGAAACCCTCACCATATAGGATTTTAGAAAGAACGCAGAATACTAGTGGGCGAACTTACCAAAGAGTGGATTTCAGAAAGTGCGCAAAGACTTCACATGCTTCGAATTCAGAGTAGCGCACTCATTGGTGACCCTTCTTGGAAAAGGGGAGCGCTGCTAAACTACCACGAAAATCGCCCAAATAGCCCCTCATGTTGAGGGAAAGAGATGCTTGAAGTGTATAAACAAATACAAACTGACTGAATGGAGCCCAAGGAACCAAGGTCTAATCATCTCAAGAAAGGGAATGAGGTGGAGCTCATAACCCTTACCTTACAGGATTTCAGAAAGTGCGCAGAATCTTGCGTGCATACTTACCACTTACGTGGATTTTAGAAAGTGCACGAAGTGTTCACGTGCACACTAACCACCATGTGGTTTTCAGAAAGTACACAGAGCTTAGCGTGTGTACCTAAAGGATCCTAAGCATCGCAGAGGCGCTGAACCGCTTGGGAGAGGCAAGCATAAATTTTACAAACCTCTGACGAGGGGAGCATCACCTGAGGCAGCATATACAAGAAGACTTCTGTAACTGCCACCTCCACTTCCCGCTGGATGCGACAGCACAACCAAGCGGCCAGGAGACCCCTCGGGGTGAACTAGCTGGACATTCATGGAATTCCCTGAAGTGCTGTGCCAGGCCTGATGATCAAGGAGGCTCCCGCAGAAACCTGTGATCTCAGCTGCCTAATACCGGATCATGAACCCAGATGGCTGGTGCTGACTTGTGTTTAGTAAACACTGTAACTGAGCACTGCAAAGGAAACTCACAGAGTTTATTAGTAGACACATAATCATAATCAATTTAATGCACATAAGTATAAACAGAAAACATAACATACTCACCCACCCTCCTGCGCTGGAGCCCCGCTCAAGTGGCGCCTCCTTTTAGTCTGGACCATCAGTAGGGTGGTTGCTATGAACATAGAACCAGTCAAAAACATTATAGGTCCAGCATAGGAGACTCCTCATGACCCACGATTCCTTTTACCCCTGCCCGCAGGTGGATGAGGAGCGCGAATTGCAACACTAGCCTTCTGTGCCCATCTTTGACTCTCAGATCGAGACAGGCCAGGACCCTTATGTTGTTCGAGCCCAGACCTAGACCTTCTAAATATGAAAGCAGCGGAGCACGCCTTAGTATCCCTGAACTTGCAGATCACCGTCTTAACGGAAATACTGAAAAGTTCGGAAGGCGAATCCTGAGCGTAGAGAAGAAAGACACTCTCACAGCGTCACCTTGTTAGCGCCTTTCATGGCAAGTCCAACTTTGCCGTGGCGCAATCCATAACCTCCAACAGCTCGACATATGCAGGGCAGGAGAATTGATTAGGCTCAGCCTCAGCTTCTTCACCATCCTCAAATATCTCCTGCTTTTCCTGGGTAAAAACCCTGCAGAGCACTAACCTCAGTATCAGAAAGTGTTCAAGATATAACATCATTCTACCGAGGCTCTCTCTCGTCCGCCTTTAGGAGCGTGAAAGGTCCCTCTCTAAACATTCAAACAAATTCACCTGAAATTCTCACAAGATCATTCTCCTCCGTGCCTCAGCAGTGGCAGGTCCTGAACCCAGATGGCCGCCTTTTTTCCTTTTTTTTTCCTCAGAAAGAGAAACAAATGAGAGTGGAGCTTTTTCATTGAAAAAAACGCTCACAATGCACTCAGATTGCCTCCTCAAAGACATCATGTGCATGCTCTTCACCCAAACAAATGACGCAAAGATCGGGTGTCATCGGGTGTCAAATGACGCTGACATGGATGCACACACTGTCTAAACTCTTGCTAGTAGTCACCATGATAGATAGAGAAAGATCGCTCTTACCAGTTCTTTCAGATGTTGGCTTCAAACAGAATAGTCAGTGAAGACGAAGAAGAGAATGATGTGTTCTCCCGGTGCCTGTTTATAGTCGCGCTGGTAGAGACATCAGAGGCTCTCACCGTCCAACTAGTTGGTGTTTTTTCATTGAATGCTTCAGACACGGGTCACGACGAGGTATTCCCACATAGTGCCCCCTAGAGGATGCAGTTCGAAGTTCCCTTGAAAGGGAACCCAAACAAACAACCAACCAACTCCAGCTGTGTAATCCTATCACTGCCGTCAGTGAGAGCCATCTCCATCTCTGAGATAGTGGCAATGTGAGAGGCCAAAGTGCTGAGAATGCCTTCCAAAGATGTTTGCAAGAAGAGCTGTAAATTCTACTGACAAACTTCAACTCCGTGTATCTGGCCAAATCTTTACAAAATGTTTTACATGAAGGCAAAACAGTATTTGCAAATATACTGTACAAGTGTACACACAACGTTTTGAATGCTTTGAAACTTTAAATAGCTTGTTGAATCTACATGTCATCACATGCATGGATGTGTTTGACTTTATACCCATCTAACATCAGACTTTAAGCAGTGTATTTCAGCGCAATGACAATGCAGTACCAATATTTGTTTAAGACTTAATGTATTAATTTAAAGAATCATCCAATATTTAAGATGCAGTGTTTGGGAAAATAAACCACCAGTATTCACTCACCTTCTGTGAATCTGTTTTCAGGAGCATCATGTTGAACATTCATCCACTAATATGGTTGAGATGCCATTGATGACTGTTGCCAATGAATCAGCGCCTAATCGGACATCAATGTAATGTTAATTATTACACTGCTAATTTCATTGATAGGTGATCTGATGATTCTATACCATGATATTTTATGTTCTCGTAACAATTTTAAAATGTTGTCTGTCTACTAGAGGGCTGCGCTGACTGGACAAGTTTTATCACATGCCTCATGTGTCATGTGTGCTGACCTATTTGAAAAACAATTCAATGTGAGCTAGCAGAAGGGCTGTGCAATGAATCATTCGACTTTGGGTTCCAGCGGATATGAAAACATGATAAGATAAAATGATCATTTAAAACAGTGTGGTTTCGCCCCTTAAAGTGTGCTTTGATCTCTTTGTGAAAGCAAAACTGGCATATGGTCCAGGTCATTGAAAGTTGAAATAGAAGTGTCAAGAACTCAAGTTAAGAATTAATGATCTTACCCGTGTCATGTTTGGTGTCAAATTTACGGTCTCGGTGTGATTAGAAATATGATCTCAGTTTCATATCAGTAGAACAGATCAAAAATAAAGAACCAGAATCTGAGGAAAATCTGTTCTACTGGTGTGGGGTGTGCCCCTGATAAGGTCTTTGCCAGATGTTGTTCTTCTACCTCAGGTTAGATTTGGCTTTCAGGTCACCTCAGGTCCCAGCAAAAGTCTGGTAAAGCTTTTATTGTGCTAAATGTATGATTGTTTTGTTCTGATTTGGGTATTTAAAGAGGAATAAAGAGGAAACATTCAAGGAAGCATCTGTAAATAAAATGTCCCGCACAATACCCTTGCGTCTTTCTATTTGCCATGTATGCTGACTATCTGAAGTTATTTTAGTATACATTTCTATTCTACATTTTGTGTTTCATGCTGATAAATTGTGTAACCAAATTGTTGTGCATTTTCTCTGATTGATGTATTCTCATTATGAATTGATTGAATTTATTATTTTCGATTATTATTTGTATATTCCTGGCAAAATAAATCTTTTTTTTTTTTTTTTTTTTTTTTTTTTGGATTCTTGTAATCATTATTACTAGTAGATTCAGATTTCAGTCTGGTGTTTCCACAAATCTGTGTCCAGGACGGATCATACCGAAGTATGATCCGTTTGTATTGTAAAAATACAAATACCTCATATAATGCAGGTCTATGGTCACCACCTCAAAGAGCATGCACAAAAAAGTCCAAATTAAACAAGTTCCCATCTTAAGTACACATTGATGACCTATAACACGAAACGAGCGGTTTCCTGTATTCACAGTCGAGACTCGGGTTGAAAATCAGTTTGTGTGTGGTGTGCTGTCTTTGTCACATCATGGCACTCCACACACTATAGGAGCAAAACGGTTAAATCTAGGATTTTCTTAACCTCATGTTTGTGGTCTACATTTAGAAAATCTTATAAGGTGTAAAGAAATATTTTGGTGTACGCAGCATTAGTGACAAGTCTGCCACGTTTGTTCTGACCAATTGAGGAAAAAAGCATTTCAATATATTGTGCTACCAATGGTGATTTAATCTAAAGATTGGTTAGCTCATGTCTCATCAAAACATGCAAATTATTATTATTGTTATACTTTATTCGCATATTATTAATGTTGACAATATCAGCATTGTGTGACTATGAGTATAATGTGTATAAGCATGTATATTTCACTTTCTGTACAGTCTAATCTCTAATTGTCATACCATTCGAATTTCATATTAGTAAATTATTTTAACCCAAAAAGCAAATTATGCTCCCTTCAAACTGGTCGTCTTTAAAATACCAATCTTGTGTTATCTCAGGCTTTCTGTAATCAGATGCACATTTGAAACTGGAATATAATTTCATTTAATTTAACTTCCATTTGTTTTATAAACACATGATTCTTTCTGGATTACAATCCATCATCAAAATGAAAAATGTTATTATTCCAGATGCTGTCATAAAAGGCTATAGAATGCATTATTATAAGCTAAACGCTGTGAATCGGACTAAAGTAAGGCCATAGCTTTGAACACTGGATGGTTATGTACTTGCTGAAATATTGATTTCGGATCAATTTTAACCAAATAAAGTTACAGACTGCAGCTTTAATTTTTCAACAAGCTGTTGAAATATTGCAAATTATCAGCAGGAAAGCAGGTTTTATTGTACTGTAAACAATATTTTTTTTACCTTTCAATTTTAGAGAATTCTTTTTTATATTTTTCAGATTTTTTAAATCATATATATATATATATATATATATATATATATATATATATATATATATATATATATATATATATATATATATATATATATATATATATATATATATATATTTTTTTTTTTTTTTTTTTTTTTTTTTTTTATAAATGAACCCACATAAAATAATTTCATCTGATAAATACTATCAATATAGATTGAATTCTCTCATTATGGCTCAATTGTGTGAGCTTCTTTGCTACTAAATTGTTTTTTGAGTTTGAGTTTCTAAGTTATCAGAAATAACTGAACTAAGCTGAGTCACGATTTCACTTGAGTGATCGTGAGAGATTTCATGTGTTCTATTATTTTAGCTGAATTAATCTAAGCCAGTTTGTATTCATTGTTTCTGCTTGTCTCCCTGACATATTCTCTTCTTTTCATTAGTGATTCCGCTGGTCAGCAGGATTTTTTAAGATTACTTTACATATAATATATACAGAGGGTTCAGGCCAAGATAGTTCCTTCTGCTTGCTCTTTGATGACATGGAGCATTGTCCCAGACAGCAAACAACAAAAAAGGGCTGCCCACTGCTCCGTGTGTGTGTGTTCACTGCTCTGTGTGTGTGCACTTTGGATGGGTTAAATGCAGAGCACTAATTCTGAGTATGGGTCACCATATTTGGCCACATATTACTTCACTTGTACTGACATATAACAATCATTACTAAATATTTTAGCTAGTAATTGTATTAGTAGTTTATTATAAAGTACTATAATATGCTGTTGATTGAGTTTCGTACTGAACTTCGAGTATTCCTTTATTTACATACTGATTTTTTTTTCATACTTTTTAAAAAATTTTAGATTATATGCTTCCACTGACCTTATTGCATTTGCAATATACTTTTTTTTCTCACAAAAATACAATAATAGTAATAATAATAATAATTGTTATAATAAAAGATTTATCCATATCCAATTTATACTGAACCCCTAATATTCCTTAAAAACAAAGTGATCGTTCGAACAAATGATTTCTACTTACCATAGACAGAAATACTGAATGAGTTTGATGACAATTTTGCTTCACTTATCTATAGTTGATAAAACGGTGAAAATGAACTGATGAGTTTGAGGTTTGAAGAGTATGTTATACTCTTACTCGCCATCATGCGCTGAAAACAACGAGGAGCTATCATAATATTATTTAATTCACACTTCATGTAGTTTATAGCATTTTATTTTAAATAAATAAATGTAATATCAAAGTGATAAGTCAACATGAGGAATCAACTGCAAAAAAAATGGAGATAAAAAAAATAATATTTTTTTTGATAGCCTATTCTCTTCATATATATCGTTTTTTCTTGTTGTTGATCCAAAATACTAGCCTACTTGAAAAAAAAAAAACTTTCACAGCACTGTCTAAGTTTCTTTCCCCTTTGATTTTATCACATCATCTGTTATTTTGCGTCACTTAACTTTATCTTACTTTCACTTTCGCTTTTAGAATAATTCGTCGCCTACTTTACTCCAACTGCGTCAGTAGCTTAAAGTGTGATTTGGTCCTTAGAGACAAAACAGCTGTTAAATCCACAGAACATGCGTACATTCCAAAATGAGCCTCTTCGTTTTGTTCACGTTGTCTTCATTCTTCGTGTCAGGTAAGACTTCTTCTTCTTTTTTTTTTTATATAAAAACAAATGGCGCCATATGGCGTTTCATTTCCGTAGTTTAAATTTACACTTGACAGAAATATTAAGATATCATTTCTAAAGGTTTCAATTAGCTGTGGGTTTACGATGAAATTGTTATAGTTTTACATGTCGGTTGGTTAGGCATGATTTTTTTGTGATCAGACGAAAACTAGAGCATATGACATACATGGCATCTTAAGTTTAACATTTGAGAATAATTAATCATAATTAATGATATTTAAACATTAATATGTTCTTGAATGTGTGAATACATGTGTGTATGTGTGTGTATTAAGAGTGATGGATCAGTCGTGGTGGGTTGTTAAATGGGTTGGTTTCGCATGCCCCCGAGTATCTATCTATATATGCTGGGAAAAACACATTGTACTTTCTATCGGTTTGTTGTAACGTTCTTTAACAGTAATACATACGCTTGTAAATCGTATTTCACACATCACCAGGGCCGTCCCAAACGAACTAATGCAAAGTAGGGACCCACCCGTTTGCGATCTTGTTTCGAACTGGTGTGTGTGGTGTTTCCCAGTCAGCATGTAAATCGCAGTCGGGGACGTCCCAGACGCAGTTGGTGCATTAGACGAGATTCACCTTTTTGAGAGAATATGTTAGCCTTTTGAAAGCACCACCCATGTTCCTACAACTCCTACAGTGCTCCGCGTGGGTCTTGATGTTTCCAGTGTTGCGATTAATTGCTAATGCTTTTATCACGGTATATAGTATTATCACAATATTGAAATTTAGTTTAAAAAATGGTCATAATACAGTATAACAGGTTTAATACCTTTTTCTTATAACAAAAATAACTTTGCAATATAGCAATACAGAAAAATATACAGGTGCAAAAGAACTATGAAGACCAATAGGTATCACTTTACAAAAATATCTCATTAGTCAATCTTAGATAATGCAATAACATTCAAAATGAGAAATAGTTACTCTTAGTTCAAATACTCTTAGTTCATGTTAGCTCATTAAATGACACAGTTGCAACTTTCGATTTTAACAATGTGTTATATATTGGAATAGCTACCTAAGATTAATGAATGTTTAGAATAATTTTTCATTGGCAGTTTGTTAACTAATGAATTAACTAATATTAACTAATGAAGCCCTGATGTAAAGTGTGAACGATATCTAGGGTAAATTGTAGTCCAGATTAAAATGTAAAAAAATATAGAAATAGCCTATTAAATCAAAATATTCAAGTATTTGGCGCTGTGATGAACAACACAGTAAATCTACAAATCTTAATGGATTTAAATATGTTTTAGAAAGTAGAGCAGCTGCTTTATTTATGGGGTTTCCAGGGTAAGGGCTGCATTTTCTGCGGTTTAGCACCATCTGCTGTCAGAGAGTGAATGTGCTTTCATTCAGCGTGTCTCGCACGTGTTCCTCCATGTGCTTCTCATGCGTGCTTCTTTACATCAGAACACATGCTCTTTCAAGCAGCATACAGCGGTATGGTGCAGTTTTACCAGCTGATGGGAAAGCTATTCTTAAAATGCATTCTACATTCTGAATTTGTAACATATAATTATTCACGGTATTTAGAAGTGCCCACGATAACAATATTCTACATATTCATTACTGTGATATATTGCATTACCGAATATTGGCACATGTCTAATATATTGGTTAAAATGTTGCAATGGTAGTGTAAACAACACTCTTTTTACCTTGTCAAAATCAGCTGTTTCCAGCAACCCATTTCAGTGCATGTTCCTTTGAATGCTGATGAGCTCTGATCACCCTGCCCCTCTTTTCCATGGGGTGAAGAGCCGTTCTCATGAGACTGTTTACTTTAGCTGCGGAACTTGTTAACTAGCATGCTATTAGGAAAGGTGATTTGCAAAGATTCATGAAAGAACAGTATACTCACTACAGCGGCTCAGATGTTGCGAGTAAATGATAAGTGCTATGTTCATTATTACATCTAACAACAGAACGCCTCATTCGCTTAGGGGCCATTCTTGTCTACTTCTGCTCCAGTATCAAAACGATGGAAGACTGATGACAGTGCACTCAGGATGGGTCTAAGGTAAAACGCTAGTGTCAATCAACCATTGTGGGAGGGGCCTGGATCAGTGTGACTTCACACAGACAGGAATCTGAGAATGGCACTGCAAACACACATTTTAGTTCAAACAGCTTGTAAAAGTGCTTGTCGCATCAGATGACCCCTTTAAAGGTTTCACAGTACATCAGATTGTCATCCAAATATGACTGGCATACATCTGTTAAATGGGTCAAATGACTTTTAATGTGTATCTTATGCTATGGAGAAAAGTCTTCTCTGTCTTTTGAATAAAGCTCAAGAAGCAGAGTTCCAGATTGCAAAATAAGACTTTATTAATCAACATAGTTGAGATGACAGCCACTTCATCCTTATCTTTCTCTGTAAAAAAAAAAAAAAAAAAAAAAGAATAATAATTGGATGGTGGTTAAAAACATTTTCTATGTTGTAATCACCTGCTGATCGATGGAAATCACTCAGAATTATAGCTAATGCTCAGATGGAAATTACCCAAGCTTACAGTTTCTGTTATTGGGCATTAAAAAAAAAACAAAAAAACACACACACTATAAAACACTTGAAAAAGGCAGTTATACAAGGGGATTATGAGTTTCCTACTCTCTTAAAATGTTTGCATTACATCAACAGCTCAACAGCAGATGTTTCAGCACAACTAATGTGTTTGTGCTGAGTATTAATTGCCTCCCTCTCTACTGTGTACCGTCTGTCTAACATCCCCCCCGTACTGGCGCTCATTCAATGAAGATTTAAACTTAAAACATATTGTCAGGATGGGACTTTTTACAAAAACAGAAATGCTTGTGTAAATGTGTGACATTTACAGATAAGGATATGACTGTAAACTGAAAGGGGTCTTTTTAGGATGTAAACACTCGTTCGATAAGGATATGACTGTAAACTGAAAGGGGTCTTTTTAGGATGTAAACACTCGTTCATTCTGGTCAGTGTTTACATCCATCCTCAAGCGCATGTGAGCTCAGCTTTACAGAAACTCGCTGATCAGATCACAGAGGCAGAACAACAACACCCGGACTCTGTTTTAATCATTCTCGGGGACTTTAATAAAGCCAATCTGTCCCGTGAACTGCCAAAATACAGACAGCATGTTACATGTCCCACAAGAGACAGTAATATATTGGATCACTGTTACACCACAATAAAGGATGCATTTCACTCTGTTCCACGAGCAGCTTTGGGACGTTCTGATCACCTTCTGGTTCATCTTATACCGTCCTACAGGCAGAAACTAAAATCAGCTAAACCTGTATCAAGGACTGTAAAAAGATGGACTAATGAAGCAGAGCAGGATTTACAATCTTGTTTTGACCTCACTGATTGGAGTGTTTTTGAAGCTGCTGCCACCGATCTGGATGAACTCACAGAGACCGTAACATCATATATCAGTTTCTGTGAGGATATGTGTATTCCTACAAAGACTCAACTAATTTACAATAATGACAAACCGTGGTTCACTGCAAAACTCAGACAGCTCCGTCAGGCCAAAGAAGATGCTTACGTGAAGGGGGACAATGTCTTGTATAAACAGGCTAAATACACATTGGAAAAGGAGATCAAAGTGGCAAAGAGGAATTATTCTGAAAAAATAAGGACTCAGTTCACTTCCAACGACTCCGCATCAGTGTGGAAAAGTCTAAAGAAGATCACCAATTACAAGACACCACCCCCCAGCACCGTAGAGAATCAACGACTGGCAAACGATCTGAACGAGTTTTACTGCAGGTTTGAAAGAACACCTATCACCTGCCCTGAACGCCTCCCCACACAACCATTCACACCCTTCACAACTCCTGCAACCAGCCCTGAATGCCTCTCCAAACTACCGTTCACACCATTAACAGCTCCTGAAACCCATCCTGAACACCTCTCCAATCAAGCACTCTCACCATTCACACCTCCTGCATCCCCCCTCTCCCCCACACCTGCAATTCAGATCAGCGAGGATGCGGTGCACCAGGTCTTCCGGAAGCAGAAAAGGAAAAAAGCACCAGGCCCAGATTGTGTTACCCCAGCCTGTCTGAAATCCTGTGCTGACCAGCTGGCCCCCATCTTCACACAGATCTTCAACAGATCGCTGGAGCTGTGCGAAGTCCCTTCATGCCTCAAACGTTCCACCATCATCCCCATCCCTAAGAAACCCAAAATTACAGGACTAAATGACTACAGGCCTGTGGCTCTAACGTCTGTAGTCATGAAGTCATTTGAGAAACTGGTGCTGGCCCACCTGAAGGACATCACTGGGCCCTTGCTGGATCCTCTTCAGTTTGCCTACAGAGCAAACAGGTCTGTGGACGATGCAGTAAACATTGGACTGCATTATGTTCTGCAACACCTAGACAGACCGGGGACTTATGTGAGGATCCTGTTGGTGGACTTCAGCTCGGCCTTCAACACAATCATCCCAAACCTCCTCCTGCCCAAACTAAATCAGCTCTCCGTGCCCACCTCCATCTGTCAGTGGATCAACAGCTTCCTGACAGACAGGCAGCAGCTAGTGAGGCTGGGAAAATACACATCCAGCACCCGTACAATCAGCACCGGAGCTCCCCAGGGCTGCGTTCTCTCCCCACTGCTCTTCTCCCTGTACACTAATGATTGCACATCTAAGGACCCCTCTGTCAAGCTCCTGAAGTTTGCAGATGACACCACACTCATCGGCCTCATCCAGGACGGTGATGAGTCTGCTTACAGACAGGAGGTAAAAGAGCTGGCTGTCTGGTGCAGTCTCAACAACCTGGAGCTTAACACGCTCAAAACAGTGGAGATGATCGTGGACTTCAGGAGAAACCCCCCTGCACTCCCCCCACTCACCATCATGAACAGCCCTGTGACTGCAGTGGAGTCATTCAGGTTCCTGGGAACCACCATCTCTCAGGACCTGAAGTGGGACATTCACATTGACTCCATCGTAAAAAAGGCCCAGCAGAGGTTGTACTTTCTCCGCCAGCTGAGGAAGTTAAACCTGCCACAGGAGCTGCTGAAACAGTTCTACTCCACCATCATTGAATCCATCCTCTGCACTTCAGTAACTGTCTGGTTCACCTCAGCTTCTAAATCTGACCTCAGAAGACTACAGAGGGTAGTCCGGACTGCTGAGCGAATCATCGGTTCAACTCTACCATCTATTCAAGAACTGTACTCATCCAGAGTGAGAAAAAGGGCTGTCAAAATCACTCTGGACCCCTCACATCCAGCACACTCCCTCTTTGAACTGTCGCCATCTGGTCGACACTACAGAGCACTGAGCACTAGAACGACCAGACACAGGACCAGTTTCTTCCCTCAGGCAATCCATCTTATGAACAGCTGACAATAATGGCGAACACACTACACTTTATATTTATATACACACACACTTTATTTATCTAACACACATACTTAGTATACACTTAAATTTTGCACACAATATATATGTACATACATAACTTCACTTTGTAATATACCTGCCTACAATTGTCATTTGTATATTGTCATTCACTGTCTACATATTTGTATTTTTTATTCTTTTATTATGTGTTTTATGTTCTGTCGCTGTCATTCTGTTGTACTGCGGAGCTTCTGTCACGAAAACAAATTCCTCGTATGTGTAAACATACCTGGCAATAAAGCTCATTCTGATTCTGATTCTGATTCTGATTAGTGTAAGAACAGTGAGCCACTGGTGGGCCCCTTCCCCACACGAAGGTCAGAATGACGAAGCTATCATTATCAAAGTTCACCTAGATCCTCAGTCACCTTCTCTAAATGAGTTGTTTCTACCCATGAACAGCTAGTTAAGAAATGGTCTGCGTCCCAATTGGCGCACATCGTCCACTTAGCTACGCAGGCCATGGGGATGCTTGAAGTCTTCCAGGCTAAACTCCTGCAGTCTCTGGAGGGTGGGACACGGTAGTCTCATTGTACACGTTTAATTTGCGCACTGATTTTGCATATCACAATATCATCTGGGCTTTCTACACATGTGCATCACCACCTAGTGGTCAGGAGATGTGAACAATGACTATTTTCACCTACAAATTCTGAAAGGTTTGGCCAAAATTCACAAAACTTGGGCGGCAGTGGCTCAGTGGTTCATGTAGGTTGTCTACAAACCAGAAGGTTGGTGGTTCGATTCCCGGCTCCACCTGACCAAGTGTTGAGGTGTCCTTAAGCAAGACACCTAACCCCAGCTGCTCCTGACGAGCTGGATGGCGCCTTGAATGGCTGACACCGCAGTTGATGTGTGAATGAATGGGTGAATGTGAGGCATATTGTAAAGCGCTTTGGATGGCCATGGGGTCTGTTTAAAGCACTATATAAATGCATAGCCTACCATTTACCTATAATCAATAACATCTTTAGAAAATACACTTTCACATCACTTTTTTTTTGTATATACACTATACCAGAAGTGATTTATATTTATTTGTTCATTCAGGTGCCTCTGGTGTTGATACAGACAGAGTCTCAGTGTCTGTGAAGGAGGGAGAATCAGTCACTCTACACACTGGTGTTGAAACAAACCAACAAGACAGAATTAAATGGTATTTTAATGATACTCGCATCGCTCAACTGATTGGAGATCGGAGTAAGATCTGTACAGATGTTCAGTGTAAAGAGAGATTCAGAGACAGACTGAAGGTGGATCATCAGACTGGATCTCTGACCATCATGAACACCAGAACCACAGACTCTGGAGTTTATAAACTACAGATCTTCAGGAGAAGAGTCATTCAAAAGATATTCAATATTGCAGTTTGTGGTGAGTCATTTAACATTTAAAAGCACGTTAAATGATGATCCTAAGCATGTGATGCTACCCAGGCATGCTCTTTTGATTTTCTTTTCCTAAAAATGTCCTATAATCAACTGTTGGCTTGTGTTCCAGATGTTCCGGGTGCAGAGACAGATAAAATGAAGACAAAGTCAGTGAAGGAGGGAGAATCTGTCACTTTAGATCCTGATGTAATAAAAAGCCCAGATGATGTGATGACGTGGCATTTTAATGACGAGCTCATCGCTGAAATCACCAGAGATCACCAAAAGATCTGTGAAGATGTTAAGTGTAATAGTACTGGGAGATTCAGAGACAGACTGAAGCTGGACAATCAGACTGGATCTCTGACCATCACAAATATCACAACCACAGACGCTGGAGTTTATGAACTACAGATCAACAGCTGCATCCAGCCTCATTACAGCATCATCAGCGTTAAGAGATTCAGCCTTACTGTCACTGGTGAGTGTAACTTAGCCAATCGGTGCCTTTTCTTTTCCAGTTTTAGAATACAGTTTAATATGGTTACATTGTGTACTGTTTGAAAAAGTGAGTTTAGACACAATAACACAGAGATCAACAAACCCCTGCAGCAAACCACAGAAATGTAAAAAAAATAAATAAATTACAAAACAGTAATGACATAACAAAATGTTGTTTACCAAAATCCCATGACTTTGCTCATTTGTCACAAGCTCTGAATCACTGGATCAAAACAAATGATCACAAGTCAAGTCAAGTCACCCTTATTTATATAGCGCTTTAAACAAAATACATTGCGTCAGAGCAACTGAACAACATTCAACAGTGGGAAAACAGTGTGTCAATAATGCAAAATGATAGTTAAAGGCACAAGGTTGCAAAGTATTATGAAGTGGAAGGCAAAAATGCCCACTACCTTATAATGTGCTGTTTAGCTTTAAAAATACTGAATACTATAAAGATTTAGTCTGTAACCTAAAGAAAATGGCCTTTTACTCAGACACATTAATAAACATTAAAGGGGACCTATTTTTGCTAAATGTAATGTATAAAGGTGTTTGAACAGTGTATCCACAAATGTGTGTACATAACCAGCCTATAATGGTAAAAATCCACCCCATTCCCAATTCCTTATTTTTATAATCCTCCAGTTATAAAAAAGTTTCTCAAAATGCACAGTTCCAGATTTTCCACAACACTTATTTAAGAGTATGGGAAGCCCCGCCCATGACTAGCAGAAATCTGCTCATTAGCACAGATCCATCACTGAATGAGCTTCAGCCGTCCCCCATTTTTGTTTCCTCGCTGTAGCAGCTTGAGATTACAATATCTGCGTCAAAAAAAAAAAAACTGTTCCTTGCTTTTTTAAGGAAATGGGCCAAATTGTTAAATATTTGTGCAAATCGTTTCATTTTTATGGGTAATTTATGACAGTTTGGTTTGAGATTCACCTGTTTTGTTGGCAGAGTATCCAAAGAATTTGTAAAGGCTCTGCCCTCTTCCTTGATGATCACTGACCATCTCCTTTTATATGGATCCCTG
The DNA here is from genome assembly GCF_023724105.1 of Carassius gibelio. Taxonomy (NCBI): domain Eukaryota; kingdom Metazoa; phylum Chordata; class Actinopteri; order Cypriniformes; family Cyprinidae; genus Carassius; species Carassius gibelio. The sequence continues at coordinate 13,377,415 of NC_068417.1, read as the reverse complement.
AAAACATCAAAAAATTCTGTCTTATGCTATGCATGCCAGGCCAGTGGTTAGTGATATCATTTTCTAAATATATATATGTATTCCTGTAGCTCAAGCACTTACGGTATTCTGCTCTTATGTAAATCCCCTTTCTTTCCCATTCTGATGCTCAGTGTGAGATCATCATGAACAGCTGGTCTGATTGGACCAGCAGAACACATCTTTCTTATTCGTGTGTACATGGAAAACACTAGAGATGTAGCACAGTGGAATGAAAATGTATTTAGTGTGAAATGTCCCCATGTGTTGTTTGTTTACATGTTCCTACTTCTACTCTGTATGATCTGTAGGAATCATGTTTTTTATGGACTCTTCATTTCTTCTTCAGATGCGTCCGGTGTTGAAACAGATGGCATGACAGCAAATGTGATGGAGGGAGATTCAGTCACTCTACACACTGATGTTAAGATGAACCACCAAGACAGGATTAGATGGTATTGTAATAAGACTCTCATCGCTCAAATCATTGGAGATCAGAGTAAAATCTGTACACTTGATCAGTGTAAAGAGAGATTCAGAGACAGACTGAAGCTGGACAATCACACAAGTGATCTCACCATCACAGACATCAGAACCACAGACGCTGGAGTTTATAAACTACAGATCATCAGCAGAAGAGTCATTCATAAGATCTTCAACGTTGCTGTTCATAGTAAGTCATATAACATTTAGCATGACAACAAAGCAGGTTAAATATGCTAATTCATTACTTCAGAGTTATGTGCCTCTAGAATCTTATGTGCGTTCTGCAGGTGAACATCACTTTATTGTGCAATGCCAAGAAGCACAAAATCACTTTCACTGACTTTTTCAGTAACTGTTCCCTCCTGGTGGAATGACCTGCTCAACTCAATCCGAGCAGCTGAGTCCTTAGCCATCTTCAAGAATTGGCTTAAAACCCATCCCCTCCATCATTATTTGACCCTCTAACCTTAACACTCACTATTCTAATTATATTCTTAAAATATAGACATGCACTCTATTTATTTACTGCTTGTTTTCTTAAAAAATGAAGGTCTATCTTTAACGCCATGGCCAGCAGGTCTCTCATTAAGTTTATGGTATTTTTTTCACCAAGATTGAGCTACAATCCACTGTTGGTTTGTGTTTCAGGTGTTCCTGCTAATGAGCGAGATAAAGTGAAGAGTAAGTCAGTGATGGAGGGAAAATCTGTCACTTTACATCCTGGTGTAATTAAAAACCCAAATCATGTGATGACGTGGCATTTCAGTGACATTCCCATCGCTGAAATCACCAGAGATCAGAGTAAGATCTGTTCAGATGATGAGAGATTCAGAGACAGACTGGAGATGAATAATCAAACTGGGTCTCTGACCATCATGAACATCAAAACCACACACTCTGGAGAATACAAAGTGAAGATCGTCCACAGCATCAGCCACCGCCACCGCATCAGCATCATCAGCATAGAGACATTCAGTGTCACTGTCATTGGTAAGTGTCTTTTTTTTTCTCTCTCTCTAATCGATATATATATATATATATATATATATATATATATATATATATATATATATATATATATATATATATATATATATATATACATACACATACACACACACACACACACACACACAGTATACTTAATTCAACCAAATATTTGTTTTCATTGTGGACTGTTTGAAAAAGTTATATTTGTCACTATGACATTTTGACTAAATTTAACAAACGTGTCACACAGTCAGTCGTCCTCTGAACACTGCTGCTTGTGATGCTGTTTTAGCAGCTGTTCTTCAGAAGAACACCAGATGGCGCCATTTATCAGTTAAATCAATAACATAATACTGTTGACCAGAGTTAGAAAGATGTACAAAAATCTGAAAAGAGATTCTGGTCACTAATACTATTCACTGTTTCTTTTTCTTACAGAATCAAGTACGCCTTCAGGTCTTAATGCAGGAATATGTGTCGTATGTGCTGTTGTTGCTCTTCTCCTGCTGCTGGCTGTAACTGTTGCATGTTCAAAGCACTCTTGCAGAAGGGTCTGTAAACATGGTCGATTTAAAAAAAGAAAACTTTCTGGAAGAACATCAGTGTGAATTGATGTTGTAGTCACTTTTGTAGACCACCAAGACCAAAGCAGGGAGTGACTGTCCATGCAATCATGTCCTTGCGGGGCCATATCTGGCTCTTAGCGGGGAAATAGTTGGCTCGGGCCAGCCCACCCCAAACCTAAACAGACCCAGTGCAAGGCACTCAGCTTTGGCCTCACCGCAGTCCCAACGATTAATCCCACGATTGCCCAGTGTGGGCCAGGCATGAGTGAGTTAATAAGAATTTTGTTGGCAGTTTTCTTTCTCTCCACTAGGAATGCTAGAGTGATTAAGTCTTCCTTATGTAAACCTGTGTGGTAAAGGTTCCTGCCCAACTGAGCGGTTTTGAATGTGATGGTGCGGGTAAAATTTAGCTTGGACAAAATTTGGGCTGGTTTGGGGTCAGTTTCTGTGGTTTTCAAACATATACATTGTGGTGGTGTTAGCGCAGTGGATAAGAAACATGCCTTTGGTGTGAGAGACTTGGGTTCAAATCCACTGTGAGACACCAATGTGTCTGAGCAAGACACTTAACCCCTAGCTGCTCCAGAGACGTGCGACCTCTGACATATATAGCAATTGTAAGTCGCTTTGGATAAAAGTGTCAGCTAAATGAATAAATGTAAATTGTATAGGCTAACTGGCTTAAAAACAGTCCCAAATGTGCATCTACTGCACGCAAACAGTCATCACAATGTTAGAAACACAGGTGTGCTGAAGCTGATGCCAATCAATAAAAAACATTTAACATTTATAAAATTAGATAACGGTTCTCATTTTAAATGTATGAACTGTATGAGTGATCATAATGCCTAAATATAAGTTACATGATATATATATATATAGGATATGGATGGAGATTAGTATTGTTGTTGTAATCTTTTTTTTTTTTTTATTGTCGGATTAATGAATGACGGCTCAGTTTTGACTGTCATATGTATGCATAAACAAATGTGAAATACCTAATTAGGTTGATTTTTCCTATTACTTATATTGGGAACTTTTTTGCATTTAGATTCTGACTGTTGACATTGAAAATAATGCAATTTTTTTTCGAGGGTATATGTAGATTACTTGAATGAACATTGAAAATAATGATTTTTTTTTTTTTTTTTGGTCATTCTCTTTAATCTTTAATGCTCATAGCAACCATTGAGTGACTATTCAGTCACATTATCTTTACAGTTAAAGTTTTGGACTGTTTTTTTTTTTATTATTATTATTATTGGAGTGGGAAGGTTTTTGTGAGCTTTTGGCTGTGAATTGACCATCCAATCTGGCAACACTGAGAGAGAGTTAGTAATAGAAAGCAACAGGAACCAGCGGGGCTCTCCTTATAGTAAAAATTATGGAGCATATTAAACAGACTAAATGGACCACTTATAACATGTTTCTGCAGTTGTTTTTGAAATATAAAAATATATATATTGTACTTTTTTTTGCTTTACCACAACATATATCAAAACAACATAACTGTGACATTACAAAAAATTGTATTTTTGTAAAAAAAAAAAATTATATATATATATATTTTTTTTTTCAAGTGGTTTAAGATTGAATCATGTACTTTCATGTCTACGTTCAAAAGGGGGGGGGGGTTGACAGTTACGAGGTTAAAATAGGGATAAACATGTGATATATATAATTTTTTTTTATGTTTACTTTTGTTAAAATATGCTTTGAAATGAGCAGCAGTAAAACACTAAAACAATTGAAACAGCTATATTAACTGAGCAGCTCATTAACATTTTACTTAATGTGTTAAATACACCACATCAAACTTCCACCTAACGTAACTGTTTTAAGGTTAACAGACCAACAACAGTTGCATGGGTTGAAACACACCTTTAGTTTTGATGCCAAATCACTGAACATGTGAGACACAGAATCATTTATTCACTGGTTTCATTGGAAGTGGCTGATTTCATTTTGTGATGACTGAACTTTAGGCTAAGGCTATGAAATAAATGAATACCGTGAGCAATTATCATAACTGTGTGATGAAGATGATTTGTTTTTGTGATGTAAATGTTTTTGAAGAGCTGAAATACTGTCAAAAGCCAAACTCCTCTCAGAAGCCTGTGTTAGGATCTTATGATGTAAATAAGAACCAGTCATGGATTATAATTTCATTAATGTTTACAATTTTTAGCACAGAACATTTCTGACATAGTTTTGGTTTTCTTTAACTTTGCATGTAAATGAAAAAGGAACCTAAAAAAAAAATTGTATGCTTGTGATAAATGCAATTAAAACAGATCTGATTCATTTACAACAGCTGGATTCTGTGAGTTTAATTTGCTATCAGAGAACACTGTCATCGAAAATAAGAGAAATTCAGAAAAACACTTTTAAGATTTAGGCATATTGTATTATGATATGGGAATGGGATATTAGGGAATGTGTCTTATCAGTTATATCCATTGCTTCTGAATTCTAAGTCTTGCATTCGATGATGACAAACAACACAGGATGAAGATGAGGAAGCCGACTCTGCAGTAAAGCAAGCAATTTGGATGCTAAAATAAAAGAGGAAGTCGATTAGAACAACAGGAAAAAAAAAAGGGCATGGAGAAATCAAGAGTTTAGGAACTAGTTGATGGACCGATGAGACAAAGATGAACCTTTATCTAAGTGATTGGAAAGCAGAAGTGTGAAGAGAAAAAAGGGAACTGCAAATTATCCCAAGCATACAAGCTCATCCGTAAAGCTTGGTGGAGGTGGTGTCATGGCTGTCTCTAGAACAGGACCTCTTCATTTTAAAGGCTGGGGAAAAGCATTTCAAAGCATAAGAGCAAGCATCTGCTGATGTCTATTGGTTGCAGACTCACTGCTCTGATTGCAGGCCAGGGATCTGCAATTAAATATTAGCTTTTTATCTTTTACATCTGCCTTAAATTCAGCTGTTCCAGTACTTATGTTCACATCAAATAGTTGGATGAACTCTAAAAGTGCTGTCCTTTTTATTTGGTAAAGCATGTATGTGTCGAAAGACCTAATAATAAAATGTAACATTCTGTAGTTTTGTCGCATATTCATCTTTTAATCATAATTGCAAATGTCTTGACTCCACAGCAGAGAAAGCAATTTTGTCTTTACTGTTCCAATACTTAAGGAGGGCATTCTAAATAACTGAAAAATTTGGACCGTTTATGATTCAGGTTTATTTGTATACCGCTTTTTACGATACGAATCATTGCAAAGCAACTTTACATCAAATTTGTTTGACTATTTTGTATTAGTCTCTTCTGTTCACCAAGGATAAAAAATAGCTGTCACGGGGCGATAGAGACCGCCAAAGAAAGAACAGGGTCTGGGTTCAAGTGCAGGGAAGAAATTACTATTTAATAAATGAGAACGAAAAAGGCCAACAAGGCAAAAACAAAACAGAACCAAACAACAGGAACACGAGCAGAAGAAACCAGAACATTAAACACGAAGGACAAACAACAACCAACAACTCACAATTAACATTAATCCAGCCAGACAGAGTTGTGTGAGAGTGAAGAATATATAGCCAAGAACAATGGGCTCCAGGTGTGTGTGTGTGAGAGAGTGGGTGAACAGGTGTGTGGACTGAAGTTGAATGAGTCCGGGAGATAGGGAGAAACACAGGTGGAACAACTAAACAATAATGAGGTCACAAGGTGGGCGGGGTCAGAAAATAGACAGGAGAGAGAGCACATGGCACCAAACAAACACAACACTCACAGAAGACGGGGACAGAAAGACTGAAGACTGTGACAATCGCAGTATTACAATACAATATTAACATAAAATATTATAAAATATTACAATATAAAATGAATCTGTTCTATGCAAATATGCGTTATTATTTTATTTTTTTTGTTCTGTGTATTTTGTTTATGTTAATGACACGTGTGGAGATCCTCATGAATTCCTAAAGTCAACAGATTCCGAACTCGATGTGTTTGATGAAAGTTTCTCACTTCTCAAGGCGGTAGGTGCAAACTCAACACGTTCTTCTTCTTCACCATTCTGTAAAAATAATCAAAATAATCAAAATAAAAAATAACACAATATACTTTGGTAACAAAGCTTAGAATAATTAAGACTTTTTATTTCCTTATTTTATTATTACACCAAGGTTGCATTTATGGATAGAAACATTAATACTGTAAAATATTATTACAGTTTCAATAACAAATTTCTATGTGAATGCAGGTTCAAAAATGTAATTTATTATTCTGATGCAAAGTTGATTTTTCAGCATCATTACTCCAGTCATAAGTGTCATACGATCCTTCATAAATCATTCTAATATGCTGATTTATTTTTCTAATATGCTCAAGAAACTATTATATTAATATAATATAATATTATATTATATTATTATTAGGCTTAACAGAGTTGTGCTGCTTTTTCTTTTTTCTTTTTTTGAGGAAACTGGGCTACACTAACCTGTACCCAGCCTTTGGTGAGTAAGAGTTTTATTTATTCATTTAAATTCATACTTTAATTCAGCATGGATGCAAATTTTATCAAATATGACAGTAAAGACATTCATATTTTTACAAAATGCTTTTATTTCAAATAAATTATGTTCTTCTGAAGTTTCTATTTCTCAAAGTCCTGAGGAGAAAAAAAAAATGTCTGTCAGTTTCCACAAAAACATGAAGCAGCACAACTGTCAAAATTAAAAGAAATGCTTCCTGACCAGTCAATTATAGCTCAGAGGAGGCCGCCCCTTACATAACGTTTCCCCATGAAAACATGATTTCCTTATTCCCACCAAATACACGGCATGCAACGCAGTCTGTTAAAACTCTATGGCTCAGCAGAAGTCAGAGAAAAGCTTTTCCGAGAGGTAAACCAACGGTGCACATGTTGAATGTCTCCATTATTTTAGGTCTTGGAGTCTCCATAAGCGAGCTAACTGGTTAAATATGTATTTGATTAAAAAGCTTTTGAGACTTTTGATGTGCCTCACAGGAATATATAGAGGGATTATTGGGTCAGATTATAAATTAAAAGTCTAAAACTAAAAGTCTTAAACTAAAACTAAAAATCTAAATTTGAAACTTAAAGTCCCAGTCAAAAATTAATTTGGTATTGAGGATTGGGCATTTGGCATTAAGAATTGGGCATTTTCTATTTAGGATTGGGCATTTTCTTTTTAGGGTTGGGCATTTGGTCATTTAGCCGTTTAGGATTTAGGATTGGGCATTTGGGGATTTAGGATTGGGAATTTGGTATTTAGGATTGGGCATTTAATCATTTAGCCATTTAGGATTGAGGATTGGGGATTTAAGATTGGGCATTCGAAGATTGAGGATTGGGCATTTGAGGATTGAGGAGTGTATGCAAATTAGGAGTCGTGGCCCAAATACTGGAGGCTGAGTTTGAAATGGCTGGTGCGCAGAGGCACCTTATGGACAGCAGAGGGAGCTCCCAGTGCTAAGGAGCACACTGTAATGAAACCAAACGGAGCGAGTGAGCGGCTTGAGCGAGGACTGTGTGATAACTTCAACTTAATAACAGCTTTGTAACATTTGTGGCCTCAAACACAAAGTCCCCAGTGAAATTAGTGCTATTGGTCTGACGACGAGAAAGCAGCAGACAGTGCAGCAGGTAAGATGCTAACATTAGCTACTAGTTATATAAGCTGATATTGCTAACATGCGTTAGTAGGGTATTATTATATTGGGACATGCGGTTGTTGTTTTTTTTTTTTTTTTTTTTTTTTTTTTAAGTGCGGTTAACCCCTCTGACATTAGTAGATACACTCCTTTCACATTGCCACTAGATGGTCTTGTTTCTGTTAGTTTTTTTTTTTGTTGTTGTTGTTGTTTTTTGCTATATAGCCTATATATATATTATAAAGATTGTGAGAGAAAAGAAATTAGGCTTGTTCGACTTGAACCAGCGATGCACATTGCAAGACCAAATATCAGTTAAACCGAATCTCAGCAAAACTGAATCTCAGTTACTGGGATTTTCACACACAACCATATCTAGGGTTTACAAAGAATGGTGTGAAAATGGAAAAACATCCAGTATGTGTCAGCACAAGTTACTAGTTACTTGAAAAAAGCAACCTGATTACGTAACTTGCGTTACTTGTAATGCATTACCCCCAACATTGTTGAGTGAGTTAATGGGTTAATGGGTTGGATGGGTTAAATGCACAGCATGAATTCTGAGTATGGGTCACCATACTCGGCTGTATGTCACTTCACTTTTTAGAATTTGCTGTTAGCATTACAGCAAGTTCATGAAACTTGGGATTTTTCCTCAGAAGGCTCTTATCTCCACTTGTCTAAAGTTTGGAGAAGCTGTTTCCACAAGATGAAGGCATATTAGTCTAAAACAAATATAACAAATTAACTTCTCTCCAGAGCTTCTGTGAGGGTCACTTCACAAGCTTTGAGAAAAACTATGGTCAAACACGAACTGAAACTGAAAGTCAAAGTCTTTCACAACAACCCTTCAAAATAAAGGTCTGGTTTAACTTGAAGAGATTATGACCAAAATATATTACTATTGTATAATAAAATGTAATTCTTTTTTTTTTTTTTTTTCACTTCATTACATTTCTATTTAGTGGTCTAATATTTCAAGATTGATTCAACTGTTAAAAGTTGTATTAATTTAATAAGACACCGTTTTTATGGTAAATTCGATTAGAATTATAAAGCACAGAATCCAGGAAAAAAATTAAATGGAAAACCAAATTTAGGGGAAAATAGAGTAGATTTCCTAAATTAAAAGGTAGCTCTCTGGTCTTTAATTGTCAACAAACAAATTATCTTTACATTGATTGTCAATGCCTAACAAACACTTGGAAAGCATTTCCTTCCTTAAATGTCAATTGTTTTTGATATGGAGAAAAAAAAAGATCTACATCTACATCTGAATCACTGCTGAAATGTTATAAAGATACATGACACATGGTTAAATTCTCTTACCGATTTATGTGCATTTCTTTTGAAGAACACTGGCTCAGTGTAAGTTGTCTCATAATCACGAGTCTCGACTGTTTCAACAGCAATAATAGATGGATTAAAACAACAAAACTCAGTCTTAACTAGATCTGGTTCTTCAAAGAATGTAGTTGCGGCTGTCACAGATAAAGTCTAAATGCAACGATTAGTTTTCAATTTGCATTCTTGTGTTTCCAGTTGTGTTTGATGCAGTTTAAGAAATTATTTTATTTCATTTTTTTTTTTTTTTTTTTGTGTGCAAATGAAACAAGTTTCAGCCCCCTGCCAGTGTATACAGTAGTATTCTGACATGAGTTCAATCCACTGTAACTGCCAATCCTGATATCTAAACAGTTAAAATAGTTACTGAGCACTTGTTTGTAGACTTACATTCTGGATCAGTTTTTCTATGTTTCTTGTAGATCCAGAAGATCACAACTGCAGCAACAATCAAAAGAGATCCAGCAGAAGCAACAGCGATCAACACTTTGTACAATAAAGGTAGACCCTGATCTGTAATGGACAAAATGAGCAATCAATGTGATTTAATCTGTCTGACTGATCTACAACAAAAACTATTTAACATCAAACATTATGTGACTTGGTGGATCAGATTAGTAAATAAATGTTAATATCACCACTCCCATACCTGAACAGGGCTGACAGACCTGACTGATGTTCAGATGTGTGGTCTGGTTTCTGATGGGATTGTTGATCACACAGCTGTAGCTGTTTTTCTCCTGATATTCCACCTCCAGAGGTAGAGAGAGACTGATGCTGAGATCAGACACACTGATGCTGGACAATAAACTGTTTCCTTTGTACCAGGAGAGAGTCACATGACCCACATTCACCACTGAACACAACAATGAACAATATGATGATGATGATGATGAAGAACAATCTCTGGTTATGACAGGAGTAGGCACAGGAGCTGGAAACATGAAGGAACAAACAGAAATGGATAAATATAAATAACATTATTTAGTAAAGTGTTGACAATCAGCAGCGCTTGAGGTATAATGTTGATTAAAACACAGATTAACCCACAAATAAAGCTAAATTACTCTGTTTCAATATAACAGCATATACACTCTTCAAAATAAAGGTGCTTAAAAGGTTCTTCACAGCAAAGCCATAGAAGAACCATTTTAGGTTCCACAAAGAACCATTCAGTCAAAGGTTCTTAAAAGAAATATATCTACCTTACTTTTTTATAATCTGAAGAACCTTTTGTGAAACTGAACGGTTCTTCATATGTTAAAGGTTCTTTACTGAACCTTTTAGACCAAAAAAATATTCTATAGCATCATGAAGCACATTTATTTTTAAGAGTGTAACAAACATATAAGAAGAAAAACAAACCATGATTTTGGTTTGAAAAACAGCGTACTAAACTTTTCTGTGTAAAGTAATGTCCAGTTTTAAAACTTTGTCTTTGAGCCAGAAGAACACCCTAAAATGACAGTAAATAATAACATTCAAACTGCTTTTTTGGTCAAATTAGTCACATGTTTTAAAGAGGACCTATTATACCTTTTTATAAGCTCATCATTCTTAACCCTCTACTGCATGGTCTGGTCATATGAGAACATACTCTTTTGGTTCATTTCCTTGCCACTGTCTCTTTAAGAGAACCTTTTTTTTGTTCTTTGGTTACATCACATAACATGGAGGTTTTTGTTGTTGTTGTTTTTCTGTGGTGAGATTTCTGACAGACTGCCATCTGAAAGCAAACTAAACCGTCAGTAACAAACAAGGACCAATCCGTGTCACTTCTACGAAAAAACGTTTTTTTTTTGTTTTTGTTTTTTTTTTAATTTTGTCATAACTTATAATGACATATTCACCTCTCAAAAAAGTTATTATGAAAACATTTTTTTGTTAATCATTGAAATGTATGTGTTGCCAAGTGGCAGTACGGTGCAATAGTGGAATTACATTATTACAATAGTTTAGCTAGCAAGGTCAACTGCAATGTTATGCTGTAACAATAAAAAACATTAATGCTAATGATAATGTTGATAAGTCGTATGTTAATGGCATTTGTATTATGGAAATAATTAAATTTAAATGCCAATTTTACATTTGATTAGATAAGAATACAGGTAACTTTACATCAGTGAACACTGAGCAGGGTCATATGTAGCAAGGTAAAGAAAAAAAAAGGGCAGAACTGGCTCTTCCTGCAGATGAAAAAAATAAAATAAACGACTTTGTGAGCGGGGGAAGGGGTTCATGTTCATAGCCTTCCTTTCGTATTTTTTTTTTTACAGCACTTAAGGTTAAGCCAGTCAAATATTTTTTTCTATAGGTCTATCATAATGCATGTGGTGCATAATGTTGCTGTTTGTGCGTCTGTTTCTGAACTCTCTAAAACTCCTCAGTTGTAGTCTGTAGTTTCGTCTAGAAACAAACACATCACCATATTCATTATCTAAATAATTCCTACCCAAAGCACACACAAAACAAAAGGACGGGTTCCCAAACATGCTTGAAACATTTGACCAATCACAATACTCGTTTAAAAATTCAAGCACAAACTTCTGTTCTTCTAGATGAAAACAAAGCCAAGACTTTGTAAGATGGCATAAAAGTGTCCTCTGATATAATAATGATATAATAATGAAGGTGTTAGACTTCTTCTTTTAAATCCTCCAAATGCTGGCCACATTGATATTTATTGTAAGCACCTCATCCTAACCTAGATTTTTTAATAGTTAAAATTAATTGTTGTGGTAGTCAGCATTATACCAAAAAATGCTTTCAACTGAGCTTGAGTTGTATTGTTTTAATAAATCAAGATATGCAAATGTCATACTAAATGTTCTCTACTCACCGTAGACAGAAACCCTGAATGTTTTTGATGTCAGTTCAGCTCCACTAATCTCTAGTTTATAATCTCCAGCGTGTTGAGTTGTGATGTTTGTGATGGTCAGAGATCCAGTTTGATTGTCCAGCTTCAGTCTGTTTCTGAATCTCCCGTCAGGAACATCATCAAATGTGTTAAAGATTCCAGCAACTCTGTTAATTTCAGCTATCAGAGAGTTGTAATCTCCAAATGTCCACACTATGTCATTGTCTTCTTGTATTTCAGTAACATCAGTGTTTAGAGTGACAGTATCTCCTTCCATCACTGACACTGACACTGACTCACTAAACACACCTGATGAAAAGAGTTTGTCACATTAATGCTTCTGGTTTTTTACAAAGCTTAAGAAATAAAAGGGAATCCCGCACAATACCAATACTTGCAAAAGTATCAAAAACAGTCTGTTTTCAATAAATGTCTCTTTTTGATACTTTTGCCAATGTGTGAGATGTTCCTTTGTTTCTTGTTTTTTTATTCCCCTTTTTACCCACTTTTTTCCTACGTGACTATCTATTACCTGCAGGTTTGCGATGGTGATTGTTAATTGTTTAAAAAGCCCAACAATGAAAAGTGAGATATATGAAAAGACAGATAAGTATTTAATTTCCATGAATTTAGTTGTTTGATCACTTCAAAAGCATTTAAAGCAGACGAAAGTGCTATATATGTTTAAACATTAGCAGCAAATATATTACTCAGTAACTGAAGAAAAAGCTGTAAAATGCATGTGTAACTTACCCATCAGACAGCAGCAGCACAAACAGAACAGAACAAACAAGTCAAACATTTCTTCAGTTGTTCAGTCTGATCTAACACAGCCGAGCGGTGAGTGATTTAACCCTTCTAGTTCACACACACACGCACACACACACACTGAATGCTTGTTTTTGTTCTTAAACTTCGGTTCTTTCTGTTAGTTAAATAAATTCTTCATTTTTAACTTTACAGACTTTTTTTGTTTGTTTTTAAGATAGTTGTCTAACTGTGTTAAACGGCTAAAATTAGAAGAATATAGTGTGTTTTGGATGAACTATGGACAAGTAGTAATGGTTTTGTATATTTTTCCAGTTCTCAGTTATTTTGTATGGAATAACTAAAATAGACTGAAATAAGGGTAACCTACAATGGCAACATATAAATGTATTTTATTTAAATATAATAAACTGGTTTTATTCGAGCTCAAAATATTATTTAACATCACTGAACCAACCTACATTGATTTACACTGACAAAATTAATTGTTCTGGGTTAAATCGAGTTGAAATAGCTCTTTATGGTAACATTGTTGCACTTTACCATTTTTGCAGTGTATAACATCCTCCCATCTCACAAGACCAGTCTTACTAAAATATAGACAGACACTCACAGCTCAGCCTCTGAATCAAACTGAAACCTGCGGTTGGTTTTCTTAAGAAATGTGTTTTGATCTTTTGGCCATCCACACATCTTGTGCATGAGATTAGGCATTTAGAGCATATGTGTTTAGATCTTAGGAGAGGGGCTTCTTCCTGTTCTCCTTAAGTCTATGGTAACAACACACCAAGATGAGAAAGCATAGTATGTATATATATATATATATATATATATATATATATATATATATATATATATATATATATATATATATATATATATATATATATATATTTATTTTATTTTTTATTTTTTTTATGTATAAGTTAATTAAAAAACTTAATTATGTGCAATTTACATGTCTGCATTAATATTTTTTTAAGTTGAGTGTTGATTATTATATTTTGGGTTAAATTGTTAAGTGTAACCTTACAATGTAAAAGGGCTCCCTAAAGCATAAGCTAGATTTTTTGAACTAAGAAAATTGTCATTTTAGCTGAATGTATTAGAAAAAGAAAGAGCAACTTGTTCAGTAAAGCAGAGTTTACTTTAAAGGTCATGTTCTTCGTGATCCCATGTTTTAAACTTTAGTTAGTGTGTAATGTTGTTGTTAGAGTATAAATAATATCTGTAAAATTGTAAAGCTCAAAGTTCAATGCCAAGCGAGATATTTGATTTAACAGAAGACTACAGCCCTCTAGTTCCTGCAGTAATGACGTCACTAAAACAGTTTTTTGACTAACCTCCACCCACAGGAATACACATAAAAGGGGGGCGTGGCCTTGTTGCACTCCTACGGAGAAGAGGAAGAGCTGCGTTTGTGTTCGCCATGTCATAAAAACGCTGTTTTTTTTCATCTCAGAGTCCAATCATCTTTGTACGGCCTTCTCAGGGACGCTGTACTTGGAGATTAATGGTTACAATTTATGTTTAACTCGGTTCCCGAAAATTATAATCCACATGTAAAACTATGTGCAGCACATTTTGCTGAGGACAGCTTGCTCAATCTCAATCAGTTTAATGCCGGATTCGCACAAACATTATTCTTGAAAGATGGAGCAGTTCCCTCTTTGTCTGGAGAATGCGTTGTTTATGGACCACAACCGGTAAGTGTATTTTATTATTTAAGTTGGTGCGTTTAACAGTTTCAGTAACTTATTACACAAAGGGCAACACTGTTTAGCTTTGTTAACTAGATGGTAAGGCAACTTTCATGCGCATCTCGTTCATTAAAAATGCTTCTGTGATTATAAACTCTCCAGCACGTGCGTTCAGATCAGGATTGCCAGGTTTTCAAAACAAATCCTGCCCACTTGCTTCTCAAAACTAGTCCAAAACTAGTCCAAACGCGTTTCCAGGAGGGTAGCCTGCGCTAAGCTGCTGTCGAATCACAGCACAGGTACCGCTGGCACAATCAGAGCTTGTTACGTATTTCTGAAGGAGGGACTTCATAGAACAAGGAAGTCATCGGCCCGTTTTTATGACAGTGAAAACAGTGGTATACTGATAGGTGAATTGTGTGAAAAATAATGTTTTTTTTTTTCACACAAAACATGAACACATGTTATATTGTTCACTGTAAACACAATCAAAGCTTCAAAAACAAAAAAAGGTGACCTTTAAAAAAAGAGTTTTTGCCTATATGCTTTGAGGAAGAGGCAGTGAAGGATGTGGGTTGTGTGGTGTTCATTATGTTGCACATACATGTCCATACACTTTACCTCTATACCTAAAGATGAGTTTTCATTTTTTTAACCAATTCAATGCTATTGGAACTATTTTCAACTTAATGATCTTTACTGAAAGGGTCAAACTCACTACTGATTCAAAAACACATGGCAAGTTGTGGCCTGGTGGTTAGAGAGTTTGACTCCTAACCATAAGGTTGTGGGTTTGAGTCTTGGGCTGGCAATAAATACCACGACTTAGGCCGAAGGCACTGAACCCCCAACTACTCCCAGGGCGCCGCAGCATAAATGATGCCCACTGCACCATGTTTTCGCTGCTGTGTGTGCGCACTTTGGATGGGTTAAATGCAGAGCATGAATTCTGAGCATGTGACGTTACTTTCACTTTCAATATATTCAGAGTTTGTTTGACCTTAAAGTTTGACCTTTTTGTATCAGAATAGCAGGCTATGTTGCACATTAAATAAAAAAAAATGTAAAACACTATAATATGGGGTTCCATGAAGGTTGTAAGAACTCAATAAACTATTATGTCACTTGTTATGTTGAACTACAGTAACTACCTGCAATGATTTGGTGGGTGGGTGGGTGCAGGTAATGTAGAGACTATTTTATACCCCTAATCTTTCAGACAAAGACTCTGTGGTTCATAATAAATACGCAGCATTTTTTACAGTATTGTTTATTAGTTGCCACTGAGAGCACAGAATGAGCTCTCTCTGCTGGTCTCACTAACAGCTCCAGAGTAACCTGCTCTTCTCAGGACATCTCCCATCCAGGTACTGACCCGACTCAACCCTGCTTAGCTTCAGTGAGTGTGCAGGAGAAAGTTGCTGCTGCTGTCTTGTGTAAACCAACAAGGACAAAAAGATAGTCATCCTGTAAGAGAAGTTCTGAATGGTTGCTGGGAAATTTTATATGCAACTGGTAAAGGCTTTGCATGGAAAATAAAGGAGTTGGTTAATGAAGCTGGGCTATGGAGTCGATATCATTTGCTCCAGTAGTGGTAGTATCCCCAATTCCACCCTGGATAATAGATCAACCGTAAATAGACATAAAATTACAGGAGAACAGAAGGGAAATAAATGAAGCAGTTAGTTTAATTACATATGTATATGAGCATATAAAAAAAATCATACTACACGTTTCTTCAGATTTATACAGATGGGTCAAAGAGTAAAGAGACTGGAAGAACAAGGGGCTGCATTCTCTGTTCCAGAGTTTGAGGTGAGGAAGGCTGGAAGGATAACAGATGGTGCATCATTATATACAGCAGAGATGATAGCTATTTTAATGGCACTACAGTGGGTGTATGAAGTTAGACCGGATAAAGTAATATGTTCTGATTCAGTGTGAGCTACAATCATTGGAAACAAATAGAACTGACATTTTAACTAAAATCATGATAAGGTTATACGGTTTACGACAGATAAGAATAATAATTAAATGTATGTGGGTACCAGCACACGTGGGAATTCAAGGTAACGAGGAAGCAGACAAGATTGCCAAAGAATCAATTAAAATGAAAGAACCAAAAATAAAGATTGCACTCAGTAGATCAGAAGGAAAACATTTAATTTCAGAAGCATGCGATAGGAAATGGCAGACAGTGTGGGACTCATGTCATACAGGTCGCCACTATTACAAGGTTCAAAAATCCATAAAGAAAAGCAAAATAATTCACAACTTAAGTAGAAAAGAACAAGTTATTTTCACACATTTACGAACAGGGCATTCAAATCTAAATCGCACTTTACACATATAGGGAAACATGACACAGGTCTATGTGATGTCTGTTCAGTGTATGAAACTGTAGAGCATGTTATGCAGAAATGCAAGACATATGAAATACAAAGGAGGATTCTTAAGGAAGAATTACAAGCAGTAGGATGCCAGGAATTTAATATAACTAGCTTATTAAATGATGGTCCAAATTCAAGGAAACAAATGCATGCAGTCATGAGATTTATTAAGAATAACGCTAGTGGTCTATATAATAGAGGGTTTTCACGGCGCGTCATCAGACCGGAAGTCGGCCATGTTGGAGGCACTCCGCATCACAACAAATCACTGGCACTGAAGTATATCCCGAACGTCGTCAAGGAAAATGGTTAATTATTGCCGTGTTTCAGGTTGTACTAATAAGACAGCTCGAGAATAATAGTGTGTGTTTTTTTTGGGGTGTCAGATTGTACATGTGCATTTATATGATAGAATAAAATACTATGAAACTAACTCAGATAGTGTACAGTGTAGATAGCAAACTGGGAGTCTTTGAAATGAAAAAAAAAAACATGATTGAGAGTCACTTGGCTACACCTTGAGTATTGCAATGATATCATACAGTTAAGTATAGGTTCATTAAAGACGTTATTGCATTACTTACTTTGGCCTTTACAATACAACGGTCGTTGATAACTTGGTACTGCGTCTCCCTCACCCATCCACACACCATCTGGTTATAAGCCTCCAAACCCTTGTAGGATTTAAGGTCTTCCGCTGTGTATGGGCTCGGTGAGAAAACCAGGTAGTTGACTATATCGGGATATGCAAGGAAGAATATGAATATGAAGGAAGAATCACCGGGTCGTCACGGATCCAAGAAGAGGGAGCTAACTCGTAGGGATCAGCATCGCCAATAAATCGTAATTTCTCGAAATATCGCGCCTTTTCTTGTGGTCCAAGTCCTTCCCTACATGCCTTTGCATCTTGGGCACGTTTTGTTGAACTTTTCAGTTGTTTAGACATGGCTACATTCACTTAAAGTATCCAAAGCGCACTATACTCCATTGTACTCCGTTCAGTTTTTTTACACCGAGTACCTCCACAATGGCCGCGCATCCGGGTTACCGCCCAGAACGTGACGTTGGTGAAAACCCTCTATAGGATATAGGAGGGTTATTCAATTACCTCACAAATACCTGATAACTAACAAAACGAGAGAAATTAGCTTTAAATTAATTCATAGGTTTTACCCAGTTAAGTGCTTTCTCAAAAGACTTAAGAATGACATTGATACCCTATGTTCTTTTTGTTCAGAGAAGCCTGAAACTACTTTACATTTATTTTGGAACTGCTCTTTCACAATGACATTTTGGTGTGACATTTGTGATTTTATCAAATGTTATGTGAATCCTAACTTTGAATTAACATATAGAAATGTCGTTTTTGGTTTTCATGAAGGTGAAAAGAAAAGTGATATTTATTTTATAAATCTTATTTTTCTGTTAGCTAAATTTTACATTCACAAATGTAAATTTTCTAAATGCAATCCTCTTTTTTTGAGATTTAAACATGAAATGAAGATGTATTTTGAGTCTATTGAGTTATCTAAAAACTTAAAAGCTATGAGAACAGTGGCTGTGTTTAAGGATTTAGCACTTAATCTGGACTGAAAGACTGAAGAAACTTATTCTGGACTGAGGGTCTCTGGTGTATGGTTGTAATGTAATGACAATGATTGTTGTTAATGTTTTTGTGTTTTTTTTTTATATATATATATTTTTTGTATGTTTTGCTGTTATCTTCAACAAGCATTTAATAAAAAAAAAAAAAAAAAAAAAAAAAACTGAAAAAAAAAAAAAAAAAAAAAAAAAAGGAGGGTTATTCATTATTTACACACCCCATCACAGTAGGTGGCGGTATGCACCTTGGAAGTTGGTTCGCAACCCGCCATTAAAATCAAAGAAGAAGATGCAGCGGAGGCTTGGAGGCTGAGATAGGTATAAACGGAGGTCGGAGCCAGCTCCAAATGGGCGGGTCAGCTCCAAATGGGTGGGACTTCAGCTCCAAGTGGGCTGTACAAACCTCCAGAGCCTTTTAATTGGTTTATTTAATATCACAGGGTTAATGCACGCTGCGAATCCCCCCCCCCCACCCCACCAAAAAAAAAAAAAAAAGAAAAAAGAAAAAAAGACGACGTCAACTTCCCAAGGCTTTTCAGCGTCAAGAAAGAGGAATTTGAAGGGGTAAGTTTAGAGTTGTACAACGTATTACAAGTTGTGAAAAAGTGCAGTATCTTGGCGGTAGATGTTTTAGTCTTGACGTAGTTAAATCATGATTACAAGCTCATTGCATTCAAGTTTGAAAATTGGAGGACATTCATGTGCAGTTTTTACCTTCAAAGCTCATATTTACGATTATTCCGAGAGCACGTTAAGACAGCATTAGCAGCACAGATAAATTACATCTTTATTGTGTCTGTTACCCTTTTCTGCTAAATATTTCTGCAATACAAATAGGATTTACGCTGCAGATTACGGACACTGAAGACCATAAGCAAGCATTGTTACTAACGTTACGTAAAATATGCAGGCCTATGTATTATAACTGCACTGATATTTAAGCGATCAATAACTATTAATAGATTTAGTACAGTGTTCCATAAGAATGAGTCTTCGTTACAATAGTCTTTACATGAGTCTTCTCCTAACTGATAATGCTTGACTTTAACAAAGCTGGTCATTGTTTCAAAACCTGCTGTTATATTTTTAAAATGTTATCTATTTTTACGTGTAACGTTAATACAAATAATGTAATGCAATTGAAACATTTGGTTTAATTACCAAATTCATTTTTCAATTTAATAATCATAACAGTGGATATATGAGGCTAACTGCAGTGTCCACTACCATGCATTACATATCAACAGGTGTAGAATTAATTTTGTCATTGTAGGAAACACAAACAAACAAAAACCTTATGTGTAAACTTTGTGTTACAGAAAGTTCAAGTCTGGGTGGCCAGAAGTTACATTTCAGTGACCTGGTTACCGCCTCTCTCTGCAAACCCAAAGGATCACTTTCCTGTAAACTGTTTTTTGTTCTTTCTATGCATCAAGATGTGTCATTTATTTTTTCTGAAGATTTTTGACTAATGTGTGTGTATGTGGGTCTTTGTGTGGATAAATTATGTTCATACTTTAAAGGTGGACATTTGCAACAGCGCTTGTCCCTAAAATTGCTCCAGGGGTATGGTCCGAGACTGTCCTAAATGACAAATGATGGAATGTAAATGACATTACATTCTGTAGAAGTCTCACATAAATGTGCATTGTACTTTAGTTAATGTTAACTTGTCAACAGTGAATTATTTTAGGATGTCATTGGACTGAATGTTTAGTGATTAATGACACTTCATTCCAGTAAAAATATAATCCATAGCCTTGGAGTGAAAGCAGCAGCAAAGTGTTCCAATGCTGATAAAAATCAAGCTGGTTAAAACCTCAGGTTCCTTAAATATCTGTTCTACAGGACTGTTTGGGGTTGGACAGATTTTGTAATGGTTTTGAAGTCTGATGCTCACCAGGCCTTCATTTATTTGTTCAGAAATGCAGTAGAAAAAGTAATATTGTAAATTGTAATAATATTTTACAATAACTCTTTTCTATTTGAGGCAGTAGTGGATCTACCCCAATCATCATTAACGGGACCCCAGTGGAGAGAGTGAGCAGCTTCAATACCTTCAAATGCCCTGCAAAGAGTAGCTGAACGCATCTCCAGAACATCTCTCCCCTCTCTGCAAGACATCCACACCAGAAGATGTAAATCTAGGACTGTTAAGATCCTTAAAGACCCCACGCACCCTGGAAATCCACTGTTTCATCTGCTACAGTCAGACAGACGCTTCTGCAGTCTGATGGCAAAAACAGATAGGCTCAGGAGGAGTTTCTTCCCTCATGTTATCAGACGACTAAACATGGACATTAAACACACTGAACTTTATAGACTGGTTGTTTAGGGCTACCCAATAACTCTCTGCACACTGCTTTTTTGACAACCTAACTATGCAACTCATCCTCACTGCACATTGTCTACATCTCTGCACATCATCTGTGTAGCAGTTTCTATGTAGCATCTCTACAAATCATCTGTGTAGTAGTTTAATACAGTATATGGTGTATATTTTATACAGTATATTTTTTCCTGTTGTTTCATTATTTTATTTTTTTTGCACAGTCTAAAAAGAGTATGCCAGACCTACATTTCACTGCTTTTTGCATGTCATATAACAAATAAAACTTGAATTTTTAATGGTGTGGAGTGTTACCTGTGATTGAGTTGGTGATAAAAAGGAGATGGGGAAAAGAGTGTCTTAAATTGGACTTTGGTACCAATAATATTTTCCTCTTAAGTCTTGGAATGTTTATTTTTATTATTATTAATTCTTGTATTACTATTTAGATTTTTTTTTCTTTTTTTTTTTTAATTAAATGTTTATTTGTACATTTACTGCTTTTTATAATGTTGTTTCACCTAGAGCCAAGGGGGTTGTAACAATCTAAACAATATAATTTCTCCCTCAGATTTCAAACTTGCATTAAAGAAAAACATTAACATACAGTAAACATTTTATTGCTCTAAATTACTCATTCATTTTCTTGATACTGATATAATTATAAAATTTATATAATTTAATATACTTGAATGTTTGCAGCTGTCACAAAATTATATAACCTCTTGTTAATAAAATGTAAACTACAATGAAAAACAATAAATCTGTTTTTCATTAGTATCGCTACTTTATGCCCTCCTCATTCGCGGGCACCCCGGCAATGACGCAATGTGAAATTTCCGCTTAAACCCCGCCCATTTGTAAAGTCCCGCCCACTAGCGGCAAAAGTTCCTCCCACTTGGAGCTCTCCGTGAAGTCCAGCCCACTTGCGGCAAAAGCTCCTCCCACTTGGAGGTCTCCGGGCTGCAGCGATACCTACTTGTGGAGGCTTGGCCCAAAATGTAGCTTCGCTAAAAAAATAAAAAACTTGACTTCGACATTAAAGAATCGGAATAACAGATCGCTTTTTCATATAACAATCTGTGTAAAAATGAATAGTCACTTCATTTTGTCCGTGTTGTGGTGCGGTAAGTTATTTGTGTATAGTTTCTCTGTATCTGGCAAAGTTTGAAAGCTTAAAAACATCAAGTTTCAGTCAAAGCAGTCTCACACATAGGCAGCGAGCTTTGTGGGACAAAACAGAAGCTGTCAATGTATGCTAGGATAGGAGAGCGTGATTTGTGTTAAAATTTATAATGTTGGGCCTCTTGTCAATATGTTAATGTCTAATCGCTTTATTATTGACAGAAATAGGCTACATTTACCATTTGTATTGTGGAGTGTGTGCGTTTGCTTAACTATGCGTGTCATTTATTTAAAATAAATCTCGCTGTTTGTCGATAATAAAGTCGAACAACGGTTGTGACGTAGGTAACTTACACGGCTTGGAGACTAGGCCCATTTTCCGAAGGCGTTATCGAAAATAAATAATAGGTTAGAATAGGGTAGTGTTGCATTTGAAACAGTCTAGAGAACAGAATAGTATAAATCATGTATAGAACTTTTGAAAATGTCCCTGTGAATGCGTAGTTCATGCGATTTTGGTTTTTGGGTGGGGTTGGCGCAGTTTATAAGACGCATGCCTTTTGGTGTGAGAGGTTCGAATCAACTGAGACACCAATGTGTCCCTGAGCGAATACAAATGTAAATTTAAACAATATTTTCGTGGGAGATTAAAATAGTAGGATTTAAAACAACATTCGGTAGAAAATCTCCTCATTGTGATGTGGAGCATGGTAGAATAAAGTACGAAAAACACTTCAACTTTTCAGAATGGCTGATATTAATTATGAAGTTGAATTCGAAAATTGTTGACTGCGTGAATGTACAGATAGGAAGATGACAAGTTTACAAAACCCTTTGAAAACAAAATGCAAAATGTAATAAAAAAAAAAAAATCGGGATCACACTGATGGAAAAATTGACTGGTGCTCAAGAAAGTCAACTTCTACATAAGACAAACAATTGGCTTTATGAGCAACTATCACAAATCAATCTCCATTGAATATCCAGACAACAACATAATAAAGTATCAGGCTTGGAAACTTTTCCATTCTATTTTCTAACTATTCATTTGTGTTATGTTATTTTGTCTTGAACTGTTTTGCAAATATCTGTTATCTGATTAATGTTAAGGACAGTAAAAAAAAGTTTACAGTTTTCATGATGAAAAAGAAACTGCATAAGTTCATTAAGATCATCTATAAGACTCATGTTTTTCTGATGAGTGAATGTGGAAGTCAGCGATGTACTTCTGCTGTTTGTTTGTATGCGTTACACTATAAACATGTACATATTTATTTACCTATAATCATTATCATCTTTATAATATCCTTTTTCAACACTTCCTTGTTTCATTTTTATTGGCTTATGGTTGTCTGTTTCTTCTTCAGGTCTGTCTGATGTTGCTGCAGATGTAGTGCCAGTGAAGGAGGGAGATTCAGTCTCTCTAAACACTGGTGTTGAAATTAACCAACAAGATATTAGATGGTATTTCAGTGACACTCGCATCGCTGAAATCAATGGAGCTCAGAGTAAGATCTGTACAGATGTTCAGTGTCCTGAGAGCTTCAAAAACAGACTGAAGCTGGATCATCAGACTGGATCTCTGACCATCAGGAACATCAGAACAACAGACTCTGGAGAATATCAACTTGTCATCAATGAAAAAAACAGTAAAAGTGAAAAGATCTTCAGGGTTACCGTTCAAGGTGAGTTTTATGTAGTAAATCAAGTCTTCTACATTAAAATCCTATAATTTGTGGGGTAATGTAAAAAAAATACATGATTAAATGATTAAAATAACACAAATCACCCCCCACCCCCACTATCCCCATTAGATCGACAGTGTTGTGTATTGTGTTAAAGTCACAATGCAAATGAAATATTAAAACGCTCTGCACACCACATACCAGACATCACCAATATTTCCATAGAAATTCTCTAATTCTGTCCTTTCTAAATCATCTTTAGTAATCGTGTATGCCAATAATTATTTTTTGAAAACCATGGGTGACTTATCTCTTGCCATGTTGGTTATTCCAGTGATTATATTAGAAGGTAATAATGGTTTTGTGAAAGTGATAGCAGTGGATGCTTCTGCCAAATGTGTAAAAATGTAAATGAAAACATGTTATTTATGGAGGAACGGTAAGAGTAAAAAAAAAAAAAAGTATTTTGTAGAAAAACATGATATTGTACCTTAATCTGATGGAAAATAGAACAAGTAACAAGTACATAATAAACATTTTATTAGCAATATTGTTTATTATTGGCAAAACTGTTTATTATAAAACCTAATGAACCGTTTGTGTCTTTTTCAGGTTTTTACAGTAAAGATGGAGTGTCAGTGTTTTTGAGTGAGAGAGATTCTTTTACTTTCCACACTGTAAAAGTAAAGTGATCTGCATTTAACCCATCCAAAGTGCACACACACAGAGCAGTGAACACACACACACACACACTGTGAACACACACCCGGAGCAGTGTTCATCATTTATGCTGCGGCGCCCGGGGAGCAGTTGGGGGTTCGATGCCTTGCTCAAGGACACCTAAGTCATGGTATTGAGGGTGGAGAGAGAACTGTACATGCACTCCCCCCCCACCTTCAATTCCTGCCGGCCCGAGACTCGAACTCACAACCTTTCGATTGGGAGTCTGACTCTCTTACCATTAGGCCATGACTTCCCCTGTAAACATGATCCCTGCACGATCCCTGTTGGTTTATTTTAACACCATCTAATGTTTTAATGATAATGCATTAGATCTAATGATAATTTAATTTTAATTTAATTATCATTCTGTTTGTTTGTATGCGTTACATTATAAACATGTACATATTTATTTACCTGTAATCATTATCATCTTTATAAAATCCTTTTTCAACACTTCCTTGTTTCATTTTTATTTGCTTATGATTGTCTGTTTTTTCTTCTTCAGGTGTGTGTGGTGTTGCTGCAGATGGAGTGTCAGTGAAGGAGGGAGAATCAGTCTCTCTACACACTGGTGTTAAAACAAACCAACAAGACAGCATTAAATGGTATTTCAATGACACTCTCATCGCTGAAATCACTGGAGATCTCAGTTTTATCTGTACAGATGTTCAGTGTAATGAAGGTACTGAGAGATTCAGAGACAGACTGAAGCTGGATCATCAGACTGGATCTCTGACCATCAGGAACATCACAACCACTGATGCTGGAGAATATACACTACTGATCAACAGTAAAAGCAACAGCGTTCCAAAAAAATTCTATTTTGCCATCCATGGTGAGTCATTATGTTTAAAAAAAGTCTTCATATGTTTAGTCATTCATATTCATGTTTTCATATGGTTAGTGATATTTTCGTATTATTAATTCACAGATAATTTCATAAAAAAACACATTTACTGTTAAATTGTAATTTGTAGATTTAAATACAGCTTTACTTTAGAATGATTTTCTTTTGGTTAGCTCTGTTATGTCAGTTTGCTTATATTCAGTTTCTTTTTTTTCCTCTTTTTTTTATATATATATTATCTCTGATAACCTTCTATTATCATTCATCAAATCTACCTTTTAATCTTCTAAAGATGTTTTTTAGTTCGTCAGGGCCCGTATTCATGAAAAGTTGCTCCTAGTAACAAAATTCTAAGAAAATTCTCAGAAATCTGAGTGGATCCTCTAAGAATGAAAGAAAACGCTACACATTAGATCGTGCAGGGATCATGTTTGTGACCGATCTTATTAGAAACATCTCTGACACCGCACAGAAATGTCATTCCTGGACAACCAGCCAATCACCATCTTCAAAAGACTGTGCCATAGCCAGGAACAGGCTCAGCCCCGCCTCCTCACTAAGATAAAAGTCTTTGTCTTTCCTCGCTCAGAGTTGCTCTCGGATCACATTTGAATCACTTTTAAGCTAAGAAATGTTTAAATTAGGAGCTCTCTGAGAGGATTCTTAGAATCTTTAAGAATACGGGCCCGGGAATCCAAACTATAGAAGATTTGATGTCAAATATGTTTAATAGCACAAACTCTGGATAAATGTTACTTTTCAGAAAGAAAGTCCAGAAAGCATGTCTTATCGCTTTCATATTCTCAGTTCTCATGTTATGTTACTTTACCCCTTAAAAATTCCTTAAAGCAGCTTTTGGTTTGTTTCAGTTGTTCCTGCCCTTAAACTAGATGAAATGAAGGAGGGAGGAAATGTCACTTTATATACTGATGTAATAAAAAACCCAAACGATGTGATGACGTGGCATTTTAATGACATTCTCATCGCTGGAGATCAGAGTAAGATCTGTACAGATGTTCAGTGTAAAGAGAGATTCAGAGACAGACTGAAGCTGGATCATCAGACTGGATCTCTGACCATCATGAACATCACAAACATTGACTCTGGAGAATATCAGCTACAGATCAACAGCAGCAGAGTCAGCATCGTTAGGAACTTCACTGTCACTTTTCATGTTGTTAGTGAGTATAATTTATTCATCAAGTGACTTTTCCTTTGCGCAATTTTAGAAAACAGTTTGAAATACTAAAATCATCCCACTACATGGTTTCATTGTTGATCGTCTGTCATCTTCAAATGCATATCAATGTGTCACATTGGTATTTGTCACTTCATGAATTTTACAGTTTTGAAGTCCATTGTTAATTATAAGAAAAAAAAAACATTGTTTATTGGTAAATTTTACTGTGAGAGTCACAGATTTAGCTGATGTTGCTTTAAAATCCATTGGGTTCTATTTCGAACAACTTATTACTGAAAGCACAATTTTCAGTTGATCTCTGATAATAATGACCGTCTGTCTTTGGCTGTTTGAAATCCAGGTCCACCTTCAACTGCTGGAGCAGGAACGAATGCTGCTGTTATTGGAGGTGCTGTTGTTGTTGTTCTGCTCATAGCTGCAGTAGCAGTTGTGATTTACTGTTGCCGCAAGAGAAGTACAAAACCAAAACAAGAAGGCAAGTATTACACACAGCTAATCTTACAGAATGTGAATATGATTTTTAATGTATGAAAATATCAATACAAATTGAAGTGTCTTTTTATATCAAATGACTGAAGTAAGATTTTGTTTTATTGTTTAAACAGGCACCACAGGACAATCCTAGGGAGGTAAGGTACTAAGCACACACACAAAAAAAACTGATTTTACTACAGCTCTCATCTATGAGATTATTACATAATGTTTGTCTAAGTTTTGTGCATGAAAAAAAAAATACTTATAGAATAATTGATATACATTTATAATAATTGACTTATTTAAGAGAGAACCACGCTTGTGAAGTTTAACATCAAAAATGAAGAACACAGATCTTTACATTGAGCAAACATCAGATGTATGAAGACATTTTTGTGTTTGTGGACCTGGATCATCAATCCTGATCATTAGTTTCACCTTCTGTGGTTCTGTTTTCTTTCTTTCAGGGGACTCCTGAATCATTAAATCTTCAATCTTCTTCTTACTAAGCAAAAATCTAATGAGTCAACTACTGATCAGACTGTGCCTATTGGGATATCACAGTAATCAGTAACCTGCATCAACACCAGCAACATGAAATTTCTAGTCCAAACCATTTTTAAGCAAAATATCCTTTTCCTTTGAAGTGAAGTCATAGAAATGACATTGTGGAGCAAATGGGATCATTTATTATTATTATTTTGTCCCATTCACTACAGTAGAAGTTTAACAAACTGTGATGACCATCTTCTGAGAACACGGGAGAAAAAAAGGTTCACACGAATTCTGAAATTCTCTGTGATGGGTCACTCGAGCTGCCGCAAGTATCATTTTTGCCTTGAGAACAAAAAAAAGCTGACATTTTGAAAAAGCTTTTTTTTTTTTTTTTTTTGCAAATGTTTATTGCAGTCTCATTTACTGACCAGTTCATAAGATCTTAATGAGCAAACTGACATTCAAAAGACACCATTCATTCCACACTCATGTTTCTGAATCTGACATCTTTTGATCCTGTAGATCAGGGCCCGGTTTCCCGGTAACGCTCCCTCTTAGCGCGCTAAGAAGACCTCGAAAGATATATCTTATCAAAGTTGTTTATATTCCTAAGTGTGTTCCCCGAAGTGTCCCTTAGGAAGCTCTTAGCATGCTGCCTCTTACGTCCGACGTAACAAGAGCGCTGTCCAAAGTGAGGGTGCTGAATTAGTTGGCATCGATTGCTCATGAATCGATTTTCCACTTCACGCGAAGGTGCAATACAGCGTTAAGAAAGACAACACATTCTATGCTAATGAAATATTCCTAAAATTATTAAAGTAACATTTATTTTAACATATTTTAAGTTATCAGTAGAATATAGACTATAAATTTAATTATCAAATGGTCAATAATATGTTCACACGATATGTTGTGACCGATAGACGAACTGGGTATCCCTCGCTAATCATCCACCCTTCTTATCCCGTTGTGCCTCTTGTGGCGCTTCTTGACATGGGTTTAACGACTTATAAAAAATAATATAATACACTTTTATATTAGTGCTAAGGTACTTTACAATCAGAATTGATTGGCAAGCAGCTGCAGTTACTTCTGTTTAATGCAGTATTGATTGCAATTGGTTTGTTTTAAATAAAAAGCAACCTATCTACAATGAACAGAGAGAGAGAGAGTTAGATACAGAATATGATGGGGAAGCAATGTAAAAAAGGGCACCAAGCCTCTCGTCAGAGGAAGTTCCTCCACACCGAGGTCTTGATTAGACCGTAGCCCTCTCCCACGACCTCGATGAATCTCTCTGTAGCAAAAAAAAAAAACCTAGCGCTGCAAGCAGCTGGACTCCAGGGCTTAAAGCAAAATTCCGCTGCATTAGGCTGGCAAGCGCAGGTCTGAGAAGGTCCAGCAGCTCCATAGTGAGTTGTCTTGGGAGGTGATTTTTTTATTTTTTTATTTTTTTTATAGAGCCACGTCAGGCAAAATGTCAGAAGGGCTTAAGTTTTGCCGAATAAAAAAATTGACATGGACTAAACGGCTCCGCGTCCGGCTCCGTCTTTGATTCAATACAAGGACATGTTGGATCGCTGCTATGGTCGCTTACTGGACACAACCATGATTACCCATTTATAGATCTTAGCCATTTAGAGCCAAATTGTTTGCCAGATTTTAATTATGAAAAAATGTATTGCCAATTCGCTTTAATTATATTACGAAAAAGCCTTGGCTAATTACCACCATATTAGTTCTGATACCACATAAAGTCAACTTCATAAATAGGCCTGTATCCATTGCGAACATAATTTATTATGAATCTTAAAAAATAACATAAAATCATTGTTGAGCCACAATATTGTCAACATACCATAGTCTGACTTGTACTTCGCTGCGCTGGTTTCTAAAGACTGCTGTACAGTAGTGTCATGAGCTCAAATAACGCTAAGAGAGAGCTTATGAATGGTCCAGACCAACCTTACGAAAGTAAGACTTACTGAAGATCTACTTAGCGTATGAACGTGTCGGGAATCGTGCCATAAGGTTAAGAGAGAGGTTAAGTAATAGGTTAAGAACTACTTAGCGATAAGAACGTTTTGGGGAACCGGGCCCAGGTTATTTCAGTTCTACACTACTCTGACCTGTCTTTCAGTGAGAACAAGCTCTTTTGGATTGTTTAACGTGTTTACAGGAAGGTTTCGCCATCCATTTGAGCCATTGTTAACATTGTAACAATTGCTAACAGATTGTTTGGGTGGATGTAAATGTTATCCTTGTCATCCTCCAAACTCTCAGGAACTAAAAAGAAGTGCACTGAAAGACACAGTGGACAGATCCAGCTACAAAATGCCAAATATGTTTTTTATATATATATATATATATATGTATGGTTTTATAGTATATTTTGTGACCGTTACTGACAGCTGCACAAGCAGGTGTTCATCATCTGAATTGTATTTTAATCACAGTTCACAAATGTGTGTTCAGTGATAGAACTTCTACATTTGGTATTTATTGTTTTTCATTCGGAATGCTTGTTTCTACCGCTGAATGTCTTAGTTGTTGAAATTTGCTAAAGTGAATGTAGTTCTTTTTTTTTGTAACAGTGCAAAGTTTAACATGTAACATTTTACTTCCAAGTTCTTGCATTTCAGCTGAGGAGGGAGATGGAGAGCTGTGGGGCGTATAAGGAGTAAGCTGAATGCTCACTACTTCACATGATCTGTTTCCTTACATTTCTTGTCTTTTTTTATTTTTTAAATGCATGTTGGGCTGTGCTGTATTTTAGTTTCATTTCATGTCATTTAATTGCTTTTTCCTGATGTGTTTGTATTGCAGAATGTCATCACTGTGTGATGGAAATAATCGCCCGGACTTTAAGAAAAGTATGTTTGTCTCCAGTTTAAATCTGCTTTTCTGAACAGTTGAAGAGTGTTAATTGTGCTAATCTTTCTATTTTTTTCCCCTCAGGTTAATCTGAGCAGTTACCAGTTCAAAGAGCTGCTCAACTGCCTACTGAACACTGTGTGAGGTTCTTACAGGAGCAATACAATCATGGTGCCTATTTTTGTAATATAAATTTTATTAAAAAAAGATTTGTGTCAGAGCTGATGAACTAGAGGCCTAACTCAAAAGTCTGTAACAACCTCGGTAAAACAATTATTTTATGCCTTTTCGGGCAGAATATCTCAACACTATCTTTGACCTTGCATCAGCCAAGAAAAGGGTGCCTTTTACTTAGTGGAAATTAACTTGAAGGAGTTCATGATGGATGGCAATAAAAACATCTGATTAACTAATAACTGCTGAAATCTTTCAGAGTTTATCAAAATAACTGAGCTTAACTAACTGAATCACTAAGTGCAAACAAGTATGTATTAATGAAGTTAATTAATTATTAATGTATTTTGTAACCATTCTCATATATATAAATATTATTGTTTCTGTCAATAGTAAAAGTAAATACTCTATATACGTTGTCAGCCTCTTGCCTGTGTGGACAATGTCTTTAAATAAAGCTTTGCTGATGGATCTGCACGTCTCTCGTCTCGTAAGCTCCATTGTCTTAACAATTTCTGTGCATTTCTTTTTGGAATGTCAGATCAGTGTAAGTGATCTCTTCTGTACAGGTAAGAACTGTTCTGACAACATTGATGGATTTAAACAACAAAACACAAACTTAAAGGGTTAGTTCGCCCAAAAATGAAAATTATGTCATTAATAACTGACCCATATGCTGTTCCAAACATGTAAGACCTCCTTTTATCTTCTGAACAGAGTTTAAGATATTTTAGATTTAGTCAAAGAGCTCTCAGTCCCTCCATTGAAGCTGTGTGTACGGTATACTGTCCATGTCCAGAAAGGTAAGAAAAACATTATCAAAGTAGTCCATGTGACATCAGAGGGTCAGTTAGAATTTTTTGTCAAAAAAAATCATACATTGAATTTATTATTAAATGATTCTAAGGCATTGTCAAAGAAAAACCCAAATGAATCTTTATAAAAATAAGATGTGATATCGACAAGAGTAGGTCTTCAGTTAACTCTGCTAATGCTGGAAATAAGAAGCTACTTAAGCTTGCACTGCGTATCAGTTTATGAAGGTTCTGTGAATATAAATCTTAATACTAAAACAATAGACTTAAGCTAGAAGTTCGTCACAAGAGTTTCCTATTAAAAATGATCACATTAAAACGTACTTTAAAAAGATTTAAGTTGAATCACTCATGTTGACAGGTGCATACTCTACTACATCAACCTCCTCTTCAAATTCCTGGGAAAAAAATGTATAACAGATAATAAAAAAATAATAATAGTAAAGGACAACAAATAGCAATAGTTTGAGGGGGAAATAAATATAAAAAACGTAGTAACAATAAATATGAATAATAAAGATGTATAGGAAAATGCAGACATAACAGAAATATATTCAATAATGAATATTTGAATGAAGTGAATAATATCAAAAACATGAACATCTTCTGAAGAAATTAAAAAATGTTAACGCTTTGTTTTTACAGCCTGTGTGGTAGAATTGTTATTGCGCTAGCACATTTTCCATAACGTAAAAGTCCCAGCACAATTTACTCATTCAAAATAAACAGAGAGACGCTAGATACAGTAACTGTAGTTGTAGGTGCAACAAGTGGTGAAACAACAATACATTCTCCATCTCCACTTACCACAATTCCATTAGTTATCAGGCGGTTTACTTGAGACTCTTCCTTAACAAACACCACCACAGCTTTGTCCATACAAGAAGCCTTTGAAATATTCCTGTACCCAATCCCCTCTCCAACAGCCATTAATACATCCTCCACAGTCACACCAGCCCAAGCCGCAGGAACACACCTGATGCCGTGACGAAGGGAAACAGGTGGTGCTACCTATCTGTGCATCTCTAAATACTAATACTCCCTATTATCTTGCGCATGAGTGATACTTCTGTCTACAGTGCTCTCTCTCTCCCTTTCTCTCTCTCACTCTCTCTCTCTATCCATGCTTTCCTTGCATTAGCATCTATGTTTAATGTGTGTGTGTCTGTGTCTAGTCAGATGTTGCAAGTTCCCCTGAAGTGTAGTTTAATTAACTTCCATATGTATTCACACTAGATTGTCTGTGTTCGCTGCTCACAGGACAAAGTCACTTTAATGTTCTGGTTTTGTTACATGCTCTGGGAGCAATGTGTTAGTAGTAAGATTATTCTTCGTAGCCAGATAAATAATTTTACTTTAGGGTCTATAGACGATTAACACTGTCCATCCTGCGGACGAACAAATCATTTTATTGTACTATTAATGCTATAATGCTACAAGTAATGCCTGAAGATTAATATGATTAACAATAACCTGTTATGTTCATCTCACTTTAAGCTTATTTGCTACAGCACCAGGAGGACGATGATGCACTTTGTGCTTTTTTTGCTTTTTTTTCAGGAACAGTAAATGACAGGTACATGACAGAAGGATGTGATTGATATTTAATGAGCGTTAGGTAAATTGCCATGTGATAAGATAAAGAAAGAACATTTTACTTGAGATTCTGGATGATATGCTGCTATTGGTTAAACTCTCATTTAATTCAAATAACATTTTACACATTACAGTAACAGAAAAATATATGATACAGACAAGAGTGACATTGTGGAATATGAATATGAATATGAATGAAAAGGTGTAAGTTATTGTACAGTATGAGCTCTAACAGCAAAAAAAAAAAACAAAAAAAAAAAAC
Organism: Carassius gibelio; assembly: GCF_023724105.1. NCBI lineage: Eukaryota > Metazoa > Chordata > Actinopteri > Cypriniformes > Cyprinidae > Carassius > Carassius gibelio. The sequence goes on along the minus strand of NC_068417.1, from coordinate 13,344,458 downwards.
AGTATATATAGTATTTGACTGTTGCATGTGATTTTGCCAAGTCAGACATGTTCCTGGATCCATTTTGTTTGTTGATCCTGGATCAACATTACTGTCCAAAAATACAGACTTAACCCAATCCCTACCCCTAAACCTAACCTTTATTTCTAAAATCAGTGGAGATGATAGCTGATTAACAAATGTTTAGAAGCACCTGCCTAAAACAGGCATTTCCTGAAAAGTTATATCTACATTCTGATTGGTTGATTGGAATGTTGTTCCAGGATCAACATGGATGATCCAGGAACATATACTTGGTCAAATCAAGCTCACTGTATTTGATCATCGCTTTTTGGGGATATTTTCATACAAAACATCAGTCTTTGATTTCTGAAAAGAAACACAAAATCGATCAATTAGGAAACATGCTGTAACAGAACTACTTTATAACTGACTTAAATAGGACTACTTATGAAACCCCTAGTAGAACACAATTTATCCATCAATTTAAACTTTATGCAGTGTTGGGAACGTTTCCGTCCACTAGGGGGTAAACTTGCGTCTTATTTTGGCCACAACTTTCTCTGTGTTTCATCAAATGGAAAGATTTTTGTTGACAAATCTTATTTTGACATATTTTAAGAAAATGCTTAAAAAAAAAAAAAAAAAAAAAAAAAAAAAACTCAACAATGCACTGTGGGCAAATTCACTACCCTTTCATTATGCTTGGGATGAAAACATCCTCTAAATTAAACTGCTGTAAAAATGTATCAGATATAGATATATATATATATATATATAGATAGATAGATATTATTATTTATTTTTTTTTACTTTTTTGCATTAATCTATTAATAAACAGCAGTCATAATCAAAACTACCAAATGAAAAAAAAAATTCCAAGAATGTCACTTTTTAATTACCAAGTTCATAAATGATTTCACTGATTTTTTGGGGAAAAATACACACACAACATGACTTATTGCGGACTTTTATCACAGTCTTGGGCATGTCAAAGATTAGTAACAACATTGGCTTTGATGCATTGTTAGTTTTTGTGCAGCATTAGACTAAATTTTTTTCTCCCTCATTTTTTGACTTCCATTATAATGACATTTTTTGGTTGCAAAGCCATGACACCACATAGTCATGCATTCTTGATTGTTGGTGGTTTTCCCTTTTGGGAAGAGGACAAATTTGTTTTTCAGTTGATCACTAGGTGGGACCATTAACACTTTAGATAGGCATGTGCAAAAAAAGTGTAGTTTCTGGCATGTATATGGAGTTATATGGAGTATAACATCAAATTATAGTGTGTGTGTGTGAGAGAGATAGAGAGAGAGAGAGAGAGAGAGAGAGAGAGAGAGAAAGTGTGAGAAAGACCTTTTCGCACTTACCTTGACTGCTGAATTGTCTGAGACAATTTAAGGGCAAGAGAGCGGTTCTACTGAAACTGTTTCAGAGGCTCCTGGGGCATATAGCATCTGCAGCGGCAGTCGTACCGCTCGGGTTACTCCATATGAAACTACTTCAGCACTGGCTTCACCTCGTTCCTTCAGGGAACGAGGATTACATACGTAACCAAGAAATTCCCTTTCAGTTGGTCACATTCAACGTTACAAATGGGGTCCCTTACAAAACACCACATGGCTGTCTTCCAGCGACCTGTGTGAGTGATAGCACCCTGTCGTGATGCCAGCAGGAGTGAGGGCCTATAGCTTACACAGAATACACTGGGTTGCATATTCCAGCTGGACGTATGCTAGCAGGCTGGCTGCCCGTGGGAGGACTTACAAAAGGCAGTTATCCACCAAGGTGGTGATACCTTAGAACTCTGAGGTACCCAGCCCGCAGGGTGGAAGTTTCAACAACAGAGCTGGCAAGGGGCTTGCCAAGGGAAAGACATGTGCTGCGGAGAGACTTACTGTGGGCATACACACATGGGATTACCCAGAAAGGGGGATCACGACACATGGAGGCACCTAGTCCCACACAGGGCTGACCAAAGGGCATGTACGTGTAACAGGGAAAACAGAATAAGAGTCTAGTGTATTTACCAAACAAAGGTTAAATAAGGCCTAGGTTCGACTCTAGGAGGATTTAAATGAAAAGTTTGAGACAAATGTAAATTTAAGCAATTAACAGCCGTCAAATTTTATTGCAGAGACTAAAAAACTTTGAGTGAATAATTCTTCACAATGTGCATGAAATCAAAATTTTCTGGTTTCCACTCAAGAATGTGAAGTCAAGGAATAAAATAAAATAAAATAAAATAAAACCAAACAAAAATCTCAATAGTCCTTCTGGATCCCTTGTGTGTATGTGTGTGTAAAAGTTTCAAATGTCCATTGTGTATAAAGGCCTCTTTGTGTTTTCTACCCGGGTAGTTTGTATGTGCTTAGCTCGCAGTTCGGATCCGTGTTGAATCAAGATGATTCTTTTGAATCGTAGATCAGGGTCTGGCTCGCCGTTCAAAAGGTGAATCCTCAAACAGAGTCAGCATACAAAAAAAACCAATCTGCACAAAACAATGCAGTCACATTAAACATTTCTAAATGTCAACAATTTCTACACCGACATTCACTATCAGCTGCACAAAATGTCTGTGAGTACAAATGATAATCTAACATGTGAACACAAAAGTGCACATAAGCATGCTTAAACACATAAAAGTGCTTAAATATACAAAATATCTTGTTGTACAACACCTTTTTTTTTTTTTTACATTTGGTGCATTTACATACTTATAGATGCAATCATTTAACCAAAACAGTTAAACAAACGTTGTACACAAATTAATTAACTCTATGCCAATTTGACCTTTTAAACATACAAAAATAATTCCTAAAACGTCATATATAACTCTGATTGGTTTTAAGGACATATAAAGTGAAAGATGAATGTCAATTTGAATGTCAAAGTAATGCATACATAAGCAAAACTCACCAGAGTTCTCGTAAAAGACAAACCAGTAATCAAAAGCATTGACTGGTGTTTTTTTTCCCCTCAGTAACAGGATGAATTAGCAACCTCGTGCGTGCATGTTCAGTTGGCTTCTTCGTCTGAATTCAATATACATCGACTCTCAACATACCGCGGAGCTAACCACCCTCTAGTGGTTCATCAGAGTACTGCACCAAAGATACCAGTTTCTTTTTTTGTGTAGCATACGAAAAACAAAAATAGTTATAAATAATTTTACTGTAGGACTAAAAACAATAAGAAAATATTAATGTACAATTCGAAGGGGTTACATACGCAAGTGCTGGACATCAACAGTGCTTGAGGAACTCACCTGAGGGGAATAGCGAACACATCCACTCCGCGGAGTGGAATGGAACAGCAAGCAGATTGACACGAGCAGGGGGAAGCCAGGTCCGGCCGGGCCAAAAAGGCGCAACCATGAGGACCTGCTCCTCATCCTCCCGGATCTTGCACAACGTCTGTGCAAGAAGGCTCACTGCGGGAAACGCATACTTGTGCAGGCCCAGCGGCCAGCTGTGTGCCAGTGCGTCCATGTCAAAAGTGCCCTCGATCAGGGAGAAAAACAACTGGCAGTGGGATTTTTCTGGAGAGGCAAACAGGTCAACCTGAGCATCTCCGAAGTGATCCCAAATCAGCTGAACCAACTGAGGGTGGAGTCTCCATTCCCCAGGGCGAGACTGCTGCCTTGAGAGCTCATCAGCTGCACGATTGAGCCTGCCTGGAATGTGAATGGCACGAAGCGATCTCAGATGCTTCTGACTCCTCAAGAGGAGATTGGTGAGCGAGTTGCGACATGCCACGGGAACGTAGACCACCCTGATCTTTAATGTACACTATGGTCGCAGTGTTGTCCATCTGTTGACACAACAACATGTCTGGACACTGGTTCTAGGGGCACGCCAGCCCGTAGAAATGAGGGGTCCACCCACGGGGTGAAGTTTTGGCGGCAGGCTGAGTTAAAATCTTGGATTTTTTTTTTAAATCAGGACTGAGATTGATTAATTGATTTACCCCCCCCCCCCCCCCCCCCCCAAAAAAAAAAAAAAGTGACCAAAAATATGTATATCTAATAAATTTTTACAGCAGTTTAATTTAGTGGATGTTTTCATCTCGATCATGAAAGGGTACTAAATTTAAACAATGCCATGGGTTAGGTTGATCTTGTATGTTAAGATTGTATTTTTAATGTGCAACAACATAAGCTAATATACTGTACACCAGCAAGAGGATATGATGTCAAAAAATCTTCATCACAAATTCTTAAGGTTTCTCACAACAGCAAAATGGCTTTGAATCATTGTTTTTCACACAAACACAACACCAAAGGTACTTGCTGTAGCTCGTCTACAAACCAACCAATGCCTGCTAAATCTGCATTTTACCTCAGATGATCATGAACCGCAGAGCAACTGCAGCTTGTGTCAATGCACAGGTTACAGCTTTGTGTTCTTCTTTCCTTACTGTGCAAATCTAATGGTAGAAAACTGACTTTGTAAAGGATATTTCAGTGTGACAAACTAATATATCTGTAGGGCCTGTTTAGATATGTTTTTAAACAAACCATGATTTAAATTAGTAGGCCACAAACACATCAGGTGCTGGCTTTGTAACAGTTTTACATGTAGGTTACAGGTTACCTAAATCATGATATGTGTAATTAAATATAATTTCCATTAGACAGCAGCAGGTCAAAAAAATATAAACTGGCTGTTCCTAAAGTAAAGATGCATAATGAAGCAACTTCACTGATTATAATGGAAAAACCTAGACTGAGGAACAAAGTACACAGGCTTAGTGTACACAGCACAAAAAAAAAAAAAAAAAACTTTCTTAAACTATTCTTTTGAAGTGATGTCTTCTGCAGGTAACGGTCGGCCGATAGTCCACCCACGTCTGCTCACTGACCGTCTGATGCTGCAAACTTCAATCAGCTTGGCTGCAACACGTCTTTTTGCAAAACATAATGTTCTTACCGTTTTTCGCGTTGCTGGTTTACACAATGCTGAATCAGTTCTGTCTTCCTCTTGGGTCAGAGCTGCATTAACAATAATACAGACATGTTAAAATGACAGTTGTATCAAAATTTGTGTCTTAAAGATAAATATTCATGCAGCTTGTTCTCCAGACCTGTTTTTCTACATTTCCTGCAAATGCAGCAGATCACGACTGAAAAAATCAACAGACATCCAGCAGCAGAAGGAATCAGCACTGTGTAAAATAAAGGTAAGCCCTGATCTGTAATAGACAAATTGTATCAGTAAATCTATCTGCTTGATTTACAAAAAAAAAGAGGATCAAACAGCAGCACTATATAATTTAATTAATTTATGTTAATACCGACACAAGCATACCAGGACATGGCTGACAGAGTTCAGTAATGTTCAGATGTGTGGTCTGGTTTGTGATGGGATTGTTGATCACACAGCTGTAGCTGTTTTTCTCCTGATATTCCACCTCCAGAGGTAGAGAGAGACTGATGCTGAGATCAGACACACTGATGCTGGACAATAAACTGTTTCCTTTGTACCAGGAGAGAGTCACATGACCCACATTCACCACTGAACACACAAGTGAACAATGTGATGATGATGATGATGATGAACAATCTCTGGTAATGTCAGAAGTGGGTAGAGGACCTGGAAAATATTAATGAACATAAATCATGATAAACCTCAACATCGGTCTTATTTTTGGTGTTTGTGTTGACAATCAGTGTTTTCTTCAACTTTAAAAATAAAATAATTAAACAATCTAGTATGCATGTTTAACTGAATGATTTGATATATTTCAAGCTCATTCTTTTACATAATGTTGACTGGCAAAAATAAAAATCCAAATCCCATGGGGAAGTTGTGGTCTAATGGTTAGAGATTTGGATTTGTAATGCAAATTCGCGAGTTCGTGTCTCGGGCCGGCAGGAATTATACGCTGGTGGACTGAATGTACATTGCTCTCTCCACCCCTAATACATGGCTGAGGTGCCCTTGAGCAAGGCACCGAACCCCCAACTACTCCATGGGTGCCGCAGCATAAATAGCTGCCCACTGCTCTGGTGTGTGTTCATGGTGTGTGTGTGTGTGTTCACTGCTGTCTTTGTGTGTGAACTTTGGATCGGTTAAATGCAGAGCGTGAATTCCGCGGATGGGTTGTAACTTTCACTTTCAAAAAAAATATGGGTTACAGTAAATCTGTAAATGTTAAAATACTCGTAGTTTTCACAGTATAAACCATAAAATTACTGTGTTATTATTATTTAAACAAAAAATATTTGTGTTTTTATAAAGTTTTCTTTAAAATCCTCAAATTGGTCACATTGACATCCATTATAAAGCCTCAGCATGACCTCAAAATGAGGGATGAGTCTGAAATTATTTGCGGTAATCATCATAATGCAACAAATGTAGATTGAGTTAAACTTCTAAATACATAAAGGATGAAACAAATGCGACCCTGAAGCCCAAAACCAGTCTTAAATCGCTGGGGTATGTTTTTAGCAATAGCCAAATAAATAAATAAATAAATAAATACATAAAATAAAATACATTGTATGGGTGAAAATTATCAATTTTTCTTTTATGCCAAAAATCATTAGGGCATTAAGCAAATATCATTTTCCATGAAGATATTTGATACATTTCCTACCGTAAATATAACAAAACTTTGGACAACTTCAAAAATGAGTTTTTTTTTGTTTTGTTTTTTTGTTTTTTTTTGCACCCTCAGATTCCAGATTTTCAAATTGTATCTTGGCCAAATATTATCTGATTATAAATCTAAATTTAGAAATCTAAATTGACGCTTAAGACTGTTTTTTGTGGTCCAGGGCCACAAATGTTCTCTGCTCACCATAGACGGAAACATTGAATGTTTTTGATGACCGTTTCACTCCGTTTATCTCTAGTTTATAAACTCCAGCGTGTTGAGTTGTGATGTTTGTGATGGTCAGAGATCCAGTTTGATTGTCCAGCTTCAGTCTGTCTCTGAATCTCCCGTCATGAACATCATCAAATGTTGAGAAGATTTGGTTCTCAATGCTGATTTTAGCTATGAGAGACATTTCAGCTCCAAATATCCACAGTATGTCGTCATCATCGTGTATTTTAGTAACAAAGGTTTGTAAAGTGACAGATTCTTCCTCCATCACTGACACTGACTCTACTTTATTTGTTTTACTGCCGAACACACCTGAAAAAAACATACAGAAACAGATAAAGACTTCTGTTTGTTTAAACCCTGAAGTCAATGGCTATTTGCTTTTCATTTTTTTGACTATTTTTGAATTTATCTGTAATCATTTTTTGGAGATGAATATTTGTATTGTTAAAATTAATATTTAAAACATTAAAAAGGTGCCTGACATTTGAAAATCGTCTCACTTCCTGATCCTCGACTGGTTAAATTTATTCACATTAGAAATATATGTTACTTATACTTTTTCATTGACTTTTAACATTTCCATGCCTGTAAGTCACAATATTAATAATCTGACTGCAAAGCCGACCACACAATATTATCTCAGTTTTATTTGATCTATCTGAGATAGCAGCACGTGAAAACAAACGGTTCATTTTTTTTTCTAGAAAAATAAATAAATAAAATAGGTCATGCTTTTATAACTTACCAGTAAGACTGCACCAGCACAAACAGAACGAAATAAGCATAGAAAACATTTTCTTCAGTAGTTGACCTAAAAGAACTATCTGCTGAAAACAAGCGCGGGTGTGAGTCCAACCCCAACAGAGTTTGACCCTCCTCCTTCACACAATCTAAACGGATGTTAAATAGTTGCATACAATTATTCTGATTTGAACAGTTTAAATAGAGGATGCATTATTTTTTATTGTCATTTAACTATGATAATCTAGATGATTTATGTATTAAATATTTATAAGTAGAAGATTGTGTTAATCTCTAAAAAATAAATGGTTACTTATTTTTTTCTTGTTTTGTAATTTAATTGAATTACCCATAAATCAATTATTGTGTATGTAAAAAAATAAAAAAAGTTTAAAAGTTTAAACCATCTCGCACCTCTTACTAAACGTATAAAGGTGTGTGCAATGTGCAATTTCTGAGTCAAACTGAAACCTGCTGTGGTCTGATTTCTATAGAAACGTGGTTTGATCTGACAAACAGCACTGAGCGGACAAATAGCATGTGGCCACTGGTTTAATGTGTGTTAAGTTCATAGTTGAAGGGCTTCTTTCGGTCCTGGTGTTATTTATATGAGTATGCTACCTAAAGTTGAGATGATCATCCAATGTAATGCCAAGGAATCTGAAATGCTGTACACTTTCACCCATGTTTAATGATAAAGCTGAAGGGATGGATCGATGTTTTGGAGGAGTTAAAAAAATAGATCTTTAGTCAAATCAAGTCAAGTCGGCTTAATTGTCAATTCTTCCACATGTACAGCACATACATACAGATAATTGAATTTGTGTTACTCTGAGACCCTTGGTGCATGCAGTTAACACTAACAGTAGAACATTAAATACAGATAATACTATGGTAAAATATAAGGTACAACTATACAAATAGGTCATGTAAAAAAGAAACTTAAGTAAAGCAGCACATGGGAGATAGAGAGCAAACCAGTGAAGTACTCCACCTTAGGGTTAGGAGTTGCAGGCGCTATACCACACAGTGATGCAGCTCGACAGGATGCTCTCGATGGTGCCTCTGTAGAAGGTGTACATGATGGGTAGGCTCCTCTCTGTGTGGTGTAAACAAAATCCAAGTTTTTACCTTGTGTTGGAAATGTAATGAGTTAGTGTATTTTTTGGAACACATTCTTTACGTCTGCATGGTTGAAATCCCCAGCTATGATGAGAAATGCATCAGGGTGGGCTGTCTGCTGCTCACTTGTGTGCTGGTACAGTTCATTTAGTGCATCGTTCCTGTTGTTGTTGTTGGAGCTGGGAGGAATGTAAACAGCAATGAGCACTATGGCTGAATAGTTAGTCTTTGAAGACCATGTACTAAACTATGCTATGGAACGTTGATAGTCCAAAAAAAAGTATCATTGTCTTTATTATTAAGCATTGCAAGGATGGCTGTGTAATTTGCATATTTAAAATAATGAGTAGTGTCAAAGGGACTCTGGTGATAATTTGTATAGGGAATATAAAGAAATGGACTCTGTGCGCATCTTTGAGGAATGCCAGTAATGAGAAATGAATCTTCCACATTTACCACATGTGGTCTAAAAGAAAGAAAATTATAAATTCAGTGCATGGTCTTTTTCTGTCTCTAATGAACAGGGAACAGACTGTTCAACAGAGAGAGCTTGGCCTGTCTGTTTTCCCAGAAGAGTTCACTGAGTAGGAGTGCTGCTTTAAGAAAGCTGCTTGTATTTGTTCACTATTACGTGCTCAGGGCCTTAGTGTTTCTTCAAGAAAGCCTGTTTTACTGGCTGTAGTGAGTAAGGAAGACGCAGTAAGGAGGTGTTTTCCCAGATTGCATCACAATTATGACATTAAAGTACCCCTATTATGGATTTTTGAAAATGTTCTTTTATGCAGTGTGTAACAGCTCAAAGTGAATGAATAAATCCTGCAACGTTTTAAATTTGAAAGTGTATAAAGTTATTAAAATCATTAAAACAAGTCCTTCTTAAAATAATTCCTAAGCGGTTTCATCTTGACCTTAGTCTCTGCCTCATGCCCATGCATGATCAATATGAGACAACACTTCACTTATGAGAGTGTCGAAGACGTCATCGGATTGGTTGAATTCTACAGGAGGTGTGTGTCGCATTCTTTAACGTTCTGCCTGGAAACAAAATACTGTGGTGCTAAACCCCCGCATGAAAGAAAAAAGCCACCGTGGTTACACCTGTGAAGACGAGGACTTATCAGGATCAACTAAATAATGGATATTAAAAAAAAGTATGTGATATATTTAAATTTTGTGGCATAGAATCGTTAAAATACTTAAGAGAGTTTTACACACCGGTCTGTTATTGTGGTGACATTTCCAAGCTTCGAAATGTGATGATGAACGAAACGTTCTGTGATTGGTGGTTTGATATGTCAGTCAAACGGCCTCATGGGCGGGGCTTGGCCAGTGAAAGCTGCCATAGATTACAGACCTTCAGCCATAAATCTGAAGGTCTGGCTATGCGAGACTGTGTTGACCTCAGCAGGAAACATTAACATATTGCCCCCCAACCAACTTGTACTTTTCAGGTTGGTCTAAGAAAATGCAAATTTATTCTTCACCACTAGGTGCCACTTATAGAGTGGTAAAAACAGTTGTTTTGCCCGGTAACATTTAGACTTAGCAGCACTGCGCTCAAAAACACTGCTTTGTCAGGCATTACAGGCATGATGAAATGAAAATGAGATCAACCACCACAGATTAGCATCAAACAAAAAAAGGAGTTTGGAAAAATGTATAATTGAATTAATCGCTTGAAAGTCGCTAAGCAATTAAAGTAAAAATGAATGCATATTATAAGACAATGACATTGCTTTTTGAACTTGCATGCATGTCATCTGTTACTGGGGACTTCCAAAACCAATCTATGAACCTTTGTGTCTTTCCACATAGACAACATTCATATATAGGGTCACATGAGATGTTTCACTCACAGATTTTTTTTTTTTTTTGAAGGTTTTTAAATCATTTGAAACTCAATACTGATTTCTCAAACACTCAGAAACTGACGTCAACCACAAACTAACTAGTAAAACCACATTTTATGCACCCGTTTGTAGATCAACCACCTTTTTTTGTACAGTAGTAAAAAAGAATATTAATAGTATTAATTAGTATTTTGCAAATTTGTAGTCCACTAGAGATGCTGATTTTTAAAACGTGCTGTATTACAAAACATATTTTTTAAGGAACCATTTCACCAGTCCATCTCCCATCATCCCCATAATGACCCCAATTGCTAGAGTGCAGGCTCCAGCTTGCTACAGTACTTTCACTTTGACTAGTGAAACAACTGCGTTTCTGTCTCCAGTGAAGCAGTTGAGCACAACACTTGTACAATTCAGAATCAGCATTCATTTGTTAGAAAAAAGTGGTGAAGATGAAGCCTCTCTATATTTTTCTCATGGTGATCTTACTTGACTACGGTAAGACATTTGTTTATTATCTTTTAATCAACGATACAATCTAACGACGGACTTTGGGCAAATTTTGCTCCATGCACTTAACCTTCGACAGAAATTCACATGAAATTCTTTATTGTTGCTTTTTTAAGAAATTGATCATTGAAAATGAAATGTTTTTTGTAAAAACAAGATAGAGAGAGAGAAACATAGCTGTGTATTAAGTGGCAATATTGATGGTGGAATAGTGATTGCAAAAGTATTGTATATGATGTTTTTAAAGGTATACTGGTATCAAAACTTTATCCAAAAGTAACTTGCTGGCATCATGCCTTAGCCTACATAACTCTAATATATATATTGTTTATTTTAATGTATCTATAAATACCATTGCAAACATTAAAAACATTAACCAAAAGTTTGCAGTGTTGTACTAATAAAAATGATGAGTTTTCTAAGAGAGTTGCCTATGGGCTCCTTCATTAAAACAGACGGGTTTGGGCTTGTCTTGTGTAGCCTGTTTTGTGTTTTGGGCCATATTCCATTTATGCTGCCTTCACGTCATAGGAATTATCGTAAAAACACAAGTTTCTTAGTAGGAAATTGCACAAGAACACATTAAGTCGTAATTAAGCTGGGACGAAAACAAATTCCTCGTATGTGTGAACATACCTGGCAATAAAGCTCATTCTTATTCTGATACTGATTCTGATTCTGAAACTCAGAGATATTTTCGAGTGATAGTTTTGAGTAAACTTAAAATAGCACGGAAGTAGCACTCTAAATTTGCATTTGTTTTTTTATTCCCAACACCATCTACAGTACATACCTTTACCCGGAAGTTACCAGTTATATATTTACATATTCAAATAACAATAATTCATGTTGTATATACTGAACACAGTGAAAGTAGGGCCTACCGTTTAGGTCATTTGACCGAAATTTGGGACCCGTCAGCAAGCTGAATATGAATTTCTGTGCAGTTCAAGTTTATGTGGTGACTATAATAATGCTAATAGTGACTGTCTGTCTGTCATTACAGCTTCAGGATTCTCTCCAGGTGCTTTATCAGGATTATATGTTGGATTTATTGCTTTCTGTGTTGTTGTTGGTATGGGTTTTATCCTGATGACTGGAGGTGTGACTGCTTGTGTGATTTACTGCTGCCACAGAAGAATCAGACGAGAAGAACAGAATGGCAAGTATCACATTCAGCTGATTGAATAAAACAATATGAGATTTGTTACATAAGAGATGTAGAGACGTGCATATTTATTCTGTTTACCAACGTAATGTGTGTTTGTTGTTGTTGTTCAAACAGACTTCAGGATACAGTACACAAATCTGGTAACTAACTGTCACTATGAGCACTAAACCTGATTTAGATATGATCACATGTACACTGCAAAGTGTCTGTTTAATGATGCAAAAAAAAAAAAAAAAAAAAAAAAAAAATGAATGGTTATAAATAAAAAACTAAAATTCCAAAGAAAATGTATCAATATATGAATACAAGTTTTTTTCTTCTTCTTTTTTTTAAAGGAGATATAGAAGAAATGACATATGGGATCTGCTAATCCAACATCTCCTATAGATATCACTCTGACATGTTTTATTATTTTGATTCTTTAAATGATGTGCAGATGAGAAACTAAAGAAGAGGATGAATGTCACATTGCTCACATGAAGATATTTTCATTACAACAACACCAGATTTCAGTATTTCCTATAATAACTGATATAATAGAGCTGACCGTTGACACAAATGCCTTGCCAAGATGCAGGAGCTCTTCAGAGAACATGTGAATAAATATGCAAAAGAGTGTTTGAGGCAGCTTTCAATGAAATAACACACAACTGAGAAATGATACAGCACACATGACTTGATCAATTTCACATTTTTATTTTTCCTCTATAATCTTCATATATTCGTTTTGAATATTTTATTGTGCGGTATACAATTTGAATACAGTATTGTGGACTTTTTTTTGTTTTGTCTTTAAAGTTCCTTAAAAACAATAAAAAGGAGGGGAACTTTCATCTGGTCCAGTAAAAACGTGTCAATGGGAGTTTGTGCAGCAGTAATTCTTTTAAAGTTTAACAAAGCTAATATTAAATCAAGATTTTAGTGTCCTTTCTGTGTCTACATCTGAAGTGTGATTTTAACACTGTAATGCACCAAACCTTAATCATATTTTTGGAATAATCTTGATTATGACACTAGATGGTGCACTAGACTACATCATGCATACTGCTTTATGCAGGTCCCATTCATGCAATACCAGGAAGTTTAGAATAAGCACATGCTGTGTGATGCAAAAAAATGTACAAAGTCTCATAAAGAGAATGTAAAATGTAAACTGCAACAGTTATTATAGACCTAGTGATTGCTATTAAAGTAAAACTAGTATGCTATCAGAGGCCACTGTCCTCAAAAAAAGGAAATTGGAACAATTCTGAAAAACAATAGATATTTGTATGGAACAAGGAAATGAGACTGAGGTGCTTTCACGCCATTCACTCCAAAAAACAAAAAACAAAAAAAAAAACTTGTGTTTGAGAACATAAATGTCACGTGTTGTCATTGTGAGGCCTGTTGCACGAATCGTTTCGGTTTTAACCCAGGTATGTTTGTGTTTAGTTTGGTTTTCAGTGAGTTTTGTCATCATGCTACACGCTAGATGATAGTAATTGACCAATATTTCATGTTGAAAGCTCTATAAACTCCCTAAAGATGAGACCATGTAACATTTAAGTTGAGTTTCTGTATGCTATTTGTGCACTGTTAAACTACAACAGAGAAAAGCAACATTTGAAACGCTATTTGAACAATGTATGTTCATGTGGTCGGAAAAAAATAAATAAATATAGACATCCAGCCAGAGAATAAATGTGAAAAAGAAAAGGTGTGATGCATGACACTAATAATTCAAGTAAATATTTAATCATCTTCTTGCGGGGACATTTTCATACACAGGCTGCTCCATTGGTTTCTGCAGGGAAACACAAACACAATCAGAATTCTGCTGATGTGACTTACTTTTAATGCTGTTTTGTTTTGAAAAAACTTATACTACAGAACAGACGCAAACGCGTAGCAGCAAGAGGAAATGATATCAATCTCGTTTATCACATGACTTATTAACTGGTTAAAACATCAAACTGATTACAGATTATTTCTGAAGGTTGGTCAGCCAATGCACTGAGAATGACAGTCTTTCTCAGGACCAAAGATAGTTGTTTGTGACCAGTGACTGCTAAAGCGTCATTTCACCTCAGAGAATCATGAACCGCACAGCAGATGCAGCTAGAGAGCAGACTTCAGCACAAGTCAAATGGCTTAACAACTCTATGTTCAACTCTCTATTCAATGCAATACTAATCTTATAAAAGTAGAATTGTATGGGTTATTTGAGAATAAAAAGTCAGTTTATTCAGGGACCAAGCACTAAAGGTATGTAGGCACGTATTGTCGCCATTTTGTTTTCCTCTTCCTCCTCCGCTCATAAAGTCTTTGGCAGCCCATAGAAAATATTGTGGGAAAGTTCTGGGAAATTTGGCGCACAAATATAAGACTCATTATATTAGATATATTAATATAAGTCTCAACATTAATCAAATAAATTTGGAGTATTTGACTCAAACTCTCTAGCACCACCAACGGGCCGAAAATAGCACTCATGTGTTCCTTTTTCAAACTCTTCCTAGACCCTTTTGTCAGATTTTCACCAAAATATGCTCAGATCATATTCAGACTGGTATGCAAAAAAAGATTTTTGATAGGCCAAACCATTTTTTGGTTACATCGCTGTAACAAATTTGGCAAAGTTTGAGCTAACACAAACATGAGGCTATATCTCCGCGTTGCATTAGCAGATTCCAACCAAAATTGGTGTGTGCTATTCCGAGCATGACCTAAAGGAACACGAACAGTTTCAGCAAAGTGCCAACCAACTGATAAAGAGATACAAAGAAATTGACTTCTCACAATCTTACCATTGTTCCTTCCGTTGGTTTAAACAATGCTGGTTCGGTTCTGTCTTCCACTTGTGTCTGGACTGTATTAACAGTTTAAATATCAAATCAAAATGTATGTTTTAAAAAAGATAAATATGTGTACAGATTTATTTCTTGTTCTGCTGACCTGTTTTTCTACATTTCCAGCAGATGCAGCACATCACGACTGCAGCTAAAATCAACAGAGACCCAGCGGCCGTAGAAATCAGCGCTGTGTAAAATGAAGATACACACTGATCTGTAATGGACACAAATTACCATTAATGTGAGTGAATAAATTCATCTGATCTACAAGAAACACTGAAATATCAATACTTTATAACTGAGAGATCAGCTTTATAACAAAAATACCAACATACCTGAACATGGTTGACAGAGCTGAGTGATGTTGAGATGTGTGGTCTGGTTTGTGATGGTATTGTTGATCACACAGCTGTAACTGTTTTTCTCCTGATATTCCACCTCCAGAGGTAGAGAGAGACTGATGCTGAGATCAGACACACTGATGCTGGACAATAAACTGTTTCCTTTGTACCAGGAGAGAGTCACATGACCCACATTCACCACTGAACACAGCAGTGAACAGTTCTGCTCTGATGAAGATGATGAAGATGATGATGAACAATCTCTGGTAATTACAGGAACAGGCAGACGAGCTGGGAAACGAGAGAATGAACAGAAATATAATATAATTACCACACACATTTTTTTTTTATTTCCAATTGTCAAGAAGAAAAGCAAAAATCTGGGTTTTCCATTGAAATGCTGATAATGGAGGTTTACACTGCTGTCCCCCATTCACCTTCATTAAGTGCCTCACTGTAATGTCCATTAATAAAGGGATGACTCAGAATTGTTTGTGTGTTCGTGTTAATTTGCTACAAATGATCTTTACTCACCATAGACAGAAACACTGAATGTTTTTGATGACCGTTTTGCTCCCCTTATCTTTACTTCATAGTCTCCAGCGTGTTGAGTTGTGATGTTTGTGATGGTCAGAGATCCAGTTTGTTTGTCCAGCTTCAGTCTGTCTCTGAATCTACCATCAGGTGTGGAGAAGATTGCAGGATCTCTGTTGATTTCAGCTATCCAAGTGTGTTCAGCTACAACATTCCACAGTATGTCATCTTCTTCATGTATTTCAGTAAGATCAGTGTTCAGAGTGACAGAATCTCCCTCCATCACTGACACTGACTCACTAAACACACCTGGAGAACATGATTAATCACAGATTAATGCTCTAATGCAGATACATTCATTACAATTAATATTAAATAAATTGACATGTTTCATATTTGTGTATTTGGCTCATTAAAACAGCATCACTGAAAACAGTAGCAAAAGTGTTATACTGTTATACAGGAATAAATAAAATCAGGCCATACAAATTAGTTTGTAACTTACCAATCAGACACCAGCTGCACAAACTGAACAAACCTAGTGTGTGAAACATGTTCTTCAGTTGTTCAGTGAAAAGTCTGATGTTATAATAAGAATATCTGCTGATAAAAATCAATTCAAAGTTAATTTACCCACAACAGAGTATGGCCCTCCTAGTTCACACACACACACACACACACACACACACACACACACACACACACAGACTCTCTGATGTGTGGTGTGATAACCTGTTTGCTTACGCTTTCGTTTGGGGACCAATTCTCACCATTAACTATTAACTATGACTTTTGTTTCAGTAACTCCTAATTTGTTGCCAATTAACAGTTTGTAAGGTAATTATTAAGTTTAGATATGAGATAAGATTAATGGATCTAAAATAGTCATGCAGAATAATACATTAAGTACTAATGAACAATAATAAACACATACTAATAAATTATGTGACTAGTGGATTAGTCAACCTGCATTTCATGATCTTTGGATATTCAAATCGTATGGATATTAGAGTGGTTTTATAATCATTCAGTTGTTGTAAATGGCAAGGATCATTTCACATTGCAAATCTTACTGAGCTGTGACACATGCAGCTGAGTTTCTGAGTCAAACTGAAACATGCTGTGGTCAGTTCTCTTCAGAAATGATTTGATTTGATCTGTTAGGTTGACAGATATCTTGTGCAAAACACTGGCTTGTTTATTTTCATCTGTGTTTAGTTTGTTGGTGAAGGGCTTCTTCCTTTGCTGCGGTTATTAAGCTTAGAGTCATAGTATGACTTCTCTCCTACACTGAACAATCAAATGAATGAAACCCAGCAAAAGGTTACTTGAATCAAGTGAAAAATTGGCATGACTTTGCAATATTGTACAGAAAAGAGAACAAGAAATAGCTATAAGCATACTATAGAATGTGATGTTAAATTGAGTGTATAATTTTCACTTTTCAAAGTTGTATTGTTTATCATGCGCACCTACATGACTTGATTGTTTGTTGAAATCGTTGTTATAAAACTCAAAATACACTAGAGTTAGTAAACAAAATGCTAGTAATGGCGAAACAAAGCATGCTGGAGAGCTTGATTTCTGATGACAGTGACTTCAGTGCATTTGTTAGCTGTGTACACACTGGTTTTGAAAGAAAAACCAACTTCCTTGAACTGTGCTTTAGTATTTTTCAATTTAAAAGTCTTTACTTCTGACTCAATCTCTTGTCACCATCTATTGAAACTAAAGTCACCATTACGAACACATACACCAATACTAAATAATACTATTATTTATATGAATCATTATTTATTGAAAAACACTATTTAATAAACAACAGCAGCCATCATAAATGTTGTTAGGCAATTCAGTCAAAAGTACAAAGGCAGCGCTCTGATATACAGTACTGAAGTTACATAAACATGATGAATCTGTAGATTCTGTCATTAATTACTCACCTTCATGTCGTTCCAAACCTGTAAGACCTCCATTCATCTTCAGAACACAAATTAAAGGGGTGCTATTATGCTTTTCCACTTTAGTTAGTCTGTAATGTTGCTGTTTGAGCATCAAAAAGATCTGCAAGATACAAAGATCAACGTCCACTTCAACTCGTTTGGACTACAACACATATTTTCCAGGATCTGCGATATCACAAATATCAATGAATGGGAACAGACCTGGTTAAGCTGCACTAGAGAAGACAATGAGTGTTATAACTATGATAGAGACATGCTACACAGCAAAATCCTCAGTGTTAATTTAACACTCTGAGTGTGGACTCATAAACACTGAAGCAGTGTTAAAAGTAACACTGAAGCAGAGTTGAAGTTAATGAGATAATTAAGAAGTTAATGAGTTTTGATTGAGCATTATTGAAGACACCTGATATTAACAAGAAGAATCACCAAACAAAAAAAATCACAATTTGTGTGTCACCATTATAGTGTTCAGTGTTTGCTTTAGTTGGGATCTTGACCCTTCAGTTATTTACTTTAAACTTTGTGGGACTGTGGTAAGAGAATTATAACATACAGACCAGAGCAAAGGCAATCATGTGTGCTATTGATTGTGGTTTGAGCAAATCGTCATGGAGTGACCTGAACGCCTGAGTTCAGATATCTTTACTGTACACATAAATTAAGTGGAAAAAAAGTAAGCATTCCAGAATTTTTGGCATAATTTTACACATGAATCACATTGTCAACATTTACTGGACATTTCTGTTGGAAGCTGCAGTGATATATACTTATTGTTATTTTTGACATGTTTTTAAAAGTTATTTCTACATAAAAAAAAAAATAATAATTATTAGTTTAGACACATAGACATCAAAAATCAGTGTGAGCATCACAACAATGGTGACCATCAAAAAGCATGTCGTAGACCAATAAAAACTCATCCATGGCTCCCATCATGCATTGTGGCATGAATAAATTATGAGCTGAACTGTTTTTTTAGCTTTTTATTCTGACTATATTTCATTTTTGCTGTTTTTATGTGATTTTTTTGTATCTTGTGATGTTTAGAGTAGATCTGTTTATCTGAATATGCTGTTTGTCACCATTGTTGAGATTCATACGCTGATTCTTGTTATCTGTGTGTGCCTAAAAGCAAAATTTTAATAAAAAAATCAGAATCACTTGCAAAAGATGCCTACAAAACAGCCAGTATAAAGAATAGAAACACTTTCATTGTAGAATCAAAGCTGTTACAATCGATAACGGAAGTTTTACTCAGAGAAAATAGCTTAAATGAGTTCAGTAATTCAGGTCAAACAACGATTACATTAAAACATAATCCTCACAACCCAATGACTTTTGCTCTTGGCTTGGGAAACACATTTTAAAAGTAAAAAGTCACGAGCCAAGATCCCAACTAAAGCAAACACTGACCACTATAATGGTGACACACAAATTGTGATTTTCTCATTTGGTGATTCTGCTTGTTAACATCAGGTGTCTTCAATAATGGTCAATCATAACTCAATTAACTTCTTAATTATCTCATTAACTTCAACTCTGCTTCAGTGTTTATATGAGTCCACACTCAGAGTGCTAAATTAACACTGGGGATTTTGCTGTGTAGTGTTCCAGAGACAGATGAGCTTAGAGTGGTTACAGTCATCTGGGTTTAAATTGTCACCATAATTGTGGTCAAGGTTTGCTTTAGGTAGTCTCTTGACCCTTTAACTAATTCAAAGAAATTTGATTCAAAACAATTTCAATATTGTTTTCACTACAAACATGTATGCATTGCTGAATCAAACCTTGTAGTGACAGATGATCTTATGCTTTTTCTGCTTATAACTCATGTTGACTTGGACATCATGAGATAGTCTTCTTTGGCTTATTGACTGACATTCAGCTTTTACCAGAGTTGGGGCTTTCAAGTCACAAGCAAATCTTCAAGTTATATCCCAAGTACTCAAAGGGTTAAAGTTAATGAGATAATTAAGTGACTAATTAAATGATGATTGTGCATTAATGATGAACACCTGCTGTTCTTGAGAATTACAGAGGATCAGATGTTGATGTTTTATTGGTTAAAGTGATGCAACCATAATGGAGATCAGTGTTTGCTTTAGTTAGGCTCTTGACCCTTGACTGTCATGTTAGATCTCTTTATGTAGCATTGCATGAGGTGCTGTAAAGCAGAGAGAAGAAATTAATCTGTATGTGATAGGTGGTCAGATTACAATCAAATTAACATTAGCTCTATTTAAATTAAGCATAATCAACCTAGTAAAACTACACTATGGGGGAAAAAATTAAAGTGAATTTTAAATCTACTAAGTGCATACAAAATTTGAAAAACTATACTCTGTAGACACACACAGACATTAAGAACCAGCATATGACTCTCAACAGTGGTGACAATCAACAAAATGTTGCATGCTGGGTAAAACCTTAGTAAAAACTCCCGTCATGCACTGCAGTATGAAAAATTGTCACCACTGTTGAGGATCGTGTGATAAGTGTGTTTGTCTAAAAACTTGAACTGATTGTCTCCTTTTGTGTCTTTCAACATTGAAGCGTTGTGATTTTTTTTTTTTTTTACTTCAGTTCAGTAATAGCTGAGTTTCAGCCTACTATCCAAAGATAAACACAATTTCATGATGTTCAGTCATCATGAGTTATAAGCAAAAAAAAGCATGAGAGCATAAGACAAGGTGTTACTGCAAGGTTTGACTCAGCAATGCGTACATGTTTGTTGCTAAAACAATATTGCAATTGTTTTGAATCAAATTGGTTTAAATTAGTAAAAGGGTCAAGACACTACTTAAAGCAAACCTTGACCACAATTATGGTGACATAGTGTTTTTTTTCTTTTACTTTTTTTTCAGTTGAAGGCTGTGGCTAAATTCAGTGATGTTGATTGTTAACAGCAGATGTTCATCATTAATGCACAATCATCATTTAATTAGTCACTTAATTATCTCTTTAGCTTTAACCCTTTGAGGACTTGAATATGACTTGAAGACTTGCTTGTGACTTGAAAGTCCCACCTCTGATAGACAGAGCCGTAGATCGCTGACAAGCCACGCCATATCGTGTTCATTATCGAAGGCGATTCATCTGCGATAATGAACGCGATATGGCGTGGCTTGTCAGCGATCTACGGCTCTGTCTATTAAATGCCGCTCCAATTATAAGCAGGTGATGGAGATTTTAGCGGTGATCACGGAAGCAGCTTTACTGATTAGATGCGCATGATCATATCGTTCGATATATCGCCCAGCCCTACTCTGGAGTCGATTAATGCATATACGCATTATGAGTCATTTTCTCCTGATAACCCTGAAAAGAACTTAAATTACACTTTCAGTTTTGATCGTACAGATAAGAGCAATACATCAATCGCAGTGGTGGACAGTAACGGAGTAGCTTTACTTCGTTACTGTACTTAAGTACATTTTTCAAGTATCTGTACTTTACTGGAGTAGTTTTATTTTGAGCAACTTTTACTTTTACTTCACTACATTCCAAAGCATAAAATCGTACTTTTTACTTCACTACATTTCATAAAACATATCGTTACTCCCTATAATATCACGTGCTCCGACACGCAGAAGCGGTGTCTGATTCATCATGAACGAACTGAATCTTTTCAAAATAAACTTTTAAATCGGATCGCGAATCACACCAAACGATTCGTCTACGAATTAGAATGATCCGATTGCAGCTGTTCTGGAGTCGACCACTCACTGATTCAAATGAACCTTAGTGCGAGTCACCAGAAGTAAGAACCGGGAGATCTTGTGAGCGCGCGTGCGTCTGACGTTGCTAAAAGTAAGTTATTAATGTCGAAATTTTGGATTAATTATTGTAACTGAAAATCATATTTAGGTCAAAACTGTCAGTTGTTTGGAAACTAAATCCGTTGTAAAGAGTGATCTATTTAAGCCCGCTCAAATGCTCGAGTGCAGACGATGCAGACACATCAATTCTAGGTAAAAAAAACAACAACAACAAAAAACCCATAAAATAACACAGATTAAGTACAATAACTCGTGCACGTTCAAATTCCCCGCTGCCGTAATGTTAACAGTTTTATTAAAATGTCCTATGTTACGTCTGTTTTTATATTGTTTATCGACAGTAACGTTATACATATGTATATTGTTTGGATTAACTAGACGAGTAGACAGACATGAATGTTCATCGTACTGAAAATAAGTAAATATTGTTAGCTGATGCTAACTGTCTAGCTAACAAGCTTGTTGGTGCTAAATTGATGTAATTTTTATAAATAATGTCCAAATATTTTTATTCAGCCACATATATATATATATATATATATATATATATATATATATATATATATATATATATATATATATATAATATAGTTTACATCTGGTTAGAAAAGAAAGGATGTGATTTTCAGAACATGCTAACTACAGTAATTATCAGTGGGAAGAGATGCACCCCGTTTGGCCAGGGGTGTTTTTAAACCACAGACAAGATTTGAGAAGGAAAAAATCATTATCTTGATTTACATTTTTTTTTTTAAAATTTTCTGTAAAATGTTCTTCCTAACTTCAGGCCTTATTATCATGTCATATATACAGTACAGACCAAAAGTTTGGACACACCTTCTCATTTAAAGAGTTTTCTTTATTTTCATGACTATGAAAATTGTAGATTCACAGTGAAGGCATCAAAACTATGAATTAACACATGTGGAATTATATATGGAATTATATACATTTCAAAAAAGTGTGAAACAACTGAAAATATGTCATATTGCAGGTTCTTCAAAAAGCCACCTTTTGCTTTGATTACTGCTTTGCACACTCTTGGCATTCTCTCGATGAGCTTCAAGAGGTAGTCACCTGAAATGGTCTTCCAACAGTCTTGAAGGAATTCCCCGAGAGATGCGTAGCACTTGTTGGTTCTTTTGCCTTCAGTCTGCGGTCCAGCTCACCCCTAAACCATCTCGATTGGGTTCATGTCCGGTGACTGTGGAGGCCAGGTCATCACTCTCCTTCTTGCTCAAATAGCACTTGATGCCTTGAGTGAGACTCTACAATTTTCATAGTCATGAAAATAAAGAAAACTCTTTGTATGAGAAGGTGTGTCCAAACTTTTGGTCTTTACTGTAACTTTGATATTCTGTAAAACAAACAAACTTTAAAATACTTTTTTCTTACTGGTGAAAATCAGATGGTCATCTCTGTTTTCTCTCGGGTACATCACAGTGTAAGCTTCACAGTGAACATTACTCTCATCAGCGTAGTCCATATCAACAACAAAAATATATCTTGACTCCATATAGTGGTTATTTTGAAAAAAATCCAAGGTATTTTGAGCAGTAGGATTATAAAAAGAATATGTGCTAATATAAAATTAAATTAAGTAGCCTATATAAAATTGCAAACATCTATCTTGCAGTACTTTTTTACTTAAGTACATAAAAACTCGAGTACTTTTGTACTTTCACTTGAGTAAAATTGAAAAAGGAGTACTTTTACTTTTACTGGAGTAATATTTTACCATATGTATCTGTACTTTTACTTAAGTACTTGATTTGTGTACTTCGTCCACCACTGATCAATCGCACGGAGCCCCTCTGGTCCCACTTTCTAAAAAAAAAAGTATAACTATCTTGTGGCCTCAAGGTACTAACTCGTATCTTCTACGAGTTTACGTATCTTCTTCTTGTTCATTATCTGGCTCGGTTCGGTGTTCATCTCTTTCTTCACATCAGTTCAGTCAGTGTACTGTTTGAGTGCATGTATAACTCTGGGATATTGGTTTGTTTTAACTCAGAGGAAGTGTCAGCCACATTAAAAAAGTTAACAGCTTAAGTCATTTGTGGATTAATGCGTATTAGAGATGTGAACTGTTTAAAACAATTCAGTTTGATTTGGTGAACTGGTTCAAAAAGATCCGGTTACATCGAATGATTCGTTTGTGAATGGATATCACAAACTGCTTTGTTTTGAACTTTCTCACAACAGACACGGAAGAGAAGACAATGCTCAGTAAAGTTGTAGTGTTTGCTATTTTTGTACCAAAATGTATTTTCGATGCTTCAAAAAATTCTAACCGACCCTCTGATGTCCCATGGACTACTTTGATGATGTTTTTCTTACCTTTCTGGACATGGACAGTATACTGTACACACAGCTTCAATGGAGGGACTGAGAGCTCTCGGACTAAATCTTAAAAATCTTAAACTCTGTTCCGAAGATACTCCACGAAGATACATGAGAGAGATATCTATAGAAAGCCTGACATGTCTACTTTTAAAGTAAACAAGTGCTGCCGAAAACAGATATTCTGTGTTAAAGTAATGCATATGAAAACAACGCAATGTCAGTTTTTCATGTCTCTCTTCATTATCTTCTAATGAGACCATGCCCCCGCGCTGAAAGCTCTATTCAGATTCTAATGTTTCACTGAAGCGCGTGGCTTGAATACACACAAAACAGAGACAATGCAGCCAGACTGTTCTTCAAGTTCTTTTATTTTACTGTTTGCGTCGCGATGCTTCATGATTCCCAAAAAGATGTGATGTGGTTGAGCATTTGTGAAATGGATTTTCTCAGAAAAAAAGAATAAAGCACTTTATTCAGTAGAGAACATAAACATGATTAAGTCACTTTTTATTTATTTATATACTTGTACTAGTTTGTACATAACGTGTAAACATTTTCCTAGTTAGACTTTTTCCAAATACTTTTTTCCAAACTATAATTCCTGATTACATTTATACATTTATAATTCTAAATGTATAATCAAGTGAAATATTATTACGTTTCAATAACAATATACAATACTATACCATTCAAAAGCTTCATGTAAATAATATAAATGTAACAAATAAAGAAAACTGTAACAAATTTAACAAACAATGTTGTTCTTTCAATTTATCCCCCCCTAAAAAACCTGAAAAATATCCTCAGCTCTTTTCAACATTAATAATAATAATAATAATAATAATAATAATAATAAATGTTTTTGTAGAAAATCTGATTGTTAAAGGGATTTCTGAAGGATTATGTGACTGGAGTATTTATGCAAAACGTTTAGTTTGAAAGTCAGCTTTGATTGTTCCCAAAAAACTGTTTAACTGCTCCCCCAAGTGGATATTAAATTATGTTGTGGGATAATTAAATATATTCTAAATAAACTACAAACATAAAATTATATACATTTATTTTGTTCTCACATTCTTTCTTGTAACTCTTCCCTCTCAGTCGCATATGATTTTTACCAACAAAAAGTGTCTTAGAAAATTTAAATCAATATATTGTTTTCTGTGAGTGAAACAAGAGGATTTTCACATAATTTAGAAATAAAAATTCTAGGCTCCAAACTCCAGTTCTCAAAAATCCTGGGAACCATTGTTCTGTATGTGTTTTATTGCCTTATTCAAGTGTTTTAACATTTTTAGTTTTTCACTAACCACGCATAACATTTTTATTTCTCAAAAACACAATCATATACATACATGCTGCTCACATATTATTATAGCCAAGTTTGTGCTGATTACAGTGAGATTAGACTTTAGCCATTTAGATGTGTATAAGAAATTGAAAAAAGCACAAATGTCAGGGCATGACAAAACTTCTCCAGGCCCCAAAAATACCCTTACGCCCGTTTCACACATAATTTGTCTGCAGTGCGTATGCTTTGCATATTTTTTTTTTAAATACCCATGTTAACCGATCCCAGCGTTCATACTGCACATGGTTGCGGTCCGTCAGTGCATTCCAGGAGCAGTGCGTCTGCAGCAGTGCAGTGATCGTTTACGTACAGAGTCTATTTTTGCTGTGCTGCATGCACTGAATTAAAGCGACAGCGCATTGTTCGCTGTAAAAATTAGCATGGATTGACATGGAAATGCAGTCATTTCACAATAAATGTATACTAATTAAAGCCTACTGTGATTCACACACAACACATGGGTTTTGGCTAGGCAACACTATATATGCACTTTTATAGAGGCAGAAAAACAAAGTTATTTAAGACCCGTTGGATTGCGTGTAATAAAGGTTTAAATGCAAAAGGCACAAGAGTTGATTGTTTCTGTCAGTGGTGAGTTTTAATTCTAAATGTTTGTGATAACCTAACAAGAAACAGCCGTGGATCAGTAGCGGACTGCAAACACGTCCTGTGTGAAAGCACAATAAGTCCGTGCTGCTTCAGCACCACATACATAATGCACACGGACTGCATACGCACTGCAGACGGATTATGTGTGAAACAGGCATTAGACTCCAGAGGGTTAAACTGAAGCTCGCAGTAGGCGGCTTTGGTAAGGAGCATGCTGCCAATCACAAAACACACTGGCCCGGCTAACCTATCACAACACACGCTGGCCCAGCTAACCAATAACAGCACACGCTGGCCCAGCTAAACAATCACAGCACACACTGGCCCAGCTAAACAATCACATTACACACTGGCCCAGCTAACCAATCACAGCACACACTGGCCCAGCTAATCAATCACAGCACACACTGGCCCAGCTAAACAATCACAGCACACACTAGCCCAGTTAAACAACAACATTACACACTGGCCCAGCTAACCAGTCACAGCACACACTGTCCCAGCTCACCAATCACAGCACACACTGGCCCAGCTAAACAATCACAGCACACACTGGCCCAGCTAACCAATCACAGCACACAATGGCCCAGCTAAACAATCACAGCACACACTGGCCCAGCTAACCAATCACAGCATACACTGGCCCAGCTAAACAATCACAGCACACACTGGCCCAGCTAACCAATCACAACACACACTGGCCCAGCTAACCAATCACAACACACACTGGCCCAGCTAATCAATCACAGCACACACTGGCCCAGCTAAACAATCACAGCACACACTAGCCCAGTTAAACAATCACATTACACACTGGCCCAGCTAACCAGTCACAGCACACACTGTCCCAGCTCACCAATCACAGCACACACTGGCCCAGCTAAACAATCACAGCACACACTGGCCCAGCTAACCAATCACAGCACACAATGGCCCAGCTAAACAATCACAGCACACACTGGCCCAGCTAACCAATCACAGCATACACTGGCCCAGCTAAACAATCACAGCACACACTGGCCCAGCTAACCAATCACAACACACACTGGCCCAGCTAACCAATCACAACACACACTGGCCCAGCTAAACAATCACATTACACACTGGCCCAGCTAACCAATCACAGCACACACTGGCCCAGCTAACCAATCACAGCACACAATGAAACAATCACATTACACACTGGCCCAGCTAACCAATCACAGCACACACTGGCCCAGCTAACCAATCACAGCACACAATGGCCCAGCTAAACCATTACAGCACACACTGGCCCAGCTAAACAATCACAGCACACACTGGCCCAGCTAACCAATCAAATTACACACTGGCCCAGCTAACCAATCACAGTACACACTGACCCAGCTAACCAATCACATTACACACTGGCCCAGCTTAACAATCACAGCACACACTGGCCCAGCTAACCAATCACATTACACACTGGCCCAGCTAACCAATCACAGAACACACTGACCCAGCTAACCAATCACATTACACACTGGCCCAGCTAAACAATCACAGCACACACTGGCCCAGCTAACCAATCACAACACACACTGGCTCAGCTAAGCAATCACAGCACACACTGGCCCAGCTAAATAATCACATTACACACTGGCCCAGCTAACCAATCACAGCACACACTTGCCCAGCTAAACCATCACAGCACACACTGGCCCAGCTAAACAATCACAGCACACACTGGCCCAGCTAACCAATCACATTACACACTGGCCCAGCTAACCAATCACAGTACACACTGACCCAGCTAACCAATCACAGCACACACTGGCCCAGCTAAACAATCACAACACCTTCATTTGATACAGGAACTATTCGAGCCGTTCATGCCAGACTGGGGATAGAGGTGTTGTAATAATATAAAATATGATAATTTTTCGAACAACCTAGTATGAGAGCGTGTTCTAGTACAACCTCAAAACAAAAGACTTTGTAAAAGAGCATAATAGGACATGTTTAAGATATTTTGGATGCATCCTGTGAACTCTATGACCATTCAACCATAATTTTACAAAGCTACAAGAATAAATCTTTTTTTTTTTTTTTTTTTTTTTTTTTTTGCACAGAAGAAAAAACTGAATGCAAACAGCATGCCACAGAACTGCATACACTCTTTGCATTCAGTGGATATTCTATAAAGTAGTGCTAGGGTGACTGTTCTGTAATGAACATTGTTATTTAGTTTGTAATATTTACCTACTTAAAATATACAAGAACAGTTTTTAGAAAACAGATTTCAAATTGAAGGACTTGCTTCATTGTTTTGACACTGCGTTTGTTATTTGCCTTCAAGCTAAATTTAATGAGTAACCTTACTTTCACTTTCACTTTACAAGGTATGTTCTCACACACTGCACAGATGCATTCTGAGGATGTTTTCATAGGAGTGGCCAGGAAGGGGCCAGCAAACAGTCAGGGGTGGCACAGAAATCTAAATTATTTCAACAGAAAAATGTGTTTGACTACAGGACTGTTTACTGCCTAAAACACAACTGAGTACAATTAATTTCTACTTAACGTTAATTGAGATATTTGTGAATTAAATCAAATAATTTGAATTTGTCATTTTTTTTTAATTATTCCTCACCTACTGGTATTTTAAGAAAGGGGCTCACTGTAGCTTTATTGCTCATTCAGCTTCTCAAAACTCCCAAATTCTTGTTCTCCAACATTGCATACTCATGGATGAGACATGGAGATAGTGATTAAAATATGTGAAAAAGGCCGGAAGTCAACAATAGACATAAATGCCAGAATAAAAAATGAGTTAGTTTATGCATTTAAATGGTTTCATTTTCTAATATATATATATATATTGTATAAGTGTACTGTGCTCACATTTATTTGTGCATTAAATTACAATTAGAATAAAAAAACACATATGCTTGTGGCTTTTACATATTTAGTAGCCTAAATGCATTTGAGAGACGTTCTTGTGTGCTGCGTACATGTAGTTTGCAGCTTTAATCGCCTTTTGGTAATTTCATGACTTAGCTGACGACAGATCTGCAGTTTTGAGTGGGATGGCTCCCCTGGCTCCGCCCCTGTCTTAGAAACGGAACACCTGAGAATTTACACACTGCACTCGGTCGGATCTCGGTGTTGCTCTGTGTCTGTCACCACAGTGTGAATTTACCTTATAATGACAGAACACTTTGTATTTCCACAGAATCTGCATTAATTCAAAATGAAGGTCTTTATTTCGTGCATCATATTGTGTGCATTATCCGTGCCTGGTAAGACGTCTATTTTTAACACTCTCTTTGATAGCACCCTATACAAAGAAAGCGATGGAGCTGTGATGAAGTTTCAGAGTTATAGGATTTACTCACTTAGCACTGGACAGAAATGTATTATTTTTAACTGTTTTAATTTGCTGCGGGTTAAGATTTACATGTGATATGTTTTGTGTGGAGATAAAAACTGGAGCGGTTGGTTTCTTTTTTTGAGGAATCCAATTAATATACTTGTAATGAACAACACTCAAATATATAGCAATCATGACTGAATGCACACACATATATATATAAAGTAATATATGAATCAAGACGTGGTTTGTATAATGTTCATACAGCTGTATGACTGTGAGATCATCATCTGTGAGACTCATGAATGTTTGTGTGATGAGTGAATGTTTAAATCAGCGATGCTCTTATTCTGTTTTATTTTTTCATTTGTCATGTACTACATTTGTGACAGTTCTCTACTAACAGTCTGTTATTTCTTCTTCAGTTTTGTCTGATGTTGGTGAAGATGTAGTGTCAGTGTCAGTGATGGAGGGTGATTCAGTCTGTCTATGCACTGGACTTATTAAATACCAGCAAGACAAAATCAGATGGTATTTCGGTGACACTCGCATCGCTCTAATCAATAGAAATCATAGTTTTATCTGTACAGATGTTCAGTGTAATGAAGATACTGAGAGATTCAGAGACAGACTGAAGCTGGATCATCAGACTGGATCTCTGACCATCATGAACATCACAACAACAGACTCTGGACTTTATGAACCAGATATCCACAGCCGAAAAAATGGAACAATTTTCAATGTTACTGTTCTAGGTGAGTCATTTAGTGAATGTTGTGTTAGAATCTCTTCATTAGTAATTATTCCAGTGACATTCATGGCTACTTCACCAGCACCTGTAAATGAATCCAGTTCAGTTTAAAACTATATAATTAGTTTTGACAGACAGGGTCTCATGTTGGTTTGTATTACAGCCGTTTCTGCTGAACTTGATAAAATGAAGAAAACGGGAGAATCTTTCAGTCTAGATCCTGGTGTAATAATAAACCCAGATGTGATGAAGTGGTATTTTAACATTCACATCACTGAAATCACTGGAGATCAGAGTAAGATCTGTTCAGTTGATGAGTGTGATGAGAGATTCGGAGACAGACTGGAGGTGGATCATCAGACTGGATCTCTGACCATCACAAACACCAGAACCACAGACTCTGGAGATTATAAACTACAGATCAACAGCGGCAGATTCAGCATCATTAGGAGCTTCAGTGTTACTGTCTCTGGTGAGTGATATTTAGTCAATCAGTGTGTTTTTTTACAGTATAGAACAAAGTTCAGTATTTTGTAGTTGCTTTTAACAACTATTACGGTAAAATGTAGATAATATTTATCACCTTCATGCAGTATAAGTAAATGAACAATGTTTACACATTCTCCATGATACTAAGGTGACACTTGTTATTATTATTATTATTTTTTTTTGGTCACACTTTTATTTCCAGGAATTTGTAGCTCATATTACTGCATTTTTTGTATGCCTCAAACACGCTGATCAAGCCCAGCAGATAATGGATTTTTTTTTTTTTTTTTTTTTTTTTAATTATTATAGTTACAGCCATTTCCTCTGTACTTTCTACTCTCATAGCACATATTTCAAAAAAATTCACTCTTGTTTGATATGTTCTGAATGAACCACAAAATGTTGCACAGGGATGTTCATGTTTGATATCTTACATAATATAATATATATTACATTTTACCATCTCATTCTGAAATAGGTTATTGTTAAATAATTGACCACCTCAGAAATGGGCTGTACTGTTGAAATGAGCGGGTCCATAAATGTATGAAAAACCAAAGTCAGTGACTAAAAGACATTAATACCACAAAATAAGTGCTAGATTCTGAATATAAACATAAATTGAGTGTGTAGAGTGACAGAATCTCCCTCCATCACGGACACATCATCTGTTTGATCACCCAGAGAAGAAACAGACTGCTAATCATATGCACTTCTGGGATAATGGAGGGAAATAATCTAAAACAGTAAAGTGCTGTGAAAGTGTGAGACAGTAGCAGATTACCAAAGAAGCATTTTAATGCATTCCATTCATGCAGATACGAGAAAAGTATGACTGGTAAGTGTATCAGATTCAAACATGTTACAACCTATCGCAACAATCAACATCTCTGGAATGCATGTGGTCTTCGCTATCAGTCATGTCAGGACCTCAGATTCAGGGCTTTATAAACAAGAGATCAACATCAGACAACACTGCGTTCCAAAGATGTTCAGCGTTGCGATTGGTGAGTTGATTTTGTTTTTTTACAGTGACATTCTACAAAAAATTAATAAATAAAAAATTAGATGGAAAGGATATTTCTACCAGTGCTTTTGCATTCCAACACAAATGGATGAACACAAAACACTAACACTTAATATACACACACACACACACAGGAAGATCCCCAGCAGCTGTTGATCTGTGTTTAAGGTGTTCTTGTTGCTCAACGAGTTGAAATAAAGATTAATTCATTGAAGGAGGGAGACTCTGTCACTTTATATCCTGGCATAATAAAAAACCTAAATGATTCAATGACGTGGCATTTTAATGGCATTCTCTTCAGTGAAAATCAATGAAGACCTTAGCTTTATCTGTACACATAAAGCCTGTTCATATGTTGATGAGAGATTCAGAGACAGAATGAAGCTGGACAATCAAACTTAACATTTTTTTTTAAATGTATTTAGTTTATGCGAAGGTAATATCATGACCTTTACATCCATCATCAACAATTACAGTTATTATTTATATGAAAGTGTTGTGTTCTGTTTTGACTTGCAAACCCACCAGATGGCACCATTAATCAGTTGAATCTATATCACAAGGTGTAAATATCAGTCAAAGCTATCAGCTGCTCTCCAGTAATAATAATGTCTGTATTTCTCATTACAGGTTCAGGTCGGTCGTCAGGTCCTATAACAGGAGTACAGTGCATGTTACTGCTGTTCTGCTTCTTGTTGCTGCAGTTGTTGATGTGATTTCTATATAGGTGCACATACTACTCACAGAACAGATCACTACACGCAAATGCTGACATACTGTAAATACAATGAACACACAGGCCAAGCATGTAATGATACCTTGTACGAACAAATCACAAATGTTTATACAATGTGTAATCTAATGAATGGATATTTATAACATATCGTATAAGCTTATATGACTGATGTACCTGTTTCATTTTAGATTTTTCCTCTTTTTGACCAATGGCAAGCTCAGGCATGTGGTAGTATAGGAACAAATCGACTACACCTTCATATGCAGAGATCAATTTTTGCCAAAGAGTGCTTGGACTTTACTGTATGCAGTAGCGGAGACACAACTGGCATCATTGTGGAGGAAAATCTGGTGACATGAATTATGCCTGGGACATTAGACATGACATGCACATGAAATCATAAGAAAAGCCATTTGGAAGAGAACACAAACTATTTTTTGTATAATTGTAATGATAATAAATAAATAATAACACCTGTTGGATTTGTGCTGGTCAGACAAAGTCTGAGCATTGAAACATATATGCAACTATATTACTCAAACTCTGCTCCTTTTTTTATTATTGTCATTGCTTCGTCTCCTGCTTCTGTTCCTCTCTGGGCTTGCTCAGTCAACTTCTTGCCTGACAATCTTTTTGTGTACCAGATAAGACTTGCTGTTAACAGGAATTGTGTATTAGATGACTTTGCTGACTTGTTGTTGTTTTTTTTTTTACCAAACAAAGCATACAGTAAGCCTTCTGGACTGGGACAAACATGTCTGTGATCGGCTACATTGCTCAACGCTACATGAACACATTGTAAATAGAGATCTTTGATGCTCTTCACAGAGCACCGACACAAACAAGGTAGCAGATTAATCTGGTACTCTCTGTATTACCTAATCTCTTTTGCATAATGGTAAACCCCAAACAACCCAACATAACAGCAATAAACACTAACAGATCTCCCCTAATATTAATCATGTGCAAAAATGCATTCAACGTTTACTCTGCAGAATCTGAAACAAAGCATGCTGTAAACTAGTAGGCTATCATTTAAAGGGGTCCCTGGAGGCTACATGAGCTTTTACAAGTTGTTTGAACTGAAATGTGTGTTGGGAGTGTGCGTACACAACCACCCTAAAACATCACAAAAACAGGCAGGCCCTGCCCACGATAGTTTGATTGACAACAGTGTTTCAACACAGACTGGACTGGCGTCTTACCTTACACCCACTGTTAGTGAGCTGTTATCAGTCCACCATTGTTTCACCGCTGGAGCAGATGTAGACAAGAATGACTCCTAAGTGATTGAGGTGTTTTGTTGTTGAATTGCTGAACATAGCAGTCATCTGTCACTGTGGGACAGAGGACCCAGAGGTGAATGACCAGAAAACCAACAATTTATTAGAGCCGTAGAAAACTTAGAGAACAAAGCCAGACTGCCGAGCACCAGCTCCTGAGAGTTAATGCAGCTGTCAGAACAGAAATGGCCCACAAAGGGAGCTTACGGCAGAAAGGCAAAAGGAAATAGCAGCGAGATTTAGAGTAGAGAAAGAACAAGTGTGTAGATGATCAATGCGAGCACTGATTGCAATAGCAAACAGCTGAGCCTAAGTGGTAGTAATGACAGGAGAGACGGAAAGAGGAGGGGAGAAACTCTCTGGGGTCCGATGTGATAAGAATGGGCGCAGAGGTGAATAATCTCTTAAGGTAATCGAACGCCCCTTGGGCAGACTCTGACCAGTCAAAACGGGACTTAGTAGAGGTAACAGGGTGCGAACCCCAAAAAACATTGGAGCGCGGTATGAATCTCAGGGACCGGCCATTCAATGACGGCACAAACCTTAGCCCAATCCATACTGATTGCTTCAGCACAAACAACTGAGCCCAAAAAGTGACTGACCTGATGTGAAATGCGCATTTCTCAGCCTTTAAAAAAGATTGATTTAACATGTCCACCAAAATGTCGTTAACAAGGGCTTGAAACACGGCCGGGGCGTTGACCAGCCCAAACTGTAAAACCCGTATTCAAAGTGCCCTAAGGGCATTTTGAACGTAGTCTTCCATTCGTTGCCCTCTTTAATGCACACAAGGTGATAAGCATTACGGAAGTCTAATTACGTGAAAACATTCCTTTTGACGAAGAAGAACCCTGCGCCAGCTGGAGAGGAGGACAGGACAAAGGTGCCCAAGGGGAGGGAAAGATACTTCTCAAGAGCATCGCATTTGGGAACGGAAAATGAGTATAATCGCCTGCGAGGGGGGATGGTACCAGGAAGAAGCTCGATGCTGCAGTCATAAGGTCGATGAGGAGGGTGTAACGATCGATACACAGGAGACGAGAGATCCAAGAGCATTGTGTGTTTATTGGGTAATCCAAAACTCATACTCCAGTAGCAAGGTCAAAATCCAGGTAAGCAGTCAGAACATGAAACAAACAAGAAACAAGAAACTAGAACCACAAGGGAATGTGAGGAAACTGGGTGACGGAAAATAAGGACCCCATGACACAGAGAGAAAACAGACAGGTTTAAATAGACAGGATAATGCCGATGAAAGTGAAGACAGCTGAGTGCAATTAACTGGTGTGCAATTTGGGACAAGGGACAAGGCTTAGTGGGAAATGTAGTGCCTGCGATGAGGTGCTTATGGGGAAGTGAGACCACTACTGAACCCAGGGAAACACAGACCAGACACCGTGACAGAGGGAGAGAAGCCACCAGGGAACGACTGAACATAGCCTGCAAATCGTGGTACTCCTCTGGAACCCCTGACAAGTCACCAGACTTCTCCTGAAACAGAGATACAGAAGAGACAACAGCAGAGTCCAGAAACTTAACATGACAAAATAAATTCCAAGACAAAATGGTTCCCTCAACCCAATTAATCGGAGCATTATGCTGCACAAACCAAGGCCTAAAACAACTGGCATTACAGGAGAGTAAAAAACTAGAAGAGAAATAGTATATAGATGATTGCCAGAGGTCAGAGACTCGCCAGAATGGTGGCACAATGAACTCTTGACAGAACACTGCCATCTAGAGCCATAATAGTGGAGGAGCCCTTGAGTTCAATTAACAGAATGTTCCTCTCCAGCACCCAAGATTTTCTTCAGCACCATAGTCAATGAGAGCTGTACAAGAATCAGATGAACCAGGCCAGCGAAGTACCACAGGGAATCCAGAGGGAGTGAAGGATGTAGCGCTCGCCAGTTTTCCCCAACCTACTGAAGAGCACTGTCTGTTAGAAGGGCAAATGGTGACAAGGTGGCCAGAACGACCACAGTACATACAGAGCTACAGGATGCGCCACGTTCTGCAGGAGAGATCCGTATCCTGCTCACCTGCATAGATTCAGGAAATGGAGCAGCTTCATAGGAGACAGGAGGTGGATTCAGGACTGCAGGTGGCTCAGGATTTGTGCAGTGTGCAGTCACGAGCATAAAACTCATCCTTGAGATCTGCATTTAACCCCTCCAGGAAACGTGCAACTAGTGCAGGCTCGTTCCAATCAGTGGCAGCTAACATGCGGAACCCAATGGTGTAGTCGGGCACAGAAAGCTTCCCTTGACACAGCAAGGAACTAGAACCACAAGGGAATGTGAGGTAGAGGTCTTCACAGTGCACCCGAGACCCGTCGACCCCGGACTTAAACCTGTGACCCGTACGGGTTCGGGTCTATATTTTAAATCATCAGCCAGGTCTGGGTCGGGTCCGAATCTATTACCTCGGGTCCTGAGTCTGTTTAACATTGTGTGTAATACCCGTGCGATCGGAGTCATCGGACTCGGAGAACATCCGGCCGTGATCAAAGACTGCTTGTGTTTTTTGTAACTTGCAAGTTGTAAAATTAGGAAAAGAGTGAGCCAAAAAAAGTGATCTCTCTCTCTCTCTCTCTCTCTCTCTCTCTCTCTCTCTCTCTCGCTCGCAGTTAATACAAGTGCACGCACGGTAATGCTTGCAGACTTGACACACTCATGTTTAATATATTTCAAATCAGCAACACAATCTGAGGTGAACTGTCACATGAATGTTTTGTATGACGCTCAAATTGCGTTAAAGCATTTTAGGTTGATACAGCTAGCACACATGTGCAGTCTCGAGCGCATTTCATGTTTCTATGGCAAGCAGTGAGGGACACTTCGACCGCCAAACCGCGTTTTACATTTTCTCCCATCTTTATAATATTATAAATGAACCGTTTAATTTTTAAGTTTTAGTGGTTCAGATTCAGACTCGATGCAGAGCAGAGAGCAAAGAGATCAGATGATAGCAAATAAATAACGTCAGCGGCCATGGCATTTCACGAGCGATTGTTATTATAGTTCAAAAGGCAAACAGTGTAAGTTATTATACGAATTAACTCGAGTCAGAATGTACATGTGCACAGTAGCATTTGTTATCTTTCACCGTGACATCAAGTGGACTTTTGAAGCTGAAATAATGAGTGGATTCAGCTTGGACTTGGAGCAACGAGAGGAATAACATGAATAACTTTCTTGACGGATGATTGTAATGCATCACAGGCAGTCAGGTACAAGGAAGAGAGACTACGGCTCTTTAAATTAGGTAAGACAAAAAGCTGTATTCTTCGCAACAGGTTTATTGACTTGTAATAGCAATTTAAGGTGGAATATGTGAACGTCGGGTCCAGTCGGATCTGTGTCTTCCCGGCGGGTTCGGGTCCAGATTTCAAATAATATACGGGTCCGGGTCGGGTCCGGGTAGGCATTTCTCGGATCTACACGGGTCCGGGTCCAGCTTTTGAAATAATAGACGGGTCCGGGTCGGTTCGGTGTAGTACATTACGGGTCTCTGTCGGGTTCGGGCACAAATTTTTGGACCCGCGAAGACCTCTTACGTGAGGAAACTGGGTGACAGAAAATAAAGACTCCATGACACAGAGAGAAAACTTGAACCAGGATCGTGAGTGGACACCCCCCCCTCCTGGGAATCGTGAGCAGCCACCGCCGCCACTGGAGCTTTCTGGACGGACACCGCCGCCTCAGGGCCTGCATGGACCTATTTTTTATGGCTGAATTCTGTCACGACACAGCGAAGAGGATGCCGTGGAAGGAACAGGGTCTGGGTCCAAATGCAGGAAATCACTTTTAATAAACTGAAACAAAAAAAGCCAACGAGTTGGACAAGTTACCTGTAAATTTCAGGTTCGAGTCTTGGTGCTGGCAGGAGTTTTAGGTGAGGGGGAGCGAATTGAGCAGCGCCCTCTTCCACCCTCAATACCCATGGCTGATGAGCTCCAGGTGTGTGTTCACTTCTCACTGCTGTGTGTGCATTTGGATGTGTTAAATGCAGAGCACCAATAACGAGTATGGGTTACTCTACTTGGCAAATGTCAAGACTTTCACAGTGACTGAGTTTGTGAATGCATAGCTGATAAAATAAGATATTAGTATGACATTTTTATGTCATCTAAATGTAACTGAGTTTATTATTTTTCAAACAGGCAATGGGAGGTAGCACAAAATCCAGTATCATCACTCCAAGCAGTTCCTCTTTGAAAACATCATTTTAATAGTTTTCTCCTTGAGGCAATAGAGAGTGATGATTTGCTTGTACTGTATTACATTTGCTAAAACATGCATTTTATTGTGGGTGTAAAGAAAGAGAGCGAGAGCAAAAGACAGAAAGAGAGAAAGATTGAAATCAAACAAAACAAACAAACAAAAAACAAGTGTGAGAGAGCAGTATTTCATAGACAATGAGCGGGTGAAGGGTGGGATCTATATTTAATAATGAACGCTAGATACATTTTCAGATGATGAGAACACAGAACGTTTTATTTAAGTTTCTGGATGCTGTTTGCACATCATTAAATTACAGTAATACAGAGCAACATCACTTTAACCAATTATATTAACAATATGTGCATACGGGTAAGAAAAAAAAAAAATATATAGACATCCTGTAAGAGAATATTTGAAGAAATCCAAAGTTGTGATGCACAGACTTGCATGACCTCTATAATTTCCAGTAGATACAGAAGGCAACTTTTATCAACATTTTTTGGGGATATTTTCATACACCGGCCCCTCCTTTGATTTCTGCAAAGGAAACACAAACTCAGTCAGGAATCTGCTGATGTGACAGCAATTAAAAACTTCTATTACTGAACAGAGCGGCAAAAGGAAATGATATCAGTCTCATTCATCACATGACTTTTTAAGCAGTTAAATAAACAAAAAGGTAAATTTTATCTCTGAAGGTTGGTCATGGTAACCGCTGTACTGTTTACACAAAAGCAACACCAAAGATACTTGTTCTTGCTGCACGTCTACAAATCAACCAAATGGCTGCTAAAGCTGCATTTCCCCTCACATAATCATGAACCACAGAGCAGCTGCAGCTCAAGACCAGACTTCAGCACAGGTCACATGGTGAACAGAGCTTTGTGTCATACTTTCGTTTCACTGACAAACTAATTGTATAAAGCTCTGGTTTGGATATTTTAGATTAACAAAGGTTTTTTTTTTTGGGAGGGGGGGTGGGGGGGGGGTTTGTTTTGTTTTGTTTTTTTCATTCATGAAGTCTATGGCAGCCCATAGAACAGCTTATGGGGAAAAATATGAAATTTGGCACACAGATAGAGGGCAGTCTCAACATTAACCACAGAAAATTTAGAGTCTCAAACTCTACAGTGCCACCAACAGGCCAAATTTGCACTAAATAAGCATGGTTTCTGCAAATCAAGATTTCCGCATTTTAGAATCTTCAGAAAAATCTATTTTTTCGAATTCTTCCTAATTTTCACCTAAATAAGCACAGATCATCTTCCAACCAATTTTTTTTTTTTTTTTTTTTAACTGTTCTTGTAAAGCATACTTACGATTTTTACAAAGTTCATGCAAATACGGATGTGAGACTAAATCTCTGCAATGTATTAGTGGATTCAGACCAAACTTGGTGTGTGTTATCAAGCATGACCTGACAGTACATGAGCAGTTTCAGCACAGTGCCACCTACTGATAAAAAAAAAAAAAAAAAGATATTTTATGATTACTTTTTTTCGTGTTGTTGGATTAAACAATGCTGATTCAGTTCTTTCTTCCTCTTGTTTCCGGACTGCATTAACTATAATGAACGTGTTAAAACAAAATTTACAATATTATATAAAATTTTCAGTTTTAAAAAATATAAATATTTGTATAGATTATTTGCATGTTCTGCTGACCTGTTTTTCTACATTTCCTGCAGATGCAGCACATCACGACTGCAGCTAAAATCAACAGAGATCCAGCGGCAGCAGAAATCAGCACTGTGTAAAATAAAGATACACCCTGATCTGTAATGAGTGAAATGAGCCATTAGAGTGATTGAATCTATTTGCCCGACCAGATACACTATGAAACAAAAGCACTGTATAACTTGATAGATCATCTTAACCACCAACAAAATTAACACTAGCATACCTGCACATGGCTGACAGACCTGAGTGATGTTGAGATGTGTGGTCTGGTTTGTGATGGGATTGTTGATCACACAGCTGTAGCTGTTTTTCTCCTGATATTCCACCTCCAGAGGTAGAGAGAGACTGATGCTGAGATCAGACACACTGATGCTGGACAATAAACTGTTTCCTTTGTACCAGGAGAGAGTCACATGACCCACATTCACCACTGAACACACCAGTGAACAATTCTGCTGTGATGAAGATGACGATGATGATGATGATGATGATGATGATGATGATGAACAATCTCTGGTAATGTCAGGAGTGGGCAGAGGAGCTGGGAAACAAGGTAACGAACAGAAATATGAATAAATGTAAACAACAGTGTTATATTCAGTTTAGTGTGTTGAAGGTCGGTGAGAGCATGTCATCTAAAACTGTGAAATGATTAAACATTTCAATATGTAATTAAAGGAATATTCATACTTCTGTAGACATTAAGCTCAGTGTTTGTGTTAATCAATTTTAAACCACCAACACAGTTGAAGCTGAACCCCAAATATCACTTTAATAAAACAAGAACTTGATCGCTTGAACAAATGATTTCTACTCACCATAAACTGAAACGCTGAATGTTTTTGATGACAGTTTAGGTCCACTTATCTTTACTTCATAGACTCCAGTGTGTTGAGTTGTGATGTCTGTGATGGTCAGAGATCCAGTTTTATTGTCCAGCGTCAGTCTGTCTCTGAATCTCTCATCAGGACCGTTATATGTGTAGAAGATTGCAGGATCTCTGTTGATTTCAGCTATCCGAGTGTGTTCAGCTACAACATTCCACATTATGTCATCGTCTTTATGTATTTCAGCAAAGTCAGTGTTTAGAGTGACAGAATCTCCCTCCGTCACTGACACTGTCTCACTAAACACACCTGGAGAACATGTTTAATCACAGATTAAGGCTCCAGATGGTTTATAAAGCGTGAAATCAGATGTTGTCTGTAACCATTAAACATGAACTGAAGAATACGATCAGAGATGCCAAAGATATGTGATACATATATACAAGAACAGACAATGTGAACCAGTCATTTGGTCTTTAGTGCATTTTATCTGCTTGCAGAGTAATATAAATATGTGCATTTGCACATGCACTTAGTCAATTGACATTTTCAATAGTTTCATATTTTTGTATTTATCTCATTAAAACAGGCTCACTGAAAACAGCAGCAGAAGCGTTATTACTGTAAAACAGCAAGAAACTAGGCCATAAAAATGTGTTTGCAACTTACCGATCAGATGCCAACTGCACAAATAGAACAAACTAAGTGTCTGAAACATTGTCTTTAGTTGTTCAGTGAAAAGTGATGTAATAATACGACTACTGTAACTGCTGATAAAAATCAATCTGATGTGAATCCTCCCTCGACAGAGTTTGGCCCTCCTAGTTCACACACACACACATGCACACTGTGAATGTGTGTTTTGATTATAAATATAACATAGAAATGTTCTTCTGGATCTTACTAAGGCTTTAACTGTATTTGATAGTAGTAAAATTAAAAACATTTTGATATGATTTCAGTGAATGGCAGTTTTCTGACTGTGTTACATACATTAAAGTAGATAGTGTAACTAGCTACATTGTGTTATACAACTTGACAATAGGATGTTTTAAGTCTTATGGATATTAAAATGTTTTATGATCATTCAGTTGTTGCAAATGACGAAGATCTTCTGATATTATCTCAGGTCTTAACTGAGGTATGGCACGAGCAGCTCAACGTCTGAGTCAAACTGAAAGCTGCTGCGGTCGGTTTTCATCAGAAATCTGATTTTGATCTGTTACAGTAGGTGGACAAATATATTGTGCTTCAGCGACTGTTTTGTTTCATCTGTGTTTATTTTGTTGGTGAAGGGCTTCTTCCTGTGCTGCGGTTATGAACCTCACAGACACAGTCTGACTTCCCTCTTACACAGAATAGATTTATAATCAAATTAAATGAATCGATGAAAACCTGTCTGAACTGGGTTCTTACTAATCATTCAGTACTTTCATTTACCTAAAGGTTACAAGTGAAAACTGTATAGTTTATTGTGTGCACATATTGTCTTAAGCATTTCAACACTGACTTAATTGATAAAATTGCCAAATTGTTCCTATAAATGTCAATAAGAAGAAACAAAATGATAATGATGGTAAAATCATGCCATCATGTGGTGAAAACGTTTTTCTGTTATTTATTTATTTATTTATTTATTTATAATTTTTTTAGTTTGTCACATTTTATTTTAATTGAAATAAATAAATGCCTTCAAAGTAATAAATAGGCTACAGAAATGCCAATGAAGCATCAATTACAGAAAAGAAAACAATAATAAAGTTTATTATTATTATTATTATTATTATTATATCTTATTATTCAAAAGGTTAGTGTTTTTTATTTTCTGTTCCCATATGTTAAATAAAAAACTTTTGACAAAACAAGTTACATTGAAGGACTCTGCCTCATTTGCGTTGTATTTATTTTCGGACAACTTTCGTTAGCCTTAGGCTACTTTCACTTTACAAGTGACGTCACACATCCCACGCTACACAGACACGTTCGTCGGGTTTTTTTTTTTTTTTTTTTTTTTTGGATTATGTTACCGGGACAGAATTTACTTTCTTCACTCAGGGTGGACTGCCAGTGAGGTGTGACTCAATAAAAATACTTTTTATTTCGATAGAATCTGCATTAATTCAAAATGAAAGTCTTTATTTTGTGCATCATATTGTGTACATTCTTCGTGCCAGGTAAGACATATGCTTTATAGTAGCATATATTTGTGTGTGTGTGTGTGTGCGTGTGTGTGTGTGTGTGTGTGTGTGTGTGTGTGTTTGTGTGTGTGTGTGTGTGTGTGTGTGTGTGTGTGTGTGTGTGTGTGAAAAAATATAGCCTATATAAAAAAAAGAAAGAAAGAAAAAGTGATGTTATGCCGTTTGATTTTTGTATCGGATTTAGTCACTGTACACTAGACAGACATGCAATATTTTTTTCTGTTTTAATTAGCTATGCGTGTATGATTATACATTGTTATATTTTTAGACATATATATGTATCATATAATACTAGTGCCGTTTTAAATTGAATGTTTGAGGAAACATGCATGTATTATATTTTGAGACATATTTCTTCTTACAATCTGTTATTTCTTCTTCAGTTGCATCTGTTGGTCCAGATGTAGTGTCAGTGTCAGTGATGGAGGGAGATGCAGTCACTCTAGACACTGGACTTAACAAATCCAAACAAGAAAGAATGAGATGGTATTTTCATGTCGATCGTATAGCAGAAATCACTGGAGATCAGAGTAAGATCTGTACAGATGTTCAGTGTGATGAGAGATTCAGAGACAGACTGAAGCTGGATCATCAGACTGGATCTCTGACCATCATGAACACCACACTCACAGACTCTGGACTTTATAAACTACTAATCAACAGTCATAACAGTGAAATAATCTTTGGTGTTTCTGTCAGTGGTAAGTCATTAAATTAATGAATAAAATTCAGAGTTATTTGTGTTTGAATAACA
The DNA here is from genome assembly GCF_023724105.1 of Carassius gibelio. NCBI lineage: Eukaryota > Metazoa > Chordata > Actinopteri > Cypriniformes > Cyprinidae > Carassius > Carassius gibelio. The sequence continues at coordinate 13,301,162 of NC_068417.1, read as the reverse complement.
TAATATATATTTATTGTGGTGGTATTCAGTCATTAAACAGTTCAGTTTGATTTAAAAATAAATAATTTCCTTTGGTAAGCTGTTAGTTTTGACAGATGTTGGTTTGTATTTCAGCCATTCCTGCTGCTCTGCTAGACAAAATGAAGAAAAACGAGAGAGAATCTGTCAGTTTAGATCCTGGTGTAATAAACCACCCAAATGATATGATGATGTGGTATTTTAACGACTCTCACATCGCTGAAATCACTGGAGATCAGAGTAAGATCTGTACAGATGATCAGTGTAAAGAGAGATTCAGAGACAGACTGAAATTTGTGCATGGATCTTTGACCATCACAAACTGTATAACCACAGACTCTGGACTTTATAAACTACAGATCAACAGCGGCAGATTCAGCATCATTAGGAGCTTCAGTGTTACTGTCACTGGTGAGTGTCACTTAGTCATTCAGTGCATCTTCTATTGCAGATAAAAAAAATTTGTTAATACACATGAAAAGTAAATGAACAATATTAACTCTTTCTCCGTGTTGTACTCCTTCTCTTGAGGAAACAAGTTTATATTATTATTATTTTTTTATTTTTGGTATGCCTCAAACTGGCTGATCAAGCCCAGCAGCTAATGGGTGTGAAAGTTACACACATTTTTGGCAAAGGGCACTTCCACCCTTTTCCTCTGTATTTTAGTCATGCAGCAACGATTTAAAAAATGTAATTGTAAATGTAATTTAATTGCCATTAAATACTCACCCTCATGTCCTTCCAAACCTGTAACACCTTTGAACACAAATTAATATATTTTTGATGGAATCTGATCTTTATTCACGGTTTGACATGCAAAATGACACACCTGCAAAAAAACTGCCAATGCCTCCCAACGACCAGGTGCTCTGTCTCCAGCCGATGTAAGGAATTCCCTATCCAGGACTAACCCACGCAAGGCTGCAGGTCCTGGCCTTGTACTGATAGACTGTGCTGCAGAGCCGTCAGATGTCCTAACAGATATCTTCACCTCACTGAGCCACAACAATCATACTGTTACCGAAGAAATCACCTGTGTCCTATCTAAACAACTACAGTCCCATAGCCCTGATTCCAATCTTGATGAAGTGCATTGAAAGGTTAGTCATGCATAACGTCAAAACCAGACTCCCCAACACACTCAATCTGATCCAGTTTGCATTCAGTCCAAACCGCTTTACAGACGATGCAATTTCCTCCGCCTGGCTCTTACATCAGCATTCAACACAATAATCCCACAAGAGCTAATTAATAAACTAAACTTGCTGGGCCTAATCACCTCCCTCTGTAATTGGATTCTGGACTTTCTAACTGAAAGACCTCAGTCAATCTGTGTTGGCCACAACACCTCGAGCACTACCACACTGAGCACAGGTGCCCCACAAGGCTGTGTGCTCAGCCCGCTGCTCTTCACACTGCTGACCCACGACTGCACTGCCAAGTTCAGATCCAACCACATCATCAAGTTCGCAGATGACACAACTGTGGTAGGTCTCATCAGCAACAGATAAAAGGAAGTGGCACAGCTGGTTGAATGGTGTGGCACTAACAACAGGTGTAATGTGAATAAGACAAAGAAGGTTGTGATGGACTACGGAAGAAACTTTGTTGACAACCCCCCACTGACCATCGACAATCCGACTGTGGAGAAACTCAGCAGCACTAAATACCTGGGGGTGCACATCACAGAGGATCTCTCCTGGACCACCAAAACCATGTCACTCTCAAATGAGGCACAACAGCACCTACACTTTCCCCGCCAGCTGAAAAGAGCAAGTCTCCCTCCACCCAATCCTCACTACATTCTACAGGGGAACCATTGAGAGCATGCTGACCAGCTGCATTACTGTCTGGTATGGGCACTGTAGTGCAGCAAACCAAAAGACCCTCCAGCGGACAATGAACACAGCTGCAAAGATAATCTCTCTCCCCTCCATTCTAGACATTTTCTTCACACAATGCTCGAGCAAAGCCAACAGTATTGTGAAGGACCTCACCCATCCCTCCCACAGTCTCTTCCAGCTCCTACCATCAACAAGATGGTACCGGAGAATCAGCTTTCCCCCCATAATATGTGTATGTTTACATGCTCATGCACTACAAATCATCTTGCACTGTTCCCCAGCCCACTGCTTGGCTTACGATATTTCTGTTGGCACATGTACAGTATTATGTAAAGTATTCATATAGCTGGGTATATGTTTATACTGTTTATTTCATTGTTGAATGCCTATATTTATGTAGCACTGTGGTCCTATGAGGCATGACATTTCTTTCCACTGTATGTCCACACATGTAGTGGAATGACAATAAAGGTCAACTTGAGCTGCATCACACGGACATGCTGTTTACGTTCAGATCAAATCACAACAACATAGGAAACAGATCCGGCGTAACACAGCTGACACAGAACAGCATACGATGTTTACATCCAGTGGATCTTCTCCAGGTGATGAGGAGGAGACGAATTGTTGAATAAACTTTTTTTTTTCTTGTTTATTTGTATAACTGCAGTTGAACCACTGATGTTACATGGATTATTTTACAGATCTCCTTGCTACGTTTCTGGACTTGGGGATATTTCAGTTGAGTTGCTGTCTATGGGCGAGTCAGACAGCGCTCAGATTCAATCAAAAATATCTTAATTTGTGTTCCAAAGATGAACGAAGGTCTAACGAGTTTGAAACGACATGTATTTAATGACCAAATAAGAATTATTGGGTGAACTATCCCCTTAAATATAAAAGCGAGGTGATTAGTGACAAATCAGCTGAGCAAAATGGCAAATCAAACAAAACTGAGTGCAACTGTGACAATTTTTACGGCAGTACTCAAAAGAATCGCTTTTAATAAACTGTTCGTTTCTTTTTCAGATGCACTTGGTCTGTCAGTGATGGAGGGAGATTCAGTCGCTCTACACACTGGTGTTAAAATGACCCAACAAGACAGAATTAGATGGTATTTTAATAGCATTCGCATAGCAGAAATAATTTATAACCAAAGTAATATCTGTATAGATGTTGAGTGTAAAGAGATATTCGGAGACCGACTGAAGCTGGACAGTCACACGGCTGATCTCACCATCACAGACATCAGAACCACAGACTCTGGAGAATATAAACTACTGATGATCAGCCGCAACAGTGAGAGGATCTTCAATGTTGCTGTCAATGGTGAGTCATATGTTTTAAACTTAACATTATATGTTTATTGTAGAAGTGGCACTCAGGCTGACAAATCGTAATTGTTGAGAATTATGCATTATATTTAACCAAACAAAACGATTGACCAATCACAAAACACTGGTCCTGCCGTCCAATCAGAGCACACTGCGTTTTTCAAAGCGTGAAAAATAAGCTTTTGAACATTTAGGGATTAAAACCTATACTTCTAGACCCTAAATACACTATCAAGACTTTGAAAAAGGGCATAATGGGTCCTTCATAAAATAACATTAGTCAGCAAGGTTTACTACACATGCAAAAAACTACACTTTGTCAGTCATTGAAATGGAATGATAATTTAGCAGATGTACTTGCTGTACCTGCTGTCATTCTAGAATGCATCTGCCATAAGAAAGCATCTCAAATAGCTCAAGTATTTGATTAAGGTGTGCCTTAGTTTCTTTCTTCAAGAACTCTTAGATACAGACTGTGTAGTTTTTAACCAGAGCATTTGTGAGTCAGTGAATGTACAATGAACAAAACTCTTATGCACAGATTTAAATGCATCTGATTGGCTGTTTCGATCTTGTGTTCAACAGTCTTGTCTGCACTGCAAAAACTGTTGACTAAACCCTTTAACATGAACAAATTCAGACTTGAAGTCAGGAAAAGCAAGATTAATCACTTTCTTGCCCACAGTGCAGTTGTGTTTGCTTGTTTTTGTCCATAAAAAGATCTTACTCCTGCAGTGGGTTTGTGTTTCTGCTGCTGAACGAGATGAAGCAAACAGACAGTCAGTGGAGGGAGAATCTTTCACTTTAAATCTCGGTATAATAAACCCAAACACTGTGATGAAAATGTATTTTAATGACATTCCCATCACTGGCGATCAGAGAAAGATATGTACAGACATACAGTGTGAGAAAAAATAAATAAATAAAAAAATAAACGGCACCATTTATCGATATCATACAACTTTTTAATGAAATTATACGTGGAGTTGATTGTCAGTTGATCTCTAGTAATAATGGCTTTCTGTCTTCTCTAGGTTCAGACTCATCTTCAGGTGCTGCAAGAGCAAGTGCTTCTGTTAAATTGGCAGTATTTTTGAGTTTATTGTTGTGCTGCTGATCATGGCTGCAGCAGCTGGTTGTGTGCTTAACTTATTACATACAAATGATTGTACAAAATGTACAAATAATATATATTGATCAAAAAGAACTTAAAGGGGTCATATGATGCTGCTAAAAAGAACATTATTTTGTGTATTTGGTGTAATGAAATGGGTTTATTGTATTTGTCTGTTGTGTTCATGTTTGATTTGTAAAGTGCTTTAAGGTCTGGAAAAGTGCTATATAAATTAATAAAATTAAAAAATGTATTTAAATAAACATTTTTAATTATTATTTATTCCTTGATGAAAGATGACATATGCTAAAAGCTTTTTTTTTTTTTAGCAAATATTTAGTAATTGTTCAGTCTCCTCCACTGACCAGTTCATGAGACATATGATTGTATGACATAAAGCTCACAAAACCATGCATCACGAGACTTTAGATGTGTGCTTGGTATTTTTTTATCTGATAAAAAAACTAATTTTGAGATAATATTATATAATATGCAGGATTTTGGATATGCATCACATCAATGATGACAATCAGAACAAAAAAGGCTGGAAAATATGGATTAAGTTTGGGCTATGAAGCTCTTTTTTGTTTGTCACCGTTGTTGTGATGCATATGTTAAATCTAGAAGTCTGTGTGTGTGAGTACTTGATCCTTTTACTCAAATTATTCCAAACACATTCATACTCTTGGTGCCTGTTAAAAATATACAAACAAAAGTTATTTTCTGATCTCAAATCCTTTTTATGTGATGACGTTCTCATCAACAACAAAGAGCTGATAACACCTGAGCTCATTTAATTTTGTCTTTCTTCACCTCAAAAACAGCATTTTAAAATACATTATTACAGCAGCAAGAGACAAGCTAACACAAGACGTAACTGGACCAAGATCCCAACTAAACCAAACACTGATCACCACAATGGTGACTTCAAATGAATCAAGTATGCACGTTTAAACCTCTGTTAATTCTCAATAAGGGCTTATCCAGATGTCTGACAGAAATAAAGTCACAGAACCTTGTAAGGAGGATATGTGAACGTCTATATCGGACGTACAGAAGACATAAAAAACATTTTAAAAAATACGTCATAAAAACATTCTCTCCTCAGTGGACATCTTTTCAACGTCTGCAAAGACATAAAAATACTTTTTTTTTTTACAGTGCAGTATAGGGTTTACTGTATTTTCATAAATATTGTGACATTTTGTCAAAAGGTCAAAGTTTAAATATGCTGTTATTTGTTTTACTTCAGTGTGCAAAAAGTGTGCGGTCAAAAATAAGAACATCATTTTCAGTTAATGTACATGTTGAGTTAACTTAATTATATAAGTACGCTTGAAATTAATACCAAGTTAAGTGAACATAATCGTTTAAGTACATTAAATTAGCATCAAGTTTGGTGAGCTGAGTGATTTAAAGGTGCTGTAGGGAACTTTTGTAAAAAAATATTTTGTACATATTTATTAAACCTGTCATTATGTCCTGACAGTAGAATATGAGACAGATAATCTGTGAAAAAGTCTAGCAAGCAAGCAAGCGCAAGGTTGGGGGTTTGATTCCCAGGGAACACATGATATGTAAAAATTGATAGCCTGACACTTTTGTAAGTCGCTTTGGATAAAAGCGTCTGCTAAATGCATAAATTTAATTTTTAATTTAATTTAACCAAACAGACCAAAAGGACGAATTTTGTAACCCACCAATCAGTGCTTTTGTTCTCTTGTTGCTAGGCAGAATTACTCCCATGGCCAATCATATTAAAGGAAGAACAGAGTGACCTTGAGTTTTTCCAAAGGATTAATCATGATTTTGAGCTCACAACACTTGAAATCTTAAGTTTACTTTTTTTAAGGTAAATTAGTTAAATTAACTCATATTTTTAAGTGACAGGGCCAAAATACAAAATTTTAAGTAATGTTTAGTATTTTTTTAAGTCAAGGCAATATTAGGATTTACAGTGTGCCTATTCTCTAACTTTGCTATTCATGACTCCCAGTCTCTCTGTAATATGGTTTCAAAACTGAAAGCCTCAACTTCCAGAGTTGATCCGATACCATCTTGTCTTTTTAAATCATGTTTTCATTCCCTTTCTCCTGTGGTTTAGAGAATGATCAATAACTCTCTGTGCACTGGTGTTGTGCCCTTAAATCAGCACTTAAATCAGCTGCTGTCATCCCTGGACCAAAATCAAACAACATGGACTTTGATAATCTGAATAATTTTTTAGACATCTCCAATCTTCCATTCCTCACCAAAATTTTAGAACAAACAGTGGCTGTGTTGAAAAGTTAATCAACACTTTAGTTTTTTCTCGTATTGGTTATTGTAATGCTTTACTGGCTGGAGTTTCTAAAGCTATGCTAAGTAAATTACAGTTGGTGCAAAATTGTGAAGTTAACATTATCTTTACCCCCTTCACATTAACATAACAGCATTATGTCAGTGTACCAGAGATCTCCTGCTGTTTAAAAATGAATGTTAATTATATGAAAAGTGTGCTGTTGTTTCCAGTGTTGTGTTGCTGTTTTAACTTTCAAACCACCAGATGGAGCCATTTATCAGTTAAATCTATTTACAAGGCGTACATATCAGTGAAAGCTATTGTTTAAGGTGCAGATAATTGCCACTAGTTCCAATATAAATAGCAGAAAATCCTGCGATTTTAACAGAGTGTGAATAGAATAGCTATATGCTTGCACGTGCAATGACACTTCTATTATTGTGACCAAAGCATCCTTACAGATAAAAGCCATTAACACAAAGCACACATTTATTCATTTATTAATTTATCTATATATCTATTTAGCCACTGTGCATGACAGGTAGGTCTCCTGTTAGACCTCTGACCTATGAGTACTTTTTTTTTTTTTAATCAGTGTTGATGGGTTCATTTTATTTCATTTTAAAGCTGTTCTGTGTATGAATGAACTGAGACTATGAGGTTCACAACAGCAGGACAGGAAGAAACCCTTAACCCACAAACTAAACACACCTCAAAGAAAACAAAGAAAGAAAAAAGCTGCTTTCCTGCAAAAGCTGTTTTTTTTTTTTTTTTTTTTGTCCACCCAACAGTTTACACCATGTCTCTGAATACGAAGAACTGACCGCAGTTTCAGTTTGACTCACATGTTGAACTGCTCATGTCACACTTCAGTAATAGATTGCAGGCAGCTTTTAAAATTCACAACAACTTGTAGATTACAAAACCATTTTAAAATCTATAAAATGTGTTTTAGCATTAAATCCAGTGGTACACCATTTTACTATTTAACACAGTCAGACATAACTTTCAAAAACTATTATTGTTCAATGATAACAGTGTATTCCATTTGATAAAAATAGTTTCCCACCATCAGCAACAGTTAAAGTTTTAATAAAAGCCAGAAGATCATTATATAAATATAATAATTTCTATAATAATGTATGATATTCTGATGCATGTGTGTGTGCGCATGTTAAGGGTCAGACTCTGGGGGGGGGGGTTTCACACTAGCTTGCGTGTGTTTTTTTAGCAGATAGTCTTTTAGATCAGACACAAAACCACTGAAGAAAATGCTCCACATGATCTTTTTGAGCTGGTGGATGACTGGTAAGTTCTACAAGACTTAATATTCTTTTATACTTTATGGAGCTCATTTGATGTATGGTTCAAACTATCCCATGCATAAATTAATAACTCAACTTAAAATTTGAAGGCGCAATAAAAACAGGTTTTGAAAGTGAACACATTTATTTTGCTCGACAGCAGGTACATAAAGACACATTGCTCACACATCTGTTGAATCTAGATGTCAATGTGCTGCTGTTCTGGATGCTTCAGTTCACATTTTAAATTGACAAGCTCAAACAAATTACAAACTGACTTCAGGCTTTTAAGCCAATAAATACATACATTGGGACAAATTCTCTTGATGTTCATCAGGTGTGTTTAGTGAGACAGTGTCAGTGATGGAGGGAGATTCTGTCGTTCTGAACATAGAAGTTACACAAATACAAGAAGAAGATGACATACTGTGGAAATTTGGAGCTGAACACATTCTGATCGCTGAAATCAGGAGATATCCTGGAATAGTCAACACATCTGATGTTCCTGATGAGAGATTCAGAGACAGACTGAAGCTGGACAGACAAACTGGATCTCTGATCATCACAAACATCACATCTCAACACACTGGAGTCTATAAAGTAGAGATAAGCGGAGCAAAACGGTCATCAAAAACATTCAATGTTTATGTCTATGGTGAGTAGAAAGCTATTTTGTATGTAAATTTATACATCAAAATTGTTTATTTTTTATGTTTGAACGTTATCAAAAATTGTTTATTTTGTCAAGGAATTTATTTATTTATTTATTTATTTATTTTTAGCTAATCTGCCGGTTCCTGTCATCAGCAGTAACTCTGTAACAAACTGTTCATCATCATCATCATCATCATCATCATCATCTTCATCATCATCATCACAGCAGAATTGTTCATTGTTGTGTTCAGTGGTGAATGTGGGTCATGTGACTCTCTCCTGGTACAAAGGAAACAGTTTATTGTCCAGCATCAGTGTGTCTGATCTCAGCATCAGTCTCTCTCTACCTCTGGAGGTGGAATATCAGGAGAAAAACAGCTACAGCTGTGTGATCAACAATCCCATCAGAAACCAGACCACACATCTGGACATCACTCAACTCTGTCACACATGTTCAGGTATGCTGTTAACATTGATTAACTGAGCTGCTCTATCAAGTTATATAGAGCTGATGTTTCATAGTGTTTGTTGTGGATCAGACAGACTAAATCTTGTCCATTACAGATCAGGGTCGACATATATTCTACATAGTGTTGATTTCTGCTGCTGCTGGATCTCTGTTGATTGTAACTGTAGTCATGATCTTTTGGATCTGCAGGAAATGCACAAAAACTGACCAAGAAGGCAAGTCTTATCTTATTTCAAAAACATAACTTTATTTATTGTTGATTAATGTTAAAATAAAGTGTAGTTTATTGGGTTAGGCCATGTCTGTACTTTAATCATATCAGAATATATGCATAATGTATAAATAACTTATATCGCACAAAGACAGATTCTGCATTCGTCAAACTGCATCAAAACACATTTGAAAACCCAGAAATGCAAATTGGCATTATTCTATAATACAAACAAAAAAGATTATCCACACTTCATGAACATATTCTTGCACTCTTCTGCTGGTGTTCAGATGATTTCTATCAATGGCCCTTTTGGATATGTTTTCCTTGTTGAGCTTTGAAGAAAATACATTTCACTATAAAAAGAATGCAAATTAATTCTTTTTTTGTTCGACATCTCACCTGGGTTTCGATTACAAATGATTTGCATGGAATTAATTTCTTAATGTTTATAAGCACATAAGTGTGTGTGTGAGAGAGAAACAGTTATAAGTGTTACATTAAATTGATGCATGTAAAAAAAAAAGCTACTTTAAGATTTTGTTATTTTAATCCATCTGTCATTACTGTTTAAACAGTTGAGACTCGTGAAGAGGAGATCACTTACGCTGAGCCAAAGTTCTACAAAAAAAAAGCACAGAAAGCAGTAAGATCATTTTTTTCCTATTATATGTTGTGTCTCTGTATCATTTCATCAGGGAGTTAAATATGCATGTGCTTGTGTTTTATAAGAATTGATCGCATACATCACACACTGTTACACACACACAAACATTGATAAAAGTCATAATAATAATACCATCAATCAGAGAGATAGTGACTCATATGCCATAAAGCCCATGTCTATTAAAGGCCATTGGGCATTATCTCCCATAGTGCTCAACACGATGCTTCTTGGCATATATTTCCTGTGTCAGCTGATCAGAGATGCTCACAAGTCTCTGAGCTAGAGTCCAAGTCAAGTCTCAAGTCTCTGAGCTAGAGTCCAAGTCAAGTCTCAAGTCTCTTTATTATATTAAGTCTCTGGTTATAATAAATGTTGCATCACGTACAGCGACCCATCCAAGCTGCTTAGAACACTGCATAGCTATATATAAGGAATTCAAAGCATGTAATATGTTATTATGACAACTCTATTTATTAGCATACAATATCAACTTTGATTTTGGTCTATAATCAGTGTAAACAGGCTATTGTAACATGACAAAAACACCAAGAATGCTTTACTTTTAAGTTAATATCTGTATTTTGCATTTATGGATTCAGTAATGGCCTTCTGTCTGTCCTGGCTGTATAGCTGCACACCTCTTGTCTGGCTTAAGAATGAACAAAGCTACGCAGACTTATGTTATTCATACAATACCTACTCACAAATAAACATCAAAAACAAAGCCGGCTGCAATGAATTTCTGTGCAAAACAGCTTTTACTACAAACACTTCCACACAAGAACATTGTTATCACACAAGAACATTTTGATAGAGAACCAAAAATATTTAAAGTAGATAAAATTAGAATAAATAAAATGGAAATGTCTACATACTATTACTACTGTAAACTTTGCAAATAGGACATCAGCCCCTTCAAGTCAATGAACAATAACAAAGTGGGCTGCAATGAATATCTGTGCAAAACGTCATGGCTCCGCTCCTACCCTTACGAAAAATAACCATGGTTTTATTGTTGTAAAACTGTAGTAACCCATGGTTTTTTGGCGTAGTGACTCCCATTTGTCTAACCACAGATTTACTACATATACCATGGTTAAACTATGGTTAATATAGCAAAACCATGGTTAATTTGTGGTTACCATGGTTTAACTATAGTAACCATGGTTTTTTGGTTTCATTTGTAGTAAAACCATGGTTAATTTTTGTAAGGGTACCCAATGACAGAGGCACGCAGGTTTTTTTCCACTGGAGTACTCACGTGAAGGATGCGTGCACAACTAATAACTAATATCATCACGCTATAAAGGGTTGGCCTGCGCTGGGTGCCCCCCTCCCCCTATAACTGTTCTGTCTCGCGGAGGAGCTCATTTGTGTGCATCTGTGTGAAACACGCGCTCTGAAACACGCATAGGAAAAAAGAGCGACAGAAAGAACGGCTCCCCTCCAGCCGTGACTCGGCTCCCATCGTTCATGTTTATGAGCCGTTCAAAAGAATCGGTTAGTTCGCGAACGTCACAACTCTAACAGCGAGCTCATCTGATGTTTACTAAAAATTAACATTGTTCACGAGTCCCGGAGCTCGAGTCCGAGTCGAGTCTGAAGTCTTTCGAGGACGAGTCTCAAGTCGAGTCTGAAGTCACTGTTTGTGCGACTTAAGTCGCACTCGAGTCCGAGTCTCAAACTCGAGTCCCCATCTCTGCAGCTGATGACATCCCTTTTCAAATGCTTTAGATGAGTAGCAATTATTATTAGTGTAACAATATAACTAGAGATGTTCCGATACCCTTTTTCTCTTGTCGATACCGATTCCGATACCTGGGCTCAGGGTATAGGCCGATACCGAGTACTGATCCGATAACTGGGTATGTATCTGTATATACAGCTGTATATACTACTAGCCTTGTGTAAATTGCTAGAATTATTTTATGGTGTGCTTCAGACTGATCCCTTAATAAAACATTAACAAATACATGGTTAACTACTACATTCATTACAGTGTTTTTATTATCTGACATGAATTTGACAGTATTATTTTTTTTCTTAAGCAAAAAAGAACTTCAGATGCAGCCAAAAATCTAACACCGCAAACTAAAAAAGGTATTTTAGTTTTACAATATAACTGTTTAAAAAAATGCAACAAATAAGTCTAGGAATATAATATATAGGGGTGTAACGGTTCACAAAATTCACGGTTCGGTTCGATACGATACACTGATGTCACGGTTCGGTTCGGTTCGGTTCGATACGTTTTAGATACAGCAAAATGTAAAAACATCTCAACTTTTCAGAATGCCGCAAGCGCACCGCGGGTCATGTGACAAGAACTAACCAATCAGCTTCATCCTTACCCGTAACAACGTTGAGAGCTCAGCCAAGATGAAGGATCAGCTGATCATAGTTGTATATGGATTGCAATTTTGAAATAAATTTAGTAGCAGAGCTACTGCAAGTGATTTTTAGAGCTGCAAATCCATTTATCCTTCGCTGAAATTTCCGCGTCTCATGGAGAGAGCACGTCATTGTTGCTTAGCAAAGACAGACGCCTCATGAGCGCTTCTGCCCAAGCGCTTTGGAAAGGAAACCACTCTCTTGCCATCACCATTATAGCTTAAAGGGAATCCAAAGTGCACCCAAACACCAGACCTGTTGGTTATTGGAGGATTTTCTCATTTCTAGTCTGTTAAACGCATTGGCTATTTTGCAACGAGCCTTCAGCGCGTACTGAGTGAGCGAGCGCCTGCTGAGTAGCCTAACATAAACATATAAGATGGTGTTTTTTTCTTCTTCGGGAGTGTCAGGGGCGTTGCCTGTTACGTTGTTTGGGTTATTGGGCTACCTTGTTGAACGCATATCATTATATTTCTCTCTCTCTCTTTTTTTTTTTTTTTCAAATATAATTAATTACTCCAACGAACCGTTCGGTATACATAATGCGTACCGCGTACCGAACCGAAAGCGTCGTACCGAACGGTTCAATACGAATACGCGTATCGTTACACCCCTAATATATATATATATATATATATATATATATATATATATATATATATATATATATACAGTATTGTTCAAAATAATAGCAGTACAATGTGACTAACCAGAATAATCAAGGTTTTTCGTATATTTTTTTATTGCTACGTGGCAAACAAGTTACCAGTAGGTTCAGTAGATTCTCAGAAAACAAATGAGACCCAGCATTCATGATATGCACGCTCTTAAGGCTGTGCAATTGGGCAATTAGTTGAATTAGTTGAAAGGGGTGTGTTCAAAAAAATAGCAGTGTGGCATTCAATCACTGAGGTCATCAATTTTGTGAAGAAACAGGTGTGAATCAGGTGGCCCCTATTTAAGGATGAAGCCAACACTTGTTGAACATGCATTTGAAAGCTGAGGAAAATGGGTCGTTCAAGACATTGTTCAGAAGAACAGCGTACTTTGATTAAAAAGTTGATTAGAGAGGGGAAAACCTATAAAGAGGTGCAAAAAATGATGAATGGCTGTTAAACTAAAATGATCTCCAATGCCTTAAAATGGAGAGCAAAACCAGAGAGACGTGGAAGAAAACGGAAGACAACCATCAAAATGGATAGAAGAATAACTAGAATGGCAAAGGCTCAGCCAATGATCACCTCCAGGATGATCAAAGACAGTCTGGAGTTACCTGTAAGTACTGTGACAGTTAGAAGACGTCTGTGTGAAGCTAATCTATTTTCAAGAATCCCCCGCAAAGTCCCTCTGTTAAAAAAAAGGCATGTGCAGAAGAGGTTACAATTTGCCAAAGAACACATCAACTGGCCTAAATAGAAATGGAGGAACATTTTGTGGACTGATGAGAGTAAAATTGTTCTTTTTGGGTCCAAGGGCCACAGGCAGTTTGTGAGACGACCCCCAAACTCTGAATTCAAGCCACAGTACACAGTGAAGACAGTGAAGCATGGAGGTGCAAGCATCATGATATGGGCATGTTTCTCCTACTATGGTGTTGGGCCTATTTATCGCATACCAGGGATCATGGATCAGTTTGCATATGTTAAAATACTTGAAGAGGTCATGTTGCCCTATGCTGAAGAGGACATGCCCTTGAAATGGTTGTTTCAACAAGACAATGACCCAAAATACACTAGTAAACGGGCAAAGTCTTGGTTCCAAACCAACAAAATTAATGTTATGGAGTGGCCAGCCCAATCTCCAGACCTTAATCCAATTGAGAACTTGTGGGGTGATATCAAAAATGCTGTTTCTGAAGCAAAACCAAGAAATGTGAATGAATTGTGGAATGTTGTTAAAGAATCATGGAGTGGAATAACAGCTGAGAGGTGCCACAAGTTGGTTGACTCCATGCCACACAGATGTCAAGCAGTTTTAAAAAACTGTGGTCATACAACTAAATATTAGTTTTGTGATTCACATGATTGCTAAATCCCAGAAAAAAAAAATGTTTGTACAAAATAGTTTTGAGTTTGTACAGTCAAAGGTAGACACTGCTATTTTTTTGAACACACCCCTTTCAACTAATTGCCCAATTGCACAGCCTTAAGAGCGTGCATATCATGAATGCTGGGTCTTGTTTGTTTTCTGACAATCTACTGAACCTACTGGTAACTTGTTTGCCACGTAGCAATAAAAAATATACTAAAAACCTTGATTATTCTGGTTAGTGACATTGTACTGCTATTATTTTGAACAATACTGTATATATATATATATATACATATATATTAATCAGATAATCTCTATACAACAAAACAAGTAAAAAACAAGCAACGGTCTAGGCATAATTATTATTATTAATAGAGACATATTATTATCATTACTACATAGAGACATAGCTAAATCTACTGTAGGCTACAGTAGCTTAATATATTGTCAATTTACTCATTTTAAACCAAACATTTCATTTGATGGATTGCCACGAAGATATTTGAGTGCCTGTGTTTATGATATGATAAATTCTCCTGAAGTGACGGTTTATGCGTTCGTGTCCTCATATAGTGACACACTGCAGAGGCTACAAAACAGCGAGCTCCCGCGCATCTGCGCCCGTCACCCACAGAGATGTAGAACATGCAGGAGTAATATTTAAATAGTATTTTGCAGTTTAATATTCACAGACACTAGTATATATTCAGCTACAGTCTGGAGCCCTGCGCTTTGACTAACACGGAAGCGACTGAACGCAGCTGCAGGTACCGAATATACTCAGGAGTGGGTAACTAGCAGTACTACAGAGACATACTGCTAACCACTGATCTATAATATAGAAGCGGTTTCACTGTCTGTTGGCATTTTAGAAACGATTTTCTATAAGCGATCCAGTCATATATACATCAGTGCTGCTAATGTGTTTTCATTTCTTCTTCGCTGCTCTTAACAGGGGTCGCTTGTGGCAACAAGGCACAACTTCCTGTGTTTGCAATGCATTCTGAGCAGCGAAGAAGAACCGTGCAGCGGTTAGGCAAAGCTAGCGGTCATAACTAGGTCTTGTTTAAGAAAATGGTATCGGATCGGTATATGGGTTCATGTACTCGCCGATGCCAGAATTTGTTGTGGTATCGGAGATATTTCCGATACTAGTATCGGAATTGGAACAACTCTAAATATAACAACCTTCATAATCACAGGAAGAAGGAGGCGGGAACTGGCGGAGATTTAAATAAAACTGTCACAGTGTCTGGTTTGTGTTCCCTGTGTATCCACTAGATGTCCTCCTTCCCCACGGTGTCTGTCACTTAATGAACCTCACGTTCTCTGTCTAATCATTGCACTCAGCTGTCACTGGTCATTAATCATTGCACTCAGTCAATTCCCCATTAGCGTTTGTCTCTCACTGTGTATTTATACCCGGTCTGTCTTAGTATGTGTCACGGAGTCCTTGTTTATTCATGTCCGTCTCTTGTCATGCTCTAGCCTTGTGTCCTTGTTTGTTTATGTCTGGATTTGTTTGGTATCGACCCCTGCCTGGACTGTTTATTCTTTTGGATTGCCCTTAATAAAAAGACGTACTCGCATTTTGATATCTCACTGTGTCTCCTTGTATCCCGGTCGTGACAGAAGGACTCCGTCATCTCTGAGACCCAGCGGTATGTCTGTTCATGTTTCTTCCCCAGCCACCGAGCGGGAGAGAAGCAATCGGTTTGAGGGAACCCGCCTGGTCGTGTTTCGCGGGACCAGGGGTGGTCGCCGAGGAGGGAGTGGGTGAGAGGAAGCTCAGCATCGCTCTCCACCATGGCCCCCCTTCAACTCGGGGCTCGTGTGGGACGGACCAGAGCTGCCGTCTCACCATGGGGGACAGAGAAAGCCAGCGCCACTGCCCATGATGGCCGCAGGTCCAGCGCCACTGCACAACATGGCCGCCAGCCCAGCGCCACCAGGCAAGATGGAAGCCAGCCCCACATCACAGCACAAGATGTCCGCCAGCTCAGTGTTACGACGCAAGATGGACGTCAGCCCAGTACCGCAGCATAGGATGGCCGCTAGCCCAGCGCCACAGCACAAGATGGCTGCTGACCCAGCGCCAATGCCCAAGTTGGCCACCGGTCCAGAGCCATGGCCCAAAATGGCCGCCCGTCCAGAGTCATGGCCCAAGATGGCTGCTTGCCTAGCACCTATGCACAGTATAACCGCCACAGCTGACCTTCCAGAGTTGAGTCAGGTTCCCCTGAATCCTCCAGAGTCAAGTCACATTCCGGTTGACCCTCCAGAGTCAAGTCAGATTCCGGTTGACCTGCCAGAGTCGAGGCAGGTGCCCGTTGACTTTCCAGAGTCGAGTCAGGTTCCGGTTGACTCTCCAGTGTTGAGTCAGGTGCTCATGGACCCTCCAGAGTCAGGGTTAGTCACCATTGACCTTCCAGAGTCAGGGTTAGTCACCGTTGACCTTCCAGAGTCAGGGTTAGTCACCGTTGACCTTCCAGAGTCAGGGCTAGTCACCGTTGACCTTCCAGAGTCAAGGCTAGTCACTGCTGACCTTCCAGAGTCAAGGCTAGTCACCGATGACCTTCCAGAGTCAGGGCTAGTCACCGTTGACCCTCCAGAGTCAGGACTAGTCACCGTTGACCTTCCTGAGTCAAGTCAAGTCACTGGTGATTTTCAAGGACAAAGTCAAGTTACCGGTGATCTTCAGGGACAGAGTCAAGTCACCGGTGATCTTCAGGGACAGAGTCAAGTCACCGGTGATCTTCAGGGACAGAGTCAAGTCACCGGTGATCTTCAGGGACAGAGTCAAGTCACCGGTGATCTTCAAGAACAAAGGCAAGTCACCATTGATCTTCATGAACAAAGGCAAGTCACCAATGATCTTCTTGAACAAATACAAGTCACCAATGATCTCCATGAACAAATGCAAGTCACTAATGATCTTAATGAGCAGAGTCAGGCCACCAATGATCTTCAGGAGCAGAGTCAAGTCAGCATTGTTCCTCTGGAATCCAGTCTAAACACCATGGGATTACCAGAGCCTTTCCATGTCTCTGCTGAACTACTGGAGCCTCTTCTCAGCTGGATTACCAGAGTCTCTTCACGCCTCTGTGGAACTTCCAGAGCCTAGTCACGTCTCGGCTGATCTACCAGAGTCTTTCCTTGCCTCTGCGGAACTTCCAGTTGTTGTTTTTTGTTTGTTTCTTTGTGTTCACTTCCTGTCCCTGTTCCTCTCTGTTAGCCTGGCCCTCCGTCCCTCCCCCTGGACCTCCTCCGGTCCACCTCCCTCCTGGTCTCCCTGTTTTGTGTTTGCACTTCTGGTGTCTGTTCCCCATTGGTGTCTGTTCCCCATTGGTGTCTGTTCCATGGGAAGTCGTGGCCTGATGGTTAGCGACTCAGACTTGCAATTGAAAGGTTGTGAGTTCGAGCCTCGGGCCGGCAGGAATTGTAGGTGGGGGGTGTGCATGTACAGTTCTCTTTCCACCTTCAATACCACGACTTAGGTGCCCTTGAGCAAGGCATCGAACCCCCAACTGCTCCCCGGGCGCTGCAGCATAAATGGCTGCCCACTGCTCTGGGTGTGTGTTCACAGTGTGTGTGTGTGTTCACTGCTCTGTGTGTGTGCACTTCGGATGGGTTAAATGCAGAGCACAAATTCTGATTATGGGTCACCATACTTGGCTGAATGTCAATTTCACTTCATTTACATGTTCCTCTGGTCTCTGGATTCCCTATTTTTTTTTTCTGGCCCTCCGTGACAAAAACTTGAATAACCAAATAAACACAAAACACCGCAGCAGCCCCTCATCGATGAATGTGGTGCACAAACAAAAAACAAACACATAATTAACCCACGGCCAGGTCCTCTCTCGTTCTTCACTGTCGTAATTGCTCCTTTATCCTTCTGAATCTCCTCCGTAGGACTCGAGACCGGTGAGTGGAGCAGGTGTCGCTCATTTCCAATCACTCCACCGGCCTCGCTACGTCCCCATGGCTCTCTGCCCTGTCCCACTCGTCACAATAAGTTTTGAACTCACTGACTTAGGGATCGTAGGATACTCTTCATTCCAGGCCAGTTTTGTGGACACCTACTGTGTAACTTCATACACACTGTATAACAGTTATACACAAGAGTTATTGGTACCTGTGGTTGCCAGAATAATTTTGTGAAAAATACAGACAAACTATAAACACATTTACTGTCTAAAATGGTTAATTTTACAGTATCAAGCTGTAATTTACAAACAAGAAAATTTAAAGGTAAACCAGTAAATTCAACAACACACACTGATCGGTTTACAGTTTTTCACTGTAAATTATACATTGTTTTGTCCTTACATCTAAAAGCTGTAAAATTAAGAGCATTTTACTGTAAAATTACATGAAATGTCTGGTTAGGTCTTTTCCAGTTTTCCCCATATAGTACGGAAACTTTTCATAGAATTTGTACAACATTTTACAGTAAAAATTTATTTTATTTTTTTTGCAGTGTACTGTACAAAATTATCAAATTTCTGTTTAATAAAATAGCATAAAGGACCATCAGCACTGTTACACGTATGATGAATAAACAAACACGAAGAAGAAGAAAAATCAAGCTTATAGGCAGTCTTTAATTATCCAAAGAGGGAAAATCCAAGAGAGAAGTATAACACTGCAATATGCTGTATGAAACCCATCAAACAAGAACTGAAACAGTATATTAAATACATGATCGAATGCGGTGAAAACGAGATGATTGATACTGCACTGAATTAGTTCAGTTTGTGTTATGAAATAATTTAATGTACAGTAAAGCATATGTTCATTGTGATACAACAAAATTTCAATATGTAAAACAGTACCATTGCTATAGATTACATTTAGAATGAATGCTCCTTCTCTTATTTAAATAATGTTTTTATTTGTTGTTGTTTTTTATGTATCATGTTATGTGATTTTTTTTTTTTTTTTTCAGAAAGTTAAAGAGGAAGATAATCAAGTGTATTCGCTAGTCGTCATTTGAAGATGATCTTCAATCTATATACAAGATCCAGCTGTGGATCTTTGGTCCATTGAACTTTGACTCATTGAAATGTATTTATTCTTATGAGTTCCAAGAGCGTTGACAACAAGTAAAAATGTGTCTAATGTCATGAGATGATGAAGATGGATACTCGGTCAAATGGACAGAGGGGAACATCCCAACTCTATCCCCACCCACCCCGCATGTGAACGCGAACAGACAAAGTGAGACCACAACCCCAAACTTAGTGACATAGAACTCTTGTATTTAAAATACTAAATATGAGTAGGCTAACTATATTTTGTTATAATTACATTTTAAACAAGGGGTAATCAGATTAATCAGTATTTTAGATTACCAAAGTAATTACCTTTAATTTTAATGTAATTTCTTAATTTAATATTTAAGTAAACAGTTTGGGGATTTTAACCAATAAGGCAACTTCTCCATTGAAAAATAAAAAAATAAAAAAATATAAAACTATAGCTTCATGTGCTTTACAGATGAACTTGAAGTCTTAATTCATTCGAAATGTTCAAGAAAATTAAATTCAATTCAGTAACGGTAACGCGAGTTCATGATCCGATTCGTGAACCGATGATTCTTTTGAGTCAGTCTTCTAGAATTACATTTAAATTAATGCATTTAGCAGACACTTTTATCCAAAGCGACTTACATTGCATTCAGGCCAACAATTCTTCCTAATATGTGTTCCCTGGGATTTAAACCCCCAACCTTGCGCTTACTAATGTAATGCTCTACCATTTGAGCTACAGGTACACTAATAATATGAATATACTTTTAAAATAATAATTTATTTTGTTTATCGTCACCAGTGTGGAAACCATTGGTCCACAAACTGGATAGATCTGAGGTGTGTTTCCCAAAGGCACTGTTAGCGAAGGTTTTTAAATAGGCTATACTATAACTACACTGCCACCGTGGGAAACAAGCCTTGTCAATTTTGACAATTTTTACTTAGCGATTCTTTTGTTCCGATTGCATCTCCATAGAGAGGATTTTCATCACTTAAAGTTTGGTCCATTCACTGTGCATGAAACAGCACAGAATCAAAAAATTTTGTTGTTGTTGTTCATAGAATTTCTGTGGAAAACTGATGTTGTTAAAAGTAAAATGCAAAGCAAACACAAATCTAATGACTGGTAGATGTCACTTCTATTTAGAGTTGGAAATCATAAAAATGAGACTTAATATGTTCCTTTGTGTGTTTAATACCCCTTAAAGGGATCATATGATGTTGCTAGAAAGAACATTATTACGGTTTAAGGTTTTATATATATATATATATATATATATATATATATATATATATATATATATATATATATATATATATATATATATATATATATATATAAAATTTTCACATAATGTAAATTATTGCTACTCCTCTATGCCCCGCTTTCTGAAATGCATGTTTTTTTGCAAAGCTCATCGCTCTGAAAAGTGAGGTCAGGTGTGCTCTGATTGGCCAGCTATCCAGAGTGTTGTGATTGGCCAAATGTTTCAAGCATCTGAAGGAAATGTTACGTCCCTGAACATATACTGTTACGGTGTGTCCCGATCAGAACACCAGCATCACAGGGCAAAACAAAACCCATTACAAATGAAGCATTTGTAGCATCCAGTGGGGACATAATTACTGATTATAATATCTTAAACTTAAGTCTTTTTATGCGTTGCACTGTGTATCATGCTGCGTAAACATAAAACCATGTCTGCATTTGTGAACGGAGAAACGACAAACAACAAGCACTACTCTACACTTTTTCA
Source organism: Carassius gibelio (assembly GCF_023724105.1). Classification (NCBI taxonomy): domain Eukaryota; kingdom Metazoa; phylum Chordata; class Actinopteri; order Cypriniformes; family Cyprinidae; genus Carassius; species Carassius gibelio. The sequence continues at coordinate 13,280,048 of NC_068417.1, read as the reverse complement.
AAACTCGCATTTGAATAATCAGTGACAGATCCTTTACGTATGTAAAACTACTTACATCCTGTGAGTCAGAAGCACCAGACTGTCCTTGCAAAGAGTGAGGAATGACCAGCAATTTGAGTGAGGAACCCCCGGGGGCTATAACGAGGAACGGCCAGCGTATTAGACAAAAGAGCAGCCGGGGGATGAGGCAACTACATGTTTTGACCCCGGGCCAGACTCCACTTCATCCACGGCGAGCACAGATGTTGATGTATTTCCTCAGCAACCAGCACAGGTCCGCTCTAGCTATAACGAAGTGGGTATCATGCTCTTTTGGAAGGCCAAACATAGTAGTTTCAATTTCACAATGAAACACACAACTTCTCCATGGCGGAGGCAGAAACAGCAAGAATCAAAGTTATGTCTTCTTTCTTTGCGTGAACATTTGGGAGGTGTTATGCAAATATTCCCACACAGTGACGTAGATATATGGGAATGAGTCTTGGACAAGTCTTAATGTTTATAAAGAAAATATTTTTGGATTTGAGACTTTAGTCTTTGCAACTTTACAGATCTTTTTTTTTGCACCAAGACCTTTTAACACTCCAAAGAGAAAGGGAAAATTTAGATTGCATCATATGACCCATTTAAGTATTTCAAAGTATTCTAAAGTATTTCGATTAAGTTACTACTTAAAGGGAGAATAATGCACAGTGTCACCATGTTTGTACAGCATTACTGGATGTAATACTGCTTTAAATAACATATATTGTAAATATTTGACATACCTGTAATTGGCATATTTGACATACTTTTTATTAATAAAATGTATATATCTTACAAATGAAAAATACATATAAACATAACTCTTTCCTCATTGGCACCGATGTGAGAGCACAAACATTTATGTACATATATATATATATATATATATATATATATATATATATATATATATATATATATATATAAATATATATATATATATATATATATATATATATATATATATATAGTTAATAACAAACTCTCTATAGTGTATAAACAAAGCCTGAGCATTTGAATGCTTTGAAGGCCCCTGGCATAAGTGCAGATAAAACACAAATATTGCCTTGTAAGTCAAAATAAAAAGTGTCATTTATTTACACATGTACAAGGATGTGGTTCGATCTGCTGGGTAGAAAATCAGCTTGAGCAGGATGTTTGTGGTCGATGTCAGTTTGCGAAAATGTGTCACACACACACACACACACACAAAAAGTTCAAAAGTTCGTTTTTTTATTAGTATTATTCGAGCTTACAACTCATAAAAGTCGAAAAATCCATGAATCTCAAAATATTAGATTTACATTTGAGTTTGATTAAATGACCAGCCCTACAGTATAAATTCAGGGTATCTCTTGTTCTTTGAAACGACAATAATGGCTGAATACTGCTGACTTGGCAACGGTCCAGAACAGAATCATTGACACCTTCCACAAAGAGGTCTGAAAGGTCTAGCTGTTCACAGAGTGCTGTATCAAAGCATATTCAATGCAAAGTTGACGGAAGGAAGAAAATAGGCAGGAAAAGGTGTTCAAGCAAGCTTGAGAATACAGTCAAGCAAAGCCAATCCAAACACTTGGGAGAGCTTCACAAGGAGTAGATTGAAGGTGGAGTCAGTGCGTCAAGAGTCACCACGCTCAGACGTCTTCAGGAAAAGAGCTTACAAGCCACTTCCGAAACAGAAACAACATCAGAAACATCTTACCTGTGCTAAGGAGAGAAAAAAAAAAAAAACCTGGACGGTTACTCAGTGGTCCAAAGTTCTCTTCTCAGATGGAAAATTTTGCATTTCATTTGGAAATCAAGGTCTCGAGGAAGACTGGAGAGTTTGGGGTGATGTGACATCTGCTGGTGTTGCTCCAGTGTGTTTTATCAAGTGCAAAGTCAATGCAGCCGTCTACCTAGAGATTTTGGAGCACTTTTTGCTTCTATCTGCTGACAAGCTTTATGGAGATACTGATTTTCTTTTCCAGCAGGACTTTCACACCTGCCCACAGTGCCAAAACTACTTCTTACATTCCTGACCTGAAGCCCATATGGAATCTATGGGATATTTTCAAGAGAAAGATAAGAAACAGTCGATCCAACAATCCAGACGAGCTGAGGTCTCAATAGTGCCCCAGAAGAGCCAAATGCTGATCGCTTCCACGCCACACTTCACTGATGCTGGAGTTTGTGCTAAAGGAGCCCCGACCAAGTACTGAGTGTCGAAATAAACACACTTTTTTGTGTCTAATGTCATGAGATGATGAAGATGGATACTCGGTCAAATGGACAGAGGGGAACATCCCAACCCTATCCCCACCCACCCCGCATGTGAACGCGAACAGACAAAGTGAGACCACAACCCCAAACTTAGTGACATAGAACTCTTGTATTTAAAATACTAAATATGAGTAGGCTAACTATATTTTGTTATAATTACATTTTAAACAAGGGGTAATCAGATTAATCAGTATTTTAGATTACCAAAGTAATTACCTTTAATTTTAATGTAATTTCTTAATTTAATATTTAAGTAAACAGTTTGGGGATTTTAACCAATAAGGCAACTTCTCCATTGAAAAATAAAAAAATAAAAAAATATAAAACTATAGCTTCATGTGCTTTACAGATGAACTTGAAGTCTTAATTCATTCGAAATGTTCAAGAAAATTAAATTCAATTCAGTAACGGTAACGCGAGTTCATGATCCGATTCGTGAACCGATGATTCTTTTGAGTCAGTCTTCTAGAATTACATTTAAATTAATGCATTTAGCAGACACTTTTATCCAAAGCGACTTACATTGCATTCAGGCCAACAATTCTTCCTAATATGTGTTCCCTGGGATTTAAACCCCCAACCTTGCGCTTACTAATGTAATGCTCTACCATTTGAGCTACAGGTACACTAATAATATGAATATACTTTTAAAATAATAATTTATTTTGTTTATCGTCACCAGTGTGGAAACCATTGGTCCACAAACTGGATAGATCTGAGGTGTGTTTCCCAAAGGCACTGTTAGCGAAGGTTTTTAAATAGGCTATACTATAACTACACTGCCACCGTGGGAAACAAGCCTTGTCAATTTTGACAATTTTTACTTAGCGATTCTTTTGTTCCGATTGCATCTCCATAGAGAGGATTTTCATCACTTAAAGTTTGGTCCATTCACTGTGCATGAAACAGCACAGAATCAAAAAATTTTGTTGTTGTTGTTCATAGAATTTCTGTGGAAAACTGATGTTGTTAAAAGTAAAATGCAAAGCAAACACAAATCTAATGACTGGTAGATGTCACTTCTATTTAGAGTTGGAAATCATAAAAATGAGACTTAATATGTTCCTTTGTGTGTTTAATACCCCTTAAAGGGATCATATGATGTTGCTAGAAAGAACATTATTACGGTTTAAGGTTTTATATATATATATATATATATATATATATATATATATATATATATATATATATATATATATATATATATAAAATTTTCACATAATGTAAATTATTGCTACTCCTCTATGCCCCGCTTTCTGAAATGCATGTTTTTTTGCAAAGCTCATCGCTCTGAAAAGTGAGGTCAGGTGTGCTCTGATTGGCCAGCTATCCAGAGTGTTGTGATTGGCCAAATGTTTCAAGCATCTGAAGGAAATGTTACGTCCCTGAACATATACTGTTACGGTGTGTCCCGATCAGAACACCAGCATCACAGGGCAAAACAAAACCCATTACAAATTAAGCATTTGTAGCATCCAGTGGGGACATAATTACTGATTATAATATCTTAAACTTAAGTCTTTTTATGCGTTGCACTGTGTATCATGCTGCGTAAACATAAAACCATGTCTGCATTTGTGAACGGAGAAACGACAAACAACAAGCACTACTCTACACTTTTTCAAAACTCGCATTTGAATAATCAGTGACAGATCCTTTACGTATGTAAAACTACTTACATCCTGTGAGTCAGAAGCACCAGACTGTCCTTGCAAAGAGTGAGGAATGACCAGCAATTTGAGTGAGGAACCCCCGGGGGCTATAACGAGGAACGGCCAGCGTATTAGACAAAAGAGCAGCCGGGGGATGAGGCAACTACATGTTTTGACCCCGGGCCAGACTCCACTTCATCCACGGCGAGCACAGATGTTGATGTATTTCCTCAGCAACCAGCACAGGTCCGCTCTAGCTATAACGAAGTGGGTATCATGCTCTTTTGGAAGGCCAAACATAGTAGTTTCAATTTCACAATGAAACACACAACTTCTCCATGGCGGAGGCAGAAACAGCAAGAATCAAAGTTATGTCTTCTTTCTTTGCGTGAACATTTGGGAGGTGTTATGCAAATATTCCCACACAGTGACGTAGATATATGGGAATGAGTCTTGGACAAGTCTTAATGTTTATAAAGAAAATATTTTTGGATTTGAGACTTTAGTCTTTGCAACTTTACAGATCTTTTTTTTGCACCAAGACCTTTTAACACTCCAAAGAGAAAGGGAAAATTTAGATTGCATCATATGACCCATTTAAGTATTTCAAAGTATTCTAAAGTATTTCGATTAAGTTACTACTTAAAGGGAGAATAATGCACAGTGTCACCATGTTTGTACAGCATTACTGGATGTAATACTGCTTTAAATAACATATATTGTAAATATTTGACATACCTGTAATTGGCATATTTGACATACTTTTTATTAATAAAATGTATATATCTTACAAATGAAAAATACATATAAACATAACTCTTTCCTCATTGGCACCGATGTGAGAGCACAAACATTTATGTACATATATATATATATATATATATATATATATATATATATATATATATATATATATATATAAATATATATATATATATATATATATAGTTAATAACAAACTCTCTATAGTGTATAAACAAAGCCTGAGCATTTGAATGCTTTGAAGGCCCCTGGCATAAGTGCAGATAAAACACAAATATTGCCTTGTAAGTCAAAATAAAAAGTGTCATTTATTTACACATGTACAAGGATGTGGTTCGATCTGCTGGGTAGAAAATCAGCTTGAGCAGGATGTTTGTGGTCGATGTCAGTTTGCGAAAATGTGTCACACACACACACACACACACAAAAAGTTCAAAAGTTCGTTTTTTTATTAGTATTATTCGAGCTTACAACTCATAAAAGTCGAAAAATCCATGAATCTCAAAATATTAGATTTACATTTGAGTTTGATTAAATGACCAGCCCTACAGTATAAATTCAGGGTATCTCTTGTTCTTTGAAACGACAATAATGGCTGAATACTGCTGACTTGGCAACGGTCCAGAACAGAATCATTGACACCTTCCACAAAGAGGTCTGAAAGGTCTAGCTGTTCACAGAGTGCTGTATCAAAGCATATTCAATGCAAAGTTGACGGAAGGAAGAAAATAGGCAGGAAAAGGTGTTCAAGCAAGCTTGAGAATACAGTCAAGCAAAGCCAATCCAAACACTTGGGAGAGCTTCACAAGGAGTAGATTGAAGGTGGAGTCAGTGCGTCAAGAGTCACCACGCTCAGACGTCTTCGGGAAAAGAGCTTACAAGCCACTTCCGAAACAGAAACAACATCAGAAACATCTTACCTGTGCTAAGGAGAGAAAAAAAAAAAAACCTGGACGGTTACTCAGTGGTCCAAAGTCCTCTTCTCAGATGGAAAATTTTGCATTTCATTTGGAAATCAAGGTCTCGAGGAAGACTGGAGAGTTTGGGGTGATGTGACATCTGCTGGTGTTGCTCCAGTGTGTTTTATCAAGTGCAAAGTCAATGCAGCCGTCTACCTAGAGATTTTGGAGCACTTTTTGCTTCTATCTGCTGACAAGCTTTATGGAGATACTGATTTTCTTTTCCAGCAGGACTTTCACACCTGCCCACAGTGCCAAAACTACTTCTTACATTCCTGACCTGAAGCCCATATGGAATCTATGGGATATTTTCAAGAGAAAGATAAGAAACAGTCGATCCAACAATCCAGACGAGCTGAGGTCTCAATAGTGCCCCAGAAGAGCCAAATGCTGATCGCTTCCACGCCACACTTCACTGATGCTGGAGTTTGTGCTAAAGGAGCCCCGACCAAGTACTGAGTGTCGAAATAAACACACTTTATAGAACTTGAACTTTTCTGTTTTGCATATCCTATTTTTTATTAACTTTAGGAAATATTCTGATATTTTGAGATACTGGATTTTCATGAGCTGTGAGCTTTAATCATCAAAACAACAACAACAACAAAAAATGATACATGTAATAATTGAAAGTTTCACTTTTTGAAATAAGCTACCTAAAAAAATTATAAAAATTTTTGGATATGCAAACACACACACACACACACACACACACACACACAAAATGCATGCATCTATATATTTGTGAAAACTAAAAAAAAAAATGTCATTATAATAAATAGCAAAATTACTATACTTCAAATGAAAACAGAATACCTAGAAATAAAAAAAAAAAACTGGTTCAAATTATTCATTTCTCTGTGATCTTAAAAGAACATTGGCGTAGATGAATTTGAGTTACAGTAACAGTTTTAATCTCAAGGAAGCAGTGACATAAGTTATATATAAAAAGCTTCAGCTATACTTCATTTCACACTTATAACTTCCTGTAACTTTTTTCATATCCTGTTTCTGTCCTTCAATGAATGTAAGTCATTGTTAGATAAATAGTTTCTTCCTTTACTTTTGTGCTAGTTCACAAGCTGTTGACCATTAGAGGTACTTAGCAAACATCCAAGAACAACCTAATATGTCTTTATTTGTGGTTAGTTTACAATTATAATGAATTAACATTCTAGCAGAAAGCTCTAAAAATAAAGATTTACAGCATTTTTCTAACACGTAATGTTTCATTTTATTTTATGTATTTTTATTTCAACAGAAGTCCAGAGGTACATATCAGTAGATATAAGTGCCTTTGAATACAGCCTTGGACAAAGTGGAGCCTTGGAGTCATTTCTAAACCATTTGAACTTCTAATGTCAGAAATTCTCTCTTGGAAGTTCAATAATGCCCCCTAGTGGTCAATAACTATATTTACTGGCAACAGAATATGATTTGCGGTCATTGCTGCTGTCCAGTTTACTAAGCAAAAGACAGGGCCTCCTTCTTGAAACACTAGCAAAACTGATTTCTTTTTGATATATGTCACTGTCCAGAAAGTCTTATGTATGGAAATTCTTATCATGTAGCCCATTTAAGTAAATTCTTTCTTCTGTCTAACACTAAACAAGAAAACAGACACAAGAAAATGCTCAAACACGTCATAAATTATTTTTTAGTACGACTGCCTTTGTATTAAAGTGAATTTAATAAAAACTTTAAGTTTCTAATTATATCACTATTATATCATTGTACAGAAATAAAGAGAGAGGAACCTTTTCATTATCAAAGAACATTTTCACTAACTTCAGTTTAGCCAGAGATCAAGCTCTCTCAAAAACTCCCATTTTAATCACTGAAGCTGTTTACACTGTTGGACATTGGACATTACACATGGATTTCTTACTTGCACTGTACACACATCTGCATGTTGTTGTTTCTGATAAGAGAATTCACCAGAGCAGACAGGTGCACACTACACACATAAAAATCAAAGGGGGCACACATAAAATACCACATTGTGTCGGGAAGTGTTGAGACTTCCGATGCCTTTCTCCATGTCTCTGCAGCACAGCAGTGTAGCACACATTGATCAGCATGTACATCACAGACAGGCAGAGTGCCACCGAAGTGAAGCCATCCCTACCTTTCCAGCTGACATGAGTGGCGATGAACAGTGACAAAAGTGGAAGTGAAATGACATTCAGCCAAGTAGGGTGACCCATACTCAGAATTCGTGCTCTGCATTTAACCCATCCAAAGTGCACACACACAGCAGTGAACACACACACACCGTGAACACACACCTGGAGCAGTGGGCAGCCATTTATACTGTGGCGCCCGGGGAGCAGTGGGGGTGCGAAGCCTTGCTCATGGACACCTCAGTGTTGGTATTGCTGGCCCAAGACTCAAACCCACAACCTTAGAGTTAGGAGTCAAACTCTCTAACCACAAGGGCACAACTAAGCTGTGCTTCACATTTACAGCCAATTATCCAGAAGACAAAAGGCAAATATAGTTAATTTGTCTTGCTAACTTCCATGGATTGTGAGCTACCATGTAATAAGTTAGCTAAAGTTCAGATAAGCCAATATCATGGGCATAGGCTAATTTAATGGAGAAATGGCAGCTGAATACAGGACAATGTAATTAAAATCGCCACACTGATATGCTAATCAGGCATTAAAAATACCTGTAAAAATGTTAAACATTTGTCATTAAAATGTGCTTCTTTGCATACATTTGACATTAACACAAACCGCCTTTTTCAGTTTAGTATGAAAGTCTTCATTTATTTTAAAGTGTTATACAGTATATTACAATAACACCAAATGAATGTCTGTGCATGTCCCTCGCTAGAAAGCAGCGAACACCAAAACCCTGCATAAGTAGTAGATATAAAATAGAATGTAGATATTTTAATTATTTAAAAACTGTTGTTTTCTGAGTCAGTGTCACAAGGATGAATTTGGCAATCCTGACTTGCCATTTCCTCATTGGGCGTGCCTTTAGAAAGAAATGCATCCTTACAGATTACATAAGATTACATCTTTTTTACCAGTAATTTAAAACTTTCTATAGATATATTTATTGTCTGTGAGGCATGTATTCACTGAGTTTTAGTTCATTTTTGTGAAGAGCTCCTTATCAAGACTGAGACGGCAGAAAGCGAATCCTGGTTGTTTTCTTAATTTTACAAAAGCACAACGTTGTGTTGATATTGTGAGTGTACACAAATAAAATCCTCCGTGTCAAAATGTGCCTTAGTTTCCACTCTTCGCACAAACTATTGGATATTAGCCTAATAGCGCACATTGATCTAGGGTTAACATTTAACCCTTTGATGCTTACGATCACCCCTTTGTGTTTAGAATGTTCAGTGTAGCACGTGATCATGTTTATTTTAGGTTTAAATACATAAAAGTACTAACAAGAACAAAAATGTTAAGTTTGTAAAATCTAAGCATTGTAAATCCTACAGGTCAGATTCAGTGCAAACTAAAATGGCGGTGCCCATCACCCCGGAGATCAACTAACATGATTATTACAAAAGTGTTTAAACTACCAAATTTATTTACTTGAACATATTTCACAATAGGAATATCAGATACTTCATAATATAGTGAGTATGTTTGTGAATATTTATAATAAAAGTAAGCAAAACTAAATAAAAGTAGTGCATGTCACATGTGTCATTCAGCGCTATAGTGGCTGTGGTGTGTCACATGACAAGCATGGCACGTCACCATGGAAACAGTAAGGCTAAACATTCTAAAATAATGGTTGCCTAAAAATCTCTCCCTGGTGGCTCAGCTAGAATATTTTAAACTCACATGTGAAAGGGTTAAATTAACATTGTTATATGCTTGAACTGTTTTAGATCTATAGATTTTATTTTAGGCAAGTCGTGATGATTTAAAAAGGATAAATTGAAAGCTATGATCAACTCACTTCTGCTGGCCACTCGGTCGTTACTTAAAAAAAAAGTATATTTAACAAACAAAAATTGCTCCAAATGTTTAAATAAACAAATAAATGAAATATAATAACTTTGCCATTACATACAAAACTGAACTATTTAATATTTAATAGCTTGTAGGGGTGGGCGGATCGATCTAAATATCGATAGTATCGATGCCAACACTGGTATTGGTACCGGATCGATACAATTGTAATTGAATCGATATTTTAATTTAAATATCTCTCATCTACGTTCATTATACTTTGCTCGTGTCTTCTACCTATATACATTTTTTTTTAAAAGTAAAAAGTATTGTATTGGTATCAGTATCGGCAATACTGACCCTCTATGTATTTGGTATCGGATTGATACCAAATTTTGCAGTATCGTCCACCACTAATAGCTTGAAACAATAGTATAAGCGTTTTGATAGAAGGGGAAAAAAAAAAGATGGGCTCAGGTCAGACTCAGGCCAATAATTCTGATAAGTTGTTGGACAAGGTCCGGGCTAGGGCCTTGAGTCAGGGCTGGGCTAGGGCCTATATTTGAGTGCACAACACTGGCATTTCAGCGATGACTCCTCTGAATGCCTCTGATTGGCTAATGCATTCTTAAGATCAACAGGGTCATATGTGGTTATATGCAGTGCTGTAAAAACATTTCTGGCTCAGCGCCTATGGGTTTTTTTTCTCTGCTACAATTATGAGCACGAAAGATTATATTTTGAGCATGCAAAAGTGCATTTTGAATGCAAGCAGACTGAGTTTTGTGGAGAAAATGTTCATCTTGCAAAGAAAGTATATCAGTTAGAAATGATTAAATAAAGAGATTAATGGTAGTTATTAAGATAATTGGTAAATTATTGATCCGAATATCAACTTGCATAATAATTATACAAGCACTGTTTTTTCATCTTCTGCTGTTGTCAGTAATGCAGGGAAGGTTGCGATTTGTTGTTTTTCATGTTTTTCATAAGAAAACATAGCCTACAAAGAGTCAATAAAGGATGTTGTGGTATGTCACTTGAGATTACAATCATGAAATAACAATCACATGAGGGGTACAAAAACACCAGATAACATTTCAAACAGCAGGTCACCTATCAAAACTGAATGTATAAAACAAGATAAAAACTTGATATGAACTGATATGAACAGACACCTCGACATCCTCCACTTCAGGTAATTGTGGGGGAGAAAAGTACTCTACTTTAAATGATCGCTCTGTTGCAAAGCTACTTGCGTCATTACAGTCACTCTCCATTTTAGCATCTCTGACAGCAGCTGTCAATCAATCCGTCACTGCGGGTCTCAGGTTCACACCCCACGCACCCAGCCCCGCCCTAGGTTCTACCCCTCTATCTTCGCTGTGCTCTGCCCACTTTTCAGCATTTTTCAAATATTGTCATTGGGTGGAGTCAGGCTCTGACTAGGGGTTTAGTTACTCTTTAAACAGGATAAACACTACATTGTTAAAACTGCCACATTTAGAGATATCAAAAAGTTTTCTGAGATAAATCATGATAAATCATTGCAGATATTATTAGTGTATTTTATCAATTGTTTAGTCAAAGATTGCAGAACCGATATCTGCAATTGAAATGATGACTAGTCAAAACTAAATGACTAGTAGAAAGACAGAGATGTATTAAATGCTAGAACGGCTTGCCATAATGGTCCATTTTCTAAATCGCTTGTGGGAAAAATGGATGGAAGTGAATGCTTCTCAAATGTAAGGGTGCGTTATATAAATGCAGTACATGTTATGACTGTGGTCTTGCTTTGGTTTACATTACAAACAGTTTAGCATTATGTGATTCTTGAACAATTAAACAAAAGAAAACGGGAAAAAAAAATTTGTCTTGCATTACATAATGAAATTAGTCAAACTCAGCCTAGATCTGCATCCTTATAATGATGTTTGCCACTATATTTTTTTTTTAACAGGTGTGTAGACTTTATATATCACTACAGGCCAAAGAGCATTGCAGATATATTATGACTATGTAACCACTAAAAACTAAATGACAAGTAGAAAGAGACAGAGATAGAGATGCCAAAAAAGGCTTGCCATACAAATAGAGAAAGTCTCATAAATCACGTGATTGTAAGGAAAGCAGTATTGGGTTGCCAAGTCCTCTCAAACTGCACTACTTTTTAAACTATTTCCCCAATGTTTACCCCGCCTCCTTTTTTTTTCTCTTTTTTTTTTGATATGGCAAGCCTTGAGCAGTGGCAAAGCCAGGATGTTTTTATAGGGATGGCCCAGAAGGGGCCAGCAACCAGTCAGGGGTGGCACAGAAATCTTCATTATTTCAATATAAAAATGTGTTTGACTACAATGTATTGGACTGTCTAATACACAAGTGAGTACAGTTAATTTCTACTTTAGATTTTTGTAAATTATTATTAGTAAAGTAATACTGAGTGAATATGACAATTTCTGTATTATTCCTCACCTCCAGGTATTTCAATGAAGGGGCTCACTATGGCTTTAATGCTCAATCAGCTTCTCAAAACTCCCAAATGTTTCCTCTCCAACATTGTATACTCATAAATGGGACATGCAGATAGTGGTAAAAATGTGAGAAAGGTGGGTGATACAGCAAATTCTGTGACCATCGTAATCTGTGATGCTAGTAGGCAGTGTTGTCACTGTTTGGCTTGAACTCACATCACATGCGGATTTGGTACACATACAGCATAACTAAAGATGAGATCTGTGACTACAGGTTCAAAAAATGCTTGGCACCCGTGCAGTGCAATACAGTCTGGTCGCGTACGCAAAATGAACTGTTCATAACACATTTCTTTTCTATCTATTTATTATCTATAGCTTAAGGGAAATTCTTCAGCACTTAAATACTTTGATGTTCTCCAAATGTACTGTATATCCTTTAAAAATAATTAAATACATTAAAAACATTTTACAGTTTTAATATGAACAGTAGCTACAGCATTTATATAATATAATTTAAATGAAAATGGCACATTAGGTCACCCTAATATATATATATATATATATATATATATATATATATATATATATATATATATATATATATAAGAGAGGATAAAGTATACCATGTGTCAAAAATTTGATTGATGAGGGTCATAAAAGCCATCTGTTCTGGACACCTGTTTGTACACCCCCACCCCTCCCCTCCCTGTACACCCCGGTGACCTAGATATGAACTTACGACCCTAAGAAGGAATTTCGGTGAGGGAGGGTGAAAATGTGTTGGGGTCTATGTGCTTTTTTTTTTTAAACTGTGGAAAGGGTTGAAATCATTAAAATGGTATAAGGGAAGTTTTTATTAAGGTTTTAAGTACACAGTGCATTTCAAGAAAAAAGGTTATAACACAAACAAAATGGGAACGATGCAATGATTGTTTTCGTAGTTGGAAAAGTGTAAAACGTTGTTAAAGTTGTAACAAATAAAAAAGAAAACTACTGGTTATTTATCTAAAACAACTAAACAAGTCAAAACTATCAGATGTGTTTTCGTTAAGCAACACGTGAAAAGATGTGAGAGCTTGTAAAAATTTAAAAAGGTGTTTTGTTACCAGCTAGAAAAGAAAGCATTTATCACTTATACCTTACCTCAAACTAAAAAAGAAATGAATGTAAAGCGGCGATACAAACCAGAAAACTTGGTGTTTGTCACGATGTTATAAAAAGTTAAAAACAAAAGAAAAAATATGGTAGGCATTACGCGGATCAAAAATAAAATCCATCAGACAAGATACTTCAAATCAAATCTATGTTGTACTTTACCACTAACTACAACTTTAAAAATCTAGACTATTACTGACAGAGAGTTAGATGAAAGAAAAAAAGATATCACAGCAAAGTGTCAAGGCATCTCCGTTGAGCGATCCTGACAGCATCGCTGACACACTTAGAATGAGGCTCGGGGGATGCTCCGGAAAAAAACCACGCCTCCAGCGCTAGAGACTGCCCCGCTGTAGGCGTGATAGCAGCGTCAAATAGATTTAAATGTTAAAATAATTAAACTAAGTAGTTTTTAATAAATAGACATCAGTCCTTAATTAGTGAAAACTTTAAATCCGTTTAAACATAAGATCAATTTGTACTTTTTAAATGATGTAGCTTTATGCTATTTTTATTTACTTTTAGTGTTAAAAAAATAAAAAATAAAAAATAATAATAAAAAACAGCATTGAAAAAACATTATTTGTTTTTAATGTATTAAGTTAATTACTCTAATCTACGACTAGTCTAAATTTAGACTATTGCCGCCGATATATCTTTTATTTTTGTCAAGCTTAATTTCTCAAGCTATGACAATTAACACACACACACACACAGCCACCCATCCATGCTTTCCTTCTGTCCAGTTTGTAAGTTTGTGTCGCGTTATCTAGTAAATAAAACAGACATATGTAGTTAAAAGTAGTCGTTTAACAATATGACAGGGAAGAAATATCTCGTCTCAGGTCGTGCAGCGAAACGTGACCGCGCCGGGCACCTGGAGGCTGTGTGATTACTGTGCCTGCATATCAGTTAGACATCAGCGGGTGTAAAAACATCTAAAGGTTTTTGGGGGTTTGCAACTCAACTGTAATCTAATTAGTTTTCCGGGGGGTTCTGGTGTTGTAGCTAAATGGTCTGCTGCAGGTCAGCTAAAGTTTAAAAAAAAAATTGTGCGTAATCAAATTCAGGGATCAAAGGCGCGACAATTTCAAATTTATGGATTAGGCCTGTGATCGTGAGGTTATCTGACAGTTCATTTAGTGGGTCAAATGGGCGTGAAATCTTTCAACAAGTCAGACCATATAGGAATATGTAGTTTAATTCGAGTTAATTTAGTTTATTTTAGTTACATTTATAATTTTTATTAACCCCTAGATCTTTCAACCTCAACATAAATGTACCGAGAATGCAAACAAGTACACAAACACAACCACACAATCATAAACACACACACACACACACACACACTTTCCTTCTGCCGAGTTTGTGTCGTGTTATCTAGTAATTAAACCATACATATGTAGTTAAAAGTATCACCCATTTAACAATATGACAGGTAAGAAATATCTCGTCTCAGATTGAAACGTGACAAACTTAGTAGTGATTCTTTAAATCCTGTTTATCAACTCTTTGAGATACTTAATCATTGAAACATTTCTATAGTCACATCTTTATTTAACATTTTCTAAAATGAGATCTGGTTTATTTCTATATTAAGTGTAAGTAAGTTGTATTCTTTCGTTGTCATATCTTTTACATTTTATTAAAATAGGTTCAACTGATTGAGGAAGATCACATTTAACACAAAGTCCAGACACATGTTTTTCCTCTTATAAATAATGACTGATTAAGTGCAATGTGTCCAATTTTATGGCGAGAGCTTCCTTTCTACCCCCAAAATTCTCCTTTCATTAACTTTGATGTCTGGCATTTTAATGTTTTTATCTGATCCACTACCTTCTATTCCTATATGTGCAGGTATCTATACAAAATAAATATTTGTTTTTGGTTGTATTCTGAACAAACTCTGTAAAATGAATGACAAATTGTCTTGTTGAAGATTCGCCACACTTTAAACTTGGTAGTACTGCAAATGAGTCTGAACATATGACTACTTTAGGTATACTAATGTGTTCAACCCACTGAAGAGCCAAAAATATGACAATCATTTCTGTAGTATAAACAGACGGATGATTAGATGTTCTTTCAGGTATTCTATATCTACCCACTTGGAACATATGTGTCCTGTTTCAGGATCTTTAGATACATCTATGTATATGAGTTACTTTAAAACTATATGCTCTTTATTTTTCATCTAAACAAAAGTCCTTGATGTTTTATTTTATTTTAATAAGCCACTCACACTTATTTTAGTAGCCTAAATCATTGAATATGTCTTTTATTTTCTTAATATCAACTTCTGGCACGAAATTCTACATTCATAAATGTATGTTTTTCAAAATCCTCACGTTTAGTGTCATTTAAAGAGGAATTTGTGATGTATTTGGAGACGTTAAAAGAAATGAAAAGTCTCAAAGCAAGATTTTTGTATTCTTCATTAAAGGACTTTGTTTTTTCTTAATGTGAAAATCTGTTACTCCCCTACTATTTCATTCTTTATCTTTTTCTTCAGTGTTGTTTTATTTATTTTACATTTATTTTGTTTTATGATGTACAGAGTGTGAACGAAAATTGAGTGTAATCTCAGACCATATTTGTAAATCTACCAGTAATGTACGCCTTTATGTTTTTAATGTTTAAAGCATCGAATAAAAAAGAAAAAAACACCCACTAACACATCCCCCTAACACCTCCCTAATAAAGTTGGTCACAAAGGTTTAAATGTATGTTAAAAGAGTTAAACAAAGTAACGTTTTTAATAAAAACACATCAGTTCTTATTTGATGAAAACATTCTACCTGGTTTTAATATTAGACCGATGTTTTTACTTTAAAATTGGGTTAACCTATACCATTTTATTTTCATCTCAACAAAAATTCCTTGTTGGAAAAATTTTTTGTTTTATTTCATTTTAATAAGTCACTCACCCATACTTTAGTAGTCTAAATCCTTGAATACGTCTTTTATTTTGTCAGTATTAACTTCTATCATTGCTATAGCGTAGCTATATCAATTAAAACATGCGTTTAGGCATACACAAATCTAACTGTAATGAAATGTTTTGGAATGTCTTTGATTTTTTTGCCAAAGAAACTTTAACAACATTACAGGAGAGGCTAAATATTTCATCTCAAGTAGTGCGTAGAAACGCGTCTGGTATCTGGAATCTGATGTCTTTGTGTTTACTGTTACGACCATGTCAGCGAAGATTGTAAAACATCTAAAGGTTTTTGGGGTTTCCAACTCAACTGTTATCTAATTAGTTTTCCGGGGGTTCTGGTGTTGTAAATGGTGTGCTGCAGGTAACCATAAAATGGTTTATGGTTTAGGCCTGTGATCGTGAGGTTAGCTAAAAGTTCATTTACTGGTCAAATGGACGTGAAATCTTTTAACAAGTCAGACCATATAGGAATATGTAGTTTAATTCGAGTTAATTTAGTTTATTTTAGTTACATTTATAATTTTTATTAACCCCTAGATCTTTCAAACTCAACATAAATGTACCGAGAATGCAAACAAGTACACAAACACAACCATACAATCATAAACACACACACACACAAATGTAAACATTACAGAAAACATGAACATGCAAACTAAATAAATACTAATATACACTCAAACAAGTAAAAAAATACACAAACAAACAAAATAGGTCACAAACACGAACATATCTATATAAGATTGAAAATGAGTTGTCCTAAGTTTTCTTTGAAACCAAAAGTGTTTGTTGGTACAAATGTCTGACAGAAATGTGTACAATAGATTAGACATCCTTTCTCACTTTCCAAATGGTGTTGTTAACCATGATGTTTAAAATAGTTTTAAAAAAGTATTATTTTTTAGCTTTCATGCAGGATTCATGTCAGCACTCAAGTGTTTTAACAAGAGTCCAGAGACAGATGAAAATAGATGTGTGAAGAAAAAAAAAATGTTAGAGGTTTTTAAGGATAGACTAAATGGTTTAGATTGTTTAAAACAATTGAGTTTACGCATTTCTCTTGAATGTGTGTATGGTAACCGCTGCATACATGAAGCAGAACAAATACATAAACACATTGTGGTTAATAAAAAAGACTTATTTATCTAGCATAACTTACCTTCTTTTCATAACAATAAACATTCTTACGACTTTAACAACTGCAAACAAACGGTTTGGTTGGAAAAAAAAATAAAAAATAAAAACATTGTGTTTTCTTAGTTAGAATGCTTATAGTTTGTAGTAAAATCACATATATAAGCTAAAAAAAAAAAATTCTTCCAAACCATGCTGCTTTCACACACACACACACACACACACACACACACACACACACACGGACACACACACACACACACACACACACCTCACAAAACTGTCAACAAGGACCTTAAGTTTTTGTTATAACGTTTAGCTGTAGCTGAGACCTTGGTGGAATTATTTTACGTACAGTTTTGGGGAAGTTACTATGAACGTTGTAATAGGTTATAGATCACAAATTAACCCATTTAAAATCTAAAAGTTTAAAAAGTAATGTAACTGGTAAAATTTGATTACATGTTTTAAGACTTGTAATGTTTTCAACCGTTAATCTTTTGAAACGTGTAAACAGGACAGGTGTTAACATTAGAGTACTCAACAACTAATGACCGTCAGACTTTTCAAATCCTTCATCACTTAAATTAGGATTGTGATCATTTCATTTTATAGCACAACCACCACGAAATCAGATTTGCTTGGAGATTAAATACATATTTAAAAACACAACAAGAAAGTTTAACAGCTATGATACTGTTTTTTAAATCAGGTTTTTGCACATCTATGAAGGGAAATGCCATTGCATCTAACAACGGTTGGTAAATCGGTTCAATTTAACAAATAAATATACATCGGCCAAATAGGAAATAAGCATACGTCTTTAACTCATGAAACATCTGACTCATATTTTAGAGTATTTAAGGTGGTTTATGAAATATATCAATCAAATCTGTAATCTGTAAAAATATTCAGATGTAACATTTTCATAATTAACCGCAATTTAATTATTTTTTCTGTAACTGATTACATTTATTTTTAATCAAATGATATAATTTAGCTATATGTAACTAGTTGACCCCCTAACACTGATTATGCGTTCTAACAAGAATAGTTGGTGAAAGAGTTCATTACCCTCTTTAACTTTAAAAATGCGTACAATGTCCACAAACAAGGGTTTGCTCTTAAAACAAGCCCCAGACACCGACTTGGAAGCACCGTAACAAGTATAGCTATTGCAGAAATTTGTTATAGAGATTCAGTAAGTTAAACTCTGGATGCACGATTGACCGACTTACGTTTGCCAAATTATTACTTTTTCTAAAGATAAAGACAATTATTTGGTTTCAGGACACACGAATCCTAACGCCCAATGGTTCACAAGATAACATGACAACGGTTGCTCCATTACAGCATAGTCAACCCATTTTAGCCTGTTTTAGCACATGTATATCGTATTATTGTTGAATATAGTCGTTTGGTCTAAATATGTGTTAACAGTTATTTTATTGTTGTTATATGTATTATATGTTTTTGTTTTACAAATGTAATATGTTTACCTAATACCTCATTCAAGCTATGTAGATATTCAGGTCAGGGAACTACAATACCCATCACACACCTCAGGCTTCAAACATGCCCGTCGTGAATACATACTCATATTGTATGTGGCAACTCTCTAAATCATTGGACATCTGATTAAACGCATACGCAGATAACCTAAATAAAAAGACTCATATTCTTTTCTGTGATCTGTTTTAGTGATGCAAAGTTCGATTCACTTCTGAAAAAATATTTATTTGGACAGTTTGGTTCAATGAACCGATTCATAGGGACCTTAAGTCATTTTCGCAGTTACGTAGTACACTTTTTTTTTCTTCTATCAACTGAAGAGTCATTTTTATTTCTGTGAATCATCTAAATAAATGTAATTGTGTGAACACATATTGTTGGTTATTATCTTTTGTTCATTTAAGTTAATTCTGAATCATCTAAATAAAGTTAACTGTGTGAACACGCGTTAGCGGTTATTGTCTTTTGTTCATTTAAGTTAATTCTGAATCATCTAAAAAAAAAAAAAAAAAAATTAATTGTGTGAACACATATTGGTGGTTATTATCTTTTGTTAATTTAAGTTAGTGATGTTTGCGTTTGCAGTTTTACGCACAGTGTCTCTGTCGTTGTTTAGCTTAAACATCAGTTTTTAGTCAGTTACAAAAGTGTCAGGCATTAAGTTTTTGTATTTTTAATTCACCTAATTATGACAGAGTTACAGGTTTCGGGTGTTTTTGAAAGTGTAAGCGGTGAAAACTTAAATGTGACCGTCGAGTAACGTTACCTACTCAAACGAAGACAAATTGTGTAAGTGTTCATTAAGATGCAGAAATGAAAATAAGCGTACAAATATTCATAATGACAAGTACAATATAACCTAAAAACACTATAGCCCCCCTGCTAAGTATACCTAAAATTTTCTAGAGCGGTGAGATATTTACATTTACTGTACATTTATTCATTTAGCAGACGCTTTTATCCAAAGTGACTTACAGATGAGGACGGTGGAAGCAATCAAAAAACAACAAAAAGAGCAATGATATATAAATGTTTTAACAAGTCTCAGTTAGGTTAACACAGTACACGTACCATGGGATTTTAAATAATATCATAAATAAAAAGAAAACAGATTGAATAAAAAAAGAATAGAGCAAGCTAGTGTTAGAGGTCTTTACACATACACACACATGCACACACACACGCATAAATAGATATAAACCGCAATGTTTTTCATAGCGTTACACTTTGAACGATATGTTTCCATGACATTGTTAGCTCTTTCTGTTTGAATACATTTACAGCAGTTTTCACCATCCTAATTGTAATGGTTTGGTCTTATGCTTAGGGCCTTATACGTTGTATTTTCTAGTTTTTGCTCTCGTGTTAGTGGGTCTCTTTGTTCATACAAATCAATATTTCTGTGGATTTGGGTATTAAAATATTGCTTTAAACATCGTCTTCATTCGAGACGTTTACTTAACATCATTATATCATCCTAGTTTATATCAGATATAAGATATGTTGATTATTAATTATTATTGTTAATTGTTAACAAACATAAAAGTTGCTGAACTCAGAGAACAGAATAGCGAGTGAAGTGGATCAATCTTTTATTTCAACACTATATTGTTGAATATACATTGATGTAGTGAAGAAAATTATCAAATTGTCATTAAAAACAAATAGTACTCATGACATTACAGGCAATCTAACCAGAATAGAAAATCTCTGCAGATTAACATGTTTTGGTCCAATATAAAATCAACCAACGATGCAACAATTTCACAGATCATAGAATCATAATTTTTGGCAGCCAACAGCACACATTGATCTGTTATAGATGTACACAGATAGAGAACGTCATTAACGTCCATCTCATCTTCACATTCAGACATCACTTCCAGAATTTTACGTGCAGAAACATGCACCGGGTCCCTCCCGGTTAAAAATATGCTCGTCAAATCAGGCCATGTATATTTCAGTCTTCTTACAAGTTTCATTTGGTTACTGAGATTTGTTTCCCGCTTGCTATCGCCCGTACAATCGTGATTTGGGTCGCATTCCTTCTTGATGATCTTTTGCATCAGTCCGATCATCTGTCCTCTGTAGTGTAGTTTAAAATCAGGGTCGATAATGTCTTTGACAAAACTGGTGTCTGCAGAGATTTTCTATTCTGGTTAGATTGCCTGTAATGTCATGAGTACTATTTGTTTTTAATGACAATTTGATAATTTTCTTCACTACATCAATGTATATTCAACAATATAGTGTTGAAATAAAAGATTGATCCACTTCACTCGCTATTCTGTTCTCTGAGTTCAGCAACTTTTATGTTTGTTAACAATTAACAATAATAATTAATAATCAACATATCTTATATCTGATATAAACTAGGATGATATAATGATGTTAAGTAAACGTCTCGAATGAAGACGATGTTTAAAGCAATATTTTAATACCCAAATCCACAGAAATATTGATTTGTATGAACAAAGAGACCCACTAACACGAGAGCAAAAACTAGAAAATACAACGTATAAGGCCCTAAGCATAAGACCAAACCATTACAATTAGGATGGTGAAAACTGCTGTAAATGTATTCAAACAGAAAGAGCTAACAATGTCATGGAAACATATCGTTCAAAGTGTAACGCTATGAAAAACATTGCGGTTTATATCTATTTATGCGTGTGTGTGTGCATGTGTGTGTATGTGTAAAGACCTCTAACACTAGCTTGCTCTATTCTTTTTTTATTCAATCTGTTTTCTTTTTATTTATGATATTATTTAAAATCCCATGGTACGTGTACTGTGTTAACCTAACTGAGACTTGTTAAAACATTTATATATCATTGCTCTTTTTGTTGTTTTTTGATTGCTTCCACCGTCCTCATCTGTAAGTCACTTTGGATAAAAGCGTCTGCTAAATGAATAAATGTACAGTAAATGTAAATATCTCACCGCTCTAGAAAATTTTAGGTATACTTAGCAGGGGGGCTATAGTGTTTTTAGGTTATATTGTACTTGTCATTATGAATATTTGTACGCTTATTTTCATTTCTGCATCTTAATGAACACTTACACAATTTGTCTTCGTTTGAGTAGGTAACGTTACTCGACGGTCACATTTAAGTTTTCACCGCTTACACTTTCAAAAACACCCGAAACCTGTAACTCTGTCATAATTAGGTGAATTAAAAATACAAAAACTTAATGCCTGACACTTTTGTAACTGACTAAAAACTGATGTTTAAGCTAAACAACGACAGAGACACTGTGCGTAAAACTGCAAACGCAAACATCACTAACTTAAATTAACAAAAGATAATAACCACCAATATGTGTTCACACAATTAATTTTTTTTTTTTTTTTTTTAGATGATTCAGAATTAACTTAAATGAACAAAAGACAATAACCGCTAACGCGTGTTCACACAGTTAACTTTATTTAGATGATTCAGAATTAACTTAAATGAACAAAAGATAATAACCAACAATATGTGTTCACACAATTACATTTATTTAGATGATTCACAGAAATAAAAATGACTCTTCAGTTGATAGAAGAAAAAAAAAGTGTACTACGTAACTGCGAAAATGACTTAAGGTCCCTATGAATCGGTTCATTGAACCAAACTGTCCAAATAAATATTTTTTCAGAAGTGAATCGAACTTTGCATCACTAAAACAGATCACAGAAAAGAATATGAGTCTTTTTATTTAGGTTATCTGCGTATGCGTTTAATCAGATGTCCAATGATTTAGAGAGTTGCCACATACAATATGAGTATGTATTCACGACGGGCATGTTTGAAGCCTGAGGTGTGTGATGGGTATTGTAGTTCCCTGACCTGAATATCTACATAGCTTGAATGAGGTATTAGGTAAACATATTACATTTGTAAAACAAAAACATATAATACATATAACAACAATAAAATAACTGTTAACACATATTTAGACCAAACGACTATATTCAACAATAATACGATATACATGTGCTAAAACAGGCTAAAATGGGTTGACTATGCTGTAATGGAGCAACCGTTGTCATGTTATCTTGTGAACCATTGGGCGTTAGGATTCGTGTGTCCTGAAACCAAATAATTGTCTTTATCTTTAGAAAAAGTAATAATTTGGCAAACGTAAGTCGGTCAATCGTGCATCCAGAGTTTAACTTACTGAATCTCTATAACAAATTTCTGCAATAGCTATACTTGTTACGGTGCTTCCAAGTCGGTGTCTGGGGCTTGTTTTAAGAGCAAACCCTTGTTTGTGGACATTGTACGCATTTTTAAAGTTAAAGAGGGTAATGAACTCTTTCACCAACTATTCTTGTTAGAACGCATAATCAGTGTTAGGGGGTCAACTAGTTACATATAGCTAAATTATATCATTTGATTAAAAATAAATGTAATCAGTTACAGAAAAAATAATTAAATTGCGGTTAATTATGAAAATGTTACATCTGAATATTTTTACAGATTACAGATTTGATTGATATATTTCATAAACCACCTTAAATACTCTAAAATATGAGTCAGATGTTTCATGAGTTAAAGACGTATGCTTATTTCCTATTTGGCCGATGTATATTTATTTGTTAAATTGAACCGATTTACCAACCGTTGTTAGATGCAATGGCATTTCCCTTCATAGATGTGCAAAAACCTGATTTAAAAAACAGTATCATAGCTGTTAAACTTTCTTGTTGTGTTTTTAAATATGTATTTAATCTCCAAGCAAATCTGATTTCGTGGTGGTTGTGCTATAAAATGAAATGATCACAATCCTAATTTAAGTGATGAAGGATTTGAAAAGTCTGACGGTCATTAGTTGTTGAGTACTCTAATGTTAACACCTGTCCTGTTTACACGTTTCAAAAGATTAACGGTTGAAAACATTACAAGTCTTAAAACATGTAATCAAATTTTACCAGTTACATTACTTTTTAAACTTTTAGATTTTAAATGGGTTAATTTGTGATCTATAACCTATTACAACGTTCATAGTAACTTCCCCAAAACTGTACGTAAAATAATTCCACCAAGGTCTCAGCTACAGCTAAACGTTATAACAAAAACTTAAGGTCCTTGTTGACAGTTTTGTGAGGTGTGTGTGTGTGTGTGTGTGTGTGTCCGTGTGTGTGTGTGTGTGTGTGTGTGTGTGTGTGTGTGTGTGAAAGCAGCATGGTTTGGAAGAATTTTTTTTTTTTAGCTTATATATGTGATTTTACTACAAACTATAAGCATTCTAACTAAGAAAACACAATGTTTTTATTTTTTATTTTTTTTTCCAACCAAACCGTTTGTTTGCAGTTGTTAAAGTCGTAAGAATGTTTATTGTTATGAAAAGAAGGTAAGTTATGCTAGATAAATAAGTCTTTTTTATTAACCACAATGTGTTTATGTATTTGTTCTGCTTCATGTATGCAGCGGTTACCATACACACATTCAAGAGAAATGCGTAAACTCAATTGTTTTAAACAATCTAAACCATTTAGTCTATCCTTAAAAACCTCTAACATTTTTTTTTTCTTCACACATCTATTTTCATCTGTCTCTGGACTCTTGTTAAAACACTTGAGTGCTGACATGAATCCTGCATGAAAGCTAAAAAATAATACTTTTTTAAAACTATTTTAAACATCATGGTTAACAACACCATTTGGAAAGTGAGAAAGGATGTCTAATCTATTGTACACATTTCTGTCAGACATTTGTACCAACAAACACTTTTGGTTTCAAAGAAAACTTAGGACAACTCATTTTCAATCTTATATAGATATGTTCGTGTTTGTGACCTATTTTGTTTGTTTGTGTATTTTTTTACTTGTTTGAGTGTATATTAGTATTTATTTAGTTTGCATGTTCATGTTTTCTGTAATGTTTACATTTGTGTGTGTGTGTGTTTATGATTGTATGGTTGTGTTTGTGTACTTGTTTGCATTCTCGGTACATTTATGTTGAGTTTGAAAGATCTAGGGGTTAATAAAAATTATAAATGTAACTAAAATAAACTAAATTAACTCGAATTAAACTACATATTCCTATATGGTCTGACTTGTTAAAAGATTTCACGTCCATTTGACCAGTAAATGAACTTTTAGCTAACCTCACGATCACAGGCCTAAACCATAAACCATTTTATGGTTACCTGCAGCACACCATTTACAACACCAGAACCCCCGGAAAACTAATTAGATAACAGTTGAGTTGGAAACCCCAAAAACCTTTAGATGTTTTACAATCTTCGCTGACATGGTCGTAACAGTAAACACAAAGACATCAGATTCCAGATACCAGACGCGTTTCTACGCACTACTTGAGATGAAATATTTAGCCTCTCCTGTAATGTTGTTAAAGTTTCTTTGGCAAAAAAATCAAAGACATTCCAAAACATTTCATTACAGTTAGATTTGTGTATGCCTAAACGCATGTTTTAATTGATATAGCTACGCTATAGCAATGATAGAAGTTAATACTGACAAAATAAAAGACGTATTCAAGGATTTAGACTACTAAAGTATGGGTGAGTGACTTATTAAAATGAAATAAAACAAAAAAATTTTCCAACAAGGAATTTTTGTTGAGATGAAAATAAAATGGTATAGGTTAACCCAATTTTAAAGTAAAAACATCGGTCTAATATTAAAACCAGGTAGAATGTTTTCATCAAATAAGAACTGATGTGTTTTTATTAAAAACGTTACTTTGTTTAACTCTTTTAACATACATTTAAACCTTTGTGACCAACTTTATTAGGGAGGTGTTAGGGGGATGTGTTAGTGGGTGTTTTTTTCTTTTTTATTCGATGCTTTAAACATTAAAAACATAAAGGCGTACATTACTGGTAGATTTACAAATATGGTCTGAGATTACACTCAATTTTCGTTCACACTCTGTACATCATAAAACAAAATAAATGTAAAATAAATAAAACAACACTGAAGAAAAAGATAAAGAATGAAATAGTAGGGGAGTAACAGATTTTCACATTAAGAAAAAACAAAGTCCTTTAATGAAGAATACAAAAATCTTGCTTTGAGACTTTTCATTTCTTTTAACGTCTCCAAATACATCACAAATTCCTCTTTAAATGACACTAAACGTGAGGATTTTGAAAAACATACATTTATGAATGTAGAATTTCGTGCCAGAAGTTGATATTAAGAAAATAAAAGACATATTCAATGATTTAGGCTACTAAAATAAGTGTGAGTGGCTTATTAAAATAAAATAAAACATCAAGGACTTTTGTTTAGATGAAAAATAAAGAGCATATAGTTTTAAAGTAACTCATATACATAGATGTATCTAAAGATCCTGAAACAGGACACATATGTTCCAAGTGGGTAGATATAGAATACCTGAAAGAACATCTAATCATCCGTCTGTTTATACTACAGAAATGATTGTCATATTTTTGGCTCTTCAGTGGGTTGAACACATTAGTATACCTAAAGTAGTCATATGTTCAGACTCATTTGCAGTACTACCAAGTTTAAAGTGTGGCGAATCTTCAACAAGACAATTTGTCATTCATTTTACAGAGTTTGTTCAGAATACAACCAAAAACAAATATTTATTTTGTATAGATACCTGCACATATAGGAATAGAAGGTAGTGGATCAGATAAAAACATTAAAATGCCAGACATCAAAGTTAATGAAAGGAGAATTTTGGGGGTAGAAAGGAAGCTCTCGCCATAAAATTGGACACATTGCACTTAATCAGTCATTATTTATAAGAGGAAAAACATGTGTCTGGACTTTGTGTTAAATGTGATCTTCCTCAATCAGTTGAACCTATTTTAATAAAATGTAAAAGATATGACAACGAAAGAATACAACTTACTTACACTTAATATAGAAATAAACCAGATCTCATTTTAGAAAATGTTAAATAAAGATGTGACTATAGAAATGTTTCAATGATTAAGTATCTCAAAGAGTTGATAAACAGGATTTAAAGAATCACTACTAAGTTTGTCACGTTTCAATCTGAGACGAGATATTTCTTACCTGTCATATTGTTAAATGGGTGATACTTTTAACTACATATGTATGGTTTAATTACTAGATAACACGACACAAACTCGGCAGAAGGAAAGTGTGTGTGTGTGTGTGTGTGTGTTTATGATTGTGTGGTTGTGTTTGTGTACTTGTTTGCATTCTCGGTACATTTATGTTGAGGTTGAAAGATCTAGGGGTTAATAAAAATTATAAATGTAACTAAAATAAACTAAATTAACTCGAATTAAACTACATATTCCTATATGGTCTGACTTGTTGAAAGATTTCACGCCCATTTGACCCACTAAATGAACTGTCAGATAACCTCACGATCACAGGCCTAATCCATAAATTTGAAATTGTCGCGCCTTTGATCCCTGAATTTGATTACGCACAATTTTTTTTTTAAACTTTAGCTGACCTGCAGCAGACCATTTAGCTACAACACCAGAACCCCCCGGAAAACTAATTAGATTACAGTTGAGTTGCAAACCCCCAAAAACCTTTAGATGTTTTTACACCCGCTGATGTCTAACTGATATGCAGGCACAGTAATCACACAGCCTCCAGGTGCCCGGCGCGGTCACGTTTCGCTGCACGACCTGAGACGAGATATTTCTTCCCTGTCATATTGTTAAACGACTACTTTTAACTACATATGTCTGTTTTATTTACTAGATAACGCGACACAAACTTACAAACTGGACAGAAGGAAAGCATGGATGGGTGGCTGTGTGTGTGTGTGTGTTAATTGTCATAGCTTGAGAAATTAAGCTTGACAAAAATAAAAGATATATCGGCGGCAATAGTCTAAATTTAGACTAGTCGTAGATTAGAGTAATTAACTTAATACATTAAAAACAAATAATGTTTTTTCAATGCTGTTTTTTATTATTATTTTTTATTTTTTATTTTTTTAACACTAAAAGTAAATAAAAATAGCATAAAGCTACATCATTTAAAAAGTACAAATTGATCTTATGTTTAAACGGATTTAAAGTTTTCACTAATTAAGGACTGATGTCTATTTATTAAAAACTACTTAGTTTAATTATTTTAACATTTAAATCTATTTGACGCTGCTATCACGCCTACAGCGGGGCAGTCTCTAGCGCTGGAGGCGTGGTTTTTTTCCGGAGCATCCCCCGAGCCTCATTCTAAGTGTGTCAGCGATGCTGTCAGGATCGCTCAACGGAGATGCCTTGACACTTTGCTGTGATATCTTTTTTTCTTTCATCTAACTCTCTGTCAGTAATAGTCTAGATTTTTAAAGTTGTAGTTAGTGGTAAAGTACAACATAGATTTGATTTGAAGTATCTTGTCTGATGGATTTTATTTTTGATCCGCGTAATGCCTACCATATTTTTTCTTTTGTTTTTAACTTTTTATAACATCGTGACAAACACCAAGTTTTCTGGTTTGTATCGCCGCTTTACATTCATTTCTTTTTTAGTTTGAGGTAAGGTATAAGTGATAAATGCTTTCTTTTCTAGCTGGTAACAAAACACCTTTTTAAATTTTTACAAGCTCTCACATCTTTTCACGTGTTGCTTAACGAAAACACATCTGATAGTTTTGACTTGTTTAGTTGTTTTAGATAAATAACCAGTAGTTTTCTTTTTTATTTGTTACAACTTTAACAACGTTTTACACTTTTCCAACTACGAAAACAATCATTGCATCGTTCCCATTTTGTTTGTGTTATAACCTTTTTTCTTGAAATGCACTGTGTACTTAAAACCTTAATAAAAACTTCCCTTATACCATTTTAATGATTTCAACCCTTTCCACAGTTTAAAAAAAAAAAGCACATAGACCCCAACACATTTTCACCCTCCCTCACCGAAATTCCTTCTTAGGGTCGTAAGTTCATATCTAGGTCACCGGGGTGTACAGGGAGGGGAGGGGTGGGGGTGTACAAACAGGTGTCCAGAACAGATGGCTTTTATGACCCTCATCAATCAAATTTTTGACACATGGTATACTTTATCCTCTCTTATATATATATATATATATATATATATATATATATATATATATATATATATATATGCTCACAATTATTTAATGTCACAATTGAACTGTTAGACCAAACTTATTTCCTGGATAGGCGATAAAAAAAAGAAGACGTTACATTTTAAGAACCTGTAGTCACAGATCTCACGATGTTTGTTTGAAGTTACGCTGTTTGCGTACCCGATCAGCCTGTATGAGTTCAACCCGGACAGTGACAACAGCGCATCTTAGGGTGGGTCACAGAATACGATGGTCACAGAATTTGCTGTAATCACCCTTAATCACCTTTTAGTAAATTCATGACTAAGCTGACGACAGATCTGTATCTTCATAGTTTATTGTGCGGGTTATTTATGATGAAGTGATTAGAGCGTACGCAACATATATATATATATCTGTGTACTGTTGAAGAGTGCCCCGTGAGCACTGTAAAACGGCTGATGAGTCAGTCAGTGAAGTGTGACATATAGTCTGACTCTGAACAACATCTCATCAGACTTGAGTTCACAGTTGTTCTTCTGAAGATCATTTGGCTGCTGTAGCACGGCGCTCGTTTGACTCGCGCCCGAAGCTGAGGAGAAGTTGAAGGGCGCGTCTCAAAATTCTCCCGTTTCATGTGCTAACGGGTGCTTTCGATTCAGTTTAGTCAGGACATGACGGCGGTGTACCTTCTTTTATAAATTAATGTTACAAGAAAATACAACAGGGTTTGTTAACGACATAGAAAACGAAGAGCAAAGAATTTGCATCGGGTGTGATTTACGTTTTTATTTTATTTATATAGTTTTTGAAGCCACTAATCTATATCGCAAAAAAACGTATCGTTATTTGCCATCTTGTCAGTCAATTTCAACTAAAAATGTACCGTCAACAAAGACGTGGCGGAGTTCAAGTGCGTGCAACTCGATGTGCGACACGACTTCAACAGGTCCATCCCCTTCTGAGATTGTTATTGTTCGAAAGTCCTAACGTGACATGTTTTTGGTTGACTTGCTTCCATAACAACATACACGAACTCTTTATCTGCATGGGACCAAAATGAAGCTCTTTTTTTGTGTTTTGCTTCTGCACGGTAAGGCATTTATAGTTTCTCTTTTTGTCAACAACATATGTTCTTGTAAATGGTTGCACAGTTGTGTACCAGTTTTAATCATGCACGATTTCTGCCGAGGGTAACGTTGGGGTGTGCGATATGAAGATTTTTGATCGCGGACGGTAAATGTCGTTGTTATTGTGCTGCAGCGCACAGTCCGTCAGCTGCAGTTCTGGCGCCACAGAGTCTGGGACAGACATCAATATTGTTTAATCTCGCTCTCAGTGGTAGAGTTACTCTCACGCGACACTGCACTTATTCAATTTTTTATTTAATCCTTACTGGTTATTTAAACGTTTCATTCGTGTGCTTTTCTGACTTATGGTTTTTCTAAGCGCAGTACGAAATAAAAAAAGGCCTTCCAACTGCATGATTAAGTTATGTTTTATGTTAACACTGTCAAGTTGGTTATGTCTAAAATGAAAGTAAACGACTGAAAGAAACGATGCATGACAGGTCTTAGGGACAGCAGCCTAATCAATGTACAGTATATAGTATTTTATTTGTATTTGTTCATTCAGTTTTTTGAATGCTACTGCTAAATATTAGTGTACCTGAAAAAAAAAACTGTTTATTTATCTGTGTATTATGTGTATTTGTAATGTGTATCTTTGTTTTATTTTTTAATTTAATTTTTTATCATTTTAATATTTATCTTCTCCCACATTGGCCTAAATATCTGCCCTACTTTTTCATGTTTTGTTACCTTAATGTACCAAGCTTTGTCTTTATTATAGGGTTATAGGTTTGGCTGTAATGCTCAAACAGCTTGCTAAATAGAAAGACTCACGTGACAAAGAACCGTGATAAAATCATGATATTTGAAAAAAAAAAAGCCATGTCCTAGTACCCAAACCAACCAATACACCCTACCCATATAATAATTCATACATTTATATTTAAAAAATAATGTGTCTTTTCAGGTTCAGTTAAAGTTGGGCTTCATCAACAGCATTGTATTTTGTTCCTCTATCTCAGATGTGATTTATAATTAACTCTTAATTTCTTCTTCAGGTGCATCTGGTGTTGGTCCAGACAGAGTGCCAGTGTCAGTGATGGAGGGAGAATCAGTCACTCTACACACTGATGTTAAAACAAATAAACGAGACAGAATCAGATGGTATTTTAATGACACTCGCATCGCTCAAATCACTGGAGATCTCAGTAAGATCTGTACAGATGTTCAGTGTAATGAAGGGACTGAGAGATTCAGAGACAGACTGAAGCTGGATCATCAGACTGGATCTCTGACCATCATGAACACCTCAAACACAGATGCTGGAGATTATTACGTAGAGACCATAATCATCGGCAACATCAGTGAAAAGATCTTCACTGTCACTATCACTGGTAAATCATGTTTAAAAGCAGTTTGTATTCGTTTGAATCACATGTACTTTTCATTTATTTTATCTTTATGCAGTCACAGTCAGAGCTGTTATTTCTCTTTACATGTAATGTATTCACATTTGATTGATATCTTTTCCTGCGAAATGTAATTTGTAGAATTATCTGCATTGCTTGCATTGCAACCTTCTATTATATATATTTTTTTTCTTAGTTTATCATTAATTAAAAAATGCTGAGACTGGGGAGAATGCAAATGATAACGACATTATGAAAATAGAAATTACCGCATGGCTTAGTAGGTTTAGGTACCTTCCATTCAAAATAGCTCGCAACAGTGACTAAGCGATACAGTGTTTGCATATTGTACCATATTGTGTTTTCATGCAGTGACATAAAGCTTGTTGCTCATTAACTGATCTCAATAACCCTTTTTGATTAGGAGAGGCCAAAACCAGTGGCTCTGACGGAGAAGATGAAGCCCCTGTTCTATCAGGTAATAGTTCCAGGGAAAGACAGACAAACAGGCAAACAGACCTTTTATCAGGACACAGTGTGACATTCATTCTCTTAGCCAGCAATATGGTATTTGCTGATACCTCCAAAACAGGCCACAATACGATTATAATTCTATTCGATTCAGGAGAGTCGGAAGAAAACCGGACACGTGTCAGATCTGCATTAGGTTTTAAAGAGACAGCAATGCTTTTAAAGTAAAGCTGCAGGGTTGACACATACAGTCTTTACTGGTAAATTACCGGTAAATAACCAGTAAGGGATCATGCGTGAACGGGACCTTTTTTAAAAATACCGGACAAATTCATTCGGGCAGTTAACCAGTATGAGAAGTTGTAACATTACCAGTAAATGAATGTTCTCTCAGAACAAGAATGCATAAAGAGATTACAGGTATGAGTTTGAGTTCAGAAGACATGCTGATATTAGACGTCTAATCTGGGCCAATCATAACATTCTGACACAGATGATGCATGACAACACTATTTCTACTAAAGTTCAGTTATTCGTTTTTTAAGTCGTCTAAGGCGTATAGACTGCAGGATCTCTAAATGGCAGATGTAGCGTACAAACACTTTTAACACTTAATATCACAGTTAGTGCATTTTTGCTAAATGAGCACTAACGCTGAAAAGTGAAGTAAAATATGCAGATATTTCTGCTGATTTAAGCAAGTATGTGTGGGAGAATGTAAAAAAACATAAATTAGACTCCATGAAATGCAAGGTTGGAAAATCACCCCTCCCTGTTTACAAAAACAAGTTAGAGGTTATTACAGATTAATGAGGTCATAGAGTTTACCACTATTCTGAAACTGGTTTGTGTGGATGGTGCTTTACAGTTGTTTTAAGTTCAATATTTCTCAAAGCCTATTTAATGTAAAAGAAAAAAAAAAAGTTTTTAATTATAATGTTGAATGGCTATAGTTAATAGCTCAGATGCATTTAATAGAGACATCAATAGCAGGTATCTGAACGATCGGGCCAGTGCTGGTTCCTCAATGAAGTTAGTTAGAATGTTAACGTTTTTTTTTTAATCTGTTCTGCATGAGTTATCATTTCTGTGCACAAACACACACCTGAATGAAGCGCGCACACAGAAAGCTGCCGTTCAGACAGCATGCGAGTAACACATTGAGTTTCTCTTTCACATCTTCTTGATCAAAAACAGTACACACAAAATTTTGTCGTGATGAGTAGGTTGTTCACACAAACACAATCGGTTATGTCTTAACTGAACGTAAAGAGTTCTGAAGGTATCGGATGTGTGTCAAAGGTGTGTTACTGTTACTGTTTATTTGATGTATTTCTGTTATATTGTTTTTATTCATGCTATTTTTTGTTTATGTGGTTAACACACTTTTGGCAAATGTCAGGACTTTCACTTTCTTTCAACTACTTAAAGATAAATAACTGAAAAAAGTAATAAGATGAAGAAGAATTTTTTATTTTTATTTTTATTAGTGGAGCCATGTTCTTTTATCGCAATATACCATAGAGAATAGTGGCACGTCACGTGTCTACATGGGTGATAATACAATGATTAAAATAATTATGAAAATATGCTAAATGAATTGTTCAGAAAGTGTGAAAATACTGGAACTCTGAACAAACATAATTAAGGAGTGCTTTCTCTTCATGGAGATCATGTATGAAGTTGGATGCTCTTAAACTGAATGATTCATATTTACTTCCAGATTTGCAGGTGTTTTATCGTGTTGCATGCAGGTCAGACTAATATCTGTCTTCCTCTGTTCATTACAGCTGTAAAAACTACAGGATCGGATCAAGGTTCTAGTAATTTGGTACCAGCAGTACGTGTGGCTATAATCCTGGTGGTCGTGGCTGGTGTTATTGGTGTTGTTGGTGTTGGTGTGACTTACTGGCACTGCAAGAAGAATAAACCAAGAAGACCGGAAGTATTAACACAAGTATTACACATGAAAAGGTAAGAGAAAAACAATTAGCTTTATCATGTTAATTAGGAGATGTAAGGTTTAAATATTTGTTTTAAATATTTGTAGGTACTGTATGTGTGATGTGTGTTCTGTTCAGGTTTTTCATTGTCAAACAGCCTTGAACACCCAATTTATTAATAATACTTAACTGAAATGTATAGGTAGACTGTACTATTTGTGTGTGTGTGTGTGTGTGTGTGTGTGTGTGTGTGTATATATATATATATATATATATATATATATATATATATATATATATATATATATATATATATATATATATATATATATATATATATTACACCTTTAGACTCTCTTTCAGGTACATGTGATGAAGCAAAATTCAGAGATGGACTGATACAGGATGAGAAGAATAGATAAGTAGAAATTGAGGTTGGGTTTTAAAGACAACAATTTGGGTTGCAAGGTAAAAATATATGCTTGGCAAAACCCAAAATGGGGGTTATTCTGCATGATGGCTTGTTCATTAATAATCATAATAATAATTTTTATTTAATGGGTTATTTCTCGCTTGGTTTTTTAAGAAGGTATTTCAGCTCTTATGTCTTAAAGCCCTTTCTGATCTTATTTTTACCCCACACGTGGATTTAATTTTTCCAGAACACATTAAATCCTGTGAAATCCTCTAAAACCTTGTGTAGATTACACAAACTCTGTACACAATAAGTTCATTGTTTTAAATGAATACAGTTGTAGCATACTTTTTTATATTTAGTTTAATATGTCACTTTTTTTGGTATAAGCCAAAGCAGGCTTTTTTTGTGTGTGTTTGTCCCTTTAAATGCAAATGAACTAGTTGTACTTTTTATATTGTTATAAATTGTTGCTGTTGTTATGTATGTATGTACAAAATAAAATATTTTCCTATTAAGTAGTTGCTAGTTAACATACTACCATACTGCCCAATATCTCTCTGATCAGTTGTAAATATGTAAAGATGTGTGTGATATAACTTTTCAAAAAAATTACTTATTTGAATAAAATCAAGCCAGCTCTCAATCTCTTCTGCTTTTTCTTTGTGAATTTTAATGCTATATAGTTCACCATTTGTGTTGTCTACAGCGTGATCTTGGATGTTTGACATTTATTGTTATTCTTACTCTATTAGATACTTTTTTCATGTATAACTCAGTGCTGTACCTCAGGTGATTTGATACTGGCTGCACTATGATGTGCATTCTGACACTATCCAGATCAGATATCTAAATAAAACTTATAAACTATTAACAAGAGTCTTGACGGAGGATTCAGACACAGACTGAAGCTGGATCATCAAACTGGGATCTCTGACCATCACAAACACCAGAACTGCACTGGAGTTTATCAAATAGTCATCATGAGTAAGCCAGAGATTAAATATAGATTGTGTTGCTCTCTATGGTGGGTAGAAATTTACATAATACCGTTTCTCATATAATGGACATCAGTAATATATTGGGCCCTAAGGATCGGAGGCACATGCTGTATTCCTACATTTAAGTGAATGTATGTTGAAGGAAACAGTTTATTGTCCAGCATCAGTGTGTCTGATCTCAGCATCAGTCTCTCTCTACCTCTGGAGGTGGAATATCAGGAGAAAAACAGCTACAGCTGTGTGATCAACAATCCCATTAAATCCAAATACAACTTTTTGTATTCGTCAGATGACAGGTCAAACCGTTTTTTTTTTTTTGTTTTTTTTTTTTGACGGCACTTCAATAGCCAATAAAGAAATCCAATCGTAAAGGGACCAAGTGTTGATATCTGAACCTTGGAGTTTGGAGAAGCAAACTACATGGTAGTGTTATCATAAATATTCAAATGTGCCGAGCGCTTTATTGTAACATGAGCACGCTGTCATGTAATCGCAGATGCGAGCTCTCAAATGGGCCTAACTCATACAGATGAACTGCTTGTGCGCAGACTGTGTGCAGTCACGATCTCTCTGTGCTTTTAAAGTAGAAATGATTTCTCTTTGCTCCTGGATTATATTTTGTCAAAAGTTATCAAACATTCAGAATAAATCCACTCCTGACATCTAGCAACACAAAAGCTAATACTGGTTGAGTCAAACTTCTATTTCCTGAAGTTAGACATGGAAAGGTGAGTCCCTGAGTTGAACACCAGATGTCACTCTGGTTAAAGTAATCTGAGTGAATGTCTTCATGAACTACCAGGTAACATTTCCAACAATTTATAACACATATTATGGTTACATTTATTTTCCATGTGAAACAGTTTCTGGTAAACAGCCACAATTATTTCAATTATTGTTATTGCAGTAAAACGGTGGTAATTATCAACTAAAATGACAAATATTACTTTTTTTATTTTATTTTATTTGCAGAAACTATATGGCAAACAACTTTAATACACATGGTTTAATCTGCCATTTTCATTCATTTTAATGTTTTATTTGATTTGATCTCAAACGCAGTAGTAACAGATGCCTGCCTAAGAAAATATCACATTACATGCTTTATTCTGTGGGATTCTGATTCTCATTCCTCTAGTGGCCAAATGATGTTAGTGAGGAGGTGCTACACTTGGAAATACATCATACACAAGTCTTAGAAGTCAAGAGTTAGAAGTCAAGTATGACGGCGTTTTAGTGACACATAAAAAAAAAAAAATAATTATGAGACTAAAGTTATATTTTTTGAGAATAAACTGAATGAAGTTGAAAAATCACGACATCAAAGTCGAAATTATGAGAATAAAGTTGAAATATCATGAGAATAAAGTTGAAATGATGAGAATAAAGTCTAAATTACTAGAATAAAGGCGAAATACTATGAGAATAAACTTTATTTCAACTTAATTTAAATTACACATTTCCACAATATGCAAATATATGATGGGGGAAAAGAGTTAATATAATATAAATGAATATAATTATATTTTTATTAAATAACACAATTCCTACAGGCCCTACTGATCTCATATCATATATAACTGTGATGTTCTACAAAACAACAAGCTTTAAAACCCTTTTTTAAAAAACCCTCTTACTGCTAGATTGTTTACTGTGAAATCTGTCTTCTCTCAGATACACAGAGCCGATCCTCCCTTTACACAAAATACACAAGCTGCGTAGGGTCCACAAAACACCATGGGCCTATTGGGATATTCAGGAGGAGATTGGAGTATTTACCTTATTTTAACACAAGCCTCTTGTATGGCAATCTGCAGACAAATACTGAAGCAGTCAGGCTAATTTAAACTGGGTCAGAGGTAGGGCTGTGTAAATCTGTGTGAAAGCTACAGTTGTGCTCAAAATTATTCATACCCTTGGAAAATATGATCAAAGGCCATTTGATCTTTTTATTCCCCCCAAAAATATAAAAATAAATCTAACCTTTGATTGGAGTAAAAATAAATTGATAAATGAACGTTGGGGGAAATCACATCATGAAAAAAATGATTTTTCCCTAATACACAATGGTCACAATTATTAGTAGCCCTAGAAATTCTTATGATTAAAATATATCTGGAGTATATTCCCATTCATATTAGCATTTTTAATCACACCAGGGTGACTAGGACCATGAAATTATCCAGCCACGGCTGCCTGTTTCAAAGGAATATAAACAAATATATATATATATATATATATATATATATATATATATATCGAGCGCAGCGTCAGTTCAGTCAGGCCACGGAGGCAAGGCTGTGAACAGCTAATGCGGTCAGCTGTCAAATCGCTCCAATCACCACATCTCTCCTATTAGACACGGGACATATATGCGTGCCACTACTGCTCGGTAAGTATGCTCAACGACTCCCTCCCTCCCCATTATATGCATGAGCACATTACTGCGTACCTTCTGGCTGTTGTCTTGTTTGTTTCAGATCACTAAGGCTTCCAAAAATCTTAGCTGGCATGGACCACTTTGCGGAGAGACACCCATCTTCATAACCAGGATAGACGTACCACTGCCACATCTACATGATTATCACCGTTTGCTTTAAAGACTTTATTAAAAGTCTTAATTATTATGTATTTCTAAATTCATGGTTCCGGGGGGTTAATGTTAAAGATCTATGTATGTTCAATTATTCTGGGAGTAAGAACCCCCATAAGGAACCATACCACCAAAGATAAATTGTGTTCAATAAACTCAAGTAAACTTGCCAAAGTGGTTCCTGTCTGAAATGATGTGAACGCAAAAAATTGTTGAACTTCATTAAGTAGCAAGTGGCTGTAAAAAAAGAGCTAAAGCTTAAAAAAATCTATTTTCCACCATCAAGGCTATAATTAAGAATTTCCAATCAGCTAAAGATGTTATAAAAAATGTCTGGAAAAGGTTGTTTGTCAAATTTTTCTTAAAGTGTGGTGAGGAGAGGAGCATTTGCATAGCCAATGACTCTGAGCAAGATCAAATAAACTGGAGAAAATTGTTGAGCCTCGGGTCAGAAAGCCTAAATAATAATAATAATAATAATACTAATAATAATTCAAAAAGCCCCTACATCAGCAAATGTTGTTGGGGAGGGTTTAAAGAAAAATCTAGAAAAATGCTCTCATCCAAAAACAAACTCCAGCATACTGGAACTTCAAATAACACTGGCTTCTGTGATAAGATGAAACAAAAAGTTGGGTTTTTAACACAGTCATGAGTGAGAAGCTGCGGTCCGCCATTACTGTTCTCTTGCTGTATCTGCTGGAGATACAATGTCAGTGCCAGAGAGCCATTAAAAGTATGGTGTGTTGGGATGCACCAAGGAACAAGAGTCTCCATAGACAGCTGAGGACATGGTGGTTAACTTCTATTTTCGAAGGAATGTCCCAGAAAAAAAATGGAAAAGTCCTACACTTTGTGCTAAAATTTTACACTGAACTCAAATGCCACACAAAAAAAAGAGGCTCAGTTCAGCGCTGGAGGTGTGCAAAGATTGCTTCTGAAGGGGGATCGATACCAACGATTTGTGCGCAAACGTCCAGACTCCAGACAAAGTAAGCATCACGCATAATATTTTGCTTTCCAAAAGAGCTTTTGGGTTCTCTATAAGGGTAATGTTGCTAAGGCTACCATTGTCTCTGCCTGTTTTCACTAATGCTTCATTCACGTGCTTCCAGAATGATTGGGAATAGGAATGCGGTAGTTAAAAATTGCATTGTGTGTAGGGTCAGTAACACGGTCATCATAACACTGGTGTGCCTCTGAGCACGAGCTCTTGAAGCTCTGCAATCCTCCGAGAAAGGGGCAGGGTTGCCAGGTTTTCACAACAAACCCTCCAGCGGCAACAATGTTAAAGTAGGCCAATTCTGCGGGAAAACCGCGGACTTAAAAACTGACTCTTCAGGCTAGAAATCTCTAAATGGACCATGGTTGGATCTTCCAACAAGAAAATGATCCACAAATATCAAAATCAATACCAAAATGGGTCATTGAGCTCAAAACTATTCTTTCATGGCCATCCCAGTCCCTTGAGCTGAACCCTATAGAAAATGAGTGTGGTGAACTGAAAAGGTCTGGAGAGATTCTGGATGAAGGAATGGTCTCTGATCTCTTATCAGGTGTTCTCCAAACTCATCAGTTATTACAGGAGAAAACTCAGACCTGTTTTCTTGGGGAAAGTATTGAATAAAGGGTATGGTTAATTGTGGCCAGTGTGTATTAGAGAAAAATTTTTTATTTCATAATGGGATTCAGAATGAAAAGTCAGGTTTTTGTCATTTGTTTTTTTTTCAATAAAAGACTTCTTTGGTCATATTAAACAAGGGTGTGAATAATTTTGAGCAATTTCTTTCCCAATTGTTTACCTCCATCTAAAACCATACCTGTTTTTAAAAGGATATTTGCAGGAACATACATTTTGGCGTAATTTAGAAACTTTTAGGGGTAAACAAAGTGCTTCCCCTTGATAAGCCCCTAAGTGCAGTTTTTGCATGTACTTTTTTTCTGAGAGTGTTTCACCAATTGATGCATTTGTTAGTTCTCCAAAACAGTGAAAGTTCGTCATTAGATGTTTCCCTCAGAAGACTTATTTTAGACATTCACAAGCATTGACACACATACTCAGGAACAGCAAGTGCTCTCTGTCTTCAGTAAGAAGGTCCTCCTACAGGATGTGGGATGTAGGTGTGATAAGGTTCTTAGAAGTGACCTTTGCTAAATTCTACTGAAATATCACACCGTTACATAATCTGAATGTCATGGACAACAAGTATCATCTTAATCCGAAGACTATATGGCATTATTTTAAGTTTCACAAAGAAATATTTTGAATTTATATATATTTCACAACATTTTACTTTCATGGTTCATGTTTTGTGAACTTCTTATCAGCAGGAAACAAGAAGAAAAAACAAAACGAAAAACCCATATGCAATCTTCACACCTATAGTCACCACATGCATATGCTGCTTGTCCAGCAGAATCTACAGTTGTGTCATCAAACCACATTGTTTTCCAGACTGGAGGTCAAATAGCAAGTTTTTGTATTGCTTTCATTCAATCACAGTCACAGCAAAAGCACATTTGGACTTCCCTTTTGGACTTCCCCACCTCACATGAGCTTCATGATCACATTAAAATCAGTTAAAACACAGATTTTATTCTAAAAAAAATCTACTTTCTCAGAATAAATGATCTGAATGAATGCCTTTACCAAAAAGTAGTATACTTCAAGTTTATTTTATTAGGTATACGTAAGTAAAGTTATATATATGTAATTATTACATCTTCATCTGTCGACATTCTATTCCATAATGTTACAGTTATGATGCTGTTTTATGTCAGATGACCGTGTTAGATTTACATGTGTTAGTATACATTGTTTTTTCTTCTTCTTCACTTTTTAATTCTGTGTAGAAGATGTGTACTAGCGCCCTCTACTGTATAATAATGAAAACACAGATTCTAGGAGCACAAGTATAGTTCAAATCTATTTTGACTTTTTGTAAGTATAAATCAAGTACACTTAAATGAGTACATAAAACCCATTTCTGAGAAGTACATAAAAAGTAGACTACAATTAGAAGTATACTAATAGCACACTTGAATAAGCTTATTTTTCATAAGGGCGTGGATGAGTGTAAGAGAAATCTGATTGTTATCAAGGAAGTCAGCATTGTTTCTTTATAGGCTCATGAGCATCAATATTGTTTGAGCAGAAGGCGCATTGTTTAGCTGCACTGCGGTTTGTGTAAATGCACTCAAGCCACCTCTGAACCACATAAAACAGTCTGAAGAACCGTAAATGTAACCATCATTGGTGCTTGTGCTTTGACAAGTAAAAGCAGCTTCTCCGAATCCTCCATGACTTGTAAATGAAATCCTCATCACTGAAATCTCAGATGAGTTATTTTGCGTGTTCGGGTTTAGCTGTCGTATCTGTGGAGGGAGGAGAGAGAGAGAGAAGATGCAGCGGAGGAGTACTTGTTCTCACTGTCTGCAAACCACAGGCGTTCAGTGTTTTAATCTTGAGCACCTTGAGAGATTTTATTTCAGAGCGCTCAACTGTTGGGGAAAATGGTCGACAGATTCGTTTTGTCCTGTTTGTGCTGTTGCTGTCTGGTTGGTAAGTTAAACGTGTCTTGCTTTATGGTAGCAGATGAATTATTTAGTACAAATGAATAACGCTCAACCAAAATCAGACGGATGTGCTCTGGTTTATATTCTTAGATGGAAAAGTACTTTAAATCCAATCGAGGTATTACTATGAGATGTAGGATTTGTACGATTTTTGTCATTTTAGTTTTTTAAAGAAGTCTCTTCTCACTAAGGCATATGTGGCAAAAATACAGTAAAACAGTGATAATGTGAAATGTTAAGATTTATATATTCAAATGACTGTTTTTGTCTATAGTTTTGTTTCCTGTGATGCAAAACTGGAATTTCAGCATCATTACATCAGTTTTCAGTGTCACATGATCCTTCACAAATCACTCTGATATGCTGATTTGCTGCTCAAAATACATTTCTCATTGTTATGATTGTTATATATATATATATATATATTTTTTTTTTTTTTTTTTTTTTTGAAAACTGATACTATTTTCAGGATTGTTTGATGAATAGAAAGTGAAACATTGTAAATGAACTGAATGCATCCTTGCGATGGATTCAAGCCTGACGTCTAACGAGTAAGACCTTAGGGATTTCGCTTACATTTTAGATGTCATAAAGTGATATTAGTGTGGAACTCTTTTCGGCTTAAATACATAAATAAATATTTAACCAAAACTCGCTCTCCAGGTGTGCTTGCTGATTCAAACGCGGTGAAGTCGGTGCCAGTGACGGAGGGAGATTCAGTCACTCTAAACCCTGATCTTAGCGTTAAACAATCTGACAATCTGATCATGTGGAACTTTAAAACTAATGGGTATCTTATTGCAAAAATCACCACCAACCATACCTCGATAATAGATGATGTTCTTGACGGGATATTCAGAGACAGACTGAAGCTGGATCATCAAACTGGATCTCTGACCATCACAGACATCACAACTCAACACACTGGAGTTTATCAAGTAACCATCAGCAGCAAGACAAAGTCTGTTTATAGATTTAATGTTACTGTCTATGGTGAGTAGAGGTTTACAGTT
The DNA here is from genome assembly GCF_023724105.1 of Carassius gibelio. Classification (NCBI taxonomy): domain Eukaryota; kingdom Metazoa; phylum Chordata; class Actinopteri; order Cypriniformes; family Cyprinidae; genus Carassius; species Carassius gibelio. The sequence goes on along the minus strand of NC_068417.1, from coordinate 13,237,756 downwards.
TCTTTTGTTTATCTAATACCATATTTCATATATAATTGACACTTGCTGTTTATTCTCTCCTGTTTTCAGCTCGTCTCCCCGTTCCTGTCATTATAAGTAACTCCCCACAAAATTCATCTTCTTCATCATCTTCATCACAGCAGAATTGTTCATTGTTGTGTTCAGTGTTGAATGTGGGTCATGTGACTCTCTCCTGGTACAAAGGAAACAGTTTATTGTCCAGCATCAGTGTGTCTGATCTCAACAACAGTCTGTCTTTACGTCTGGGGTGTCTGGACGATTACTACAGCTGTATGGTGAGCAATCCCATCAACAACCGGACTAAATATGTCAACGTCACTGATCTCTGTCGGCCATGTTCAGGTATGTTAGCATCTTGTGGGAAAAGGCTATGCATGGCTACAGTTTAGGACTTGAGTCGCTGTTCATCTTTTGCGAATGTAAAATGTCGTTTGCTTTTGTTTTCTCAGATTGTGCCTTCTGTTGTCATGCTTCTGAAGCTCTCGTCCGATTGGCTCTCTCCGTTGTGGTGGGCGTGGCTACTGTCGCTATTGTATTTTATGACATCATCACATCCAGGAAAGGTGTAAACGAGAGACATCATGACTTACAATATAAAACAGCTTCATGATAATTCAGTGTAAATCCATTATATATATATTTTTTTTCTTGTTTTTATGCATTCCTTTGGCTTGGGTAGATTTTATATTCATTTTGTTTAGTGTGATATGGAATGTTCAAAATTTCAGTTAAACTGTGTTTTTTATTTGTTCATTGCAATTTGTGTCTATATGTGTGGCAATTAATAAAAACTTGGCATTTAAAAACAACAGTAGAAATTACTACTACAAAGAGGCTTACAATGTGCAACTACAATAACAATATTAACAGCTATCAGCTATCATAATATATATATATATATATATATATATATATATATATATATATATATATATATATATATATATATATATATATATATATATATTATATTTGTTTTATTTATTTATTTTTTTAAATTCAAGTCAAGTGCAGAAGACTTTTTGTTTAGAGTAAGATCTAAAAGGAAATGGATGGAAGAAGGTGAAAGAAACTGCAAATATTTTTTTAGTCTTGAGAAAAGGAGTGCAGAAATAAACTAACTTAGAAAATTATTGATTTCTGAATTTGTCTCTTAGTATAATGCAGATATGTATTCTTTAGGAAATCAAGAAAATGCAATTATTTTTTAAATCAATTAAAAGTCCAGAAAAATTGTCTCTAGAAAGTAAAACAGACTGTTCTCAAGACCTTTCTCTAAATGAAATTGAATTCTGTATAAAAACAAATCCGCTGGAAATGATGGGCTTACACCAGAATTGTACTAATTATTGATATGGTAATTTATTAAATTGAGACCCTTTAATACTTTTTTCTGGATTTTAGAAATGCTTTTTATACAGTAAGCAATCATTTGATATTTGATTCATTTTAATTATTTTGTTTTCGGACAAAAATGCATAAAAAGGGAAAGAATTAAAAAAATTAATTGGTGTAAAACTGAGTATTTCAATATTGCCCCATATCATTTAATAAAAAAACTTGAGGGATTCAATTTTTGTATATAACTGGCAGACTATCCCATTGCTTTTGGCCAATTATCACAAACAAGCATCATTTTACTGGTCAATTTTGTACAAACCCGATTTTTCTCCTAGCAGGTGTTTTATATTGAACAATGGCAATATCACTCATAATAACAAGTCATTGCATGTGAAGCATTGAGTTCAGCACAACATATTAATTGTAAAGCTTATTGACAAGAATGGGCTTTTTTGTAAATGAAAAAAATAATTAAACAAAATAACCAAGTCTATTTCTAGTGGTATAATATTTTTATACCAAATTATCTGATGTAAATAATAATACAAGTGTCAAAATCGCTTTATTAACAGTTTATGTCAGAAACTCCCTTAATGTCATGTCCAATCCTCAGTGTAGATCAAAATGGATAAACCTCCGTATAAATTGGCACAGCATATGGATGTTACCATATAAATAGGTAATTTCTAATAAAGTAAAATAAGTACTTTACAAAATGATTCACAAATGTTATCCTGTAAATGCAGTTGTTAGCAGATATATTCATAGTGTTTGTGATAAGTGTACCTTTTGTAATGTATCTGTTGAATTCATCATTCATATAATTTATATTATTAATCGGTTAATTAATAATTAACTTAGCAAACTTATATTCATAAGTTAAAAGTAATTCAAAAGAAACCGTCATCTATTACATTATGTAACACTGATCTTAAAATATGTTTTGAATCTCTTTCTAATATGAGATCACAAAATAAGGAGCTTACAAAAACCATACAATTTCTAAAGGTTTTCTAACTTTTTTATTTTATTTTTGCTTTTATTTAAATTAAGCCTATATGTTTGTATTCATTTTGTTGTTGCTGTTGTTCTGTTTTGCATGCTTTGAGATGTGCAACGTTTGCACTGTGCCTTGTGTGATGGAACTGAACATTAATAAAAAAATAAAAAAAAATAAAAAAAATTATATATATATATATATATATATATATATATATATATATATATATATATATATATATATATATATATATATATATATATATATATATATATATAATAAATAAATGATTCAAAAAGAAAACCACTAGTTTAAGTCTATCCAAGTAGTTTATCCGACAACAGCGCCTCCTGCAGGTTGTTAAAATGTACAACAGACGTAAACTATGCATTGAGTATCAAAAGAAAACATTACCAAACGAAGGAAACTTTTCCACTCAGATGTCATCTACCGTATATATATTTTTTTCTTTATCAACCCCATTAAACGTGTTCGTCCCTTCACTAATCACCAACACCAATCCATAATCAATCATATCAAACATCGCATCCATCACGTGGTTTGTGTCAACTCCAGCCTCACGCGTTCTTTGAAGGTGAACAGTCGCGTGATACACACTGGGGACTCGGTGTCAACACTAAACTCAATATGCAGAACCTCGGATTAATATTTGTGTTACTATTATTTGTAAACGGTAAGTTGTAATATTGATTTAATTAATTGTTCATATTGAAACGATACAGAGGTTTAGTTCTGTTCGATTTACGTGTTTTTAGGAAGTTTGGTGCCTTCCGGGTCTTAAGCCCCACATTTGAGCTTATTACATATTCATATATATATATATGTGTGTGTGTGTGTGTGTGTGTGTGTGTGTGTGTGTGTGTGTGTGTGTGTGTGTGTGTGTGTACCTTACAAAATCTTAAATGTTCCTACACCTATTATGTTATTGCTTTCTCCCACATTAATCTATATTCAATAAACCATGTGATAACTTGATAACCTGAAATATCAAAAGTATTCAGAACCCTATGTTATGAAACTTGAAATTGAGGCACACGCCATTTCCAACATCTTTGAGATTTATCTAAACTTTATTTGGAGTAAAAATGTGATCTGTATTGTTCAGGTCAGGGGTGCACGGTTTAGATTTCAAACTTATTAAACACATCTGATCCAGCTAATCAAGTGATTGAAGCTTATTTGAGATCTGCATGGTATGTGTGCTGGAACTAAAGTTAACTCCAAGAACTGAGGTTGACACCTGTGGTTTAAGTTATGGGAAGGCTTCTGCTTTATATCACATGTGACTTTTATTGTAAACGACTGCTTCTGTGTTTTGCAGCGGTGTCTGGTGTTGAGACAGAAGTTGTGGAGGCGGTGTCTGTGATTTTGGGAGATTCTGTCACTCTACAATCAGAAGTGACCCAAATACAGGACTATGACGTGATTGAGTGGAGGTTTAGTGGACATCGCATTGCTATAATCGATAGTGACCCCAATAACAAAGTACAGGCTGAAGTTACTGAGAAAGTCGGAGACAAACTGCAGCTGGACCATCAGACCGGAGATCTCAAGATCAGAAACATCAGAAGCGCAGACTGTGGACTCTATGAACTTGATATCATCAGCCCCAGAGGGTCATCAAAAAAGTCCTTCAGTATCATTGGTGAGTGTGTCAGATGTTCAGGTGCAGTTTCAGACTCGAGGTGAATGTGTTTGCTGACCGTCAGAAACATCTCTGTTCATTAGGTGTGGCGTCGGATGACACTGTAGGGGAATTTACAGTTAAAACCCAAGGACCAGATATGTCGCAATGAAGACCAGGACTCAGAGATGAGTTCAATTAATAATAATAATTTTACTTGAAGAAAATAGTTTGCAATTTCATCAGCAGAAGTCAGCTTCAACACTCTCGAAGGAGTTCGCAGGCCGCCCCCAGTACAATACAAAATCAACCACAGTTATACCCTGACAGAGGATACTAATTGCGTCAATACATGAGTCAACAAAATTCTGATTGGTTCCAAAACCTAGATAAAACTCTCCAAAGACGTATATCTGATACGCTGGACACTGGCAGTTGATCGTTTGTCCTGGGACTGTCTGAGCTTCTCCCTGTACAGACAGATACTAACACACGTACACAGAGAACTTATCTAAAATTCAAGGCTTTCTAGCACTGGCGAGTGTCTTATCATTACGGTTGGATACACACACATAATATGTGGACATTAATCTTGAGGAAAAGAAATACAGCACACATAAGGTTACACATTTCACTCTTGCTATAACTTGATTAATAGTCAAACAAGAAATCATGTAATAAAATAATTAATATCAGTATGAAGGATATGGCAAATCGGCATCCACTCCTTCAGTCCCCCGTTTTAGATCAATGTGGGGTCTAATACCCCACATCTGGTCTAATAAATGAGGTCAGGTGTAGTTGTGATGCATGGTAAGAATGCAGGCTGTTTGTCAACTTAAGCAGGTGCATATACTTAAGATCTCTGGTACTGGCTGACATTTCTAGTAATAAACACATTATTTTGTACAAAATACTTCCCATAATCATTCTTACTTCCCATATACATTCATCTACTTACTTAATCCCACAATATCGCCACTTGCACTAGTCTTTCTTCACATAATGTCTTTTCCAGTGAATTATTCTGTGTGTCCCTCTACCTGGAAAAGTGTCCTCCATCCATATATACTTTCATCAACATATCTTTGTAAATACCTCTCTTCCTACTACAGCTACTTCACACTTACCCTCTAAAACCAAACATTTATCCAACAGCCTTAAGACTAAATTTTCATATTCATTAACCAGATTTAACAAATCATTAAAGAAAACCGCATACACTATAACCAATTCATTTTTTTTTTAACCCTTAAGAAGGATATTTGCCTTATTTGTTTTCTTTTAGCATGTTTTATACAACTATGATGAATTTTAGTTAATTTGGTCATATCTTAAAATAAACTCATTACAATAAACGTATATATATTATTCTCTGGAAGCCGGGCTAAATGAATAACCACTGTTATTGCATTTCTGACATATGTCAGACCCTCAGTCACCTCACAGATACCAAATACAGACATTGCTTATAACCTAAATCCCAGTAAAGATACCCTTATTTTATGAAAATCTATAATTTTCCCCATCAATGGTACAATTATAGAGATTGATTATCTATTTTACCCTTTCATTCCAAACTTGGTGTTAAAAACACAAAAATAAACAAACCAAAAATAAGTAAGATCAATATTGAGCCATCTATAAAAATAAAAATAAAAATAATCATAATCATTATTTCCTCGAAAACCTAGAGCAGTTCCTAGTTTATTACTTAATAGCCCTTTTATTAAGTTTTACTTTCGCCACGAATCCAGTTGCAGTCATCATAGTTCACATGCTGTTTACACATACATGAACCATAAACTTGTCATTGTTAACAACATTTGGTTAAAAATACATTTTAAGTATCGAAGTGTCTAACTTTTAAAATACAACTAACCTATCCACTTATTGTCATGCATGTATTTTATTTTATACCATGACATTACTGTTAACCATACTCATTGCCTTATTATTACCCTTTTTTTTTTTTTTTTTAAATGTAAGTCTTGTCAATTATCATACCATATTACTGTACTCAGACTATATTAATGACACATTCAGAAGCAAATCCTCAATACCTCGTATTAAGTCAATTTAGTTCTCACTGTTTTGTCAGTTAGAAATGCTTACACATCAGCTACGTGATCAATGTCTTTAAAACCCTTGTTAATGTTTGTCATTTGGCAGTGATATTTATTTACTCAAAATTATTATAAACTGAAAAAAAAGCACACAGATTTCCCAATACTATTACTAAATGAACAATACTATTACTTAGTTCTAAACGCCCAAATATTTATTAAAGAGACATCCTCAGTTTCTGTAAATCTATATTGAAACAGTATACATTATCAAAAAGCCCTGTCAGTGTTCACAATATTAATTTGATTTGACCTGACAGGTGTTCATAAGCAGCTCCATAGAGCCTATTACAATTGTTTGGTTCAAACTAAATTTATTATTATTATTATTTTTTTTTTTTGCTGTGCTATTTCAATTAATTCAAACCTCTTGTTATGGATTTGCTCCATTAAGGGGCTATCCACACGTTTTTGTTCAACTTATCTCTGTTCTACATAAACCACTACATAAAGCTTTTGCACTATATTACACAAGCAGGATTCACTCCTTTGTTTTCCCACCAGGCTTCTTTATGTGAGGGTGCTCTCTGGATAATTTGGTTAGTGACGTAGCCAATCTGTCACTGTTTTTCTGCCGTCTAAAATATTTACCTTTACCATTCAAACAACAAAGTGTTAACTTGTTAAAATTTAGACCCTCATTTAAATTTAGGCATGGATTTTAAACCCATTTTGGACGGCAAACTTAAATTTCACAAATCCAATCATATAAACACTCTTTAACATATTAATCCAGAGAGTGATTTAAATCAGCATTATAAAAGACAAAACAAGTCATTATTACCAGTAGCAGACAGAGCTGGATAACCAATCCACTTAAAGCTCGTCCCATGTTCGGCATTGTCTTTTCATTAGTTTCACTCAGAATTACCGACTTCTGTAAAGTAATTTCACTCAACACATCTGTAATGATAAAACACTCATTCCAGAGGTTAGTAACTCAATTGAAACAAAACAGGAACAGAATTGTCCCCCAAAAATTTATAGTAGCCATCCTTGTGCATGCACATACTTAACACATTAATATTTTAACAGCTCATATTTAAGGTTTTCCTTTTGGTATTAAATCGGAAGGATTTAAACTTAAACATTGTCTGTGCATTTTACCTAGTTTGAACCTAGTCTCTTATCTAATCTCAAAGTTTGCCTGTTCTTTAATGATTTTTATTTAGAGTAAAATCAGCTTGGTTGTTTTGGTCTTCAAATCATTGCTCTGTTTTGGTTACTCTTTCTTAGCAGGCCAATAATAGAAGAAGAGCACTATCCCTGCCTCCACTCAAGCACTCTCTCTCTCTCTCTCTCTCTTACTGTGCAAAAAATTATTTATTTATTTATTTAGACAATTTTTGCCAGACTATAATATAAAATTCATTACAACATATAACCCTAAATTATTCAAATAAGTTAAAAATGTCAAAGTTTCTAGATCTAAAATCTCAGTTTAAACTGTTTAAAATACATAATGCTAGGAATATTTCTTTAAAATTATTTTTACCTTACATGCTTAATTCCCTTAACCTTTGTTATCTAAACCATCTCTTGATTAAGCAGAAGCAGTCTTCATTTTTAGCCACCACCATATCTTGTTATCATCTTGTGTCATGCCTAATGACCTGCATGAGTAAAGACTATGATATAGACATATTAGTTCAATATCATTTTAGCCTCATAAGAAATTTTTGTCTCAAAATAATGGCTGTCATCACATGGTCTCAGATGGTTCTTGAAAGCCCATTGCCATTAACTTTTTATAAATAAGCTCCTTGTCCTCAGGGTGTGATCCACTGGCATAGTTGCATCAAGTTGTGGACGCTTGTCACAACAATCAGTCAAGGAATGCGGTTGCTGGTGATCAGGTCTGGAGGAGCTCACATTTTGAGGCAGATTGCTGTACTTCATACAGTTCCCCTCTTAATGATGCTCTAGGCCTATCAAGCATCCGCTCAACTCCACTACCATCTCACATAAAACACCTCCCTTCAGGGCAGGTGCCCAGTGGCGGTGACCCCCTGCCTTAGGTTGTCCCCTATTGGCCAGAAGAGGATCTTACCCGTCATTGAGAAATCACCTCATGCACACTGGTAACCACTCTTTCCCGTTGCAACATCCTCGACAGTCTTCTTCCAGAATCCAGTATTTCCTGCAGCTTAGGAAAGGTGCACTCAAGAACCATGAGAGCCATTGACAGCACCTACTAGTGTTAAAACATTGAAAAAGGTTAATCAAACTAATATTTAATCGCTAAACTCAATTGGATACCTCCAAACTATCATGCTGAGATTACTCAGTGAATTTATTTTTCACACCCGTCCATTCATTGTAATTTTCTGTTGCTTCTGTAGCTGCAGCCATCAGGCCCTGTATGATGGTGGAGACTAAAAATAAGACAGATAAGTTACTGGTCATAGAACAAATAGCAATACAACTGTTTAGCTATTCAAAATTATTACATCTATAGCTCAGGGTCTGTATTATGATTTTAAAGACCTCATGTCTCTTCAACAATTGCTCCTAAATTGTTATTCATTATTTTTATAATCTCTTATTTCTTACATGCATTGGGCAGTTGAACATTTAACTACCAATTGCCCTCTTAATACATTAAATCTGAACTCTTTTTATCATGTCCTTTAGCATCTCTGCCTATGATTTGACTGAAACACTGTGCTGTACTATAAATATCTTATCACTTAAACACAAGCTCAGATAACGGCATTTTAGCTTACTTTGAATGAGAGAGAGAGAACTCTGAGGGATTCAGGACTCGTAACAATGCATTTTCATTCATTTTTAACATAATTTCATCGTACTATCATTTTATTCTAGCCCAGTTTAAAACTTGTCAGAAATTATATGCATTTTAAAAATAAACATCTTTATATTTGTATTTTTACTTTATTTTCGCAACTCAAATGTTTCTCAAAGTTCTTTGCAGTCATTGTCATTACTTTTACATCAACTTGTATTTATCCATTCACTTAATTCTGGCCATGGCTTCTGAATTTCAACATTGGTTTTAAATCTGTCAGAGGTTATCTGACCCAGGTATATTACTTTGGGTCTTGCTAGCATGCTGTCTTCAAAGTTACTTTGAAACCCCCGTTTATGTTACTTGTTTACAACTTTATCATCTCATAAACAAAAAATAATTTTCTTTTCTCTTCTTTTTTCTTTTTTTTATGATGCTGCGTGACTACAATTTTGCAATCCAACAATAAAATTACTCTTTTGGCCAAACATTAGTAAATATAGGAATTACATTTTTTTTTTTTTTACTCAGAACATGTCTCTGGTACTTTTAAAGCTTAAGCCAGAGTCATGGTGGGGGCCAGCATGAGATAAAACAACGGCGTCATTGTAGTCAAAGTAATTTTATCTTTTTTAAAGCAAAACATAAGCTTCTAAGTTTTTCCAAAATGCCACTGCCAATTTGTGTGCCTTCAGTTTTTTTTTTTTTTTTTTTTCACTAACCCAGAATTCTGTTCAGTATTCCTTGTCAGGACTTTCAACAATTATATAGGAACAGGAACAGGTCTTATGATATCATTCTTTGTCATTTAAACCTTCTATGCACAGAGAATCAGATTAAATCATCACTCAGTTACTTCTGGGATTATTTTTAACAAATCGGCACATACATTTATAAATGTTTATTTCTCAGGTTCTTTCTAAGTTTAAAGCCAATCAAGTTTTTGTTTTAACATTACAATCAGAATTAAAGCTCAGACTGATCATTCTTTAAATGAATTCAGAGAATATATATATATTTTTAAAGTCAGAGCTTCAGAGCCAAACTGTTTACAGCATTTGCTCTCTTCTGTTTCATTATTTCTATCAGGGCTGACCAGGTTACCTAATTTGTCAGTCATATTTCTATCATAAACCAAAAACATATTGAGGCGGCGATCTTACCAACAGCACTTGACTTCTGCGTGATGAAATTGCAAAGTATATTCCAGAATTTCCATATACTGGTCCAATCCAATCAGGGTCATGAAAACTACATTTTAGCACTTTTGGGGTTGTTCCTGAGGCATCCCAGATCAATCAATACTTTCCCTTTGCATATATCCCTATATATTTATAGGTGCACATATGAATTATCACTATTTATTTTTAAACACTAATTTTGGATACTCTTTTCCCTAACCACTGACCTGGCCTATTTCTAAGCTCGGGGCGCCCCTGTCTGTAATGGTGGGTGATCGAGAGTTGGAAGAGCGAGATACGACTAGAACCCCCGTCTAGCGTCTTACATTCTTCTCGGGATTTCCCATACCCCTACTTTGGCTTACCCGGCCGTAAATGCACTGCCCTTTATGGCCTCTCGTGCTTTTTGGCTCTCTGTGCTTGACCCAGCACTGCCTATTTACGGCCTTATGTGTCCTTTGTCCCTCGGTGCTTGACCCAGCACTGCCCTTTACGGGTTCACATGCCTGTTAAGAATGCGTTTTTGTCCCCCCCTGGACTGTGCACACCTAGAAACAAATTTTTACGTCTCTCTCTAAGACCTATAGGTGTGCACCTGTTCCCTCTGTAACTGTACACATCTCTAAATATCTTATATCAAGACCTACCGATGTGTACTTGTACCCCTTATACTCACAAGGTTACTTATTTACAGGTATATTGTGACACCAATTTACCTACTCCACCCTGGAGCTGGTGTCTACCCCCTCACGTCTGAGTGAGTCTATCGTTCCTCCTTCTCTCGACCCCCTCCACTTACAGACAGTTCCTAACCAATAATATTAAATCTAAAATCTTTCCTACCTTGGTTTGATGATTGATCAGGGATGTCAACAAGGAACTATTGCCCGCATTCTCCACCATTAACTGTAGGGGAATTTACAGTTAAAACCCAAGGACCAGATATGTCGCAATGAAGACCAGGACTCAGAGATGAGTTCAATTAATAATAATAATTTTACTTGAAGAAAATAGTTTGCAATTTCATCAGCAGAAGTCAGCTTCAACACTCTCGAAGGAGTTCGCAGGCCGCCCCCAGTACAATACAAAATCAACCACAGTTATACCCTGACAGAGGATACTAATTGCGTCAATACATGAGTCAACAAAATTCTGATTGGTTCCAAAACCTAGATAAAACTCTCCAAAGACGTATATCTGATACGCTGGACACTGGCAGTTGATCGTTTGTCCTGGGACTGTCTGAGCTTCTCCCTGTACAGACAGATACTAACACACGTACACAGAGAACTTATCTAAAATTCAAGGCTTTCTAGCACTGGCGAGTGTCTTATCATTACGGTTGGATACACACACATAATATGTGGACATTAATCTTGAGGAAAAGAAATACAGCACACATAAGGTTACACATTTCACTCTTGCTATAACTTGATTAATAGTCAAACAAGAAATCATGTAATAAAATAATTAATATCAGTATGAAGGATATGGCAAATCGGCATCCACTCCTTCAACACGAAGGTCGTGTTGGTGATGGAGAGAGACTCTGTCATTCTACCCTCGGGTCTATCTGAAATACAGAGAGAAGATCAGATTACCTGGAAGTTTAAAGACACACTCATAGCTAAAATAAATGAAACCGCTGGAATCTTCTCTACATATGATGATGTTCTTGATGGGAGATTCAGGTACAGACTGCATCTGACCAATCAGACTGGATCGCTGATCGTCACTAACGTCAAACCCAACATTTCTGGACTTTATGAAATCAACATCAGCAAGAGCAGCAGCAGATACACCACGCACAAGACGTTCAATGTGACTTCCAAGGGTGAGACGCTTGAAATGCATTAACATACTTGTTTATCTGAAAAACAACGCTACAGTCAGTTGTTCTCTTTTGAAAATGTGCGTTCCAGGCAGGAATGTCCGTCTCTGTTTTGGTTTGTGAAATCCGCTCTCTGCCAGTTTATCCAATTGTATATTGGGACCTCTGGTTGCCAGTTGGTGTAAAACACAGCGTATTTCATTTAATTCATCGTCAAGTGCGCTCGTTCTTGTTAGTAAGGCCTGTCACTATAACAAATGTTGCTGGACGATAAATTGTCCAAGAAATTATCGCGATAAATGATAATATTGTCGTTCTAAGACCAGTTTCAACTAATATAATGATAATGGCATAATAATGCAGGTACACCTTTTCAAAGATAAATAAACGTTTATTTTATTTTGTGGCAGATTCAGAGCAAGAAATACCAACATGTTGACTATGTGTGGCTTAAAATGAATACATTTTGTATGTTATATTATGTTTATATGCCAGTTATGGATGCTCATATTGACCGTTTAACTGTTAACCGAAAGTAAACATTTTGACCGTGATGTTCACAGATCACGTCTTTTTTTTGTGCTCGAGTTTGTTATTTCAAATGCGTTATGCACGCTCATAATGGTCAATGCGTAAGAGCTTCGTTCAACTTCAGAACACAAATTAAGATATTTTTGATGAAATCCGAAGCTTTCTGACCCTGGATAGACGGCAACGCAACTGAAACATTGAAGACCCAGAAAGGTGGTAAGAACATGGTTAAAATAGTCCGTGTGACATCAGTGGTTCACTGTAATTTTATGAACCTACAACTCAATTCATTTCACGTTTATTTGTATAGCGCTTTCTGTGATACAAATCATTGCAAAGCAACTTTACAAAAAGTTATGTTTCTACAATATTTAGTAGTAGCTTATCAGAATATTTTTGTGTGCACAGAAAACAAAAATTTTTATTCAACAATTTAATCTTTTCCGTGTCAGTCTTCGCTGCAGTATCACGACAACTTTTTTAATGATGTCCTTAACCAGCTTTCTGGGCCTTGAACGTGTCTGTAGTGTTGCTGTCTATGCAGGGTCAGAGAGCTCTCGAATTTCACTATATTTTCAATATATTTATCTGAAAATCCACTACTTGGATAGACTCAAACTTTATATAAATATAAAGACTAACAAAAAGGTCTTGCAGGTTTGGAATGACATGAAGGGGAGTAATTAAAGATAGAATTTTCATTTTTAGGTGAACCATCCCTTTAAATGAAGAAGAGTGCACATCCTTCTTTTCATGTGTTGCGGCGTTGAGTTATGTCTGTTTAGGTTTAGATTTGATTCCTGGTGAATGCATTAATTGCTCCTCTGTGTTTTAATGTTGAGACAGAAGGAGAGAGCAGGCAGTCTGCGACGGAGGGAAATTCTGTCACGCTACTATCTGGTGTTTCTGAAATACACAGCGATGACGTGATCGTATGGAGGTCTGAGCATGGAGACTCTATCATAGCAAAAATCGATAGAGGGAAGGTCTTCACTACGCAGGACGGAGCCGATGGGAGATACAGCGGCACACTGGAGCTGGACAGTAAGACCGGATCTCTGACCATCAGGCACATCAGAACTGAACACGCTGGACTTTATCACCTGGATATCACCGGCCAGCGGCGCACAATATTCAAGAGATTCTTTATTTCTGTCTGTTGTGAGTATCTGAAGCATTTTAATGTAGACTAATAAGTGCTGAGTGAACTTAATCCTACTGTATTATAAAACTGACAAAACAAAATAGAAATGTGCAAATGTCACTGATGATCGGTTCATCTTTTTTCTCTTTACAGCACAGAATTGGTTTCGATATGTTATGGTGGTAATTGTTGTTGCTGTTTTGCTGTTGGTCGTGATTGGAGCTATTGCTGTGATTCGTTGTCGTCAAACACAAAATGGCAAGTATTACAAAAAGCTGATGTATTAAGCAGATAATTTGAGATTTACTGTGTAACAGAGACTTTGAAGAAGAAAAAATGTGATGTGAAAGCATTTTAAATGTGTTTTTTTGGGCTCCAGTATCAGGTAAGATGCTGTTACACTGTTATGTGCAACATAATACAATTGTGTTTTTGAGGAATTTAACTATTTTGGGGCTTTGTGACACTACTGTCCAAACTGGAGCTCGGATTATAAACTTGGACATTTTAAAGAAACCCTTTAAAGAACTTCCTCAAAAGCTGACTTTTTGGAGAAGTGATAACAGTCTGGTCAACGCCGTCTTATTTAATGTTAGTTTTGGACACATTTTCAGACTGAGAATTTCAACATGTAAAGAAAACCTTTTACCTAATGTTCCTGATTAAATCTGAGATGTTTTTATTGTTTTTTTGTGTTTCAGTTAACGGCTCTGTAATATGAGAGCATTGTTTTGATAGTGTTCAATCCCACTGGAGGAGGAAACGAAATCCAGCTAAAAATATGCACCAAGCTCAACCAGCTTTTGTACCATGACCTTTTCAAAAGGAATAATTTAATTAATTAAAATAATGTTGCTTTGATGTATGATCAATATTCAAGCCCTAATGCTTTGTGTTTTCATTAGTTTGTCTGACAAGAGAATATTACTGTACTGTACAGTTTCCTCACACATTTATATGTAGTATTGAATAGAACATGGTGCTAGCAACATAAATGAAAACTGAATGCAATCTGAGTTGTTTTGTGCTATCTCTAAAATACTTTTAGCTTTTTTTGCAACCAAGTAAAAAAGTGCCTTAAAATCAAGCAGGGAAATCTTTTTATGTTGTAAATTGGAATCTATGTTTTAGACTCTTAACTGCTGTAAACTGTGAATTTGTTTGCCGTTAAAAGTTTTTTTGAGTTTATTATCTGACATAACGGAGTACTGAGCTTTTGCTGATTGATTTTAAAGTTTGACCTTTAACATTTTAGGCTTCTTGGAAAATACTGATCTGAAGATTCATAATAGAAAGCTGTCTGAATGACTTTGTTTATCTCTTCCATATTATTTTTTATATTCTCTCAGTTCATTTGTTGCTCATTTCATCGGTCATTGTCAAATCTTATTTTATTATGTGGTGTCTTGTCTTTACAAGTAAATTAGAAATATGGGAAAGTCTCCATTTCAGGGTATGCTTTTGGTTTCAATTCCTGGTTTGTATTCCTAGTACAGTATAATATGCCTATTGCTTGAATGTATTGATCATGCTATCAGTCAGTCACATGGGCAGACTGTGTGTGATGCTGTTAATAAATATAGTAAATAAATAAATACATTATATAGATTGTTACTACAGTAAAACATCAACCACTGCTATAAATATAAAGAAAAAAAATTACTCTTGAGATATTATTGTAATAATGTGTTTATATTATATAATGTAATATACAACATTATTTCTAAATGTTTTCATAGTGAGAACAAACTATTTAAAGTAACATGGTGAATCTATTGGGTGAAACCATGGTAAAACGCGTTGTGGTTTAACAATACATAATTATTTCTGGTAAAGTAAATATATATATAAAAAAAATACTTTTTTATTTAGCGTAGGCCTTTGTTTTGCCTCAGCAAATAAGTAGCAGCAGCAATTAACACATTACAGACATAATTTATGCGGAAATGTGACCGATCCCTCTAGTGGTCAAATGATAATAGTTCACATTTTGAGGTTTATATCTGTAGCATTTGTAGGAAGGCAGTAGTAGATAAAATAATAACACTTGCATGATGCAGTGTAAGTTATCTTGAGCTAATAGAACATTTGAGATGGAAATTCAGAAGGTTTATTACAATAGAGGCACATTAAGTGAAAACATGCATGTTTGTTGTATAAAACAAGTGGCAAGTTTGAATAAATTTCATTCGTCTAGTGTACGATTATCAACGGATAGGGACGCGTCTGACGTTTACCAAAAGTTTTTATTTTCATGAACTGTGACTCATTTGATCCACTACTTTGTATAAAAAAAGAATGTCTTTATTGAACCACTCGCAGGGTGTCGCCTTGTTCGCGTGACGTCATACGCACAACGTCGACGTCATATGGACTTCCGCATCAGTTTTAAATCTTGGACCTGGGGGGAGCTCCAAGATGGCGCCGTGGATAGTAGTGGTTTTCTAAGCTGAGAAACAAATTGGGTATTTCTCACAAATGGTCGTATACATTCCGTAAAGTTGCTAGCTACTATTGATAGATTGTTAATAGTTGCCAAGATTGAATAAATATTGAAGTTGGAGTGCTGCATCAAAACTAAACTTAATTAAGAAATCATCAGGTTTACTGCACATTTCAGAAAAATGGCTGAGGATCTTGGCGCAGAGATGGAGGTTGATACTATAAAAGAGAAGAGAAGTTTTAACGAAACTCACTCGTATGCATGTAAAGTGAAAAGCGGAGGAAGTTGTGAGTCTTGTCCGAACACACCAAGCAAAAATCAACCTCCCAAAAGACATAAAAATGTCGTTGACTCCTCTTCCAAACAAACTGAACTTTCTTTGAATGACGTGCAGGAAAATATTATCCGAATTCTCTCTGAGAAAATCAATGAGCGATCCGACCAGCTAGAAAGAATGGTTAAAGAGAATTCTTCCAACATTGAAGCTTTGGGCAAATCTCTCACCTCAGTGCATGATGATGTGATGGTCCTGCAGAAAGAAAACGAAATGCTGAAAAATGCGAATGCTCTTCTGGAAAAAAAGGTGAAGGAAATGAACACAAAAATTAATGATCAGGAACGATACAGCCGCAGATGGTGCCTGCGTTTGTATGGGCTGTCCGAACAAACTAATGAAAACGTGAAAACGAGAGTCATGGAAGTTTGCAAAGCAGTGGTTTCGGACGGGGATAAACGGGTGGTAGCAGATGGTTTGGATGTGGCACATCGGCTTGGTAGGCTTAAAAATTCGGATGATGGCAGAAGAGTGAAACCAAGACCGGTGATCATAAGATTCGTTTCCCGTACAGCCAGAGATTTAATCTGGAAAAACTCAAAAAACAACGAGTGTCTAACTACCAAGGGGCTGCGATTTAAGGAGGACTTGACAGCTTTTGACGTGGAAGCACGGAATCGTCTTTGGCCGACTGTGGAGAGAGCAAGGAAAGAAGGCAGAAATGCATACTTCAGCGGAGCGAGGGCTTTCGTAGACGGGAAAGAGATTAGTCTTGAAGGAGGCAACGGTCCTACATAGGCTTATGGTCGTCTTGTTGTAGTCTGCACAATTGGCGGTGTTTTGCAAGACATGTTAATCTTTGTTTGGGAAAAGAAGAAAAGAAAAGAAGAAATGTATACTTTTGGAACTGAATGCTCATTACTTTTTACTTTCCCTAATGTTTGCAACTTTAAAAATAGTAATAGCTACTTTTGTCGAACTTTTGTGAGGATCCCATTATGTAAAAGTCTAGAGTTTAGGTTTATTTTACTCTTGTGGTTCTTAATTAATCGTTGAACGTTTATGTCTCTTTCTTTATTTTCTATCAATGCCAGAGGTATTCGTGATCTTTTGAAGAGAAAAGCTTTATTTTTGTATTGCAAAGGGAAAAATGTAGATTTTTGTTTAATTCAGGAAACGCACGCATGTTCTTCAGATGCTGTGTTTTGGAAAAATCAGTGGGGAAAAGAGATTTGGTTGTCATTTGGCAGTAACCGCTCAGCGGAGGTCGCTATTTTACAAGATAAATTTACAGGGCAAATAGTAAACTACGAAAAAGATGACTGTGGTAGATGGATATTGCTTGTGTTAAATAAGGATAACGAACATTTTATAGTAGTCAATTGTTATGCCACCAATAACAAAGTAAACAACGGAATACTTTTTTCACATATTGAATCTAGGATTCAGCATTTTATTTCCCTTTATCCTTCAGCCCAAGTTATTTGGGGAGGAGATTTCAATACTGTGTTTAATGAAACCATTGATAGATGGCCTCCTAAAACTAGACCAGGCCCTTCTAGTGAATTGGAAAATGTATGTTTAAGATTGGGTCTTATTGATGTGTGGCGAAGTAAAAATCCAGACAAGGAAGAATATACATGGAGTAATAAGGACTCATCTCTTCATTCTCGTATTGACTATTGGTTAGTGTCTAATGATTTAACTAATAATGTGACCTCTGTATTGATAGAACCTTGCATAATGACAGATCATAAAGGAATTTTTATAAAAATAAATATGGTACAAGACAAATTAGTTAAAAATCATGGCAGATATTGGAAATTAAATAACAAATTGCTTGAAAATGAATGTTTAAAGGAAAAAATTAAAAGTATTATTGAAAAATATAGAAAAATTGCAGAGTTAGAAAAATCATATGGAAAGTATTGGGAATTAATGAAGTTTGATATTAGAAAGGCATTTATTAATCAAGGAAAATTACAAACAAAGAATAATAATATTAAGGAAAAATCTATAATTGAGGATATTTTTAATTTGTGTAAAAAGAAGAAGGAACTGTTAACTGATTGTGAGTTACAAAAATTAGATTTATTGCAAATTGAATTAGATAAGATCTATGAGGATAAAGCAAGAGGAGCATTTGTTAGAACTAGACTTAAATGGTTAGAAAAAGGGGAAAAAAATACAAAATATTTTTTTGGCCTTGAAAAAAGAAACCATGATTTTGCCTCAATTTCTAAATTAATGATTAACAACAAATTAGTAGATAATTCTTCAGTTATTTCAAAATATGTTGCTCAGTTTTTTAGTAATTTGTATTCTCCTATATCAGCTACTTCAAATATGGATACCTTTTTAAATAATTTAGTGAGTGATACCAAAAAAATAGACCAGAACTTTCAGAATAATTGTGATAAAGAAATAAATAGTGAAGAGTTGAGAGAGTGCATTAACTTATTAAAGAATAACAAATCTCCAGGCAACGACGGGCTAACCAGTGAGTTTTATAAGACTTTTTCTAAAGAACTTTTACCTTTTTTATTGTTAGTATTTGTGGAAGCTATACAAAATGGAGAATTGCCTGCTTCATTAAAACAAGGAATTATAACATTGATTCCCAAACCTAAAAAAGACAAGTTATTTATTGAAAATTGGAGGCCTATTAGTTTATTAAATAATGATAGTAAATTGTATGCAATGATTTTTGCTAGAAGATTGAAGCAAGGTTTAGACAAAATAATTGATATAGAACAGTCTGGGTTTATGAAAGGCCGTCATATTAGGGATAATATTAGACTAGTATTAGATATGATTGATTATAATAACTTTATCGAGGATGATAGTTTTATTTTATTTATTGATTTTTATAAAGCATTTGATACAGTGATTCATAATTTTATTTTCAAAGTTATTAAATGGTTTGGTTTTGGAGATATGTTTTTGAAAGCAGTCAAAACATTGTATAGTGGGTGTAATAGTTCTGTCAAACTTGCGCATGGCACCTCACAAAGATTTGATATTCATCGTGGCATTAGGCAAGGATGCCCTCTCTCTCCTTTTTTATTTTTGTTAGTTACTCAGGTTTTAGCATCGCATATAAAACGAAATCAGTTTAATGGTATCACAGCTTTAGGTGTACAATTCAAACTTAGCCAGTTTGCTGATGACACTGCAGTGTTTTTGAAAAACAAATTTGAAGTACCCAAAATAATAAGATACGTTGAGGAATTCACTGGTGTTTCAGGCCTTAAAATGAACTTAGATAAATCTGTATTATTTCCCCTTAAAGATTGCTCCTCTTCAGAAATAGAAAATATTCCAGTTAAACATAAATTAACATATTTAGGTGTAATAATTTGTAAAAATGAAAAACAAAGGAGTCAATTAAACTTTGAACCAATTATTGAAAAAACTAAAAAGAAATTTAATTTGTGGTTATTGAGGGACATTTCGATATTTGGGAGGGTTTTATTGTCAAAGGCGGAGGGTATATCTAGATCTGTTTATACGTCATTATCATTAGATGTGCCTCCCAAAATTATTAAAGATCTAGATCAGATTCTTTATAATTTTATTTGGAGGAAAAAACCACATTATTTAAAAAAGGAGGTAATTTGTAATCCTAACGAGCAAGGCAGACTGGAGGTCTTAGATTATAATACTCTCAATGATACTTTTAAAATTAAATGGTTGATAGAGTTTATGAAAAATAGAGAAAGTCCTTGGAATGCATTTCCTAATTATATATTTAATACTCTTGGAGGCATAGACTTTTTGTTGAAATGTAATTTTTCTGTTGACAAAATTCCTGTTAAATTGGCCGGTTTTCACAGACAAGCCCTGTTAGCATGGCAATTGGTTTATAAGCACAATTTTTCACCCCACAGATATTTCATATGGAACAACAAAGACATATTATTCAAAAACAAATCTTTATTCTATCATACTTGGTTCAAGGAAGGTATACTTTTAGTAAGACAGTTAGTTAATTCCCATGGATACTTGTTATCATATACTGAATTTCTTCAGAAATTCCAATTACCAGTTAAACCAAGAGAATTTGCGATTGTTTTTGATGCAATTCCAAAGAGTGTGATGTTACTTTTAAAAAACTGTAACTTAGAAGAAATCAGCATAGTTAATCCTTTTGGTAACATTTTCATTGAAAATACTGATGTTTTAAAGCAAAAGTGTAGCAATAAGATTATAAGAAATGCTCTTTGTTCTGTCTCCTTACCCGCAGCAAGATTTTTTTGGTCATCTTTGTTTGGTAATATCAATTGGGTTAAAGCGTGGAAACTGCCAAATAGGTTTTGTATCAATAACAAAATTAAGGAAGTGTCTTACAAAATACTCCATAGAATTTATCCTGCTAAGCATGTTTTGGAAAGATTTAAGCTTAATATTTCATATTCTTGTGAATTTTGTGGTCAAGAAAAAGAAACTATCTTACATCTTTTTTTTCATTGTATTTATTCAAGAATATTTTGGAAAGATTTGGAATTTTATATTAACAGAAAAATTGAAGGTATGATAGAAATTTGTATATTAGATGTAATTTTTTATACAGAAAACGAAAATTTGAATAGTAAAGAACAATATATTATACAATTGTTTATTTTGTTAGGAAAATTCCATATACATAAGAAAAAGTGGGCTCAATGTAAACCAAATTTTGTACATTTTATAAATGACTTTAAATTATATCTAAATCTCTTGGAACAAACCGAAAACAAAAAAGCACTGAAAACATGTAATGCTCTGAAATCATTGAAATGTATGTAACTTTTTCTCTCTCTCTTTTTCTCTCTCGCTCTCTTTTCTCTGGCAGCTAATGTTTATTTGATTATTTGAATATGTAATACCTCATGTTCTTGTGGCATTGAATTAATAAAGCATAAAAAAAAAAAAAAAAAAAAAAAAAAAAAAAAACATCTTGGACCTGAGCCACCACAATAATATCAAACATTTGAGGGCACCGGCGGCGCCAGGGGGGGGTCTTGGGGGGTCTCAAGACCCTGCCAAAAAATGCCTTGACCCCCCATTTGACCCCCCAGCCTCTTCCTGATTAAAAAATATATATAATCGGGATAAAGATCCAAAGATGTTTCTCTTCAAACTACGCAGAACAATAATAAATAATAATTATTTCGACATTTATTCATACACTGAACCGAGAACCGTTTCTGTCGGACGCGTCCGATTCGAGAACCGATGAGCTAATGATAACTGCGCATGCGTGATTCAGCGTGAAGCAGACTGACACAGAGCGCATCTGAACAGAACTGGTTCTTTTGGTGATTGATTCTGAACTGATTCTGTGCTAATGTTATAAGCGCTTGTAAACCAAAGGCTTGAATGAAGGGCAATCATCGCCAATGACGGCATTACATCGAGCGCAAAAGAACCGGTGAACCATTTTTTTTTTCAACTGGTTTATTTGATCGAATTGTCCGAAAGAACCGGTTCACTTGAGCACCTGCTCCTTTGCCCCTTAAGTGCCCTTTTGTCAAAGCAAAATTTCCTCAATTTTTTTTTGTAATAACAAACTTTTGTGAATGCCTGCCCACGCCCAATCATAATATTAGTACAATTTATTAATAATAATTTAGCCGTAAATAAAATGACCAACATGATGACGGTTCACCTGACTACGACCTCATCCAACCGGGAAGATTCCTCACGCTGCACGCGCATTTTTTAATTGCTAGAGGATATTTTCAACATCGTGGCAGCTGGTAAGTGGTGTTTCATTCTCAGCGAAATGATTTTGGTGTTTATTTACTTATTATTATTTTACAAGAATGATGTGATGTGAGAACATGCAGTTACGTTGTTTATATTGCTGTGTGTAGCCTGTAGTGTAGAAGTAACACAAGCGTGCTGTTTGAGGGAGAAAAGTTTCACAGGCATCAAGGGTCTGGTCTTTTTTATGTTATTTGAATAAACTTTTATTATATTACAGTACTTATTTATTTTTAACACGTAAAAATAATTATCACAACACTGGTAAGGCTTATCCAGATTTTCTCATTCTCTGAATTATCATTTATAAAAATAAAAACAATTCAGAAATGAATTAAAATATAATTATATTTTAAATGTGATGCAAATATTTTTTCTGCAAAAGCAACAGTGTTTACAACAGCAAGACCACTTTAGCCTGTAAACTCAATAATATCTATCTGGAAATAAATGTAAAAATATCAATGTCAGTAAAAATGCATAATATAGGGTGATATCAGGTAAAATGGGCCATCAGGTAAAATGGGCCATTTAAGGTTTGGGGGGCCTAGCCCCTCTGGAATTTAGAACCAATGACTACAAAATATTTCAAACTATTGTCATAACTGTGCTTAACAAGTAACAGGTGATTTAATTGGTTTATGGTTGCTATGGTGGGTGGGGTAATCATTCTTATCAAGACTGCACCAGAGAGCTGCATGGTAAGTAGCCTGGCATACCAAATGTAACTAAACTATTATAAGGATGATAAATCTATAAAAAAACAAACATGCACATTAAAAAAATATGCATAATATCTGCCTTGATGGCATCAATCAGATATAATGTTGTTAGTTTGGTACAGGAACATATTTTTTGAAAAATTGATGTTTTTCTTGGCGGCCCAATTTACCTTAACCCACTGAGGTAAAATGGGCCACATGGTTTCAGCTAAAATGGGCCATCATCTGTGTCACTCACAAACACATATACACGTGTGTGTGTGTGTAAATTTATATATATATTTACATTTAGCTGACGCTTTTATCCAAAGCGACTTACAATTACTATATATATATATATATATATATATATGTATATATATGTCAGGGGTCGCACGCCTCTGGAGCAACTAGAGGTTAAGTGTCTTGCTCAGGGACACATTGGTGGATTTGAACCCAGGGCTCTCACACCAAAGGTGTACAAACATAAAATGTGATCCATGTTCTGCCTGGTTTCATGAGAGCTGTGGTGAAGAGAATGGTATCTGTGATGACGATGGTTTAATTTGCAAAGACTGTGTTTGAAAAAAACTTTCATCACACACACAAATCAATTTTGAATATCAATTTTTGTAATTTGCACATTTTGTTCTAAATGTATTGTTCACACACACATACACACACACACAAAAACACACACGCATACACACCCACACACACAACTGACATCAGTTCACTGATCTATGTTTTTCCAAAATTGACTTTTTTAATTGCACATTTGAATATGTGGGTTTGCACCCCAAAAATTTTTTTTTTTAATGGCACATATGGATATGTTTTTTTAATGCAGTTTAAATGTTATGTGGCTGTATAATCAGTTGTTTTGAAGTTAAAATTGATGATAAATTACTATTTCCCTTTGCAGTTTGACCGGCCCATTTTACCTGAACAGCTGGCCCATTTTACCTTAAACTGCTCATGCAAAAAAACTTGGCACAACTGGTGTTTCAAGAACTGTAGGGCCTAAATAATTATATTTTATTACATAATTTCAACACAAAACTAT
Organism: Carassius gibelio; assembly: GCF_023724105.1. Taxonomy (NCBI): domain Eukaryota; kingdom Metazoa; phylum Chordata; class Actinopteri; order Cypriniformes; family Cyprinidae; genus Carassius; species Carassius gibelio. The sequence continues at coordinate 13,213,955 of NC_068417.1, read as the reverse complement.
CAAAAACAGTCATTATTAATCATTAATACACATGTAATAGGCATATATGGTATTGTATTATTGTCCCAAACGATTTACCAAAAAGTGGCCCAATTTAGCTGATATCACCCTACCTGACATGAAAGTGCAGTGTGAAGGATATGAATAACAAATGTAGCCTGTCATTTGTTTACATTGAAAAGGTGTTTTTGTTGTTTAGTAGCAGAAATATGCAGTTATTAGCCATGTCCACTGTATTTTTTGTTGGTTTTCATTAGACCCCCCTTGAAAAGACCAGGACCCCCCCATTGCCCCCCCAATCAAAATTGTCTTGAGCCGCCACTGTTTGAGGGTGAGCTATTTTGAAAAGTAAAAAAAAAAAAAAAACGTTGGGACACAGACTAAATACGACATTCAGCTGTTTTGTTTCCTGAGAAATGGATCGTTTTCATCATTTTTCGCAATTCATGAAAACCAGGTGCAGACCATCATCATCATCATCATCATCATTACAACTTTGTATCAAGTTTCCCGTAAGGTAAAAATGTTTGTCTAACTTACATGACTCATCTTCAACATTTTGTGCTTGGATTTTGAAATTGTCTTGCTAAAACCGGTATAAAGTTGGTTCGACGTTTGTCAGAGATTCAGCCTCTGAAATATTCAGTACATTAGCCTAACGTTAGCTCTTTAACGGTTTAGCATAATATCAAGAAATACGGTGTTTCAATTGTTTTCAAATGTAGAAGGGAGCACACAATGTGTTTTATTTGTTTAAATCTGCTTTAAAGGCAATAGCGGCTCCTGACTAAGTTTAGGTGAGACTCTGGGTCGTAGCACTATAGGCTAACGTTATATAAAAAACATTTTGAAAGCTTTATATTCTAATCTCTGAACACATGGTGACAACATTTGTGCAGATATGTCCTTGTGTTATCCAGTGGGTGGCGCGCTAATGTTGATTTGGAAGCTCGACGTAATGTTACACGCATTAAATGCTGTATAATAATAATTATTTTTTACCTTAAATCACATAAACACATTTCATTAGATTAGATTCAAGTCTGTAATTGCACATGTAAATGCAGTTAGTATCTAACCAAAAGTTCAATAGGCAATAAGTACAGATTATATACAAGGTCTACTATGTATTACAAATGTACAATAAATAATACAGATAAGGCGGTATTATGGACATAATTTACAGATTTTAAATACTATCAGCATGATATACAGATAGGTGTACTATGAACATACTATACAGATGGATTATGTAAAAGTGTATGTACACTATAGGCAGGATTATGAACATATGAACATCATTTACACTAGTGCAATGGACAGTAAAGGGCATAGAAAATATTTAATTGTGCAAATGTATTACTCTAATTCTGGATGAACAGACAGTAGTGCAAGTAATAAAAGGTTACTGTTTTTAGCTTGTTGCAAATAAATAAATCAGTCAGATGGAGTGATGAAGAGGGGGAGGAGTCTGTGTGTGTGGTGTGGGGGGTGTTGAGGGGTGTCAGAGGGCAGAGTTCAGCAAGGAGACAGCTGTTGGGAGAAAGCTGTTCCTGAATCTTGTAGTCCTTGTCCTTGTCCTGAAGCACCTCCCGGAGGGGAGGGAGGTTAAACAGTCTGTGGTCAGGGTGAGAGGAGTCCTTGAGAATGCTGCCAGCTCGTCGTAGACATTGTTTACTCTGGATGTCCTCAAGAGCAGGAAGTGGTGTCCCTGTGATGCGTTGGGCAGTTTTCACCACCCTCTGCAGTGCCTTGCGGTCAGCCACTGAACAGTTCCCATACCAGACTGTGATGCAACTGGTCAGGATGCTCTCGATCGCACACCGGTAAAAGTTCACCAGGATGGATGAAGACAGCTGGTTCTTCTTCAGTGTCCTGAGGAAGAAGAGGCGCTGGTGAGCCTTCTTGACCAGGCTGGAGGTGTTTGTGGCCCAGGACAGTTCCTCCAAGATGTGGGTTCCCAGGAACTTGAAGCTGGAGACACGTTCAACAACCATCCCGTTAATGTGGATGGGGTCATTCATGCTTCCTTTCTTCTTCCTGTAGTCCACAATGCTGGTGTTAAGGAGGACCAAATACACAAAATAATGTTCTTTTTAGCAACATCACATGACCCCTTTAAACTCACGTGTGAATGATGGCACATTTTGGCTCATACCCTAAAATGTAAACAGCAATTTTAACAAGCTATATATATATATATATATATATATATATATATACAGCAGGACGTCTCTATGTGGTATGTAATTAAACTGTATATATTTGCTTAGCGGTTTTGGAAAATGACTAAGTTCCACTTTATGTCGTCTTTTTTTTTTTTTTTAAAGGTGTACAAGGTTTACTTGATGTGCTTACGCGCCGATAGCTAAGTTAACAACACAGAGATATTTGAAGCAGTTTTACTCACCGCCTGCGGTTCCAACACACGATCGTGACCCTTTTTCGTTGGGACTGCATTATCCTTAAGAAATAAACGATGTGCAAATCCGGCGTCAAACTGGGCCTTGTGAACAAGCATCTTCGAAATGCAGGGAACAAACAAAAACACTTGCACAACTCCATTGATGCTCTGTAAAAATAAACTCCATCCACTGGTCCCTTAATGCTGTTTCTCTTTTGGTAATCTGTGCAGGGTTGTCTTGCCCTGGCAACCAAAAACACACTCCTTTTGTGACATTTCACGATGCTCTCGCTCTGATCAGTGAAGTCTGTTGTGCTCTCAGTGCTCTGCTATACGGGAGCGCGCGCTCTTCCGGCAGAAGTGCCTTAGGACCCATATAAGGAAATTCCGCTCCATCTAACGTCACACAGAGCCATACTCAAAAAAAACTTTCAGAAACTTGTGACCAACCGGAAGGAGTATTTTTGGAACAGATATACTCCTTCAAATGTACAACTTAATTTTTTAAACTTTGTCCATGTTTAGCATGGGAATCCAACTCTTTAACAGTGTAAAAAACTCAGTATGCATGAAATAGCATTTCACCCCCCCCCCCCCCTTTAAAATGTAATATTGTAGGGTAGGGACCATCTGAAAAGTGCCAAGCAAAGAGCAAAAAGCACAATTATTTCATCTAAATGCTTCAGTTGTGAAATGCATAACAATAAATCTTATTACTGGTTCATAAAAGAACATTTACATTTTGGTTACAAAATAAATAAATCAAATGCGATTTTCATGCACATCTCATCAGTAAAGGAGCTCCTTTAATTAATAACAAATCAAGGTTGCCATGTTTTTACAACAAAGCCTGCCCAGTTGCTTCACAAAACTAGTCCAATCGCATTTCCAGGGGGTTCCCCAATAAAAAATTACATCCCAGGGCTGCCTTGGTAAAATTAGCATTTAGCTAAATATCAAGTCATTGGTATTGTGGTTTTTCATGTCTGGGCTAGTTTTGAGGTGAAATTGGGCAGGTTTTGTTTTGAAAACCTGTCAACCCTGATCTGAATGCACATGCTGGATATATACTGCTATACTGCTAAAGAGCGCCTTTGTAGATGAGATTCGCATGAAAATCCTATTTTATTTAGTATTTATTTATTGCACAGTCCTATTGGGCAGTTTACCACTCCATAGAGGAAGATATTGCACTTGTTTGACATTCAGAAGTTTAAATACATTTAGAATGCACACAGGAGTATATGTAAACATTATTTATTTAAATTTTAATTTAACACATTCATTTTTAAAACATTCATTTTTAATTTATAACTGTCTTTTTACTGGTTCATACACTAACATTTAAACGTTGTAAAAACTAACATTTAAAACCATGGGCGTAGGTTTGGGGGGGACACTAGGTACTAGTCCCTATTAGTATTTTGAGATGACAAATTTGTCCCCACCAATATTTAGCAAGCTCCTTTGAACTGCTATTTGTATATTTGCACTACTATTGGGATCGATTCTAACGGCCAAGACGACGACAGTACAAGAAACGCTGTAATTTGATTGGCGGCGGGGTATCTGACAGGCTACACGCGCGGGCCGGGACTACTTTTGTGCTTGCACTAGCAACGACTGCCGATGGTAAGTTACCAGGGCTGTCTCTGTACCACATACAAAGGCCAGTAAAAAAATAATAAAATCAGTTTTATTCTACTGTGGAAAATGGTATTAACTGGTGATAGTGTGTGTTACCCAGGATGATAGAATGCTACGCTAGCAAGTAACTGAATGTCAATAAGCCTGTACCTTGACTTGGAATCTAGCAGTCAACCGTGGGCGAGGCTAGACCCTTTTTAGGGGTGCTTCAGCATCTGAAAAGTGCCAAGCAAAGGATCCTCTCTAGCTATTTAGTGCTGACACACAGGTGGAAGCAGACAGCGTTTACTCTTTCACTAGACTCCGTTCATTCCTACAGGACACTAAAGGCATGAGATCAGTTAGAGTTGATGATTTCTTCCCGGATTTAAAGTTGTTTCTCGATTCAGTTAAGCTGTGTATGAAAAATACTGATCGGACTGATCAGTCTATTTTCAGTGATCAGGAAATCTATCGTCTTAAGAAATTGATGCTCAAAGATAGATCGCAAATAGCTAGTGATGGTTAATTTTCTTTTGTACTTCTCTTTTCTCTGTGCTCTTTTATCTGGTTTGTTTAAATTGCAAGCTCAATACAATCCTTCATCTAATATGTGTGAAGTAAAGCTTGGATCTTTAAACATTAATGGGGCAAGGGAGGATGTGAAGAGGGCTGTTCTATTTAATCTATTTAAAGTGAGAAAATGTAATGTTGTATTTCTGCAAGAAACACATAGTCAGTAGAGAATGAAGCAGATTGGAAGAAAGAATGGGATGGGGAATTTCATCTTAGTCATAACAGCAATAACAGCGGTGGAGTTGGCATCCTTTTTTCTAAAGATTTTACTCCAATATCTTCTGTTAGTGAGGAAATTATTAAGGGCCGGTTATTAAAGCTACATGCTGTCTTTGAAAATGTAAAATTGATTTTTATTAATGTGTATGCTCCAACTGTGGGAACTGGTATTTCTGATCATTCTTTGGTTCAGTGTTAAATTTTTATCAAAGATGTGAAATGTATTAGTGCTTTTTGGCATTTTAATGTAGCTTTGCTTGATGACATTTCTTTTAGAGATACTTTTAAGTTTTTTTGGGATGGTTTTAAAAATACAAAATCTGAATATGTTTCTTTGCAACAGTGGTGGGATATAGGAAAGAGTAAAATTAAACAGCTTTGTTTACAATATACTCTAAATGTGACAAAAGATATGACCAGATCTATGAAAGCCTTAGAGAATGAAATAGCGGAGCTGCAAGAGTTGGCAGACTCCACGGGAGAAAAAGAACACTTTACAAGTCTCAAAAGGAAAAAAAACAACTCTGTCCAACCTGTTGGGTTTTTCTGCTCAAGTAGCTTTGGTCCGTTCGCGTTTTCAAAATGTTGTTAAAATGGATGCTCCTTCTCATTTATTCTTTGCCCTAGAACGAAAGAATGGGCAAAGGAGACTCATCCATTCTTTGCGAAACAATAACGGACAACTACTGCATGAATCTGCAGAGATTCGTAAATGTGCTGTTGACTTTTATGAGAAACTGTTCAAGAAAGAGTCTCAAGACATACAAGAAGAAGCACAGGGCTTTTATGAGGGCTTACCACAGGTCTCAGAGGAGACTAACATGGAGCTGGGTGGTCCAATCTCTGAAGCTGAATTATACGCTGCATTGCAGAGCCTAGAGAGTGGCAAGTCTCCAGGTATTGATGGGATTCCTGTGGACTTCTATAAAGTTTTTTGGAATGAAATTGGTAAAGACTTGTTACTTGTGCTAATGGACAGTCTTGAAAAAGGTTTTTTACCACTAAGCTGCAGGAGGGCGATCCTTACTCTTCTTCCTAAGAAAGGTGACCTGCAAGAGATTAAAAATTGGCGACCAGTGGCTTTACTGTCAGCTGATTACAAGCTGCTCTCCAAAATATTAGCCATGAGACTGAAAAAAGCAATGGAGCAGACTATACATGTGGACCAGACATACTGCATTCCTAACAGATTGATCTCGGATGACATTATTTTACTTCGTGATGTTTTGGACTTCTCCAGTTTTTTGGGTTGTGAACTTGGTTTAATTTCAATAGACCAAGAAAAAGCGTTTGACAGAGTTGAACATCAATATTTATGGCAAATGTTGGAAGCTTTTGGTTTTAGTCCAGGTTTTATAGCCTTGATCCAGGTTTTATACAGAGACATTGAGAGTTTACTAAAGATTAATGGAGGATTAAGTGCTCCTTTTAAGGTTCAGAGAGGAATTAGGCAGGGTTGTTCTCTCTCTGGAATGCTTTACTCTCTAGCTATCGAGCCTTTCAGGTGTATTTCTTCCTGGTTGCAATTCTGTTTTTAAATTATCTGCTTATGCTGATGATGTGGTGATTTTTGTCAAGAATCAAGATGACATTAATGTTCTTGTTGAATGTATAAATGATTTCAGTGTTTTGTCATCTGCAAAAGTCAACTGGAGAAAAAGTGAAGCCATATCTTTTGGTGTTGAATTAGTTAAAAAGACTGTATTGCCTAATGGGTTGTCTTGGGTTAAGGGTGGTTTTAAGTATCTTGGTGTGTGTTTAGGAGACCATTCTTTTGTGTGTAAAAATTGGGATAATGTCTTAGAAAAAATTGAAGGACGTCTTAAGAAATGGAAGTGGATTTTACCACACATGTCTTTTAGGGGGCATGTATTAGTGATCAACAACATAGTGTCATCTATGTTGTGGCATCGCCTGATGTGTGTTGATCCTCCCGCACAGTTGCTGGCAAAAATACAAGCAGTATTAGTAAATTTTTTCTGGGATCATTTACATTGTGCCTTTTGTTTTTGCCTAAGGATGAAGGGGGTCAAGGACTTGTTCATCTCGCTAGTAGAGGTGCTACTTTCAGACTTCAATTTATACAGAGACTTCTGTTTGGACCAGAAAACCTTGTCTGGAGACCCTTGGCCCACACCATATTGAGTCAAAGTGGGAATTTGGGCCTAGCTCAGTCGTTATTTTTAATGGATCTGAAGACTCGCAAACTTTGCAACCTTCCTAAGTTTTATCAGGGGGTGTTTACTGTGTGGGGGATGTTCCAGAAAGTGAGGACAAGCAGTGATTCACTGTTTTGGTTGTTGAAAGAGCCAGTGCTGAAGGGCACACGTTTCAACATAGAGCTCTTAGCTGTGCCTTTTATGGCACAGCGTTTCATTTCAGCGGGAGTTGTTACTCTGAAACATGTTTTTGATATGACTGGCCCAAACTTGTCTAACACTGAAAAACTAGCCTCTCATATAGGAGTCCGATCTATTAGGACTGTAAATCACTTACTTAACAGTTTGAAAGGTGAACTCACACAGACTGAAATCTCCTTGTGCAATGACTATTGTAATGGACATTGTCAACCGGATAGTAATAATATATTCCCCTCATTAATTCTTGCTCCTGATTTTAAAAACTGCACTGGTCCAATGCTAGAGTTAACTGAAACTCTCACAAACAATGTGGTCACAATGACAGGGAAATCTATGTATAAGTCTTTGGTCAAGATTTTAAATAAAGACAAATTGAATGGGCGAATTGATACTCCCTGGAGAGCACATTTCGGGCTTGATGATGAGGTCAAGCCTGAGTGGAGAACTCTTTATAAACCACCCCTAACGAAAAAAGTCGGGGATTTACAATGGAGAGTGTTACATGGAATTGTGGCTGTCAATGCTTTTATCTCTGTTATTAATGCTAATGTAAATGAAAATTGTCCTTTCTGTTTGCAAAGGGAAAGAGTGTATCATTGTAATTTTTTTATATTGTTACAACAATTGTTCACAATGTTTGGAGAAGTTTTTACTAAAGAGATGTTTATTCTGGGATATAGATACAGTCAAAAATACAGACAGAAATGCCATCTTTTTAATTTTGTTTTAGGTCAAGCAAAAATGGCTATTTATATTAGCAGGAGAAATAAAGTAGATGGGTCTCTTGATTTTGATGCAAGCACTTTGTTTGTCAGAATGATGAAAGCCAGACTGAAGGTTGATTTTGATTTTTATTCTTCTATCAATAATATAGAGGAATTCATTGTCATCTGGTGTTATAAAGATGTGTTGTGCTCTGTTGTAGACGATATGTGGTACTGTGGTATAGGTTTGAGTTAAATGGTTTTCATGAAATCACTCATAACTTTTATGTTTTTTAAAATTTTTTATTCTATCTTGTAGAGAAATCTTGTTTGTATAAATAAAGATGTTAAAAATCTCTCTCTCTCTCTCTCTCTCTCTCACACACACACACACACACACACACACTCATCTCTCTCTCTCTCTCTCTCTCTCTCTCTCTCTCTCTCTCTCTCTCTCTCTCCATCTCGTTTCCGCTTACGCGTGCACGTGCGTGGGTCAGTGACCGAGAGGTGTGTGAGCGTCTGAGTGAGCGCTGACGGGTTTTTTCTCTGTAAGTTTTCCCTTTCATCTCTTTTTTCTTGCGGGTCTGTTAAGGATTTAAGGGCGATTTTTCCTTAACTCTGTGTGTTAAGTGCTGCCGAAATGGGGACGCATTCTGATGGTCTTTTATTGTTAACTGCCCAGCATGGATGTAAATGCATGCCGGATGAATCAATCACAGTTGAAGATGTTTTAAATGCGATTGGAGTTGATTTAGGTGCGAGTGATATCTTATCGGCATCTAGAATGAATAAAGCCATCGTTGTTTTTCTAAAAGAAGAGTCGATGGTAGATGATTTGGTTGAGCGTGGTTTGACTGTGGGGAATGTTTTCGTGTCAATTTTACCGCTATCTAATCTGGCAAAGAAAGTGATGTTGTCTAATGTACCCCCGTTTATTTCTAATGACTCATTAGAACGCTTACTTGTTCGCTATGGCAAATTAGTGGGACCAATAAAGATGATTCCTCTTGGCCTAAAAAACCCTGATTTGAAACATATAATGTCTTTTAGACGCCAAACACATATGTTGTTGAATGCGGATTGTCAGTCTTTAAATGTTTCTGCAAAGATTACTGTGCAAGGCAAGGGTTACACAATATTTATTAGTACCGAATCGATGAAATGTTTCAATTGCGCCAGATATGGGCATATAAAGCAGGCATGCCCTTTACTTGTTGAGGCTGTGAGTGAGGTTGAAAATGGGGATGAACCTGCTAACACACACAGAAGTAACCCCAACTACAGAAAACCATAGTGTCGGTGAGAGCATCAATGAAAATATTGAAGATGTAGAACAAGTTGCAATGATGACTCTGTCTGGTGATAGAGATGATCAAATTGAATCTGAATCACTAAGTAATGTGAGTGCAAATGAACAGTCTGTTGAGACACTTTTGCATGTTGGAGTTGTAAATGATTCTGTGACTGCAGGAGAAAATGAATTGGGTGTTCCTGATGGACAGATAAAAGTTGGGGGAGAGACTCAAATGTTGACTGAAAATCTATCTCAGAATATAACAGACACAAAACTACTGGAGCCAGAGCTAGGAGAATCCCAACCGGTCGATGATGATAGTACTGATAGTGCCACATCAGATGAAACAGGTGTGACTGAAATGAATTCTCAAGGAAATACTCTGTTTTTAAACTGAAGTCTTATTATTCTGTCCAGCAGATAAATAATTTCCTTGATGCCACATTTAATCAGCGAAGACCCAAAATAGAGGGTTTTTTTCCTGATTTACAACTTTTTGTTGAATCTGTTGCTGTGGCGATGAGAAAATCTACACTAGAGGAAATTGACCAGCCTAAACGATACAGACTTAAGAAATACATGAGTACTGTTAGGCAAAAGTTGAAAATGTGTCAAAAAAAATAAATATATAGTCATGTTTATGTATGCATTTAGTCTTTTCCTTTTTTTCCACCTCCTTTTTAGTTACCATATGACATCTTTAAATATAGGGACTTTCAATATCAATGGATGTCGGGACTCAGCCAAGAGAGCTGCTTTATTTGATTATTTAATCTTAAAAAAAGCAGATATTGTCTTGCTTCAAGAAACCCATACAGACATACAAAATCAGACACACTGGGCTAGAGATTGGAAGGGCAATGCTTCATTGAGCCATGAAACTAATTTAAGTGCAGGTGTTGCCATACTTTTCTCATCCCGTATTGGTAATCAATCAGTAACGGTAGAAATTATGCCTGGCAGAATTTTGCGAGTTGATATTACTCTTGGTGGAACTGATTACACTTTCTTTAATGTTTATGCACCAAGTGTTGGTCAGGAGCGTGTGCTATTTTTTGGAAAACTTTCGGATGCCCTCTTACAGTGCCCTCAAGATAATATTGTTGTAATGGGGGGGGATTTTAACTGTACAATTAATCAATTTTTAGATAGGAATCACGATGAACCCCATCCATTGTCTGCTGGAATTTTGAAAAATCTGATTGACTATCATGACTTTGTTGATGTATGGAGGGAGGCTTTTCCTGGGGTTAGACAATATACTTGGTTGAAGAGAAATTCAAATAGATTGTCTGGAGCCAGATTGGATCGTTTCTATGTTAAAAAAACACATAGAGATAGGTTCTTTAATAGTTGTATTTCTCCTTCTTTTCTCTCTGATCACCATTTTTGTTCAATATCTGTTTCTGTTGTATCTTCTAAAATCTATAAATCACAGTGGCGTTTCAATAATAGACTTTTACAAGATCACAATTTCCTTCAATCTTTCAATCTTTTCTGGGAGTCTTGGAGAGAAAAGAGAGATAGTTTTCAATCATTAAGTCAATGGTGGGATATTGGCAAAGTCCATATAAAGATCTTTTGCCAACAATACAATGCAGAAAGTATCGGAAGCTTGAAAGATGAAATGAAGATTCTTGAACATAACATCCTTGAACAAAGCACCAAAAATGCTTCTGATGATTTAACTTCTGTTGATCATATCACAGAGAATAAGCTTCTGTTGAAAAATCTGTTGGAGGAAAGAGGAAAATTAGCTTTTTTAAGAACTAGATTTTCCCAACTTAATGAAATGGACATTCCCACACCATTTTTTTTTGGACTTGAAAAAAAGCAAAAAGAGTAAAAACAATTTTATCAATTGAAACTTCCAAATGGCCGAGTGACAACAAATCAACAAGAGATCCAGTCTCATGCAATTTCTTTTTATGAGGACTTGTATTGTTCTGACCAGTGTGATGATCTAACAACAGACCAATTTTTACATGAATTGCCAAACATCTCAGAGGAGGAGAGGATAGAGCTTGACAACCCTCTAACCTTTTCCGAGGTTTCACAGGCTGTTCAGGAGTTGAGCCTCGGGAAGTCACCTGGGTTGGATGGGCTTTCAGTGGAATTTTTTAAATCCTTTTGGAGTCTAATGGGCCAGGATTTATATGATGTTTTTGTTGGATGCATTAATAGAGGGACTCTACCTTTAAGTTGTCGGAGAGCGATGTTAACATTGATCCCCAAAAAAGGAGACCTTGGATGCCTAAAAAACTGGAGACCGGTTTCACGGTTATGTGTTGATTTTAAAATCTTGTCGAAAACATTGACCAACAGGCTTAAGCAACATATGACAACCATAATCCATGTGGATCAAACATTTTGCATCCCTAAACAGACAATCTTTGACAATCTGTTTTTGGTGAGAGACATCATTACTGTTGCAAAAAGACATAAGCTGGACATTGGTTTGCTTTCTCTGGACCAGGAGAAGGCTTTTGACCGTGTAGACCACCACTATATGTTTAAGACTCTGGAAGCTTTTGGATTTGGTCCATATTTTGTATCTTGCATTAAGCTGCTGTATAATGATGTTTATAGTATGCTTAAGATTAATGGATCTTTGACGAGGTCTTTTTCAGTGACCAGAGGCATAAGGCAAGGCTGTCCGTTGTCAGGCCTTTTGTATGCGATGTCTATAGAACCACTTTTGATTATGCTGAGGAAACAGTTGTGTGGTGTTTCCCTTCCTGATTCCCCTGAAATTGCTCCCATTAAACTTACCGCTTATGCGGATGATGTAACGATAGTTATAAAAAATTTAGAGGATATTAACAATTTAACCTCTTGTTTAAATAATTTTCAAAAAGCATCATCTGCTTGTATTAATTGGGAGAAATGTACATCTTTTTTGTTGGGTGATTGGCAAACTGTTGCGCCCCCAAAATTGCCAAAACAGTGTAAATGGGGCAGGGATGGTTTTAAAATGCTTGGAGTTTACTTTGGGAATGATCATTATGAAAAGAAGAATTGGGAGGGTCTAGTTGATTGTGTTAACTAGGGCTGCACGTTCTCAAGTTTTTCATTAACCGTTAACCGAGGCCCTTAGCGGTTAATACTCGGTTAACCATAGTGTGCCATAGTAACCATAACCATAGTAATTTCCGGACATTGGCCGAAAAAAAAAAATGAATGTCCGACAAAATTTAATCTCTCCAGTCAAATTGTCCTATTAAAACTGCCTAATAATGCCGCCCATTAACACAATCTGAATTTGAGAATAAGCCTAAAATGTATAAGGCAAAAGGTAACAAGCAGACTCCGCGGCCGCCTCGCTAAGGCTATGACTATGACTATGTTTGACACGTACAATATTTGAAAATCGATAATTATTTATTTAAATTACATTTATATCTGAATTTATGTCAACCTATAGACTTTCAAATATCAAAATGTCATGAATTAATATGTATTTGTGTACAAAATGACATATAAACATATTTTCCTATTATACTTTGCCTGGAAACGCTTCCAACAAGGCGTCGGTTCTATTTCTAGCATGCACGCGTCGAGCCGCGCCTGAGCCGCGCGTCTCACGCAGGCAGTCGACAAGCTCTAACCTGTTAACATGGGAACCGAATTAAAAACAGACACGCCACGCAGCTGAGATGCTTTCGCCACGCATCCAGTGTGTCCTGACCGGCCTAATGATGCCCGGGTGTTGGCTGTTGAGATTACAACAACGAGGTTGTACTTGAAGTATAGCACTGTATTGCAATACTTGCATTTTGCCCCGTCACTCGTATTAGCCCGCTTCATATTAGAAAAATGACTTCTTCTTGTGGACATTACAAATGTCTGGGAGCGCTCTGGCGGTCTCTGGTGGTGCAAAAATGTATTACAACTAAATTCAATGCACGCCATTGACGTCACTTAACCGAGCAAAATGTTTCACTCGGTTACACAATTTTTAACGGTTAATCGGTTAACCGGTTAACCATGGACACCCCTAGTGTTAACGGTAGACTTCAGAGATGGAGATGGCTGCTTTCACAACTTTCTTTTAGAGGAAGATGCTTAGTAATTAATAATATAATTGCTTCAATGTTGTGGCATAAGTTTACTGTTCTAGACCCTCCTAAAGACTTGCTCAAAAGTGTTCAAAAGACATTGGTTAATTTTTTCTGGGATAGTTGTCATTGGCTTCCTCCAGGAGTCCTTTACCTTCCAGTGGCAGAGGGAGGTCAAGGGCTTATACATCTTGAGTCAAAGATCTTGGCAATGAGGATGCAAACATTGCAGAAACTTTTGTATAGTTCAAATGATTTGCCCTGGGTGTGTTTTGGGAGATCTATACTTAAGCATATTGGTGGAATAGGTATGGACAAACAATTGTTTTTAATGAAGAAAACGTTTGTTAAAAAGTTTTCTGATCTGTCTTTTAGCTTTTATGTCTCAGTGCTCAAATCATGGGAATGTTTTGATATATGTAGAACTAGTGAAGAGCACTTTGGTGTGGAAGAACCTATTTTTTTTAACCCGCTTTTTGAGCTTCCTTCAAATGTATCTCAGTCTTTAATCAATAGATTCTTGAATTCTGGTGTTACTAAAGTTATTGATTTGATTGATTTAAGTAGAGGCCAGTGGAAAACTTCACAGTCACTTGCTGATCAAGTTGGCTTTAATTCTCTTAGAGTAATTGATGGGTTTGTTAGGGGGTTGAAATCATCCATTCCTCTATCATTTGGTCAAGCTGTCAGTCATGTTTTGGAGAATGGTGTTGTATTGATGAACTTCCCTAAGTTAAAGGTGGTTCCCAGGGAATGTGGTATTGATGAAACTGGTTATGTTTCCTTACTAAAAGGTTATGGAGAATTGACCTTTGATTGTATAGGGAAAAAAATACTATACCACATATGCGTTAAAACTTTACATGTTGGTCAGTTGAAAGAAAAAGTTGATACTAAATGGAGATCTCAACTATCTATACCGGAAAATATTCTTCCCTCTTGGAGACTTTTGTATAAACCTCCAATTTCTAAGAGATGTGGTGATCTGCAGTGGAGACTGATCCATTGTATCCTAGCTACAAATAAGTTTATTGCAAAAATGAATGAAAATGTTACTTCGATTTGCCCATTTTGTGATGCTATTGATACAATTTTTCATATGTTTTGTGACTGCTCTAGACTTGACCCTATTTTTGTACTGTTGGAAAGAATTATATCTAAATTGGGGTTCCTGTATACTAACAGCCTTTTTATTTTAGGCTGTGGTTATAGGAAATCTGCACAAGAACAATGTGTACTTGGTAATTTTGTCGTAGGTCAAGCTAAATTGGCAATTTTTAAGTCGCATCAAGAAAAAAATGCAGGCAGAGATGTTTGTATGGTGGCTTTATTTAAATCCTTAGTGGAATCAAGAGTGATTATAGAATATACATATTACAAGCATATTAATAATGTTCTTTTTTTTAAATGGAGATGGTGTGTTAAGGAAGCACTGGTTATAGTGAATGATAATGGGGGGTTGTTTTTTAATTGGTAATTTCGGTAATGCTGGTATTTATTTATTTAAAAATAAAGAGGAAATGTTCAATTCAATTCAAGTTTATTTGTATAGCGCTTTTTACAAAATAAATCGTTACAAAGCAACTTTACAGAAAATTATGTTTCTACAATATTTAGTAGTAGCTAGTAGTTTGTGCACATTTGACAGGATTTTAGAAAAAATAATAATAATAATACAAGACGTAGTCAGCTAGACGATGAACTATCAATATTATTAAGTTATTATATGATTCAGTCACACATTTAGCAATAATTGTTAGTTCTGTTTGTTGATTCAGGGTTAGCATCATCTGAGGTCCTCTGAGGGTCAGCATCATCTCTTCTCAGGTGTTCTGGATCCAGACTGGAGCTTGTTTAAATCCTAGTTACCACGGGATGTAAATCCCGTGGCGAAACATAGAAACAAAATACAGACATCATTAGCATAGCTGCTGATCCAACAAAGTAAAATTAGTTTAACCCAAGCTAATGAATAAAAATGCAACTTTGAACAGATGCAACTACACTCACAGTTAAAAAGATACATTATTCGAATGCTTGGCGAAAGTGATGTGTTTTTAATCTAGATTTAAACAGAGAGAGTGTGTCTGAACCCGGAACATTATCAGGAAGGCTATTCCAGAGTTTGGGAGCCAAATGTGAGAAAGCTCTACCTCCTTTAGTGGACTTTGCTATCCTAGGAACGACCAAAAGTCCAGCGTTTTGTGACCTTAGGGTGCGTGATGGGTTGTAGCGTGGTAGAAGGCTAGTTAGGTACGCTGGAGCTAAACCATTTAGGGCCTTATAGGTAAGTAATGATAATTTGTAACTGATACGGAACTTAATAGGTAGCCAGTGCAGAGACTGTAAAATTGGGGTAATATGATCATATTTTCTTGACCTCATAAGGACTCTAGCTGCTGCATTTTGGACTACCTGTAGCTTGTTTATTGAAGAAGCAGGACAACCACCTAGAAGTGCATTACAATAGTCCAGTCTAGAGTGTGTAATGTGATTGTGATGTAATCCCCAAAAAAATGTTTTAACTAATGGTGAATAAAAAAAGGCGTGTAAAAGTCAAGTCTCTCTCTCTCTCTCTCTCTCTCTCTCTCTCTCTCTCTCTCTCTCTCTCTCTCTCTCTCTCTCGTGTGTCTGTGGCCTGGCAGTGAGCAATGGACATACGACAATTCTTTAAAAGAAAAAAAAAAAAGACAGATTTAGGTGAGAGACTAGAGACAGTCCATAATGACCTATGTCTTGTTATTTATTTATTTTTTTGTTCTTCTGAAAAGTGTTTAGCTAAAGTAACAGATAATGCAAACCAGCTGTAGTTGTATGAAATTACTTCTCTATTCAATGGTCCCCTGCTTTATCATTTATTTATTTATTTCAAACTCACAAGCTTCTCTTGTGAAACGAATTTGTCATTTAAAAAAGTTTCTTGAAAAGGGAAAGGGAGAGCATGCAGGAAGAACCAGGTGAGGAAACAACAACAATGAATTGACATATAGTGAATAGTGGCAAGCAAAACAGTAACTACTCATACTCCTATACAAACTTATTGGCTTTTTTTTTTACATTATTTTACACCACATTTTATCATAATAAAGGAGGAGGAAAACAACAGGGAGAGTCCATAAGGGATGAGAGGGAATTGACTAGTGAAAGAAATGAAGAGACAGAGGGAGTGCAACATAGAGACCACCAAGCCAAAGCAGCAAAGACAGAAGAGAGCTGTTCAGACTTCGGGGATAAGGACACTGGTCCTAAACAGTTAAAGCTGTCTCAATACCCTCATACTCAGTTTTATCACACAAAAAATGTCAGAAAGGATGCACTTGTTAATGATGGAGTTAATAGCTGGCAAAAGGCACCTAAAAAGTTTCAAAAACATGAAACAACACCGTCACATAAGGACAGTGTGGTTTGTTGGAACAGCTACAAGTCTGTCAAAAGGGAATGTTGTAGAGCAGATAGAAGCAGCAAGTATCACTGAAATTAGTGAAAGAAGGCAGTACCTAGAGCGTATTATGGCAGTAACCTGCTTCTTGGGGAAGCAAGGCATAGCATTCAGAGGTCATGATGAAACGGATGAGAGTCACAACAAAGGCAATTTCCTAGAGTGCATGTCACTTTTGACCAAATTTGGTCCCTTCTTGCAGAGATACACAGCCCCTTCAAACACCACGTACCTCTCATGTGATAGCCAAAATGAGATGATAGAGTGCTGTTCACAAGAACTAACAGAAAATATCATCAGTGAGATAAAGGGAGCAAATATGTGTGCCATTATGGCTGATGAGGCCAGGGATGGAAAGACAGAACAGTTGGCACTTTGTGTTAGATACGTGTCTGTTGAGGATGGCGTCAAATAAAGGTTCCTAGCCCTTATAGAGGTGTCACAGTTTGATCCTACTTCCATAACAGCTGCAATTGAAAATCAGTTGGTAAAGAAGGGATTTGATCAGTTGAAATGTGTGGAACAGACCTACGATGGGGCAGCTGTCATGAGTGGGGATGTTGGGGGTGTACAAGGGGTGTCTGTGTGAACTATCACAATTAAGCTGGTGTTCTGAAAAGGTCTCAAAAAAAAAAAGAAAAAAAAATCTGGATTTTGGAGTTATTTGAATCAATGTTAAAATGATAAAGTTATTTTTCAATAGACATATTGTTTGTTTTTGTGTGAAAAGAGGGTGGGTGGTGGCAGTGGGGCTTATTGGGTGCTCAGCACCCCTAAAGCTCTGACCCTAGAATCGCCCCTGCAGTCAACATAAACATGAGTGTAGGCTACTGGAGGGTAAATAGTGTTTATAATAGAAAAGGGTTATTATATTTATTTATTTAGATTTGTTTCCTTGTGGCAGAGTATTTTTTTGTTAGTGTAAATACTAATGTACATAATAATTTATGTTAATAAAACATTTGGTTGTTCAGCATTACACAGTCTCAGGTTTTTATTTTTATTTTTTGAGAGTGCATTTTTGAGATTATACAGTTATACTAGCTCTTTGGGGACAGTATACAGGATGGTATATCGGGGGGGGGAGATGTGTTTCCCGGGGTGTCCCCACCAAAGCTGAGACCAAACCTACGCCCATGTTTAAAACACAGCACATGATATTTAAATATCATAATATACGTCAATCAATGTAAAGTAAATCTGCTCTTCTATTTTTACTTCGAAGGATGTGTGTTGTTACTGGTTTCTAGAACAACATTTTGATAGTTGTTTTAGCCACATAACTATAAAAGAACACATAATATTCAAAATGAAACAAAAATGGATTAGTATAAATATAAAATAAAATAAAAAATGAAACTTCTATCTCAGCTTAAAAGGCTGTGTCCTGTTAAACACTTCTCAAATAACATTTTGCAGTATTGTCAGAAGAGATACAGAAGTCCCGCTATTGATTTTTCAAGTTTCACTTGCCAAACTTTCAAAAGAGACTTAAGTATTACTGACCCCTAGAGAAATATAGTGCAGTTGTTTTGAGTTTTACATTCAAACTTTTAAATTAATTTAAAATAAACACCAACTTCTATTTCTTTGCCGTTTCGGGAAGGAGTACTTCCTAGCCATCTGGGGGCGCTGTTGAAGCCCAGGCTTTGGCTTAAGAAGGGGATTGAGACTGCACTTTTGGCAGGCTGCTCTGTTGACAGTTTCCAAGCTGGGGTGCTTGGGGAGGAAATGACGCAGCACCTGCAATGTCTTTTGTGCCTTCATGAAGGGTTCTGTGAAGCTGACCATGGCAGGTCCAAAGAACTCCTTTGTAGAGACTGGGGAGTCGAGGAAAGCCATTTTTTGGTGTCCCTGATCTTCATCAGGTTTAGCCACAGGTAGTGTTCCAGTAACACCAAACTGGCCATGGCCTTTCTGAATGCCTGCATCATCACCTCGGTAGCACGTAGGGCCAGATCCGTTTCCGCACACAGCTCCATCAATGCACTTGGATATTGGCCAGAGAAGTTTGGCCTGAAATGCCTGTAGCACAGACATCATGTGCAGGGCTAAACCAGCCTACAAGCTCCTGCATAAGCCCTAAGAAGAGGAGTTCACACACAGCAAGTACGGACCTGCTCTTGATCGGTGGCCAAAGTAACAGTGTTCTGAGATGCATGCTTTAAGTGACGTGACATTCAGCCAAGGATGGTGACCCATACTCAGTGCAGTGTTCATCATTTATGCTGCAGCGCCCAGGGAGCAGTTGTGGGTTCGGTGCCTTGCTCAAGGGCACCTCAGTCGTGGTATTGATGGCACGAGACTCGAACCCACAACCCTAGGGTGAGGAGTCAAACTCTCTAACCACTAGGCCACAACTTTCCCACTGCACATGCACATTGAGTCCTTTTAAATAATGTAAATTGATTTAGCAACACGGTTAGCATTCCTTGACAGTTTTTCGGAAATTGTGTAGTCTACACGGTATTTTTATTTGGCTATTTAGAATCAGAACCAGAAATGCTGATTTGTGAATGCCCTAATCAGTCTAATCAGTCAGTCCGTACCAAAAACACACCTGAACCAACTCTTTAGGGTCTCCAGGAACACTAGATAATGATGCAAACAGGTGTGTTGAAGCTGAAATTTGTAGAAAGGTGGATCTTTGCGAACAAGTCACTCTGGTTTAGAACATCAAGTGATCAAACTTATGTCACGATATATTTCTTAATTTCTGAAAAAACAATAACATTTTCAAATATTGTTATAATTTAAAATAACTGTTTTCTATTTGAAAATATTTAAAATATATAATTTATTCCTGTGATTTCAAAGTTGAGTTTTAGCATCATTACTCAAGTCACATGATCCTTCAGAAATCATTCTAATATTCTGATTTACTGCTCAAAAATGTGTACATGTTGAAAACAGCTGAGTAGACTTTTTCAGGTGTCTTTGATGAAAAGTAAGTTCAGAAGAACAGCATTTATTTGAAATAGAAATCTTTTTGTAACATTATAAATGTCTTTATTATAATTTTGCTACATCCTTCTGGATACATATTGATATTGCATTATTGTCCAGCCCTAACTGCACTCTATTAAAGCTGTTCCAAAGGTGAAGTCTTATTTTTTAACCCAAGATGGCGCTGCATGCTGCAGTATGCAAACTAAATGCTAAATAAATAAAACAAAACCGTATAACCCCACAAAGCAGTCGACATTACCACAGCGAGTTAAGAAAGTGGATAACTTCAAAAGCGCAGAAGCTACTATGGCGGCGGCCTTTCAGGAACACTGTTTACTGCTAGCATGCAACCATTTAGCTATGACTAGCAAAGCTGCCTTTTCAGATTATGTGGCAGCAACAGACTTCCACATGCACTGCACCAAGTGCACAGAAATGCTTAAGGGACTTTTGGCACCTTATTTTCTGAAGATGATAACATCAGATGTGGGAGATGAGAAGTTTAGTCTGCTTTTAGATGTGTCGAATGATGTCAGTGTGGTGTATCTAAGGTGGTGATGCAGTATTTTAGTGCTAAAAAAAAGAACTTGTGTCAACATATTTTGGGCTGGTTGAACTGAAGGCAGGTGAGTTCAAATCGATAACAAAGGCAATAGTTGAGTTTCTCAAAGTGTAACCTTAAAAAAAGAATCTTCAGGCTATTGGCTCTCATAATGCCTCTGTGTTATTACTGGGGTGCACGATGAAATACCAAGATATTTCTTGGTAAAGCTATTCTGTGTAAAGCAGAAGTCAAACTGTGAATGTCATGTCTAAAAACACTGTTAAACCACACACTATTGACGCATCAAGATAGACGTGCACAAACTGACACTAACCACATATGTCCAGTTATAAACTCATACAGATTCTGCTTGTGTATCTAGCAGATCTAACCACATCTCTGTGCAGATGGAAAAATATCAGACCACAGCAGCTCTTATTTTAAATTTGCAACCGAGCTGCTAGAGCCTCAAACTGGCAAGGGTCTCTAAAAGTAGTAGAACAAAATGATTATTTGCAGAACAGCAAATGCAGTACTGAATTTTTTTTCTTCATATCTTTAGTTTCAAATTATAAAACAGCATTTATTTCGGCAGAAAATCTCGAGGAGAACTTAAAGCTTCTCATTTGTATGATGTACAACTTCTTTGTTTTGCTGAACACAAAGAGTTTAAAATCCCATGGGAAGATAAGTGTAAAATACACCCCCAGAACCAACTATGCTAAAAATGGGGGGAAATTATTTTCGTCACTGGTATTCTACATGATTTCTGAATGACATAAAATGTGACAAACCAATACAACATATTCAGGTTTTTTTCTTAATCCAATTCTAAGTGTCTAATCTGTCACACCATTTATACAATGATCAGAAAATATTTTGGTGTAAATAGGTATTCCTTTTAAATAATAGTCTGTTGCACTGCATGTTCAGAGTAAAGCATGACTCTTAAAGGGTTGGTTAACCTATGTGTGTTTTACTCACCCTCGTGGCATCGTAGGTGTGTATGACTTTCTTCTTTCAGACAAATCCAGTCGGATTATATAAAAAAATATTTGGCAATAGGTGGGTGTTTTTTTCAACAGTCCAAAAGTAGTCAAATAATGTGCATCAATTCATAATAAAAAGTACCTCACATGGCTCTGAGAGGTGAATAAGGTCCTCCTGTAGCGAATCCATGTGTTTTTGTAAAAAAAATATACATATTTAAAATGTTATTCAAAACATATTTAAACACTTTTCTCTCACTTTCGTGAGAGCCATTCCGGGTGGATGAGAGTCATGCATGCACCGATGATAAGTGACGAACACAGAAGAGCGGAGGAGAGACAACAATACACCAATCACGAAGTAAAATCACTAAATTAGGCTTGCACGTATGATAGTCAGTGGAAGAGAAAAAAAAGTGTTTATAACGTTTTAAATATGGATATTTTTCTTACAAAAAGCGCATAGATTTGCTACAGGAAGCCTTTATTCACCCCCCAGAGCCATGTGAGACACGTTTTATTGATGGATGGGTGCATTTTATTTGACTATTTTTGGACTGCTGAGAAAAAAAACACACCTGTCTGCTGCCATTAAATAACTTGGAAGAGCCAGGACAGTGTTTAATTCAACTCAGATCAGATTCGTCTGAAAGAAGAAAATCATATACACATAGGGTGCCTTGAGAATGAGTAAAACATGGCCTAATTTAAATTTTTTGGTGAAGTAATCCTTTAAGCAAAGTTGCTAATGGCCAATATGCTAGCACTGAACATTTTTCAGGATTCAAAACAGTATTCAGCAAAAAAATAAAGAATGGCTATGTGCATAAACAGGGTTTCTGGTGGTTTTATGAAGATAAATTCAACACTTTATAAAGACATTTTAAATATCAATTATAGAAAATTCACGGAATAAAACTGGGGAAAATAATGTCAAATTATGTTCTCTAAATTTTGAAGCTGTTTTCCAATGCAAATATCTACATTTTCGTAAAGGGTTCACCCAAAAAAGAAAAAGAAAGAAAATTGTAATTTACTAAACCTCAAGTTGTTTTAAACCTGAATTAGTTTATTTCTGTTAGTCCCAGTCCCAGATAGTCTAACACAGTACACAACCCCACAAGGAGTTACAACCCCAGATCACCCAGATTTCTTCTTCTTCTATTACCTGGACCACATCACTGCAGACTGATGGTGCTCAGATTGGTCATCCACAAGCGTGATCCCAGCAGTCATGTCCTTGATGAATTCCTGCGCAGAGCCCGTGTGCTTTAATAAAAACAAATGCCGCGTTTCCACCGAAATTACCCGGAACATTTGTACCAGGAACTTTTTTTCCCAGGAACTTTTTTCCCTCCAGACCTGTTGCTTTTTGCGTTTCCACCGCGGTGTAAAGTACCGTGTAGATTAGGCAAATAGACTGGTGACGTAGGTCTGCGCGCGTTTCTCAATACAAAGTACCGCTGATTAAAAAAAAAAAAAAAAAAGTACGCTGATTTTGGACGTGCATCCTCGGTAGTTAGTTCAGACTTTGTGCATTCGACTCGGGAGTGTGATGTCCGCGAAGACACAAGTCCGGTAAATCTATAAACAGCAGCATACTTGATAACTTCAGTCTGCTCCTCATGGCTACAGCAATTTTCCTTACTGTATATTTACAATAAAACGAAATATGATATAAAATACCACTATGGAGCCAGAAGAGTCTCAATAAAGATAAATGCACACACTACATTCACATATGCACACACAGGATTCATAAATACACACACAAGATGCACAAATGCACACAAAATTCACAAATGCACACACAAAATTTAAAAAGCACAGAAGATTCACAAATGCATACAAAATTCAGAAATGCACACAAAAATCAGAAATACACACACAATTCAGAAATGCAAACAACATTTACAAATGCACTCAAGATTCACAAATGCACAGGACAAGATTCAGAAATGTATTTCTGATGCACACACACATATATCTTGATTTACAAACTGCTTGCGGTCTGTGAACTTCACTGCATTTGTGTGTGAATTTTGAGACTCCCCTGACTTGGCTTGACACACAAATGCTTTTTTTTAAACAGGGAATGATCAGCAACCAATCAGATATCTCCCTTCTTTTAGCCAATCACAAGAATGCACCCCATGTGGGGGGATTGTTTACTTATAAGCCAATCACATGAATGTGTTCACACAGCAATTGTATTAAATTGTATGAAAATACAGATGTTTAGATTACAATTCAGGTTTATTTTTTATTATTTTTTACTAAATATAAATGTAAAAATGTCTCAATACATATAGCCCAGTGACTGCAGAAAAAAAGTTAACCATGGATTCATAAATTTGCAATAGGCAATTATTTCATTTTATTGAAATATTTTAATGAAAGTAAAAAAAAAAAAAATGTTTAAACCTTTTTGAATATTTAAATATATCTAAATATTCTTTTGGATGCAATATAGAAGTCACTTTAATTATAATATTCAGTCCCTACATGAAGAGAGAGTCAGTGGTCCGCTGCGAGAGGAAAGTGGCTCTCTGGCTGCGAAAAGTGGGTCTCCGGCTGTCGTTCGCTTAGGAAAGTGAGTTGATCGCTGCGTGAGGAAAGTGAATCGTTCGCTCAACTTCGCTGCTTGAGGAAAGTGAATCGTTCGCTGAGGAAAGTGAGTCACTCGCTGGGTGAAGAAAGTGAGTCGTTCGCTGCGTGACTCGTGAGGAAAGTGAATCGTTCGCTGAGGAAAGTGAGTCGCTCGCTGGGTGAGGAAAGTGAGTCGTTCGCTGCGTGACTCGTGAGGAAAGTGAGTCGCTCGCTGCGTGACTCGTGAGGAAAGTGAGTCGTTCGCTGCGTGACTCGTGAGGAAAGTGAGTCGCTCGCTGCGTGACTCGTGAGGAAAGTGAGTCGCTCGCTGCGTGACTCGTGAGGAAAGTGAGTCGTTCGCTGCGTGACTCGTGAGGAAAGTGAATCGTTCGCTGCGCAAAGTGGGTCGCTGGCTGCGCAAAGTGAGTCGCCGGCTGTGTGAGGTAAGTGAGTCATTCGCTGAGGAAAGTGAGTCGTTCGCTGCGTGAGGAAAGTGAGTCGTTCGCTGATTGGCTTATAAGTGAACAATCCCCCACGTGGGGTGCATTCTTGTGATTGGCTAAAAGAAGGGAGATATCTGATTGGTTGCTGATCATTCCCTGTTTAAAAAAAGGCATTTGTGTGTCGAGCCAAGTCAAGGGAGTCTCAAAATTCACACACAAATGCAGTGAAGTTCACAGACCGCAAGCAGTTTGTAAATCAAGATATATGTGTGTGTGCATCAGAAATACATTTCTGAATCTTGTCCTGTGCATTTGTGAATCTTGAGTGCATTTGTAAATGTTGTTTGCATTTCTGAATTGTGTGTGTATTTCTGAATTTTGTATGCATTTGTGAATCTTCTGTGCTTTTTAAATTTTGTGTGTGCATTTGTGAATTTTGTGTGCATTTGTGTATCCTGTGTGTGTATTTATGAATTATGTGTGTGCATGTATGAATCCTATGTGTGCATATGTGACTGTAGTGTGTGCATTTATCTTTATTGAGACTCTTCTGGCTCCATATACCACTGCCTCCTTTCGTTTTCATTTAAGCATAATAACAACTGCAGAAATGTACTTAGTTCAGGGAAATGTGTATATGCAGCCATTACAATGAAACGAAATATTATATAAATTTGCCTTTTTTATTTTCATTTTAACATATAGATAAATTGAATACAGACCAAAGAAAACCTGTTAGATATACCCCGCAGCTGAATTATATGTTATGTTTAACCACTAAAGAGACATCAGAGCCAGCGGCACATATCAGAAGGTCTATCCCAGGAGAGGCTGCTCTCGGCGGATACATGAGGACTGAGCTCCCGCTGATTGAGTGGAGCTCACCGTCTACGAGATCGGCGAAACACATTTTTAAATAGGCGCTGTCTTTATAAATAAACCATAGATTTGAGTTTTAAACAACTACATTCTCGCCTGAAATACTTTTAAAATTACATTTCATGACACAATAACAGTAATATTTGAAAATTATCCGAATAAATGGTGGTTGAACTCAACCAATGCTGCGTGAACTCAGATCGCTTTGGCTACTGCAATTTTCCCCTCAGTATATTTACAATAAAACGAAATATGATATAAAATACCACTGCCTCCTTTGGTTTCATTTAAGCATAATAACAGCTGCAGAAATGTACTTAGTTCAGGGATATGTGTATATGCAGCCATTACAATGAAACGAAATATTATATTTATAATATTATATTATAATATTTTATTTTCATTTTAACATATAGATAAATTGAATACAGACCAAAGAAAACCTGTTAGATTTACCCCGCAGCTGAATTATGTTATGTTTAACCACTAAAGACACATCAGAGCCAGCGGCGCATATCAGAAGATCTGTCCGAGATGAGGCTGCTCTCTGCGGATACATGAGGACTGAGCTCCCGCTGATCGAGTGGAGCTCACCGTCTACGAGATCGGCGAAACACATTTTTTAATAGGCGCTGTCTTTATAAATAAACAACATATTTGAGTTTCAAACAACTACATTCTCGCCTGAAATACTTTTAAAATTACATTTCATGACACAATAACAGTAATATTTTGAAAATGTTGATCCGAATAAATGGTGGTTGAACTCAACCAATGCTGCGTGAACTCAACCAATCAGCATGTTTAGCGCTAAAGTCCCGCCCCCGAAAGTTCCGGAACTTTAAAAAAGTACCACCTCGCCAGCATAGACAGTAAAAGAAATGGACACAGCGACCCCATTGGAACTCAATTGAGACAAATGAAGCCCAGTTTTAGCGTTTTTTAGCACTTCCGTTTCTGACGCGCAGACTCAAACGAAGCTTGACGACGTCAGCAACCTGTCTGACAGATGTAAATCTTCTAAGTGGCTGTGCGTGCAAACTGCCATCGTTAATCTTGCAGAGACGGCGAGCTTGAGCGGGGAGTTCTTTGTCGTGAGTGAGCAGGATTAAGTATTCTGATTAATTATTTTGTATAGTATTTTAAAATGTAACGCCAGTACGCCATATTAAGTTAATTGCCTGCGAGCTTCTCCTCCTGTCTGTACGGTAATGCGACAGAGAGACGAGTGGTTATGACGCAATCGTTAGCCTATTTTTTTACAAAAACTGTTTATACGGGGCCATAATGTAACATAGAAGGTAATGGAGCCCTTTATACATTTTCGTGTATCTTTAGAAATAAATAATGGACAAACAGAGTATTTAAACGCCTCAGATGTAAAGTTATTCGCTGTCAAAGTGACGCCAAAATGAATGGGAGTCAATGGGAATGCTAACGCAAGTGAAGTTCTGCTACAAGATGGCAGCCCCCACCCGACTTCAACTTCCGGTCGAGTTCCTTGCCCCTTGCTCGCCAGCAGGGACTTTCTAGGGGGCATTTTTTTACCCGGAACTTTTATTTAGTTCCTGGTTCCTGCGGTGGAAACACACCAAGTACCGGACCAAGTCCCTAGTTCCTGGGTAAAGTTCCTGCGGTGGAAACGCGGCTAAAGGGATGCATTAAACAGGGCCTTACAATCGTAAAGGATATAGACTCCAATAAATGTGCATTTATAAATAAATAAATTTACTTACAACTTTGTCCAAGCTCTACAATGTAAATGCCATTTCCATTATGTCTGCATAGCATTTTGATGGATAACTGCAAAAGGACTCGCTGCGGTCCATCCACAGGATTATTGAATTCTGTGCTGAATCTTCATTCCAAAATATCATAAACATGAAAAATACAAAAACATGTTCAAACACTGTCAAATAATAAACATACATATATAAATAAATCTTTACAGAGAAAGTCAAATGTATTGACAAGTTTGTTTTAAATGCCAAAGACAAACTATACCATTCAGACGATGCTTTTAAATGACAAAACACAGAATTATAACACAATAAAAGGAAATTTAACACATTTGTGTCGATCGTTATTGTATCTCTATTTATACAAGATATATGCTATTATTACTTTTATTCTAAAATATATAGATTTGAACGTATGCAATTTACTTATGACCGTATATTCACCATAGACTGTATAAAAACAGATATTCACGCAGCATTACACTGGGTTCTAGGTTCTAGTGAGGCACTTGCATGACAGAACTTCATCTGAACCGTAGACTGTAAAAAAATAATCATCAGAACTAAGCTTATGTCAGCGATATCAAATGTAACGTTAAGATACGCGCTCCAGAAGAACTCTGAGGGAGGTGCTCATCTATGCTGCTCATTTGTTTCCCTTATAACATGCAGAAAAGACACAGTTCGAGTAGGAATCTTCTTTTTTTCCCCTAATTTTTCATCGATGTATATTCTGACGGATGTCTTACGCTGTCAGGTTTAGAGCAGTTCCTTTTTTTTAATTCCCGCCGTTCTTAATCCATACAGTGATCCGCGTTGAGCTCTCGCGCTCTGTTTGAACGGTCTCTAACGCAGCCCTGGGCTCAAATAATACATACAAACTGTATTTTTATCGTTCTCCACATAAGTTCAGCTCCGCTGTCCCGCATGGGAGAATATCTGTTTTAATATTTATAAGGAAAATACTGTGGAACCGCCTGTATTTTGATGCTTCAGAGTGCCGCGAAACGAACATTTAGATACAGTAATTTACACACAGAATATACGACTCTTTAAACCATACTTACTCTTCTGACACAACAAATGTAATTTTATACATTAAGCCAATAAATACGAATATTTTACTTACCAAAGTTGTATTCTAGTAAAATGTCCAAACTTTGTGGAGAAACTGACTAGAATGGCTGACGACCTTCTTCTCTCTTCAACAGCCTTCACGAGAATGACGAGATCTCGCATAAGTGATGTTGTGAACGTGATATTGCTATTGAATTGAGTCAACACATTTTTTTAAGTTATGAGGACAAATAACCTAGTTCAGTCAACTTTCAAACTAGTTGAGACACTGAAAACTTAAAATTGTTAGTTGAATGAACAAATTCAGTAACTGCAAGTTGTCAACATAAAAAAATTCATTGAAACAACTAAACTGCTAAATAATTTTTTACAGTGAATGCTTCAGATGCAAGTCATCAAAATAATACAATAAAATGATGGAAACAATACCATCTTAATTCATATTCCACTGTAAGGGTATTTTCACTTTGTCCAATATGTGTCATGAACTATACTCACCATTCAAGTAGGCCCCTATAGTTTTGTACAGTAGCAACAAAACTCTTAATGTTGTCTGCTCCGGTGATGGCGGCTGCTGCCACTGTTGATCTTTAGTTCATATTCTCCAGAGTCTGTGTTTGTGATGTCTTTGATGGTCAGAGATCTGTTCTGATGATCCAGCTTCAGTCTGTCTCTGAATCTCTCCTTACACTGATCATGTTAGGGCAGAAGCTGTGATTGTCATGCGTATCTTTCAGTGAAGCATGGTTCTGTGATCAGCAGTAAATCTCCATCCGAAGGCCAGAGAAGGGATCTCACGCTGAAACTCCAAATACATGCCACAGAAGAGTCCAGAAAATGCCTGTCACTGCAGCTCAATAAACAGAAGATTTAACTGCTTTCACTGATTCAACAAGACTAACTGATGAAAGTGAAACTTTTTTTTTTTTTTTTTTACCAGGGATTGATTCTTTTTAGCAATAAAAAAGATTCACCTTCTGCACCTTTAGTATTTGGACACCTACATTTCCCCCCCCCCCCTACCATTAAGTTACAGTCTTCAAACTGTTGAAGTCTTCATTGTGGCCAGACAAATGTTTGTCATTTTAAAAATGTAACCATTATATATGATGTATTTTACATAATTACACACTTTAGCGTGTGTGTGTGTGTGTGTGTGTGTGTGTGAACTAAAGGAGGATCTAACTGTCGGGGGAGGATTCAGACATTAGATTAACAGTCAGAATGTTTTTGGTGGACAGTATTATTACTTCAGACACTTAAAGAAAATGATTCACACATTTGTTTTGTTCTGTTTGTTCTTCTGTCATCTGATTTGTAAGTTATTAAACATTTTATTACTTCATTCTGCTTCATGGCAATAAACTAATGATACTGTTCAAAAGTATTTTCATCCAGTTAAGATTCAGGTTTCTATTTGTGTTTTCCATTTGCATGCATCAGAAATCATGGGAAATATACAGAATTTTTAACATTAAATTTAATTGAAAAGTAATGAAAATTAATTAAGTATATTAGAGGCACAGACATTTTTTTAGGGTGGATGGGTGGGTGGGGGTGTTCATTATTACATATAACTGATTGTTGAACATGATGTTGCAACTCATCTAAATGTATAAATGTGTATATATATATGTGTGTGTGTGTGTGTGTGTGTGTGTATTTGCTGCAGTAAAAAAAATACAGCAGTAATGAACAACTGTAAAAGTGATGTTAATTAATTGGTCAAAATGCAGTAAAACTATGAGTGAGATACTGTGAGCTGGATTTGTCTTATATGAAAATATCCCATTCATAGAAGAAATGTATTGAACGTGATCAGCATTAATAAACTTGTACTTTCATGCTTGAACTTGTGTAACTTTACTCTTGTATTTTACTGCACAGCTGATAAAACACCATAACAATGAAATGAGTGTCTGTCTCTGCTGCTGTTCTTTAATACACATTTTACAAACGAAACAACAGAAATCTTAATCAGTGTTAAATCTGTTTATTCTCCAGGTGTGTTTAGTGACACAGTGTCAGTGACGGAGGGAGATTCAGTCACTCTAAACACTGATCTTACTGAAATACTTGAAGACGATGAGATAGTGTGGAAATATGGAGCTGAAAACTCTCTGATAGCTGAAATCAATAAAGCTGCTGGAGTCTTCTCCACATTTGATGTTCCTGACGGTAGATTCAGAGACAGACTGAAGCTGGACAGACAGACTGGATCTCTGACCATCACAAACATCACAACTCAACACACTGGAGAATATAAACTAGAGCTGCGTGGAGCAAAACTATCATCACAAATATATCATGTTTCTGTCTATGGTGAGCAGAGATCATTTGTATGCCCTTATATATTATTTTGTATTTTTTACATATTGAATTTTTAAAAACATTTCACACTCTCACACACACACTCGCTGTGAACACAAAACCATTTTTAAACACATCAAATGAAAAATAGCACTATTGATTAGATTTATCCAGACTTTTTCTCTCATGTTTTCAGCTCGTCTGCCTGTTCCTGTCATCTGCAGAGACTGTTCATCATCTTCATCTTCATCACAGCAGAATTGTTCACTGGTGTGTTCAGTGGTGAATGTGGGTCATGTGACTCTCTCCTGGTACAAAGGAAACAGTTTATTGTCCAGCATCAGTGTGTCTGATCTCAGCATCAGTCTCTCTCTACCTCTGGAGGTGGAATATCAGGAGAAAAACAGCTACAGCTGTGTGATCAACAATCCCATCACAAACCAGACCACACATCTGGACATCACTCAACTCTGTCAACCATGTTCAGGTACAGCAGAACTGATATTACTTGATGCTGGTGCTGATATTTAAGTTTATTGACTGAGCTGGGGCCCGTTCTTCGTACGTCGCTTATTACATCCGAGATCAAATGACACATCCAAGATGATATCATCGTGCTAATCCTGATCCGGCTAATTGGGTTCTTCGAACACACCTGTTGTGTATGATTAGTATCGCTGGATTGAGTTATCTGAGATAATTGCGCGTTCATGTGTTGTCTTAAAAGGGGATATGTATTGATACTCGAAACCATGATCAGCAGTGCAGCGATTGGCTGGTGGCAAGACGGCAACGTAATGACGTCATATAATTTAAAATGACACCCGACGAAAACCTTGACACATTTCTGGACTTTTATAAGGAAACAGCCAAGCAAACAAAACTACATAAATGTTATAATAGATACATTAAACAGATAATAGATACATGTTTTTATTTTATTAGAATTTTTCTCATGATTCCCAATTATTTAGATTCGCAATTTATAATAGTTGTGCAGTCTTTACATTTTTATTTCAATGTAGAAATTATCTATTCATTTAATTTTATATTGGGACAGATTTGTTACGTGACAGCATTAATGAAAGTTTCTTAAGGGTCAATATCATGTTATCTGCATCTCCTGCGCTCCATCAAGCCACTCTTATAATAGCAGTCATCACTCAAAATAATGCACAACTCTATTATCTGTATAGCATGTGTGTAAGACTCTAATACAATTATGAAGTAATAATTTTATGACAAATATTTCAGTGAGTAAAACTGGCTGTGTCTATAGTAGGCTGTTATCGACTACACGGCATTTTTATATTATTTTTTAAATATTTTTTTTAATGATTATTATTTTAAATGATTGATACTCTTGTAATAAAGTAGCGGTGGTAGCAGACATATTTTGAGTATCAGTTCTGGTTGAAAAGAAGCGATCTAATCCTGTTTACATGAAATAAGCCTGCTCCCGAGCAGGTTTAAGCTAACGGACCTGTTGCTATGACAGCAGCTCCGGGATGAGCTTCGAAGAACCAAACGATCCAAGATCATGCCAAATCGTCAACAATCAAATCCAGCTAACGGAGTTAGCGACGTACGAAGAACAGGCCCCTGATCTCAGTTTGATGTTTTTATTCCTCAGACTCTGTCCACTGTTGTGGTTTTACTGAAACTGTGATCCGATTGGTCCTCTCTGCTCTGGTGGGCGTGGCTTCAGCAGCTGTTCTGGTTTATGACATCAGATCCACAAGAGGAAGAAGGATCTGACAATCCTCAAATTCAAACTTTTTTTTCTTTACATTTGTTATGTTTTACTTTTTTAATATTAATGTATTAATTCTTCATTTATAATAATGTATTTAATCATATAATAATTTACATTAATCATTCTAGTCATTTCTATTCCTATTTCATAGATTCATTTATGGATTAGTCATTTATATTATTTATTGTTTAGCCATTGTTTAGTCTTGACTGTGTTTCAAGGACTGTCTTCACGAATAAGAGATATGAGGAATGTTTTGGTAAAACAATACGTTTTGAATTTGTGCTGCTCAGACGAAGTCTAAGCATTGAAACATACACAATTAAGACTATTCAATAAACTCTTCTTCTTTTATCATCACTCCATCTCCGGCTCTTCTCTGGGTTTTTCTTCAGTCAACTTCTTGGCTGACAGAAGACTGTTAATAGACTTATTTTTAACAGGTCTTTGGTATTCGATATTACTGTTCCCAGACAACAGGGACAGGGGATCTGGCATCTGGGGCTGGATCTGGATTATCTGGTATGGAGGCATGATCTAACAGTATGGATATATATCCAATAGAATTATTAATTTCTTTTAGTTTTACTAAATTTCCAAAGATGTTAAATACCAGTTTTTGCCTTACTGTTTTGGTGTATTGAGTGAAGTAATTTAAAACAATTTTAGATAAGGCAGCGACATGACATAAAATGTGAAAAGGATTCCCTGATAAGGTGTTTTTTTGTTGTTTGTTTTGCTTCAGACTACTGTAGTGATTCTGAACTGTTGCACTGAAACAGTCCATTGTACTACATCGCCTTATAATTAACTTTTTCACTATTTGATTTTTTGAATGAACTATTTTTATGCTGTAAATGTGTTGATATTTAACCACCATTCAAATGTATTCTCACTCCCTTGCAGCTACAATATAGACCTATGCAACTATGGTTAATAAATGTAAATATTCATTTTTCAATTTCAATTATGTTGTGAATTATTAGTGTTACGAATATTAGATTTGTATTTCCTTGGTTGCTATACGTACAATTATGAAACAAAATGAAAATAGGTTAAAGCCTTTTATAAGCTTATGGGGCTGTCACGTGATGAAGGAACAACTCAAACCCAAAGTAAGTAGTAGTAGACGTTAGGGAAGTAACACGTAACATTTTAATTATACCTTGATAAAATTAACTAAATGACTCCAAAAAAGATTCGTTTATTTTGCTGAACGAGAGTCAAAGGTCCGAGTCGGTAAAATTACCCGAACTTCCCATCACTAGTTGAGGCTCCAAGTGAACCATACCATTACCAAAACCGTTCTGATCACTGATTGGCTGGAGAGAATCATCACTACCTGCGTCACTGAACTTGTGACTCAAACACAAAAGAACCGCTGAGTTTAAATCAGCACAGCCAGCCAACGATCGAACGCAACTATTTTGAATGAACATACCTTTTTTTTTTTACAACCGAAAAATGTTTTGTTGTCTGTTGTGGAAGTACAGATGTTCCTCTCGTTGATAGCAGAGGATGGATCTAGCAAGAGCTTGATGTGGCGACGCAAAATGAAAAAGTTTTTTGGCTGTAGAGGCAGCGCAAATATAACATGTGAATCCCGCCCACTCTAAAGTGGTACTAAACTGCAGTGGAAACGCAAACTGTGCCAAACCGAGCCATACTTTACCATACTGTGCCATGCTGAGCTGAGTCGTACCACATTGTGGAAAGCATAATAAAAACGTACAAAAAAAATCCATAGTTAAGATTTCCCCCCCCCCACCCCAGAACAGCTCATTCAAACACACCCCCACATGTCTACGTCACGATGAGGAAATATTTTCGTAATGCTGCCCAAATGTTCACGCAAAGAAAGAAGGCATGGTTTCAGTAACCACTGTTGCAGAGATGTCAGGGAGATGCTGTGTGTATCTAGTAGAAAGCGCTTTATTTGGACCTATCTGAAAGTAGATGCATTTAGGAATCTTTAAGATTACTTACAACAGAACAGCAACGCATTTTATGGACTACAGTTTCATGAAAATAGTAGAGGAAGTACTTCTGACTTTGCTATGACAATCTGAGGCTTCTGAATCAGCTATTATAAGTATGTTTTTTTTATTAGTTTCGGTATTTGCTATTGAATGTTCAAATGTGGAGTTTTGCGTAGTGTGTGTGTGTGTGTGTGTTTGAGAGAGAGAGCAAGCGAGAGAAACAGTGGAGTCAGCTGTCTTAACCATGTGTGGCTTGTGTACTGCAGACACAGGAGCTTCATCACTGTGTCTGTCACACGACTCTGTTCTTCTTTTGGGCTTGAACTGATGGTAAAACTACAGACGACGAGTGCTTGCAGTGTTTTTGCATTCCATTTGTTGAAGTCACTGATATATTACTCCTTCTTTCAGACTATTCTTCGGTTACATTGTATCTTCTCCCATTTTCTATTTCCTACTGTAAAAAAACATTGGCGATTCTCCACTTCTTGACCAAGAGTTCTTATCACAACTGTGCACCTCCTTGAGTTTATTGAACTGAATAATAGTTCGACAAATAGCCCTCAAGTGCTATTGGAGGTAACAAAATGTTTTATTAGAAGGAAATCCATTGATTTTCGTCAGAGATCTAGAAATGGCCATAGAATTGAATTAGAGAGGCAAGTTCAGGCGGTGGAACAGGATCTCAGAAATACTCATTGTCAACAAAAAGAAAAATAATTAAATGCACTTAAATCAGAGTTAAAACAGTTGCTCTTACACAGAGCCCCTTTATTATGCACTGCACATCAGTCTTACTACTTTAATGGGGAGAGACTGAGTAAATTATTAGCGCTATGGATTAAACAGATAAAACACGCTATAAAGAAGGATGGCATCTTGTACACTCAAACCGAAGATATAACTCGGATTTTTAAATCTTGCTATAAACAATTATACACTTCTGATTCTTCAGCAGTTTCCCCTCTCCATATCTGATGAACAACATTTAGAGATGCTAAATGCCCAACTGTCATTAGATGAACCGAACAGGGATTTATCCAAATGGTTAAAACGCTTTACAATTGTTGTTCAGCATGGTTTCTTACAGGCTCCTTAGCATCTTTTGCTCTCGGCAGGGGTACCCGTCAAAGGTAAGGGATATTTAGCTCTTTGTTTCCAATATTTCTGTGTCTGTTCCTGAGTGCTTGCCTCTTCCTCCGCCTGAGCTTAATACAGCCATTTCTAGATTTATATGGATGAAGAAAAAAAGCAGAATCCGACTTAAGATGATGCAGCGTAAGAAACTAGATGGAGGTCTGTCTTTACTTAATTTTGAATTACATAATTTATCCTTATAAATGAGGGGAATCAGAGGCTGGGTTAACTCAGATTCTCCGGTTCCATGGTGAGTTCTGGAAGCGAATATTATCCATCCAGTTTTAAAGATTTCAAAATCTTTCAATAAAACGTATGAAATAAAAACATTGAAATTTACTTAATGTATGGAAAAAGGTGGAGAAAATTACAGGTGGATATTTTGTATATACTAAGACAACTCCATTATGGCATTATCACCATTTATGCACCGGTCTGATGCTGGTGTTCATAATTTGAATGACATATATTGTGATAACGGCCTCAAATCATTTGAGTACTTAAGTGTAGAGTTTTCTTTACCTGGATTCTCTTTTTTTCTATATTTAAGACTGAGGTCAGCTTTAAAGGCCTACGGCATTCCTTGGGACACCAATGTGCTTACTCATCCTCTGTGGGAATGGTTGAATAATGATGCCTTGCCTTGCCTAGTGGTTTAGTTTCTAAGATTTATAATTCAATTCTCATACTACAGTATACTTATATTCCAGCTATCCACTCCTGGGAAAGGGATGGTTTTGTTCAACCTGATTGGGATGTGGTATGGGCCAGATGTTTTACCAGATGTTACATTATAAATGTATTAATAGAGCCTATTTCACTCCTAATGTACTATACAAGATGAAGCTTAGAGCTGATCCTCACTGCCATTTATGTAATAAATCCACAGTAGGCTCTTACTTACAGATGTTTTGGGAATGCCCAGTGGTGGTTCATTTTTGGAAAACTGTATGTTCCGTTCTACACTACACTACACTCAGAACAACACTGAGATGTTGCTAGATAGGATGAAAAGTTGGTATCCCTACTATACTTCACTGATTCTTCCTCTTTCTCTGTATAAGTGGACAGCTTCATGGCATCTGTTTGTTCATAGTTCTTTTGAACCATGACTTAATATAATTAGCAAACATTTGTTCACCCGTAAGATTTAAAGGGGGTCATATGATGCTTTTTTAAGATCACTATTTGGTGTAACAGAATATGTAATGTTTAAAAAAAAATTTTTCTAATTATTTTTGTGATCAACATTTTTATTCAGATTAATTTCACTTTCAGAAATAAATCTGAATAAAAATGTTGATCACAAAAGAAAATTGAAAAAAAAAAAAAATATTTTGAACATTGCATATTCTGTTACACCAAATAGTGATCTTAAAAAAGCATCATATGACCCCCTTTAAATCTTGGACCCAAGCCATCTATCTGGAGACAACAATATCACACACTTACGGGTGAATGTTTTCAAAGTTAACAAACACTTTGGCACACAGAGAGCCCACTAACTGCATCCGGGTAAACCAGAAAACCTTGCAAACAAATGTTTGCTAATTATATTCATTTCTTAAACAAAACCATTTTTGTGATTCCACATTCAGCCATGTTTTTTTTTTTCTTTCTTTTTCCTGATAATGGTTTGTTTTCCTCATTCCTGAAAACTCATTCCTGAAGAGTGCAGACCATCATCATCATCATAATGGCCAACAAGTTCGTATCTGGACACTGTTAAGTTCCCTTAAATTGAGATTATCTGTCTACATTTTTCTCTGACTCTACTTTAACATTTTGAGGTCCAACTTCTGAACTTCTCTTCCTGATAGCTGTTCAACGGCCATAACAACAGATGAACAATGGCATTCTTTTTTTTTAAATCTGATTAAATTCAGATTAATACATTTTTTATTGTGTAAACCACTGATCAATGTCATGATAATTTAAACATTACAACAGAAAGTCATACATTGTATTTATGACAGTAAAATGGAACTAATATATTGACAGACAGAAACTTGACACAATGTTTAAATATAATGGTGGGATGTCAAAAAATATGTTCTTAGAAATGACTACTGCTTCTCTAGAAGTAACTACTGACTCGCAATATATTTATTTTTCTGCAGGGTCAGCGCTTTTACAGCTTTTCTCACTTCTCATCTTCTCATGCCACATCTCTTTTCTCATGCAATCCAAAAATATTGCTTAGCAAAGAGGACACTGACAATGTGCTTTCAGACAAGAGAGTAGTTTACTTTTGATATGAAACAAAATCTCAGCTTTCAAAGTATATAATATTTTAATAGCAATAATATTAGTAATTTTAATGGTCTTTTTTTTATTTGTATTTATTCTTTTACACCAGCACTGATAGCTATTTCAGTCTAGAATGGAAAAAACATTGTTAAACCACACGTTATTGACACATCAAGACAAACATGCACTGACGTTAACCACACATGTCCAGTAATAGACTCATGTATGTGAAGACTCTGTTTGTCTATCCAACAGATCAAACCACATCTCTGAAGAGATAGAAATATACCAGACCACAGCAGGTCTTATTTATGACTTACAAACTGAGCTGCTAGAGCCCCAAACTACCGGGAGTCTCTAAAAGTAGTAGAGCAAAGGATCATATTTACAGAATAACATTAAAATCGCAATAGACCTACTAATATGTATGGCCATCTTAATTTATTTGATTTCAAATGTTAAACCATCAGTTTTTAATAATGCTATAAGTTTTATACACTCGACAATGCTGATTTTTACTTGCACTTGGTGCTTGCAGAGTTTTAATATTAAGTTCATACAGCAAAGTTTGTCTCATGTACATTTTTTAAGCATTTTTTTTCCCGAAGCATTTTATTCATCTTTATCTAAATGACACATTTTAGTCCACTGGGTTTTCTTGGTCATACAGGGCAAAACTAAAGTTTTTTTGCTGAAAATAAAAATGCTTTTTTTAATGTTAATGTTCAGTCAGACTCTTGGTAGATGCAGTCCTTCTCACCAATCCCAAATCACAACTATAGACTCCTGGTGAAAGTGATCACACAGCTGGATCTTGCACTGACTAAAGACGTTTGATTATCTTCTGACGACACCTGCATACACCACTTCATCCTCTTTAACTTTCTGTTAAAAAAAAGATTTAAAAAAATATATATAATAAAACGTTTGAAACCCGGACATTTAATGAGATTTAGTTTGAGGTAATTTTATATATCATCAATACACATAACTTTGACATGCAAATAATTAAACAAATTCTATTACAGTGGACATTAATGACCAAAATTTGAGAATCAAAACATTTAGAAATGGACAGGAACCAAATAGGCTACTTAATACAATGTTGTAAGTAATAAAAACTAAAAAACTAAAAATGTAGCTCAATTGGTAGAGCATTGTGTTTGCAAGCACAAGGTTAGGGGTTCAAATCTCAGGGAACACATGTTAGGAGAAAATTGTTGGCCTGAATGCAATTTTTTTAAAGTAAATACAGCCCTATTATAAAGAAAGATTGACTTTTTATTGAAGTTAGAGATCCTGCAATGTTTTTTGCAGTGTTTCTCAGTGGCTTATATGGACATTAGGTTCTAAAGTTGTTCTAAAGTTATTACTCATTATATTATATTACTATTATATTACTTATTCAGTTACTCACTAAATTGAAATAAAAGCTGGGTTTTTATTTCAGAAACAGTTCCTGTTTTACGCAGAAAGGCCGGAAAAAGCTGGTTGAAGCTACGTTTTTGCCGGTTTTAGATTATGGAGATGTGTTTTACAGACACTCCACAAATACCTTGTTGAAATCGTTGGATTCTGTGTATCATTCAGTATTGAGATTTATGATGCATGCAAAGTACTCTGTTCATCACTGTGTACTATATGAAATGGTCATTTTAACTGTCACTTAACACTAGAAGGTTTAAACATTGGTTGATCTTTGTGTATAAATCAATAACTGGACATACTCCTTCATATTTAACTACACTCTTAACACCAATAGATCTGAATACAAGCTAAGATCAAGTCACTGTAAAACCCGACAAGTTAACTTAACTCAAACGGTTTGAGTAAACAGATATCCTTAAAAACCTGACAAGTTATGTTAACTCAAACCGTTTGAGGAAACCAACTGCCTTAAACCATTTAAGTTGAAAAAACTAACAGTTATGAGTACTCTGAACTTAATTCAGTTGAGTTCACTGAAAGAAGATATACATTGCAATTAAGTGATTAACTGAGTGATAATAGTGAATTAGTGATGAACAGCTGCTGTTAACAAACAGAATCACTGAAGAAAAGAGAAACACAAGAACTACTACAACTGACTTCAGACACAGACTTAGATGAAATCAACTGAAATAAAATACATGAAATCTCTCAAGATCTGATGAAACAACCCCACAAACAGCATCAGCAGCTCCACTTATTAATAACCAGACTGACTTTATTTCTGTCAGACGTCTACAGAAGATCTTATTGAGAATGAACTAAGGTTTAGATGTTGATTTATTGTTTCATTTGAAGTAACCATGTTAGAGATCAGTGTTTGCTTTAGTTGGGCTCTTGACCCTTGACTTCTGTCTTAGTCTTTTCTCTGGCTGTTATAACCGAGTGTTTCTAAAACATGTTTGTGATAACTCAAAAGCCCAGAAGAAATAAGTGTTAACCTGTATTTAGGTGTAGGTTTTTATATGTTATATCAGTGATGAGAATCATTAATTATTGATCTGTACGGAGTCTAATCTCTGATAAAATAGACGTGTAATTAGTAGAAGTGATTCCAGTAAAAATGACACTAAGAGCCATAGCTTCTGTGGTAATCAGTTAAAAATTACTTTCTAAACATTTTTGTACACATACATTTTTTCTTCTATGCCAGTAGTTGGTCAAACACAGACATCAATAATCAGAATATGAACCTCTACAATGGTGACGGAAAAACATGCTGCAATGCATTCTGGGTACTATTGTAGAACAAAACTCATCCATGGCTCCCAGCATGCTCTGCAGGATTTTTTTTTTATGGTCACCATTGTTGAGGTTCATATTCTGATTATTGATGTCTTTGTGTGACTGTTTGACACCGTAGAAGACCAAACTGTTTGAAAAGTCAATATTTCATTAATTTCAATAATTCATATTAACTGATTATCACAGATCCACTGTCTCTTAGAATCACTTTTACTATCATCAATCAAATTACACAACACATATTTCATCAGAGATTAGACTCCGTACGGATCAATAATTGATGATTATCATCACATATATCAAATATAACAACCTACACCTAGGTACAGGTTAACACTTACTTCTTCTGGGCTTTTGAGTTACAACAAATGTGTTTTAGAAACATATGGTTATAACAGCCAGAGAAAAGATTAAGACAGAAATCAAGGGTCAAGAGCCCAACTAAAGCAGACACTGATCTCTAACATGGTTACTTCAAATGAAACAATAAATCAACATCTAAACCTTAGTTCATTCTCAATAAGATCTTCTGTAGACGTCTGACAGAAATAAAGTCAGTCTGGTTATTAATAAGTGGAGCTGGTGATGCTGTTTGTGGGGTTGTTTAATCAGATCTTGAGAGATTTCATGTATTTTATTTCAGTTGATTTCATCTAAGTCTGTGTCTGAAGTCAGTTGTAGTAGTTCTTGTGTTTCTCTTTTCTTCAGTGATTCTGTTTGTTAACAGCAGTTGTTCATCACTAATTCTCAATCAGCACTTAGTTAATCACTTCATTACTTAAATGCAAAGTTTTAAAACTTACAGGGTTTAAATCAAGGCAATCTATTTACTCAAAAGGTTTGAGTAAAGTTTACTTATCGGGTTTTACAGTGCTATTTCTTTTGTTTGTTTTCTTAATTGCAGAATATTTATCATGTGCATCCAGTCCTTCGTGCTGTCTTTGCTGTAAACTGGTTTAAAGGGACAGAAGTGAGAGACTTATTTACCCTCATTTGATAAAACTGTTTTGAAAAAAAATTATTTTACATTTAGAAATTTCTAGAATCTCAGGTTTTTTATTAGTGTAAAAACTTTTCCAAATTCCTTTTTCCAAAATAAAAAAAGTAAGTAAGTGAAATTTTCACTTATTTTTCACAAAATCTTGAAGTGTTCCTGTAGCTCAGTAGCAGATATTGCGTTATAAAGCACAAGTTTGGGGGTTCGATTCCCCGGGAACACATGATAGGTGAAAATTGTTAGCCTGAATGCACTGTAAGTCGCTTTGGATAAAAGTGTCTGCTAAATGCTTTAATTTACATTTACTCAATAAAATGTAACATGTCAAGTTACATGTACTTATTATTTATTTATTTTTTTACTTAACTTAGTTAAGTAGATTTACTTAATTTCCAAATGTGTTAAATTTACTTGAAAAATGCTTGTGCAAAAACTTGCCAAATAAAAATTAAGTAAATTTACTAATTCTTTTTTTTCAGTGTAGATCAGAAAACAAGCTAAGATCAAGTAGATACATACTGTATGATGTTCCACAAATTAAAACAGAGTTTGGTAAAACTGCTTTTAGTTATAGTGCTCCAACTTCATGGCATGAGTGGAAAACCAGCTAAAACTGGAGGTTTTTATTTCACAGACTGAATTCAAATCTTATCTAAATCAAATTTATCATTATGTTTGTGATTGTTTTAAATGGTGATTTTTTTTGTTGCTGTATATATTAATATTTTTGTGCATCCCTGTCTTTTTTGTTGCTTGTTGTCTGTTAAAGTGTATCTTCTATGTGCTGCCTTCTTGGCCAGGGCTTACTTGGAAAAGAGATTGTAATCTCAATGTGATTTTCTTCCCTGGTAAAATAAAGGTAAATTAATAAAGGTAAATAAATAAATAACATAAATTATCTTACTGGTTTCTGTGCATCTCTTTTGTAGAACGTTGTTTCAGCGTAAGTGATCTCTTCTGGATGCGTCTCAGCTGTTTAAACAGAAATGACAGAAGAATTATTATCCCAAAACTCAATTTGATCTAGATCTTATGTAGTTTTATTACAACATGTTATTAGCACCCTTCATTTGTTTTTGTTCAAGAAACTGTTTCCACTTGGATATACATCACAATAGGAAAATAATAGAATATTGACCCTTATGTTTCACTAAAGCTTTAAACAATTTTGACCAACTTTTATATGAATAAATCATTCAGTAATCAGCCATAGTCACAAAGTTAATTGTTAAATATTTTAGCTAATTCAGTAAACAAATGTTTGTATTGTACATTAATTACACTGCAATTCTACACTGTACACATTTCAAAGATGACATTCTTGTTCAAAGCCGTTAAAAGTGTTAATGCACAGAAATATGTTTAATGCTCAATTGTTTTTAGTGATATTAAATAATTCACAGACGTATAGCTGTTGTACTTATACAACAATTCCTGACTTTATCACTAAAAGGATGAAAAATCATTTTTGCAAATAATTTATATATCAAACCCAGAAGAACTGTACAATAAAAGTAAGTAGCTG
Source organism: Carassius gibelio (assembly GCF_023724105.1). NCBI lineage: Eukaryota > Metazoa > Chordata > Actinopteri > Cypriniformes > Cyprinidae > Carassius > Carassius gibelio. Next base: position 13,171,376 of record NC_068417.1, on the reverse strand, counting down.
TGTTTTTGTATGGTGAAATGTAATTTTCATTGAAACACAAGTGAAACATCAACATAGAAATGTTCATTTGAACACCAGAAGTATGGTCATCAAGTGTTGTGTAGGCTAACTTGTTATTGAAATTACTTAGATTTGCATTTCTGTTTATATCCGGTGTGTTTCATTTTCAGTTTTGATAAATATAGATCTTTGTTTTGTGTGAGTGAGATGAGTAAAGAGTGCTGACTGGTGATATTAATATAGATCAGTGCTTCTCAAGCCAGTTCCTGGAGGCACACCAACACTACACATTTTATAACTTTCCTAGTCAAACACACCTGAATCTGCTCATCAGCTTGTTAGTAGAGACTCCAGGACCAGAAATATATTGGTCAGATAAGGGAGACATTCAAAATGTGCACTGTTGGTGTGCCTCCAGGAAATGGGTTGGGAAACACTGATAGATATAATTGCCAAGCCCAATAATTACACATATATATATTGTGGCTTTTTCTTCAAGCAAAGAGTTATTTGTCATAACACTTTGTATCACTTGCCTTCTAGATCAGTTTTTCTACATTTCCTGCAGATGTAGAAGATCACGACTGCAGCCACAATCAACAGAGATCCAGCAGAAGCAATGGAGATCGACAGTATAGGAAAATCTGGGGGATGTGAAGTAGACGGTCAAACTAGTACTGTAATGATAACAAAGTTTGTCTGATGTACAACAAAAGACAGAGATTAAATCATCACTAATGTCAGCTCTGCTGTACCTGCACATGTGTGACAGAGCTGACTGATGTTCAGATGTTGAGTCTGGTTGCTACAGAGTTGAGTGATGTCCAGATGTGTGGTCTGGTTTGTGATGGGATTGTTGATCACACAGCTGTAGCTGTTTTTCTCCTGATATTCCACCTCCAGAGGTAGAGAGAGACTGATGCTGAGATCAGACACACTGATGCTGGACAATAAACTGTTTCCTTTGTACCAGGAGAGAGTCACATGACCCACATTCACCACTGAACACAACAATGAACAATTCTGCTGTGATGAAGATGATGATGATGATGATGATGATGAAGAGCATTGTGAAGAGTTACTGCTGATGACAGGAACAGGAAGACGAGCTGAAAACATGAGACAAACAAGTCTGGATAAATCTAATCAATAGTCTTATTTGTGATTTGATGTTCACAGTTTATGAACTATAAAATTATTTTAAAATTCAGTATGTACATTTAAATTTATTCATTTAGCAGATGCTTTTATCCAAAGTGACATACAAATGAGGACAAGACGCAATCAAAATCAAGAAAAGAGCAATGATATATAAGTGCTATAACAAGTCTCAGTTAGCTTAACACAGTACACATAGCATGGGATTTTAAATAATATAATAAATAAAAAGAAAACGGATAGAATAAAAAATATAAAATTAGAATAGTGAGTGCTATAGAGAGTTTTATGTAAACAATGCAAAATAATATATAAGGGCATACAAATGATCTCTGCTCACCATAGACAGAAACATGATATGTTTGTGATGATAGTTTTGCTCGACGCAGCTCTAGTTTATATTCTCCAGCGTGTTGAGTTGTGATGTTTGTGATGGTCAGAGATGCAGTCTGTCTGTCCAGCTTCAGTCTGTCTCTGAATCTACCGTCAGGAACATCAAATGTGGAAAAGATTCCAGCAGCTCTCCTGATTTCAGCTATCAGAGAGTTTTCAGCTCCATATTTCCACACTATCTCATCTTCTTCAGGTATTTCAGTAAGATCAGTGTTTAGAGTGACTGAATCTCCCTCCGTCACTGACACTGATTCACTAAACACACCTGGAGAATAAACAGATTTAACACAGATTAAGCTTCCTGTTGTTTCATTTGTAAACTGTGTATTAAAGAACAGCAACAGAGACAGACACTCATTTCATTGTTATGGTGTTTTATCAGCTGTGCAGTAAAATACAAGAGTAAAGTTACACAAGTTCAAGCATGAAAGTAAAAGTTTATTAATGCTGCTCACATTCAAT